>NC_080788.1:114089592-114714592 GCF_028018385.1 Neofelis nebulosa | reverse complement strand
CTGACTATAGTCAGAAAGTATTACTGACTATATCAGTATAGTCTTCATTTTGATACTGCACTTTATTAATTCTGGGAAACAGGGCTCTGAGCTATTGCAGTCATTGGTGAAATTTTCAAGGTCACTTTGTTTCTCTTTGCAGATCACATGGAAGTCAAGGTAGGAAATCCATTTGTTCTCCTGCAACAGAGCTCTTCCCAACTTGTGTCACACCTCCTGCTTGAGCGACAAGTTCCCCCAGACAGGTAGGAGCTACTCTGTGGGAGTTAAGCATGGATGGGCCTTCCTAATGGTTTCATTAAGGAGTGCTCAGTGAGATGGTGCTTGGATTCAGTTCAGAGAGTAGGGATTTCTTCCAGATTTTTCCCTTAATTTGCACTTACTCTTACACAGCTACATTAAAGTTCAATTTCAGTTGTTTCTCTCTCACCACCTCTCGCAACATTTATGTTGCAAGCATAAAATTAAGGGGTGAGTCTTCATTCATGAATAGACAAAAATCCAAAAATTTGATAGCTCATGAGTTGACTACACCATAGGAAAACAAGCATTCTTATGGATTGCTGGTGGGATATAAATTGGTACAGCCGCTGTGGGAAGACAGTTTGTCTATATTTATTACAAAAAACAAATTTATATATCCTTTGATCTAGCAATCACATTGGGGAATTTATCCTGTGGCTTTACTGACATGTGAAAAATGGTGTTTATCCAAAGTCATTTTATTACAGCCTTGTATGTAGTAGCAACAGATCAGAAAAATCCACTGTCCACTAATAAAAGACTGGTTAAATTATGGTTCCACCTATAATGGAATATTGTGTAACTGTAAATAGGAATGAGGTGGTCTCTCTCTAGAGGGATGTGGACAGTTCTCCCAGATATGTTATCAAACGAAAAAGCAAGGGCAGAGCAGTGGCTCTAATAGGCTACCTTTTGTCTGGGGTGGGGGGGGTGGGGGGGAGGCAGGGGGGAGAGGGAGAGAGTAAGAATAACAAAGAGCCTGCATTTACATTTGATTGTATAGGCATAAAAAAATTCTGAACTTGGGTGATATACCTGTGCACTCAGGTCTTACATGCTGTCTGCTTCTCTCCGTCCAGGCTGGCAGTCCTTCTGGCCCGAGAGGGGCTCAACCTGAGTGTGCCGAAGGTCATTGTTAACTGCTGCTGTGAGCATCTTGCCCTTTGCTCTTCCCAGCAAAGTCAGCAGACATCATCCCTTGTGACCCAGCTGGGCGTCATGGTCCAGCTGCACACCTCCCACTGCCTGGATGACCTCCCACTTTCTACACTGAGCTCCCCGAAGCCAACTGGGAATCCCACATTGGAGAGAAAGCCCCGCTCCTCCCCAAGGGATTCATCACTCCCAGCCCTTACCTCTTCTGCGTTGGCCTTCCTTAAGTCCCGCTCAAAGCTGCTGGCCACAGTGGCCTGTCTAGGAGCTTCCCAGGGGTCAAAGCTCACCAAGCCCAGCTTGTCATGGAAGGAGCTTCGTGGCCGCAGGGAAGTGCCTCTGAGCGCAGAGCAGGTAGCCCAGGAGTGTGAACGCCTCCTGGAACAGTTCCCTATGCTTAAGGCCTCCCTCATGGCTGCCTGGGAGCCCCTACGACGGTCCACTGAGCAGGGGCAGAGCCTGGCAGTGAGTCTCTGTGGTCGGGCCAGTCTGTCTACCGTCCTCCTGGGCCTGCACTCTCCCAGTGCTCTAGACGTGCTTACTGAGGCCTTCAAGGAAGCCCTGGTGGCCAGAGATTGGCCCCAAGCGCTTCAGCTCACAGAAGTGTACGGGCGAGATGTGGATGACTTGAGCAACATAAAGGATGCGATCCTGAGCTGTGCCGCGGCATGTGGTGAGCAGAAAGCTATGCCTCCCCCTTCGCTGGTGGTAATAACATTGAGCATTCAGTGAGTGTATCATTGCATTGGATCTTCATAGTAACTCTAGAGAAAGGTGCCACTGTATCTCATGATACCAAGAAGAGACTGAGGCTCAAAAGGTAGAAAACTTGCCCAGGATAGGAGCAGAGCTTAGAACCCCACTCCATCTACCTTTAGAATGGGCACTCATGGGGCGCCTGGGTGGCGCAGTCGGTTAAGCGTCCGACTTCAGCCAGGTCACGATCTCGCGGTCCGTGAGTTCGAGCCCCGCGTCAGGCTCTGGGCTGATGGCTCGGAGCCTGGAGCCTGTTTCCGATTCTGTGTCTCCCTCTCTCTCTGCCCCTCCCCCGTTCATGCTCTGTCTCTCTCTGTCCCAAAAATAAATTAAAAAATGTTGAAAAAAAAAAAAAAAAAAATAGAATGGGCACTCATAACCAACTTTCTCAACACTGCATATCACAATCCCTGGAAAATTCTATAAATTACATATATCTGAGCACAACCCCCAGAAGCCCAGGATGGGATTCAAACAAGTGTTTACTTTAAAACAGGGATCAGCAAACTTTTTCTGTAAAGGGCTTTGTAGGCCATACAGTCTTGGTTGCAGCGACTGGACTCTGCCATTATAGCATGAAAGCAGCCATACGTGATACGTAAACAAATTACCATAAGTACATTCTACTAAAATTTCATTCATAAAAACGGACTGTGGGGGTGCCTGGTTGGCTTAGTCAGTGGTACATATATAAAAGCTCCCAAGGAACTTTTAAGGGCTTTGAGAGCAATGACCTAGACACTCCACTGGGGGAGCAAGGGTTGGGCATGCTGTAGGGAATAGCTTCTCAATCCAGGGCTTGACTGCCCTGCAGAAAGGAGAAAATCCTTCCTAGAGAAGGTGGAGAAATCCCCTGTTGGGCTGTGCAGCCTTAATTGCTTAGAAATTAATTGTTTTCAGATCTGTGAAATGGGTGTGGGAAAGATCTAAGTAATAATGATAGAGGGTATGGAGGGAGTGAAACTAGTTTACCTGAAATAACTTTCAAGCAGTTGTATATTTGAATTTCACAGAGTGGAAATTGCAGGGAAAACCAGAGGTTCCACCTACAAGCCGAGTCTGAAATGGTGCTATCTGTGCAGCCTGCCAAAATACGGAGATGTCTCTGTATTTCAAAATACGTCTGCTCTTCTATCTTTTATTCCTTCCTCCTTCCTCTCTTCCTTTTTCTTCCTTTCTCCTTCTCTCTCTCTCTCTCTGTTCAGAAAATCTCATGACTGTGATTAAGTTAGCATAAAGAGAAACATAAGGGTATATGGCATTTCTGCTTGTTACGTAATGGTTCCAAGTATAAACATTAATTAAGGTCAGATGGGTCTCAAGGATCCTCCAAGCTCCTGTTTTATGAAATTGAGCAAAGCCCTTTTCTTAAGAAGTAAACTGGATTCTTGAGCTCTTCCAGTGCCAGACTTAATATCTTTGGGTATCTTTTCACCTTATAGACAAAGACGGTTGGCAGTTCCTGTTTCCTGTGAAGGACGCATCTCTGAGAAGCCGGCTAACCCTACAGTTTATGGACAGGTGGCCCCTGGAGTGGTGCCTGGAGATCCTGGCATACTGCATCTCAGACACAACTGTCCAAGATGGACTAAAGTGTGAGCTACAGAGAAAGCTAGCAGAGCTGCGGGTGTATCAGAAGGTATGGGTCCCCACATCGAGAGGAAGGAAATAGGCTTCCCACTATATTACCAGCTCCAGCCTATTTTCATGTGATGGTGGATTTTAAGACACAGACGATCTGGGCCTGGCTTTGTTCTGTATCTGGCTTCTGTTTTTAGGTAAACAATGAGGAGACCGTATATCTATTTCCTTTTATAATTTTAAATATGAATGCATCAAACAAGGATAATAATAACAGTCCACAAAGCCTCTTTCACATGTGTATTTGAGTTTTGTGCATGTTTTATGTCTGTTATGTCTTCTTTGTTGTTCTTCAAGCGTTTTTATAGAGCTTAATCTCAAGTATATCTTTTTTAAAGGTTGTTTTAAATTTCAGCTAAATTTCAACAGCCATTTTGAAAGGCTGCATGAAAGTGATAGTTTCCAAATGAACGATTATTTGCAGATGAGTGTTATATTCAAGATCAAGAGGCCCAAGGAGACAGATTTAGGTGATATGGCTACATAGCAAGTATAAAATCTGTGCTGATTTTTCCATGTGTACTTGCAACCAGAGTCCAGAGCCCCATCAGAGAAAGTGAAAATGGCAGGTGAAAGAGATTTTCTTTCCACTCTTCCTCAGCACTTCTCATGCAGAGCTTAAATGCTCCATGAAAGACGATCCCACGGAACATTCAAGCTGGGAGAATATCTTGGGTAGAGTTTTGAGATGGAGGAGCATGGGACAAATGACCCCAGAAGGCTGCACAAGTTGTGAAACACAGAAGCCTCTGATTGCCCTGTTAAGTGAAAGGCTCCAATCCTGACCTCCCTGCCCAGCCTTTGCTCCCTGAGTATGCTTCCCAGATACATTCACTCACTTTTCCAAACAGTCTTTGCCTCATTCATTTGCTTTAATTTCTCCTCTCTCCTGGAAAGTTTTGACAGCCTGACTTTGGGACACAAACTTAGGGGTGGCCCATCCCTGGAAACTCCAGTGACTTGTTTGTGGAAGGGGAAGCTGCAATGTGGTTTGAGAGTTCTTTCTACTTCCCCTTAGATTCTAGGTTTGCAAGCTACCGTGGTATGGTGTGACTGGCAGACCCTGAGGAACTGTTGCATTGAGGACCCATCAACTGTCATGAACATGATTCTAGAAGCAAAGGTACTATTTTCCTGAGTGGTATTTCCCTTTCTCCTCTTCTCAGAGTTGAAACTCCTTACCTGGTTGTATAGACCCCTTTCCATGTATCAATGTCCACATTTTCTTTTTTTTTTTTTCCCCATTTTTTTTTTTAGATTTATTACGTAATTATATATTTTTTTATTTTTTATCTTGGTAATCTACATCCAAGTTAGTTAACATATAATGCAATAATGATTTACCCATTTAGCCCATCCCCCTCCCACAACCCCTCCAGTAACCCTCTGTCTGTTCTCCATACTTGAGAGTCTCTTATGTTTTGTCCCCCTCTCTGTTTTTATATTATTTTTGCTTCCTTTCCCTTGTGTTCATCTGTTCCCTGTCTTAAAGTCCTCATATGAGTTAAATCATATGTTATTTGTCTTTCTCTGACTAATTTCGCTTAGCATAAAACCCTCTAGTTCCATCCACGTAGTCAGTCGCAAATGGCAAGATTTCATTCTCTTTTGATTGTCGAGTAATACTCCATTGTACCCCATCTTCTTTATCCATTCATCCATCGATGGACATTTGGGCTCTTTCCGTACTTTGGCTGTTGTTGATAGTGCTGCTATAAACATGGGGGTGCATGTGTCCCTTCGAAACAGCACACCTGTATCCCTTGGATAAATACCTAGTAGTGCACTTGCTGGGTTGTAGGGTAGTTCTATGTTTAATTTTTTGAGGAATCTCCATACTGTTTTCCAGAGTGGCTGCACCAATTTGCAATCCTACCAGCAGTGCAAAAGAGATCCTCTTTCTCTGCATCCTCCCCAACATCTGTTGTTGCCTGAGTTGTTAATGTTAGCCATTCTGACAGGTGTGAGGTGGTTATCTTATTGTGGTTTTGATTTGTATTTCCCTGATGATGAGCGATGTTGAGCATTTTTTCACGTGTTGGCTGGCTATCTGGATGTCTTCTTTGGAGAAGTGTCTATCCATGTCTTTTGCCCATTTCTTCACTGGATTATTTGTTTTTTGGGTGTCGAGTTTGATAAGTTCTTTATAGATTCTGGATACTAACCCTTTATCTGATATATCGTTTGCAAATATCTTCTCCCATTCCATCGGTTGCCTTTTAGTTTTGCTGATTGTTTCCTTCGCTGTGCAGAAGCTTCTTATTCTGATAAGGTCCCAGTAGTATTTTTGTTTTTGTTTCCCTTGCCTCTGGAGACGTGTTGAGTAAGAAGTTGCTGCGGGCAAGATCAAAGAGGTTTTTGCCTGCTTTCTCCTTGAGGATTTTGATGGCTTCCTGTCTTACATTTAGGTCTTTCATCCATTTTGAATTTATTTTTTTGTATGGTGTAAGAAAGTGGTCCAGGTTCATTTTTGTGCATGTTGCTGTCCAGTTTTCCCATCACCACTTGCTGAAGAGACCGTCTTTATTCCATTGGTTATTCTTTCCTGCTTTGTCAAAGATTAGTTGGCCATACGTTTGTGGGTCCATTTCTGGGTTCTCTATTCCATTGATCTGAGTGTCTGTTTTTGTGCCAGTACTATACTGTCTCGATGATTACAGCTTTTTAATAAGCTTGAAGTCCGGGATTGTGATGCCTCCTGCTTTGGTTTTCTTTTTCAAGACTGCTTTGGCTATTCGCAGTTTTTTTCTGGTTCCATGCAAATTTTAAGATTGTTTGTTCTAGCTCTGTGAAGAATCCTGGTGTTATTTTGATAGCGATTGCAATGTCCACATTTTCTTGGTAACTACATCACATTCTTTTCTCTTTTTGTGTGTGAAATTTACCAACATACAGAAAAGTGTAGAGAATAATACAATTGATGCTTTTATACTGTCACCCCACACTGTACACCCTAAGTACAGAATGTAGCGCTAGTGGTGAAATGGCTGAATCGTCAGGCATGAGCATCCTCACCTTTACCGAGATGTTAGAAATTGCTTTTCAGACCAGTTGTCCACTTGCAGTTCCTATTGCTCCACATTCTTACAGCATTCAGTATTGTCCAGCTTTTCCCTTTGTGCCGATAAGATGAGATCTCTTTACTGTCGGAATTTACGTTTCCATGGTTACTAATGACCTTGAATATCTTTTCAAATGTTTATTGAACATTTGAGTGCTAAATAGAATTTCATTTTTTAAGGAGCTAAATATACCATAGTTCAAAATGTGAATGTACTCATTCAGATGTTCATTCATTCATTGAGGAAACTTTTATTACTCATCTGTAATTTGCCACTCTACTTCGTGGTGGTGAGACAAGACAATTAAGCTTAGCCCTTGACCTTGTGCAGCTCACATTTGGGGAAGGGTGGTGATGTGAGGCACATCCCTAGATGACTGCGATATATCAAGTGACAGATTGTGGACGGAGCACAGGCAGGGCACCTAATGGGGCCTGAGAAACCAAGAAGCACTCCAGACGAGGTGGCAGAGTTGTGGGGAGGACGTTCCAGATGGCACCACATTAAAATACTCAGACGTTCTCTGAAACTTTAATGCAACGTTCACAAATTGGGAGTGGGGGCTAGCAAATGGGGACACAGATGGAATCCAATGCCCAGCATGTTTGTTTGGCCTATGCAGTATTGGTCTGCCAAATTTTAATTTTTCATATTGTGATCTCTTCCCGACATTTTGAAATATGGAAAAATTTTTTTTTAATTTTTTAATGTTTATTTATTTTTGAGAGACAGAGAGCACGAGTGGAGAAGGGGCAGAGAGAGGGAGACACAGAATCCGAAGCAGGCTGTAGCTCTGAGCTGTCAGCACAGAGCCCGACATGGGGCTCGAACCCATGAACTGCAAGATCATAATCTGAGCCGAAGTCAGACGCTCAACTGAGCCACCCAGGCGCCCCTTGAAATATGGAAATTTTTTGATTGAAGAAAATTTTTTTTAATTTTTGAAGTCTGGCAACACTGAGCCTTGCATATATGGTAACAGTCAGAGCTGAGTAGACACTGTCTCCTTTGTGTTTTGTTTTGTTCTTTTGTTTATGTATTTTAATTCAAATATAATTAATATATAGTGTTATATTAGTTTCAGCATACAATGTAGTAATTCAGCAATTCCATACATTACTCGGCACTGTCTCCTTTGGACAGTCTTCTCAGTATTCCCCATTTCCTTACTATCTCCCCAGGGTTGACACCAAATGTCAGTCACTGGATGTCATCTTTTTCTTTTTTATACTAGATCACAGAAGAAAGTGATATTAATCATCAGCCTACTTCGATCGTTTTCATGACTCCCTTGCCACTGTAGTCCTTTGAGTTTATGAACCCACTTTAATACAATAATGAACTTCCCATCAACACTTACCAGACTTTCCTGGGGACTCCAGCAGACTCAAGACTGCTGAGAAAAATCTGGCAAAAGCCGGATGTGTGACAAGGCCGGTGATTTAAAGAGATTCAAGCCGTGTGTGTTTCCTTCCAGGAGTATGGACTGTGTGAAGAGTGGGGCTGCCTCTACCCCATTCCAAGAGAGCATTTAATCAGCCTACATCAAAAGCATCTTCTCCACCTTCTAGAAAAAGGAGATCATGAAAAGGCTCTGCAAGTAAGCCTCCATCATTTGCCATTTTTCTTTTGGGATAAGACAAAAAGTTTAGTCAATTCAGATGACTTTGTTCATGCTGAATCCCATGCAAAGCATTTGCAGTCTCATTTCTGCCCCTTCATGTCCTTAAGGAGTCCTTTGTGTCCTCAAGATGATTGTAGTCATCTTCAGCAGAAGGTGCGTAGCCTTGCCTTTTATACCAAATGGTCAGCTGAGTCCAGGATTCTGCTAAACTCTGGTCAAAGCCATCATTTGTGAAGCTACAGAGATGGCAGAAAAAAAGAGTACAGAGAAGGGATTAATCCAAAATGAATAAACCTAAATGTTCATTCTCAAAACAGGGCTGGACTGAGTTCTTTATGGTCCTCACCTTTCTCCTCTACGCTTCTCCTACAACAGCTCCTACGAAGAATTCCTGACCCCACCATGTGCCTTGAGGTCACAGAGCAATCCCTTGACCAGCACCCTAGCTTAGCCGCTTCTCACTTCCTGGCCAACTACCTCACCACCCACTTCTACGGAGAACTGTCTGCTGTCCGACACCGTGAAATCCAGGCGCTATACATAGGATCCAAGGTCAGGAAGAAAATGGGGTGGTGGGAAGCCATCCCTGGGGGAGAGACTGCCGGCCTAGTTCCCACTTCAGAACTTATGCTTTCAATGGCTCTTCTCCCAGGCACCTGCCATTCTTGGTCTCTGCTGTATAAAACCTTTACCCTAACAGCCCACCATATCCTAGTTGAGTCCCTTAGGAGTAGTCATTCTCATCTTGCCTTGCCTCCAAAGTGAATTCTGGGTGGTCCTCCTGACTTTTCATGGTTTCCCTGGTGTCTGCTGTATCAGTGCTTCCCAATGCTGACTATATGGTAGAATCACTTGGACTTAGAGGAAAAAAAAAAATCATTGACCTTTACCCCAGATCAATTAAAACTGAATCTCTTGGGACAGGGCTTAGCTATCTTCCAAAGGGATTCTCATGTGAGGATTTCAAACCACTGCTTGATAACCTAGTCTGGGCTAAAGAAAAAAGAGTTAGCTGTCTAGGTAATGAGGCCTTTATGTTTGATGTGTAACCTTAGAGACACTAACAGAAGAAATTATAAACTAGAAAAAGTAATCTAGTGAAGGAGGGTCTGGGGAGAAATGGACCCATCTGACACTGTTCTGATGATTCCAATTGGCAGTCATATCTACCATGACGTGAGTATGGACCTCACCCCACAAGTACAAGTGCCATGAATATGACCACTGCTCACTTGCTAAGAGTTCAACTACATAAAATGTTCCTAAGGAAAATGCACTCTTTTTTTTTTAATGCGCTGTACCTAAATGGGTGAATGAATCCTTGAAAACTGGCAATGAGCAGGCCCAGTGAACATATTTCATATCTAGTGATAACAACGTCTAGGAGTTTAGAGACATAATTTACCTATAGGACCCTAGAGGTGCTTAACTTAGGCAGCCTCCTGTTGCTCATTCTACTAATGCCTCATTCTACTATTATATTGCTCATTCTACTAATGCCTTGAATAGACAGAATGTTGGCTTTAAGGATCAGGCAGAGCTCAACTATGCCTAGAGGTGCCACCTGTGGGCCAAATCCAGTTCTCAGCCTACTTTTGTAAATCAGGTTTTGATGGAACACAGTCCATACATTCCTTTATGTATGGATTATGGCTGTTGTCACGCTATATTGGCAGAGTTGAGTAGTTGCCACAGAGACTTTATGGCCCATAAAGCCTAAAATACATACTATCTGACCCCTTACAGAGAAAGTTAGCCAACCCCTCATCTAGGTAAAGGTACGTAAAGTACTTCTTGATTGCCACCTGAAAGATTTAAATAGAGGAGTTCAGCCTTGCTTCCTAAAAGACTGCTAGCCAAGTCTAATAGTTGGCCATGTACCTTTGGTCCCTGATCCTCTGTCCGCCCCCCCCACCCCCTGCCCGCAATAAGAACCTTGACTTTCTTCTGAAATGCTAGTGTACTGTTTTCTTTATTGTGTGAATCTATCCTACAAATAGGTTCTACTGACCTTACCTGAGCCACACCGGGCCAACTACTCCCATTTGTCTTCAAACCCCCTCCTCATGCTGGAACAGCTACTCATGAACATGAAAGTGGACTGGGCCACTGTGGCTGTGCAGACTCTGCAGCAGCTGCTAACTGGGCAGGAGATTGGCTTTACCATGGATGAGGTTGACTTACTGCTTTCCAGATATGCAGGAAAAGCCTTGGATTTCCCGTACTCTCTGAGAGAGAAACGATCAGGTAACTGCCAACATACTAATGGGGGCTCCACCTGGAGGAAGACACACCATACTACATCCTTAGTTTTAATTTCTCTTCTTCTGTTGAGTTGATCAAGAGTGAAAGGAATACATGTCAGGAGAGAGAGCTCTTTGTTATATAGGAGAGCTCTTGGCCCTGGAGGAAGTAGCAGGCTAACCAAAATTAAGGGATGGTAGATCAGAACTGTGCAGACAATAAAGGTTTGGGAAACAAAACATGCTGGGAGTGGTCTCTGTCTGGCCTCAGTGCAGTGGACTCTAAAGTACCGTCATTCTGTATTGGTGGTATGCTTTATTCCCAGGGTCACCTCAGATACCACTACTATGCGAGCTGAGCCTCTTCTAGAATGAGTAAAATGGAATGTCAGCTGATGTTCCCAGACAGCTTTTTTTTTTCCTTACTCACTACCCTCCAGGGCTATCATTTAATTGTTTTCTATTTCCCTCTGGGCATTTATATATATATATGTGTATACATAATACATATGTATATGTGTTATATATATATTAAAAAAAAAATATATATATATATATATATATATATATATATATATAAAATAAAATCCTAGCAGCTGCTTTCTTATCTCCTTTGCTTTTTGAGGAGTTTAAGAAGCATGAAAGTACCTCTGGCATACTTTTTGTACCTAGTAGAATCATGTGATAACATTCAGCAAACAACAAGGCTTTAAATTAAATGCCTAGCATGGTGAGGAAAGATGCTTATGGTAGAATATATCTTGTCAGCATTTTCCCTCTCTACAGATTCTGTGATTCATCTCCAGGAAGTCGGGCAGGCTTCAGACCTTGAGACCTTGTCTAGATCTCCATCAGCAGAGTTCTCTTCTGCTGCTGCTCCTGGTAAGAACAGGTTCTGAGAGTTACCCATTGGTTAGTTCAAAATTGCCTTATTTCCAATTCTTTTGCTTCTTTTTTCATTTCCAGTTACAACATTCTTTTTTTTTTTTTTTTTTTTTTAAGTTCATTTATTTATTGGGCGGGGTGTGGAAAGGCAGAGAGAGAGGAAGAGAGAGAATCCCAAGCTGGCCCTACACTATGAGCACACAGCCCAATGTGGGGCTCGATCTCACAAACCACGGGATCATGACCTGAGCCATAATCAAGAGCCTGACGCTCAACCAACTGAGCCACCCAGGTGCCCCCTTCAGTTACAACATTCTTATTCATTGTTTTCCTTCATCCATTCCAGCTATATCCCAGAAAATTTAACAGTTGATTTTTTTTACTTACAGTAGTATTTCTAGAAGATCTCTGCAAACCCTGAATTAGCAAATACTAGACCATTGCTCCTAGGGAAAGTGTATGTATGTGTGTGTGTGTCACTTAGATTATAATCTTAAATTGAAAACCATTCATCCTAGTAGATTTTATTTTCTTTATTTTACCAAAGAGAAAAAGAGGTCTAGAAGTGTTAGACTGACTCACCTGAGGCAAGCCCACTAATGAGTGCCTAATGAGTGTTTGGGATTCAGACCCTGTCCCACTAGCCCAAGAGCCAGAGATTCTGGCACTACACCACACTGTCCCCTACCATCTCCGTCCTCTGGCCACCTCTGTATGAGAGCTGAAATAAGAAAGCAGAATGTCACCTTGTTCAACCTCAGATGGAAACCGGCATGTCAGGTGACTCACATCATTTGCCACTCTGCCCGTGTCTACAAAGGCACTGCAAATACTGATTTTGAGGTTACAGATAAATTTTGGTGACTGGCAAAATGCACAAATACAGACTTCACTAATGGGGATGATAGACTGTATTTAGTCCTATGCTGCAGTTTGTCGTTTATGTCTCCTACACAGGATGCAGTCTCCTTGAAGGCCTCAGCCATGTCTGATGACCCCTTTTCACCACGCCTCCTTTCCCACAGTTTCTGGCCCCTTGCTCAATGGCCTGCCCTCCTCAGAAGAAGCTCAGCAAGTGTTTGTTTTGCCAACCATTAAGGGAGTGGGATTCCAGGGAGAGATTTTTGGGCACTGCCGAGAGTCACTGTATTTTTCAGTTCTCTTTTTCCGTGACCTGCCAACATTGCTCTGCTAGGGACAAGAAGTTTCCTTGAATACCATAGAGCAAAGACTGTGGCATTTCATGGCCATACTTTAAAAATTAGCCATGCTGTACAGTAACCAGCAGACCTGAGGGAAGGGCGCAGACTTATAGTTTTATGAACAGCCTCATGCATCGGCATATGGCAGCCTGAGCAGCTTTGGTTTACCTTTTTTTTTTAGTTTTTTATTGTAGACATTTTCCAAAACTCTAAAGTAGAATAATGTAATGAAGTCTCACATACCTATGGCCCAACTACAATAATTATCATCTCATGATGGCCACTCTTGTTCCATTATACCCTTGACCCTCTACTGGATTATTTTGAAGCAGATCCTAGATATCATATGATTATGTTTATGAATATATCAGTATATGTCTCTAAAAGGTAAGGATATTTATAAAGCAAAACCATAAGATCATTATCATGCCTAAAAACAAATTAATGATTTCTTGTTATTATCATTTCCCCAGTTGTCTCATTAATGTTTTTTTTAGAATTGATTTTTCTAGAATTAAGATCTAAATAATGTCCATATATGGTATTTAGCTAAAATACCTCTTAAATCTCTTTTCTTCAATTGGTTTCCCTGCCTCTTTTTTATTTGTGGAGGAAACTAGGTCATTTGTCCTGTAGAGCTTCTCACATCTTAGATTTTGCTGATTGCCACCCTGCAGTCTGGGTCTCCGTCCCCTGTATTTCCAGTACACTTGTAGGTAGATATAGAAGCTTGATTTCATTTAGGCTTAATATTTTCTGATAAGTGTATTTGATAGGTATTTGTGTGCCTGCCATCAGGAGACACTCAATGCCTGGTATCTCTCTATGACACAGTCAGCCACTGATGACCATTGGCTGGATATATAACTTCAGTAGGGGTTTGAAACATGGAGAAATTCTAATTTTCTAATTCCTCCTTCCTTTATTAGCTGGACTATTGATCGCCTTTTACTCTGACTTTCGTTCTGACTCCCAGGTGTCTCCACTGTACGTTCCCCCAGTCCAAGGGAGAGGAGCTTCCCAGAGAATCAGCCCCCCCCAGAGTTTGTCCCCCCAGCAACACCCCCTGGCAGGCATCAGTGGGTGCCCGACGAGAGTGCAAGCATCTGCATGGTCTGCTGCAGGGAGCGCTTCACCATGGTAAGCAGTGTTGGTCTCCAGCTTTACCAGCAGGGGAACTGAAAGGAAACCACCAGTTCGTGAGCCTGGAGTTTATAGTCACCTCCTGTCCCTAAGAGGATATTGGTATTTTTAATTTTTTTTAATGTTTTTATTATTTTAATTTTTGAGGGGGAGAGAGAGAGAGAGAGAGAGACAGAGTGCAAGCAGGGGAGGGGTAGAGAGAGAGGGAAACAGAGAATCTGAAGCAGGCTCCAGGCTCAAGCTGTCAGCACAGAGCCCGACCCAGGACTCCAACCCCTGAACCATGAGATTATGACCTGAGCCAAAGTCGGACATGTAACTGACCGAGCCACCCAGGCACCCCTTGATATTGGTATTTTTAGAAGAACTACCAAATCTAAGACTTTGGGTTTATCTTTGACCCAACCAGAAATATTTTCTATATTCAGACAGGTGGTAGACACCTTAAAGGAGCCTTAAATTTTAAAGTCTTTTTTCTCCATTCTAATGAAAGAATAAACAGAGGCAGAGTGGTATAGCAGGAGGAGTCACCAAACACCAAGCAATCTTCTTTCTAGCTCCCCTTTCACAGTAGGACAGGTGGCTAGTAGTGCTTTTATGTGCTAGCTCTGGAGACAGAGGACATAGGTTCTAATCCCAGCTCTGCCTCTTACTAGCAGTGTGACTTTTTCAGTCTCAGATGCTCACTTGTAAGCTAGGGATGATATATTTGTTGGCCCATGGAACTGTAAGGACTGGGTATGATAACAAATGGTACCACACTTACCACAGTACTGACTGGCTTATTAGCTCAGGGCTGATGAGAACGATGATAATGTGATCTGTCTGTGACTCTTTTCCCCTCATCTGTGAAAGAAGTATATCTATCAGCCTCTTACAGTGGAATAAGACAGTACTAGTAAAAGCATTTTGAAAAAAAAAAAAGATACTTTCTCCTCATCATCAGTGTCGTGAAGAAATGTGATATGTGTTGATTGAGAAAGTCCCTTCTTCCCCACTACGTTTTGCTGTGTCTTCACACATTGCCTCCACAGACAGGTAGAACTTGTCAGGAACTATTGCAAAACTAACTGTTCTATTACTTGGTCACCTTTGCCCACCATCTGAGAGATAACGTTTAAATGTCAGCTTCTTAAAGGCAAGGACTAAGTGTTCTTTCTCAGTAGAAGCCTGAGCACCTGGTATTCTAGGTGTGTCACAGGTGGCTAATACCAAAAGTAAATGGGTTGACAGATGTACTCACCGTATCTGCAATCTCACCTTCTCCTCTTGCCTCTTCTCTTCCCAATGATACTCCTCAGTTCAACAGGCGTCATCATTGTCGCCGCTGTGGCCGACTAGTGTGCAGTGCCTGCTCCACTAAGAAAATGCAGGTGGAAGGCTGCAGAGAGAGCCCTACTCGCGTGTGTGACCAGTGCTATAGTTACTACAACAAAGAGTGAGTGTCCTGCAGTGGGGCCACTACGTCCATCGGCCTCTGCACCACAACCCCCACCCCCCACCCCCCTGTCCTTACACTCCTTAAAGTCTCATTGTGGAGAGCATCTGAAATCTGGAACAGTTACGTAACAGCAAGTTTTAATTTAGCATTCATGCTGAAATGTCATTAACTCTACAGTGAAATGTTTGACTTTGGTCAGAGAAACTTCTAAGAGAGGAAGTAGGGGTGAGAGGAAGCAGAACTCAAGACTCTTACATGATGTTCTTCCTGATATCAGGACACATGGTTCCTGTCTGAGGCCAGTAGCCTCACCAGTTTTTCAACCACTCTTGCTTCCGTTGGTTTCAGCTGGACTCAAAGCCACATATTCACACCTGTTGAATGTTTGGGCATCACTTCCATCATTTCTAATCCAGCTAATCAACCTGGCTTGTTACCCACAACTAGGACAGCCCCCACACCTCCCTACACACAGTTTACCTAATGACAGAAACTGCTTATACCTCTGACAAGACAGATTGAGACTGTTTGCTGGCTTGCTGTTGCTCAGTTTTTTTCACTTCTTCTAGCAGCAAAGGAGGGTGAAACTAAGACTCCTAGGCCATCTGGGAATATGAGCCAAAGAAACTCCTCAAAAGCAAGTTACTCATGTTTTGCTTACGGACTTAAATTGATTTTATATTCTGCTCAACAGAATTATTGCATTTGTTTTAAGATGAACACTTTTTGTCATCATTTACCATGATGATTACTGGTCTCCTAGGAAGGAAGACATACCATGCTTATATTGCCAGTTCTGTGATCCTGACATACCGCTTGCCTCCCTCGGAGTAGAGGACAAGATAAATATCCATATACCATATTGCTGAGATTAGAAATGAGCAGTAAATTGATGGGGATTCTCTTACTCAACAATTACTCAGCAATAATCACTGTGTCCTCAAGGGGGCCCCATGTTAGTGGGGAGACCTTAACAAACAGACCACAAGGTCATTGGATGAGTGTAGTGGTAGAGACACACAGCTTAGCCTGATGGTGAGAAGATTTCTTAAAGGTATAGCACCTGATCTGAGCCTCTGAGTATGAGAAATTAGTAGGTAAAGAAGCCAAAACGGCATGCCCAGAAGTGGGAGTGATAACCGCAAAGGTAGCAACAGGAGAATATGTGGATTGTTGGAGGAAGTATAAAGAGGCTCGAGCAGTGGCTCCTCGTACAGGTGATAGACTTGACCTCTGAATTGTGGCATCAGGACTTAGTGCTTGGTGATGCTAACTGAAATTGACCAGAGCCAGTGGCAGAGTGGAGAGGACTTTTATGGGTTGAGCACAAGTCATGGGTGGCAGGAGTTGGTCTCAAGAGATAACCAGGCTAGGTCATAAGGACTGAAACTGCAAATGTGGAATACTTTTACCCTGAAGAGCTGTGGAAGAATTTTAAGCACAAGCATAACATGACCAGATTTGCATTTTTGAAAGCTTGCTGTAGCTGCAAAATAGAGAGTAGGTTGACAGAGTCAAGGACACCAACTGGGAAGCCATTGGAAAGGTTCTGGCAATAAATGCTGAGGGCCCTTTCTGAGGCAGGGATGGAGGGAGATATGGGGACATTTAAAGAGGTATGTAAGAGATGGAAGGGACAGAAAATGGTGAGTGAATGGCTGTGACAGGTGAGGGACAGAAAGGAGTTTGGTTGGTTCCCTGATATATTTTACTTGGATAATGGTGTAAATGTCAATGCTCTATACCAAGTTCAAAACCGAAGAGGAGAAGGAATTCAGGCATTTCATTTTTCTGTTTCCAGTGTGCCAGAGGAGAATCCAGAACAACCAGAAGGTAAGGTTGAATCATATTCCTGTGACTCCTTGTTTATATGTTCAAGTTGGCTCTTTCTTCTTTCTTCAGCGTTTCAACTGCAACTGATACCCTTAATGGCAACTCAATACAACTTGTTGGCCAAGGAATAAAGAAAATTATTGGCATTTCTATCAAGCTGTTTCCCTTAAAATTTACCATCATATTAACCTACCATATTTAGCCATTAGCTTCCAGCACTCAGAAGGCCAGCACCCAAAGAATTTGATCCCTAACTTTGAATAGGTTATTTCTTTTTTTTTCTCCTGGATTTCCCCTTCACCACCATCCTACCTCTGAATGCTACCTCCTTCCCCCAACGCAATCACTATTAATAGTTTGGTTTATATCCTTCCACAGAAGTTAGTTTTTAGGGTAGCCAATGACTCAGCCCTCCATTTGAGAAGGATACACATTTCAGAGTTTCTTGTGTGAAGAAGAAACTCAGGGTTTGTCAGGGTTGTATGACAAACACTGTAACTCTCATCCGGGATCTTCCCTGGGGAAGAAAGTTTGAGATACCTAGTAAGATCTTCTAAAGAAGATAAAGGGGACCAAGGAGAGACAGAGGCCCTCAGATAGGCAGGGATCTGCATGTA
The DNA here is from genome assembly GCF_028018385.1 of Neofelis nebulosa. Taxonomy (NCBI): domain Eukaryota; kingdom Metazoa; phylum Chordata; class Mammalia; order Carnivora; family Felidae; genus Neofelis; species Neofelis nebulosa. The sequence goes on along the minus strand of NC_080788.1, from coordinate 114,696,969 downwards.
GCTCATGCCAGTTTTCTGGCTGGGGCTACCCTGCACTGCTGGTCAGTTACTGACACACAGATGGCACTTCTCTTCTCAGCACCACCCAGCTCCAAGAGTGAAAGCCCTCCATACTCAGCTGTGGTGAGAGTCCCCAAAGCAGCTGAGGTGGAATGGATTTTGGATCTGAATGAGGAGGAAAATGAGCTGATGCGGAGTGAATTCTACTATGAGCAGGTAATGGCAATAAATGTGATGGTCATTTGAGTTTTTTTCTAACATATAATTATGGCAAGAAATGCCAGAGATAGGTGAACACGACCTGGCCGTCACTTACAGCATAATAATACGGGAGCTAAGACAAGTAAACCAACTGAGGCAGAAAATGGAGAGCATCTTGGAAACATGAGAGATCAGTAAAGGCTTCATGGAAGAAGTAGCATTTAAGATGATCCTTAGAAGAGTAGTAGGAGTGTGACGAGCAGAAATTTGGGTGTTTTAAGGAGAGTGAGGATAGGGGAAGGGCAAAGAGTGCAAAACTAGAACATCTGAGCAAAGGCACAATGTCAAAAATTGCAGGGCATGGTTAGGGGACTGGAAATGGTTTAATTGGAAAGAACATAGGGCGGTAATAGAGAGGTAGTAAAAGGCAGGATTGAAAAGAGCTATTTATGGATAAGGCCTTGAGTTCTGCAGTAGGGAATATGTACCTGGTAGGCACCAGGGACCGTGCAAGGTTTTGGAGTGTGCTTTTGGAATATTAATTCAGTAACAATGGGTCTATGCTTGAAACAGAGACTTCTCCAGCAAGGCGACTTCCATAGTCCTTGCCAGTAGTAAGGAAGATCTGCACTAGTGAGAAAATGGAGGGAATGTGTGGACATCCCCAAGAAGTAGGTAACACATGAACACAGTATTCCCGGTATGGGAACGAAACCTAGCAGCCAGAGCTTTAGCAATGCCACTTAGAACACCTGCAATTTGTTGAGTTTCACTCCTACTTTGCTGTGGAAGTTGGCTCCTTCCTCCAGTGTAGTTCAAGCCTGGCGAAATAGGAAGAATAATTCCTGCCATCCAGCTACCTTTGAAGAATGCTTTGGTCCCGAAGCTCACTATGTGTTTCTCTCTTCTCCCACCCTGGCCAGTCCCCCAGTGCCTCTTTGTGCATTGCCATCTTGAATCTGCACCGGGACGGCACTGCGTGTGGCCACCAGCTAATTGAGCACTGCTGCAAGCTGTCCCAGGGCCTCACCAACCCAGAGGTGGATGCAGGGCTACTCACAGACATCATGAAGCAGCTTCTTTTCAGCGCCAAGATGATGTTCGTCAAGGCTGGCCGGAGCCAGGACCTCGCTCTTTGTGACAGGTAAATGGGAATGAGTCTTTGTTCTTTTACGTGGGTATCATTTCTCTCTGGTGGCTTTTTCTGGCCCCACTATGAGTTCTCACCTCACCTCCCTCTCTCATAAGACCCACTAAAATGTTTTGCTTCTCAGTTTGATATTGGTGAAATGCTGCTACCAGATCACAAGTGATCTTCCCTACCCTTCTTTTTCCCTGGGTGGATCCTCAAAGCAGAGTGTTCTGTAGCACTACCCCATCAGAAAGAAAGTAAACACTTTGGTTAATCTGTAATTAAAATCAATTTGGGGAAGCACCTTTAGTTTCTGTGGAACTGTCTGGCTTTAAAAGAAAATGTGCCCTCCCTAAATGTCCAATGCTTAGCCTTGGCCAGAACTCTACCCTAGTCTTGACCAAATCCAGACTATTGCCTCAGAAGTTCTGGGTAACAGATCTATAAAGCATACTGGGGGCTAGTCTATCCCTGTGTTACAGGTAGGAATCTGCATCATAAAGTAGAAATATCTATAGAAAAGGTAAGACTAGGCCCCAGATCCCTATACAACCTGCTCTGCCTCCGTTCATTAACTTGACAGTGAAAACTCCCAGTTAGTTCCCAGCTTATCTGAGATGTGTGACTCATGTTGTGTGTTCCCAACACTCAGTCCTAGCCAGATATGGGAGCAGAGAGCATAATTTTCTTTGAAGTGTAAGTGCCTCAGGCCCTTACTCAGTTTTCACCTGCAAATTCCCAAGATGGAGAGCCAGTGCAGTGGCTCATCTCTACTACTTCCTAGCTCTGTAACCTTGGAGAAGTCTGTTAACTGCTCTGAGTCTCAGTTTCCTCTTCTATAATATGGGGGGTGTTAATAATACTTACAGGGCAGTTATGAAGATAGAATGAGAGTATCCATGTGAAGGGCTAAGAACCCTTTGTACTCCAAAAATGCTAGTTTTATTATTTTCATTAACAAAACCAGGGGACATGTGGGTGGCTCAGTTGGTTAAGCATCCAACTCTTGATTTTGGCTCAGGTCATGATTTCACGGTTCATGACTTCAAGCCCCACTGTCGAACTCTATGCTGACAGTGCAGAGCTTGTGTGGGATTCTCTCTCTCCCTCTCTCTCTGCCTCTCCCTTGCTCACGTACATCCGCACAGGCAGTCAGCACACATTGTCGTGTGCTCTCTCTCTCAAAATCAATAAAGAAACTTTAAAAAAAAATTTATAAAGGAGGGCCTGGGTGGCTCAGTTTGTTAAGCATCTGACTTCGGCTCAGGTCATGATCACAGTTTGTGAGTTCAAGCCCTGCTACGGGCTCTGTGCTGACAGCTCAGAGCCTAGATCCTGCTTCAGATTCTGTGTGTGTGTGTGTGTGTGTGTGTGTGTGTGTGTGTGTCTCACTCACACTCTGTCTCTCTGTCTCTCAAGAGTAAATAAAAGATTAAAAAAAATTTTTTTCAAATAACAAACAGAAGATTGAGAAAGACGGGAGGAGGTGTAACAGAAAGTGGAAGGAAGTATAAAGGAAGTATAAAGGAGTTAATTTCACTGTTTCATACTAAGAGACAATAGAGTCTATATCATTTTTCAAGTTAATAAATGAAGAAATAAGTATATGTTAAGTAAAGTTTTTTAAATAACCATGAAAAGAACCAAAAATCTACCCATTTACCAGAAATAGAGAAGTGAAAAGAACAAAAACCACTCCATATAGCAGAAAGTAGAAGTTAAGGCAAAAATAAAAATATATCTAAATATACATCAAATGTCAGTAATGGAAATGAAATAAAATCTTATTAAAAGAAAAAAGTATTCAGATTGGGGGGAAAAAACAAATTTAACATCAAGTCCTATACTTCTTTCAAAATCTAATATAAATGGAGGAAATTTTCACTTTAGGCTATAGACAGCAGAAATTAAGAAGGTGCTAAAAAAAAGAGGGGGGCGTTGGCAGGAGGGCCAGGGTGGCTCAGTCAGTTAAATGTCCAACTGAGATCAAGCCTTGAGTCAGGCTTTACACTGACAGCTCAGAGCCTGCTTGGGATTCTCTCTCTCACCCTCTCTGTGCCCCTCTCCCACTTGTGCTTGCTCTCTCTCGCTCTCTTTAAAAATACATAAACCTAAAAAAAAAAAAAAAAAAGGGCAGGGCACCTGGGTGACTCAGTCAGGTAAGCATCCAACCCTTGATTTCAGCTTAGGTCATGATCCCAGGGTCACACTGAGCATGGAGCCTGCTTAAGATTCTCTGTCTCTGTCTCTCTCTCTCTCTCTCTCTCTCTCTCTCTCTCACCTCCTCTGCCCCTCCCTTGCTGAAGTGCATGCACACAAGCACTCGCTCGCTCTCTTTCTCTCTCTAAAATAAAAAAATTAAATTTAAAAAAGGAAGTGTTTCCTTCGGTAAGATTCTCAACCCCAGATGCTGTGCGCTTCTCTTTACAATGTACAACAATTGCTTTACATTATACGTTTGTAATTTATAGATTCAGACATGCCCATTCTAGATGATTTCCTCCTTCCTGCAGTTTTCATCTCTCATGTGTATTTAGAACTCCTGGTTTGCACAGTATTTTTCCACTGTTTTTAACTCATACCTCCTTCTGAGAGACATTTAAATAAATAAATAAATGTTTAAAAACAAAACTCACATTACCTGTTACTACACGTTTGTTTTTTTAATTTTTTTTACACATTTTTTTAAATTTTGTTTTTAAGTTTATTCATTTTTGAGAGATAGAGACAGAGCATGAGGAGGGGAGGGGCAGAGAGAGAGGGAAACACAGAATCAGAAATAGGCTGTAGGATCCACGCTGTCAGCACAGAGTCCGACACGGGGCTCGAACTCATGAACTATAAGATTATGACCTGAGCCGAAGTCAGAGGCTTAACCGACTGAGCCATCCAGGCGCCCCTTACCTGTTATGACAAATGTACAATACATTATGATACCAATTTTGTTTTTACACCATGTACTCTCCCTTACCCCATTCCCACTAAGTTGAGAATGAATGATGTCCTGAATCCCTTTCCAGGGAAATTGATGGACAAGTAAGGATCCATGGAACTTTTTTCTAGACTTCTAAACAATTACATATAATTGTATATAACATATGTTACATAATATATATATATACATACATACATACATACATATATATATAGTGTAATATATATTGCATCATATATACAATTATATTCAAGAACTTTGAGTGTAGGACTGTTTCAGGAGCACTGTACAAAATGACCCAGTTCTCTGGGCTCTCTGTCACCATAAGGTTTTTACAATCACCAGGTATCAGGAGTAAGATCAAAGATGGCAGTGCTAATGGGCTGTAGCACGGGGTCATCCTAAGCATGGGAAGAAGATGTCAAGTCCAAGAGATTAGAATCCAAATGAAGGACCAGGTTGCCCTTTCCCAGCAGCATCTCCAAGGAAAGTAGTGACGTGGCTTCTGTACTGACCAGAAATACAGGCCAGGCCATTGATAGTCTCTGTGCTTTCTTCCTAGCACGCAGTTCTAAAGAACCAAAAAGCAAGTGGGCAATTTATGAATCTCCTAGTTGTAAATATCCCTACTCTGAGTATTAATATCTGGTATTTAATGATTACCTTCAAAATTCTAGACTCAATGCTAAGCCCTTTTACTTGGGCTATTTCATTCTATTCTTAAAATTATCGTATATCCATTTTACAAATGAGTAAACTCAGGTAGAGAAGAGTTAACTGACTTGCCCAAGGTCATAGAGCTGCTAAGTGATAGAGTTGAGATTCAGAGAGTCTGACTCTAGAGCCTTCTCTCATAGTGTCTATGTACCTCTCAATTCTCATTACCACATTTCGCACTGGAATTGAAATAGAAAACATTAAAGCAGCAACTATTCTTAGTAAGACTCGGTAGAGCCTCATTGCCTTGCCTCTTTCCTCCCTGTAGCTACATCAGCAAGGTAGATGTGCTGAATATCTTAGTTGCTGCTTCATATCGCCACGTGCCATCTCTGGATCAGATCTTGCAGCCGGCTGCAGTAACCAGGCTAAGGAACCAGCTTTTGGAAGCTGAGTACTACCAACTGGGTGTTGAGGTGAGGCCAAGACAAAACTTACCTCTACCCAATTGTAATGACTTGCCTTTGCCTGGCCTTGCAAACAGGTACTGTCATCTCTCAGTTGTCCTTGGCCATAGGGAAGTATCTAGAGCATGACAAGTTTGCCAGTGGGGAGTAATGGCAGGTGGGATGATGGGGAAGGAAGATGATTGGCAACAATGGGAAAGAATTGGTCTTTGGGACTTTCACTGGATTTAGGTGCCTCTCACTAAAAGGAGCAGTTTTTCCTCCAGATCTCCACAAAGACTGGCCTTGATCCCACTGGAGCGTGGCATGCTTGGGGCATGGCCTGCCTCAAAGCCGGGAACCTCACTGCTGCACGGGAGAAGTTCAGTCGCTGTCTGAAGCCCCCTTTTGACCTCAATCAGCTGAGTCATGGCTCAAGACTGGTACAAGATGTGGTTGAGTACCTGGAGTCCACAGTGAGGCCACTCCTGTCCTTGGTAAGAAGACAGCAGATGGAGAGTCGGTTCAGGGAGGAAAGCTCAGGAGCAGTAATGACCTGGGGAAAGAATCAGTGTCCACTCAGCTTATAGTGGCAGTCCCGGCTCAGAGCTGCCAGATTTAGATTTTATTCTTTCCATTTTACATAATTAGGTAAGTAACTCTATATGGTTAGATAAGTAATACAAAGTCCATTTTAAAAAAAAAGCAAACTACAGAAAAGTATTTTTTAAATGATAAAAATTATACATAATCCCCTACCCAGACTTAAGTAATATCTAGATTTTGGTGAATTTTCTGTGTTATGTTTTTGAATGAAATTGGTGTTATAAACACAGTGTTATAGTATGATGGAGAATTGTAAAACTGTATTGTAAGGTTGTCTCCACATTACTAAATACTCTTTGAAAGCAATATTTTCAGAGGCTGCTGAGAATTTACTGAGTTTTATTTTTCTTTTGCACTCTCCTTTCCTGTCAGCAAGATGATGATTATTTTGCTACCTTGAAAGAACTGGAAACTACCCTTCGGACCCAGAGCCTCTCTCTGGAGGTGATTCCTGAAGGGAAAATCATGAACAACACCTACTACCAAGAATGCCTCTTCTACCTGCATAACTATAGCACCAACCTGGCCATCATCAGCTTCTACATGAGGCACAGCTGCCTACGGGAAGCGTTACTCCACCTCCTCAACAAGGTGGGACTCACAAACCCAGCTCTCAAAGAGCAGTGCCCACTCTGCCCACCTGGGTTGGCCCACTCAGCTTTAAGGGGAGTGATAGCCCACCTGAAACTTAACCCAGTGCTGAGCTATAAGATCATCTCTGGCAGAGTCAGGTAAAAATGGAAAGCTCTATCCATTTAGATTATGATTTGATACATGTGCAACAAGTCTTAACCTGGATCCTGGATTACCCCTGTGATTGGCAATGACAAATTTCATTCCTTCTCCCAAAACATACAGCAGAATCAAATAGTAGTTGACAGCATGGTCTCTAGAATGAGATAGTTGGTATAAGTGGTGTGACCTTGAGCAAACTTGTCTACCTCTCTGTTTCCACACACCTCCCACCTGCCGTGGGACTATGTCCCACTGCTAACTCAGCTGCTGGTCTAGTCAGAGTTGTTACAAGGGCCAGGAAACACCCATGATCCTATATTTGGGCCCCAAATATTTAATGGGAGGAGAGTGTGCTCTCCTTTTTTCCCCTCTGACATCCTCTGTCCTCCTCCCACAAGAGGTGAGGGCACCACCGAAGTGCATTTTTTCTTTGGAGCCATTGTTAAGCAGAGTCAGAACTCTGTTTCCCCTGACCCTTTGGTATTCACTTTTTTACAAGAATGTTCCAAGAATATTTTCGGAGGACTTGGCTGATTTGGACCAAATTTCATAGGAAAACATAGGAGTTCAATACTTCAGTTTCAATCTGCCACCCTAATTCAAAATGGCAGCCAGAGAAAGTTTACAAATGGACACATCTTTTGGGGTTGCTCCAGGTGAAGTCTACTGTTCACAGTCATGGTGACCATACCCCTACAGGACAGTGAAAGGGAAATGTTTTCACTACTGCCTTAGCTACTATTTCTTAGCTACTAACCAGGTTTCAGGAATAAAGTAAGAATTATTTTATTTAGGGTTTAATTGCTAAATTTTTCCTTTTCCTCAGTTTCCAAATGAGTTTTGAGATAAAGCTACCTTTCCTAAACACAAATTGAGAGTGGAAATCAACCAGTTCTGTTTCTTCTAACTGTTGACTAGTTCAGAGAGTTAATCTGCTTACTTACTTATCTTGGTATAAGCTGACAACAGCATTACCCTGCTTTACATTTGTCAGAGCTAGGAAAGAGCCTTCTTTTTATCTCCTATAATCATATTTACCCTTGAACCAAAATATCTTAATTCTCAAGCAGATAGGGAACAACAGAAAAACACATTGTGAAAACTACAGCTGACTGGCTAGAGCTGGAAGGTGTTCTGTTGCTGGTCTTGTTCCCTGCCCTTTTCACCCCTTTACCTGCCGCACTGCCCGAGAGTGAGCTTTCTAAATCGGAATACATGCTATTTATGTTATTCATAGTTCATGTTATTCGCCTTTCTGAAAGGCCCTCAGAAGATCCCTGTGGCCATAAGATGAAGTCCAAATTCCTTGGCATGCATACAGGACCCACCCAGATCAGGCCCCCTGATTTCTCCAGTTTGTTTTCACAAGTTCTAGATATGCCCTACATTCCAGGCTTATGAAATTATTTACCTTACGCTTTCTTACCTCTGTGAATCTGCATGTGCTGTACCTCCTACCTAGAATACCCTGCCCCTCTTTGTTTTCTCGGAAAACTCCTGTTTATCCTATCAGACCCTCTCTGTTGAGCCTCCATAGAACACACAAGCGACGTCAGTCCCCACTTCCTACACACCACCACTGTATCTAGAGTACAGCTCTGTTACCGTGTTGATCCCACCGCATTGCAGCTGCTTCTTTACAACTGTGTCATCCCTTCTGGATCATGGAAGCTTAGGTTTTACCTCTCTGTGTCTTCAGATGCCTGGCCTAGTGCCAGTTATGAATGAATGAGTAGATGAATAGATTAAATAGAAGCTCTTAAGGTATTGCTCTTCTGAGAAATTCCCATTCCTATGGAGCTGATCCCCCTGCTTTTTAAAGTCTGTCCTAAAACTTTTAAATTAGGTCTGGGTTTCTCAGTTAGGAACAGCCAGAATCAGAAAAGAAGTCCTCACCCACTGTGGATGTCCTCAAAGCTCAGAACTCTTCCAGTTCTAAACAGCTTGTACCCAGTGCTGCAAGGCCGACATGGTTACACTACTGTGAGTTTATAGCCATTCTTTACTCTCCATTAGTTATTCACAGTTTAACGTCTAAATGCCCAGGTGATTTTTTTTTTCTATGACTATAGAATGCGGATTTACGACACAGGGTCTCTGAACCACAGATGAGCTTCAGAAGGGAAGGGATTAGTATATGTGTGCACTTTCCTGAGGAGTTGATCCATAATGTTCATCTTTTATTCTTTCATCCAAGAAATATTTATTAAATAGCCAAGGACTATTCTGGGCATTGTGGGAAAAAAACAGACAAAAATATCTGCCCTCATAAAACTTACATTATAGCAGTGAGACAGACAATAAACAAGGTAAATAAAACCTGTAGTATAGGTGATGAGTAAAAAGAAAAATAAAGCAGGGAAGGGGCAGGGATGGATGGGGCAGTTTTAGAAAGGATGCCCAGGGAGGGTGACTCAGTAAAGGCCCGAAGGAGGTGGGGAGCGAGCCGTGCAGATTATGGAGAAAGCGTAGTCTAGGCAGAGTGAGTAGCAAATGCAAAGGCCAGGGTGGCTCGAGCAGAGTGAGCTGGGGAAAGCATAGGAGCAGATAAGGTCAGAAAGGCAACAAGGGCCCAGTCATACAGGGACCATATATGGCCTTGTGGACATTGTGAAGGTTTGGGCTTTGTCCTGAGTGAGGAAAACCACTGGAAGATTTTGAGCAGAGGAGTAACATGATGTGACTTATGTTTTAACAAAACCATTCAGGTTGATTGGTTGGCATTAGACAAAAAAGAGGCAGGAGCAGAAAGTGATAGACCAGGGAGGAAGCTATTTCAATAATCCAGGCAAGTGATAATGATGCCTTGGCCAGGGTGGTCAGATAGAGGCAGATTCTGTATGTATTTTGATGGTAGATTCAATAGAATTTGCTAGTGAATTTTATACTGGGGAGGGGAGAGAAGATCTGACTGAATTTTAATCTGAACATCTAGAAGAATAAAACTGCCATCGGAGACAGGGAAAACTACAGAAAGAAGAGATTTGGAAGAAACAACCAGGAGTGAAGTTCTAGATGTATTAAGTCTACTAGATACCCGAGAAGACATTTTGAGTAGGCAATTGGATATTTTAGACATACACTTCTGGAGTTCAGGAGGAATGAACAGGATGGAAATAGGGATCTAGGCACAATCACCAAATAGTTTTAAAGCCATGAGACTGTATGAAATCACCAAGAGTGAGTATAGAAAGAAAAGAGAATAGCTTCCTCCTAAGCCCTGAGGAAATTAAGAGGAATCAGCAAAGGAGATTGAGAAGAAGTAGCCAGAGAAGTAGAAACAAAACCTGGAGAGGGTAATGTCCTAGAAGCCAAATAAAGAAAATCTGGCCAAAAAAAGAAAAGGAGGAGGAAGCCATCAGCTATATCAAAAGCCATCAGCTATCCACCTGATAGATCAGGTGGAAAACAAGGGCACAGAATTTTAGATTTAACAATTTAGAGACCATTGGTGACCTTGGGGGCAGTTTTAGTGAGGTGATGGGTGCAAAAGCTTGATAAGAATGGGTTGAAGAGACAATCACAGGAGAGAAATTGGAGACTGAGAGCGTAGATGACTTTGTCAGGGAGCTTTCTGTTCAGGAAAGGAGAGAAGGGAGCAGTCATCAGAGTGGGGTTCTCAAAGGAATCTGTGACTCGTAAAATGTTAAGAAGCACCACTGTAGAAGGAAGCTGAAGGTGTGTGAGTGGAAGGAAATCCAGAGTGGATCCCAGAGAGTGCCAGAACCAGGCTCAATACTTGACCTTTTGCCTTGCCCTGCTGCAGGAGAGTCCTCCAGAAGTCTTCATAGAAGGCATTTTCCAGCCAAGCTATAAAAGTGGGAAGCTACACACTTTGGAGAACTTGTTAGAATCCATTGATCCAACCTTAGAGAGCTGGGGAAAGTACTTGATAGCTGCCTGCCAACATTTACAGAAGAAGAACTACTACCACATTCTATATGAGCTACAGCAGTTTATGAAGGTAATAGCCCCTTCCTGCCCTCTACATCTGTTGATGACAACCTGCCAACGGAGAGACTGTGCAAGATGAGGGAACAAGACTGTCATCTGGTCCCTGACTTCACTATTTGACCAACCCTAGAGCAAATCCATGTTGCTCTCTAGCATTGTTGAATAATGTTGGGATTTCCATTCTCATCCCAAAGAGACAAATCGTAACCTTGTCAGTAATGGCATTCTTTAGAGTTCAAGGAATGTGAAGGTAAAAAAGAGGTCTGTGGCAATTTCGAAATAAGCATGAGGCATGAATGCAGAATTCATAAGGAATAATAAATAAAGTGTTTTTAGAGAAGGTGCATGAAGGGAGAGGTAACAAGGTTCTCCCAATCTGTCCCAGGGTTGCAAACACTAAATCACAGAGAAATTGAACCATTCAAAGCCAAAGTGAGACCAAAGCCAAGCTGAATGGAAAAGCAAAAGTATCCTTTTTTGAAGATCTCTTGTGTGGTGGAATAAAGTCCTTCCCAGGAGCTCAGCCAGTCAGTTCACTTTAGAATCCCTTGGGCTTAGGAGTAACTGATACAAAATAGTTGTTCAACCCATGCTGGCGACTAGGCTTTATGGATGGGAATCAAGTCAGAATTTTCCTAACAGCCCCACCTTCCAATATCCCTGATCTCACTTGATCTGAACATTCATTTCCCTCTTATAGGACCAAGTCCGGGCCGCCATGACCTGTATCCGGTTCTTCAGTCACAAAGCAAAGACTTACACAGAACTGGGAGAGAAACTCTCGTGGTTGCTTAAGGCCAAGGACCACCTGAAGATCTACCTCCAAGACACCTCTCGCAGCACCAGAAGGAAGAAAACCACCTTCTTCCAAAAGAAGATGACTGCAGCTGATGTGTCCAGGTAGACCAGGGCTCAGGGAACAATTAGGGTGGGCAGAACGGCTAGAAAGGAGTGTCTATTGGCGATGAAGCCACTCTTGTCCATTCCTAAACCCTTGAAAGAGAACCACTCATCTAAAGGGGATCATTCCTGAGTGACAGTGTGCAGTACAAGCACGCAAAGCCTACAGAGGAGCTCATAGAAGAGAGTGAGGGAAGTACTGGGATGAGACTACATGCCAAATGCCTTCCAGTAGGCAGGTGGAAGAGGTCCTCAAGGTGTTGGCCTGGCCCATCTCCATCTTCCTCGCACACTCCTCCCTTCTCCCTTGCTGAGTGACAGCCACACTGGCCTCCTGGGGGCTCTTTTGCACACCAAGCCCTTTCCTCCTCTCAGTCTTTATACTTGCTTGCCCATTACACTCCCTCTGCTTACAACACAACATCCAAAGTAAATGCTGCACCCTGCCTTCATTGCCTTCATAGGCCCAGTCGCTAGATATTTTGTGTGTTTGTTCATTATTCATCTCTCCTCTCGCCTATGAAGTCTGTGAGGGCAGGGTTCATGTCTCTCTTGAGCTCTGTTGTTATCAGTGGCACATGGTGCTTCCTAAATACTTACTGATGCAGGGACTGGACTTTGTCCAGTTCCACGGAGCAGCAGTTAGTCTGTACAGGGCACCAGACCACCCTATCTTGTTGTAACTGATCAGAGGGTATTTTGGATTTCTTCTCTCTCCATATCATTTCTTTCACCTTTTCCATTGCCATCTTATCATGATTTCTCAGTCACCAGGCCCTAGTCCCTCCTGAAGCCCCTCGTGAGGCTATACTATGTGTCTCCTGTCACCATAGGCACATGAACACACTTCAGCTGCAGATGGAAGTTACCAGGTTCTTACATCGGTGTGAAAGTGCTGGGACCTCTCAAATCACCACCTTGCCTCTGCCAACCCTCTTTGGAAATAACCACATGAAAATGGATGTTGCCTGCAAGGTACCTACGAATGTTTCAGACCTCTCACAGACTATTCTCTTTCAGAAGCTTATCACAATTGTCATCATCTAGTTGTATTTCAGTTGTTTGTTTGATGGCTGCCTTCCCACTAAGACATGAGCCACAGAAGGCTGGAGATCAAATCCATTTTGATTACTCTTGTATCCCTAGTGCCTGGTGCTTGGTAGAGTCTCAACAAATATTTGTTGAATAAATGAGGCCCCTTATTCTTGATAGAGGGGCTACTCCAGTAATTATTGCTTCTTTATACACATTTCCCTCTCCTTTTCAGGTCATGCTAGGAGGGAAAAATGTGGAAGATGGTTTTGGAATTGCATTCCGTGTTCTGCAGGTATGTCTTGAATCACTCAAGACTTATTCTGAGAGCAGTCAGCACCTGACCACAGTTCCATGAGAGATTGTTCTTCAGAAAACTTTTATCCCAAGATAAAGCAGATTTACATATACATCATGAATGTAGTCGAGGTGGTTACCACAGAGCAGAGTCACATTCATGATTCTAGGACACATTGCCAAAAGCCAAGTAACCAAGGACAGATTCATCAAAAGCTATCAGGTCTAGAACAGCTCCTCACAGCTGTTCCCCTGCACAGCCCCAGCTTGTGCTCTGAAGGGAGCATGGCTGAAGGATGTGGCAGGTGGGGGGAGATGGTCCTGTGCAACAGGAAGAGCCGCAGACAGCAAGGACTGCCCCTCCACATTCCATCTGCCCAGGTGCTGGCTCAAGGAGTACCTTTCCTGTTGTTTGTGGTGAGAAGACACAGGTGCAGCTGCGGCGCTCGAGAGAGTCTGGGGCAGGCACTGAAACCACAGGGGCAGAGTTTCTACAGACCACCCCCACCACACGGTTCCATGCAGACACCCTAAGGACCGTCATTCTCTGGGGTGGGAAGAGCACACTGTGTGTCTCAAGGATCAGTGGCTTCGTGAATGATCGGACCGGTTCCTTTCTTTTCCACATATCAGTGTTGGAAAAGTCTCTGCACATGCAGCTACCCCTGGCGGGCAGGCAGGGCTGCAGCTCCTCCCAGACTCTGATGAGGATTGTCCTAGACCACGACCTGACTTAAAGGGTTTATCTGGTAGTTTCCAGCAAATCAGTCCTTTGGTGAACTGGTCTGTTTCCAAACACTGAGGCATCTCTCGATAGAGCACCAAGTGTCCACGGCAGCAAATACTAACCCCCAACATCCCTTTCCTAAGAGAAAGGTGGCTCATTAGAGAAAGAACGAACTGGGAAATTGGATTAGAATGTTTTCAGAAAATGGCAGGCAGCAAGTTAAATATACTATTTTAGATATCAAGGTTATGATTTTTATAGTTGTTTCTAAATGTCTGCCTAATTCCAAAGAGGAACTTTTTGCTTGTTTTTGTTTGTTTGTTTGTTACGTGATTTTTTTTTTTGTCATGACTACAATCAGTATGGCTTTCTACACCAAGCATAGTGGGAGCTTTTTAATTTTTTTTTTTTTTTTTTTTAACGTTTATTTATTTTTGAGACAGAGAGAGACAGAGCATGAACGGGGGAGGGGCAGAGAGAGAGGGAGACACAGAATCAGAAGCAGGCTCCAGGCCCCGAGCCATCAGCCCAGAGCCCGACGCGGGGCTCGAACTCACGGACCGCGAGATCGTGAGATCGTGACCTGGCTGAAGTCGGACGCTTAACCAACTGCGCCACCCAGGCGCCCCAATGGGAGCTTTTTAAATATTGCCTTCCTTCCCCTTGCTCATGTTCTCTCCTACCCTAAGGCCATCATTCCGTGTTCTGTTCTAGGACTTCCAGCTGGATGCCGCAGCGACCTACTGCAGAGCTGCCCGGCAGCTGGTGGAGAGGGAGAAATACAGTGAAATCCAACAGCTGCTCAAGTGTGTCAGTGAGTCAGGCATGGCGGCCAAAAGTGATGGGGACACCATCCTCCTCAACTGCTTGGAAGCATTCAAGAGAATTCCACCCCAGGTGTGCTCGCTTCTATACCTCTTTGCCCCTCTATCTGTTTCAGTGTCTTCATATCCCTTTCTTTATTTTTCTGTTCCCCGTAATGTACTCATAATGTACTGAAACTCTGTAAGATCCCTTCATGTTTCTGACTCCTCTGTAATCATGGCCTCACCCTAATCAGCCCTTCCCTGGAATAGTGGCCTCACCCTAATCAGCCTTTCCCTGAAAAGAAAATTCTTGATAATCTCTATACCTGGAAGGTGTCCCTGAATATCTATTGTCTAATATTTGCAACACCTGGAAATGTCTGTGGACGACCAATTTGAGCTTCTCCCTGTGATTGTAGAGGAGGTCAGGGTGAGTCTGTAGATGGCCTTTGAAGCATGTTGCCTATGAAATTGCCCCCCTCTGGCTTCTTTGTGGAGTTAACGAAGCCACATCCATTCATGAAGGCCAAGAACAGGCCTTTTGGGAGCTGTTCTTTCTCCTCAAATTCCCCAGCTTAGTGTTATCCCTAATAGCAGAAGTTGAGTTTAAGGGATGCCTGGCTGCCTCAGCCAGTGGAGCACGCGACTCTTGATCTTGAGGATGTAAGAAGTTCAAGCCTTACATTGGGTGTAGAGATTACTTACAAAATGAAATCTTAAAAAAAAAAAAAAGAAGAAGAAGAAAAAGTAGTAGAGTTTAACAAGAGTCAGAATGACCAGGCTAAGACTGGATTGGGCCTCAGCTCCCATGCTGGGGACTCTTCTTCCTCTCACAACTGCTATTTCTGTTCTGCACAGGAGCTGGAGGTCCTGATCCAGGCAATACACAGTGATGACAACAAGGTGAGCAGAATTTTCTCCAAACCTGGTGTTGCTCCTGAATAGCACCTTTTCACCTTTGTCCCTTGCTCCCCACAAAACCTGTACCTCAGCTTCTTTGTTATCCAGAGATGGAGCTGGGGCCCAGATGGAGGTGCAGAAGGGAGAAAACTGAGAGAGAACGCACATTGACTCTGTGAGCCTTTCCTTCCCATTTCTTTATCCCCAAGACAAACATGTCCTAGGCTACTGTTGAATCTCCATTTTATATGCAGAGCTTTTCTGAGAGAGTCCTAGGAAATCCTTCATATCAGTCTTCAGGTTGACTGAATGAGGTTCTCAAAGTGGGCAGACATTTATTTATCCTGGAGGGAAAAGGGTACCCTGTACAGTAAGAAGGATACCCCACCCAACCCTTGACCAACAGATATCCATTAGTGTCTCCTTCTCTAGAACAGGCCATTTCCCTGAGGTCAGTGATCTCTTCCCTATTGAGTAGGAAATCAGTGCTTTTGCAAGGAGTGCCAACCAGCATAGAAGTGCTCCCAACTACTCCTATTTGTGCCTAACTACAGACTAATCTAATCTGTCTGCCATCCAGAGGAAGTCTAACAGGCCAGGAGAGGCATAGGAAAACCAAGCCAGACTGCCCTGGCCGCTAGCAGTGGGAAAATCTGGCAGCTGAGTCCCTTGTGAAGAAAACTAATGTCAGGCACATGGCTTTTTTTTTCCTTTAATTTTTTTAAATGTTTATTTTTGAGAGAGAGAGAGAGAGAGAGAGAGAGAGAGAGAGACAAAGTATGAGTGGGGGAGGGGCAGAGACAGAGACACAGAATCCTAAGCAGGCTAAAACACATGGCTCAAACTCACTAGTCATGAGACCTCAGCTGAATGTCCAACCGACTGAGCCACCCATGCACCCCTCAGGCACATGGCTTCTTATACAACCACAGAACTGCTTCCCATGGCAGTTTTGCTAGTCCCTGTACTGAATTTGCCAGGCCTTCTTCAGCTGAGGGATTAGGAAGACTATGTTCTTAGCATTTCTTCATTTATGCATGCAACATCTGGATGACCTCATATAGGATAGGATTCTGATATTCTGAATTGTGGAGAATTACTATTTCAGAATCATAATGAGAATCCAGCAGCCAGGCCAGATACCCCGGTTCCCTGATCCCCAGACTGCAGACCTTTTCCAAGCCTTTAGTGAGCCTCCCCCTCAGCAGGACAGAGGCTTTGCCCTGGGAAAGACATGCATTAAAATCTAGGCAGTTGTTCTTTTTCAGGGTTTTTATTTTTTTCTTAGCACTTATTCTAATGCACTTAAGTGATCTTAGGCTAAGGTCTTGCCAAAAACCAGCCTTATTCAGTTCCTATTCCAGACTGTCTGGCAAAAATGCCCTCTTCCTATAGGTATGAATGTTGCCTGACAACTTATGATACTGTGTTTAACATACATAGGTGCTAAGTAGAGCCAAAGGCCTGGGTGAGAGTGAACATCATGGGGTAGCAGGTAGATACCCAAACAGCAGGACTTGATCATGATCATTTGTGAGCCTAGAGAATATTGGACATCTTCTAGCTTTAGCAAATTATCTGTAGCTGAGCTTCAGATAGAAAGATAGAAAGACTTCAGTGACCAAGACAAAAAAGATGGAAGATGAAATATGAAGAGAGAAGAGTCCCCTCCAACCACCAAGAGGGACTGTCACAGCAAAAAGTCAGCTGTTAATAAAAGCTGAGGCAACTCATTAGGGCCTTGCTATTGGCTGGCATAGCACACTGGCAAACCAGGGATGTGCTGGTGAGCTCGGGGCCCGGGAAGGTGTGGGCTCTAGTCTCCATTAAGCTGGGGATTTGTGAGATGGAGGGTCTCCAGAGTGCAGGAGAGACCACCCCTCACACCTGAAATTGAGACGCTTCTGATCCAAACAGCAAAAGTAAGTCAGTGTGAGATTATCCCTTAATTAGCCCTTTTCTAACTGTGTGTGTGTGTGTGTGTGTGTGTGTGTATGTGTTCATCCCTGAACTTCCTATTACAAGATTTTAAATTCAGCAGGTTGAAACCAAAAAATAGTGAAGGAAGAATCTTTGTGCCCATCGTAAGGGAGAGATATGATGGCTCATTCATTCATTCATTCAATCATTCACTTAATGCATGTTTATTGAACACCTGCCAATGCCAGGCCATGTGCTAGGCACCAGGAGTACAAGAAGTAGAAAAAGCGGACACTATTCCTGGCCTCATGGGGCTTACAATCTAGTCAAGGAAACAGACATCAGATAATCACCCAAACAACTATCAAATCATAATTTGTCAATGACAGTGCTGACCCAGTACTGACCCTGAAGCTAGCAGGAAGCTGGAGAGCCCAGGATAGTGAGGAGGAGGGCCTCAGAAGGAAGAGACAGAGACCAGATTCTGCCTGCCTGCCTGCTTTTCTTCTTTTTGAAATTTTTAGGTTACTTGTAATAATTATAAAATAACAGTGTAATAGGTTAACATCCGGAATATTTGAAGAGTTGCTACAATGTAATGAAAGACAAGAACCCAATCTTTAATTTGGTAGGTGAGAAGTGCTCTCGTCTGCCAAGCTCTCTGACACAGCTCTGTGTGTGTCGCTTCAGCATTGGTGATGGTCTCCTCTTGGCTGTCTCTTATGCCCAATTGCCAGGTTCAGGCCTACCTGACATGTTGCAAACTGCGTTCTGCCTACTTGGTTGCCGTGAAGCAAGAACACTCACGGGCTGCAGCCCTTGTCCAGCAGGTGCAGCAGGCTGCCAGGAGCAGTGGGGATGCAGTAGTGCAAGACATCTGCACCCAGTGGCTTCTGACGAGCCACACCCGGAGCACCCACAGCTCAGGCTCCAGAAAGTGACCGTGTACAGCGGAGGCCTGACTACTATAGAATGGGAGAGATGGAGATGATCTCTACCTCTCCCCTCCTGTGCAGTGGGACTTCCCCGGCTCTGCCCCAGGTCGGAAAGAGCTGGATTGTACCCTACTTGCCACCTTGGGCAAGGATAGGACCTTTCACGCCACGCAAGTGCCATGTTTCTGTCAAACTGTGGGATCTACGTGTTCGTCCGGAGATGGCCAGTTGTTTCTACCTCAGCGTGAGTAAGTGTGTGTGCACACTTCTGTGCACTCATGTTTACGCCTAAGCATTTCTGAACAAACAAAACTCTCCCCCACCAAAAAGAGGCACTTTACTTTAGACTTCTGCCAGTCTGCACACCTTCCCTGCGTTTTGGTTCTTAACCCGGGTCATCCTCTTTGTACACAGTTCCCTCCGTGTGGAGATGCTCAATGGCTCCTCAGAACTAGAAGGGTTTTACAGAGAATTATAGAGCAGCACCAAAAGGATTGCCTCTTTTCTTCCTTCTCTCCCCAAAATTCAGAGATGGCGAGGGGCAAGTGCTACCTGTGGAATAAAACTTCCGAGTGTGCCCTCTCACAAGCACAAGGAGTAACCATGAGTCTCTGGAAGGTAGCCTGAACAGAAGCGTCCTCAGGTGCTGGCGTCTGAAAGCTGTGGGTGCAGACAGTGAGGGGGCCAGAGCCCCACTCACCAGCAGAGGGGCACCATTGCATTCATGCTGTGGGGAAAGAAAGGGGAACCTCTCCAAAAAGAATGCAGGGGGCTTGCTTACAAGCACAGAGCTGGCTTTTGTGAATATCCCTGCAGGAAAGAGAGAATGTGGCTCCCTCTTAGAGAGTCTGGGGAGAGAAATGGTAGCCAAGATCCTAGCCCTAAAATGGCTAGACTACCTGTTTGAGTTAACAGCCTGTTTGTGCTCCTTAAAATGGTCAGGAATCCACTTCCTCTTCTGTCCTGCTTTTCTACAGTCTCATCAGGACCACAGGGTGAATACACAGAGGCCTAGGGTCATTGAGAAGGCAGTACACTTCTCTGTCTTCACAGAGGGAATCAGGGTTTGGGCCTGCAGACAAGAGTCAGAACAAGGGGATGATGAAAAGGTCCTGTCCAGTTGATGGAAAACCAGGTGAAGTACTCCTTTAATATGCACTGGCTTGTGTTCCCACACCAGATATGATTTTTTTTAATGTTTTATTTTATTTTTGAGAGAGAGAGAGAGAGAGAGAGAGAGAGAGCGCGCGCATGTGGGGGAGGGGCAGAGAGAGAGGAAGACAGAGAATCCGAAGCAGTCTCCAGGCTCTGAGCTGTCAGCACAGAGCCCAACCCGGGGCTCGAGCTTTCAGACCGTGAAATTATAACCTGAGCCGAAGTCGGACACTCAACCAACTGAGCCACCCAGGCACCCCCAGACATGATTTTAAAAGGGTCTGTTGTACTCAGTGACTTGGATTTGCAAGTGAGGGCCCTAAGAAAAAGCTGCAGCTCTGAGCCTCCCACCAGCCAGAGCTCAGTCTGTTGATCTCACATCTGCTGCTGAAACAAACAGGAACTGGAAGCCAAAGTCAGTATCTCCGGTGCTTAGACCCTGTGGATTTCTTTCTGAACCAGGTTTTTTGGTAGTAAAAAAATAACCATCATGGGCATCTGTCAGATTCAAAGTTTTGGTCCTGTAGAGAAGAGAAGCTTCAAAGAAAATATTAGATCTCTTTTGGGGGAGGTTTAACAAGTCAAGTGGCTTTTCCTTCTTCGAGTCATACAATGTATCTGTCTTCCAGGAAACATCATTCCCTGGCATCCACTTGTCCTTCTGAGTCTGCCCTCTTTGCACTGAACATAAGCACTTTATATGAATGAGTTGCAAATCTTGCAGCCCTTAATTTGGGATGTTAAAACCAGATTTTTCTGACTTTTTCCTCTAATTAGTTGAACTATAAAATAGGTAACCATTGACTAGACTGACATAAGATGACGCTAAAGACCTTTGAGCATCACGCTGCGGTCTCCAGGGGGAAAAAAGTACATGTTGAAGGGTTGAATGTTTTACTACAAGCAAGCCACAATAAAGTGTCTGTCCTACCAGTTTCTTGCCTTCATGACTGTTTTGTGATGTCTCTCTCTTACCCTTCCCTTCCTTTTTGCTTTGTGTTCTGTGTGAAAAGAAAACGTGGATGGGGAAGCTCAGATGGCCTTCAATTCTTGAACTTTCTCAAAATGATTCCCATCATAACTAATGACTCTTTGGTTAGAATTTATCTCAAGTTTCCAATGTGTTCAAAACTGTGAGTGTACTCTCTACCACCAGAAAACTTTTTTCCTTCAGTTGGGTTTGTAGGTAGAAATAGGTTATACATTCATCAGGTGTAAATGGTAAGTGAAAAGTCCCTCCCATTCCTGGCCCCTCAGCCCAGTGCCTTCCCAGAGGCCATCATTGTTACCAGTTTCTAATGTATAGTTCCAGAGCTATTTTATTGCATAAACAAACAGGAATGACTAAAGTATTCCATGGCCATATAAAGATATGCCATAATTATTTAACCATTGTCTGTTGGGTATTTTAGGTCATTGCCATATTTCACCACTACAAATTATGCTGCAGTGAATTATCTTGTCCAGAATACCCTGGGTCAGGGGTGCCTGGGTGGCTCAGTCACTTAAGCATCTGACCTCAGCTTAGGTCATGATCTTATGGCTTTTGAGTTTGAGCCCCACATTGGGCTCTGTACTGACAGCTCAGAGCCTGGAGCCTGTTTCTGATTCTGTGTCTCCTTGTCTCTCTGCCCCTCTCCCACTCACACTCTGTCTCTCTCTCTCTCTCTCTCAAAAATAAATAAACATTTTAAAATATATAAAAAAGAAAAAGAATAGCCTAGGTCAGAGGATATGTGCATTTGGCAGATATTGCCGGCTGTCTGCCAAAGAGATCATACCAATTAAACTCTCCCACCAGCAGTATATAGGACAGAGCCTACTTTCTCACACCCTTGTCTCAGTAGATCCCAAACTTTGTAGCTCTTTGCCAGTCTGGTAAATGAAAAATTTGGTACTCTGAAAAGTTTTTTAAAGCTATTCATCATTTTTCAAATTGTGTGTGTCTTTTTAATGTCAACCAAATTATGAATCTTCAAAACCAAGCATAGGGTCTTTGCAGAAAGTAGAACTCAAATTTAGCTTGTTTTCTTGCCATCCTCTTAGAGCGTGTGTTTGCAGTATAATGCTTGAGCCATGGACTTTAACGTTGCTGCCGTTATCTCCTTTCTCCAGAAACTTATTTCCTCGAATTTCTCTTTAAAGAAAAACAACAACAGCAACTTCAGAAACAAGCACAACAAATAAAAACTGATGAAAGTGGACCTGAAAATTATCTGTTATGGACATGGCACAAAGATGTGTCACAACACAGATAATTAGAACACCCAATCTAAATCTAGGATATGGGACCACGGACTATGTTTAGAAACCTGAGACACTCCAGAGTTACCAGATATCTTTGGCTGGAGCTTAAACAAAGCAGGTCAAATGCTATTAGACTCTCTTCATACCCAAGCAACCAAATATCAATAGTCACATAACCCAAAGGTTATGGCCTTTTCTTGGTCATCATCCTCTCTTCTACAGTAATAATGTTGACTGACCCATTAAAACTTCCAGTTCTTTTACAACAAATTCATTCCACATGTGATTACCAAAAGGCTTCTCCGGTGGAATCCTTTCCTGTTCCATTTCTTCATGTTGTTATTTCTTTCACCACCTACCAGTCTCTGGTCTGCCATTATCAAAACCCTTTCTTCAGGCTCATTTTAAGTGCCATTTCCTCTACAAAGTACTTGCTTCTCGGGCTATACTTCCTCTTCATGCCACTTAAAGGCTAAAATTCTTCAAAGTTCTATCCATTCTCTCTTGACATTTAATACTCTCCCATACCATCCCATAACTTCAGCAGTCATCTTGGTTGGCTGAGTTCTAAACCAAATTTGTCCCTCTTAACTCCTTTCCACATCACACCTGCCTTTTGATTGCTTCTTGAAGTCACCCACGTGGCTAACCTGTAACTAAAAATATCAAGTCCAAAATGGAACACATTCTATTCCACCTACAAACCTGATCTTCCTCCTTTGATGAATATTGGTATTACTGTTATTACCGTTATGCATGCTGCCGGGGTTAGCAACCTCAGGGTTTCTCTGTATTGACTATTCACCCTCCTCATTCAAACATTTAGATACTTACCTCAAAAATAAATACCTCAAATACCTCAAAAACAAGTAAATAAACATTAAAAATATATATAAATAAATGAATGATCTGATGGTGGCCTAAGGAAATCTATGATCTAAGAGGCAGACAAAGGAGGAGCAACTGGGCAAGAGATCCCAGAGGGAGGAGGAAAACCAGGAGAATGGAGGCTATAGAAGTCAAGGAAGTAAGTGTTGACTTCCAGTTTCCACATGGCTCTTTTTACTCTTGAAAACCACCTCCAAAGAGCCAAGGAGAAACAAACTGTAAACAAACATACTTCCAAACAGAAACTCTATCTTTGATAAACTAGGAGACAACTGTTAAGAAAAATTCACAGGTCGCCTGGGTGGCTTAGTTGATTGAGTCTGATTTTAGCTCAGGTCATGATCCCCAAGTCATGAGATCAAACCCCACATCGGGCACCATGCTGAGCGTGGAGCCTGCTTAAGAGTCTCTCTCTCTCCCTCTCTCTCTCTGCTCCTCCTCTGCTCGCTCGAATGCTCTCTTTGCTCCTAAATAAAATTTTTTAAAAATCACAATATGAAGATTTTTAAATGGATGGAGGGACACCTCTTCTGCTGTAGAAGGTGGAAAGGAAAAAAATATGAGTGGGATACAGATAAGTTTGCTGGTTTGGTAGCAGAAGGAGAGAGTCTATGACTAATGGCTTCCATGTTCTCTATGAAGTCAGGAAAAATCACCTGTTAAGAGCTCAGGTTTGCTGGTAGGTTGAGTAACTTGAGAAGTTAGAGAAGACATGAACTATGTGTGTGTTGTGAGCTCAGAGGCAGTATACTGTGACGTTTTTGAAGCTTATGTGGGCCTCTGTGAGTAAAAGAGTCACTGAGCGTTGTATTGTGGGCTAGGGGGTAGAGGGACAGGTTTCTGTTAGCATTTTTATTCGAGTATTGCTAGTAAATTGCCTAAAGAGATCTCAGAGGACCTTAAATTCCCATGGCTCATGGTTTGGGTTTGTTGGGGGTTTTTTCCCTTTTTTTCTCATTCTAAATCAACATCCATTTTTGTACCAAATTTTGTGTCTGTAATTTTGTATTCTCTTCTTAAAGGTGGTCCCACAAGTTGTCTAAGCTTCCATGGATCCATCCTTTACTGTGGGGGAACAAGTGATCAGGTAGCACTGAAGTCAGCTGGCACTGATGACCAGCAATTGATGATCTGGTGGTCCTGCCAGGTTGAGTGATGTTCTCCAGTAGCATATAGAAATTGGAGAGTTGGATTCTTCCAGGCTTGACTTTTGCCAGATCAGTGTGATAATGGGACAGGGGAATTGGCAAGAGGAGCTGGAGAAGGAAGTTGTGGTTGGGATGTTGGAAGGTAACCTATCAGAGGAGCGGCAAGTTCATGTTGACACCATGACACCATGACACCATGTTGTCATGACACCATGACATGTTCATGACACCATGTTGACAAGGTGTCCAGGTGTGGTCCTTGTCATGGGAAAGGGAGACTAAAGAGGAGTGGAGAAGATCAGAGCTGAGGAAGTCAAGAAACTGAGTCTGTGTGGACATACAGCACACTTTGAAACACTGGTGCTTTGGGCAACCCATAGGCACCCACGATTATCACCCTCCTACAGTATCATGACGCTATCTGAGTTAGATACATCCTGTCTGATCACACTCTCTCAAACACTTTATGAGGCAAACGTCTCATATGTTCAGTAAACACTTGATCTTTCTTTCATGCCAGATTGAAATTAAACCTCTATGGTAGACAGGGGCCCTGGCATATGAAAGGGGCCTCTTTTTTGAGAATTCCCAGAGCTGGACTGCCAGTGCCCATCTCAGAGCTATGTGAACAGTAGTGCCCTTAGACCCCGGCAAGAAGGGCTTCTTCTCAGTCACACACTTTAAAAAGCCCTACATTTTACAAAAACGCACATAAAAGCAGTAAATTTATGGGGCGCCTGGGTGGCTCAGTCAGTTAAGCGTAAGCACCAACTTCGGCTCAGGTCATAATCTCGCGGTTCATGAGTTGAAGCCCCTCGTCAGGCTCTGTGCTGACAGCTCAGAGACTGGAACCTGCTTCGGATTCTGTGTCTCCCTCTCTCTCTGCTCCTTCCCCACTTGTGCTCTGTCTCTCTGTCTCTCAAAAATAAACATTAAAAAAATAATAATAAAATTTTTAAAAAGCAGTAAATTTATTTCCGAATGTATGGACATCTCTGTTACTTGGGCTCTGGTGCTTAGTTCAGACTTAACACAACTTGACACCCTCAAGATAAGCTCTCATGCTGAACACTATAAAAGCCCCCAGGGAAACAAGTCGTGGCTGCTTCAGAGTTCCGGGAAGGATTTGAACAGAGGAAGCAACTGGGGACAATAAAGGCCAATTGGGCACGTTGTTTCTCAGCATGAGTATCAGAGATGCTTGCATTAAAATGGGTATTGGGGCGCCTGGGTGGCTCAGTTGGTTAAGCATCCAACTTCGGCTTTGGCTTAAGTCATGATCTCACAGTTTGTGAGTTCAAGCCCGGGTCTGGGTCTGCGCTGACAGCATGGAGCTTGCTTTGAGCTCTGTGTCTCCATCTCTGTCTGCCCCTCCCCCACTCTCTCTCTTTCTGTCTCTCTTCCTCTGTCTCTCTTTCCAAAATGAATAAACATTTAAAAAATGGGTATCATTTTCAGTAGTGCTGAGTGTATTTTTTCTTATCTCTTCATATTCCAATGTGTGTATGTTTGCAACACTTGTATCTGGAAGCTAAATAATAAACAATTCATTTTACCTTTAAATTGATAGATGTGTGGGTGTAGAGGAAACAAGAATGAAGTATAATATCCATTGTTTACACTGGCAACAAAATGGACACTGAATAGTGTTTTGTTTTCTTTTGTTTTAGTTTGTTTTGAGAGAGAGAGAGAGGGAATGAGCAGGAAAGAGGTGGAGTGAGAGGGGGACAGAGGATCTAAAGTGGGCCCTGTGCTGACAGCAGAGAGCCCAATGCAGGGCTCCAACTTACGAATTGTGAGATCGTAATCTGAGCCAAAGTTGGACGCTTACTCCACTGAACCAGGTGCCCCAGAATCTTGAATAGTTTTATTTTTATAAAAATTCATAGAATTAAATTTTCTTTAAAAAAAAAAATTTTTTTTAACGTTGATTTGTTTTTGAGAAAGAGACAGAGTGAGAATGGGGAAGGGACAGAGAGGGAGACAAAGAATCCGAAGCATAGAATTAAATTTTCAAAAGCTTAAAGATTTAGCTTTACTTAAATAAACTTTATTTAAAATGTTGATATTCATAGCTGTGCTGTATTTTGCCCTTTAATTTTGGTATATAATTTAAATATTCTAGAAGAAAATAACGTAAGACATTTAAAGTAATTTTTATTTTTGCATTTCTTTAATTTACATTTTTATGAAAGCATATTTAAATCGCAATGATTTTAAATACAATTACATTTTATATTTTTTAAATTCTTTAGGTAACTAATAATAACTTCCACTAGAACATAAAATATTGGATGATTACAACAACATAATTAGTGATTTTATTGAGATGAAAGCCACGTGGAGCAGAGCCACCCCTCACTTTCACCCCATTGGACTGTGAAATGAATAAGAAGTTTTTATTGTATTAATCCAGTTAAGATTAGCATTGTTTGTTACAGCAGTTAATCTACTCCTCCTATCAGAACAAGTTGTACGTCATGTTCTATGATCTTCTCAGCTGATTGTTTTGGTTAAGAGATATCGTATATCCATATGTAGAAAAAATAGATTATACACAAATTAAAACTTGGATAAACACCTGTGAAAGTATAGCCACAACTACTGAGACTCTGTACTAGGATGTTAGATTAATTAACCTTGTTGAGACTGAAGTTAGTGAAAAATGACAGATCTGTGGAGTGGAGAAAAATATACTGAAAGCAGAGTCAAAATGTCACTTTACCGGTAAGGAAATTGGAGGCGATGAAAGTAGGTCAAGAAGACATCTGCCTTAGGTCAGGAGTAATGATGGGGGGAATGTATGTAAAAAATGACAGAATTTGGGGCACCTTGATGAGCTCAACCATTTAAGCATCCAACCCTTGATCTCAGCTCAGGTCTCAATCTCAGGGTTGTGAGCTCAAGCCCCACACTGGGCTCCACACTGGGCACAAAGCCTTCTAAAAAAAAAAAAAGGAAAAACTGGCAGAACATTAGCATTTTTATATGGCCCAACACAATAATGTTGTATCAGGACATAGATTTCAACAATAAAGACCATTTGCTGTGTCCTATAACAATAAGTCACAAGGGAGGATAGTTCCAGACTTGGTTAATTCCGTGACTCACTAATTTATCATCAGCACCCCAGGTCCTTTCCACCTTTCCCTCAGCATGTGAGCTTGGTCTTTGGACCACCTCAGCTCCACTCGTGACTCAAGATAATTGCAGTGGGTTCAGATATCATATTCAGCCATGACAACATCCAATAGAAGAAGACAAAAAATTTCTTCCTGTGTCTCACTTTTTGGTCAATGTGGAAGCCTCTACCAGAAGTTACCAATGAGTATCCTTCCATATCCCATGGGCCATGATTGAGTCACATGCCTTTTCCGTAACTAATTACTTCCAAAGGAATTGTGATCACCATGATTGCCTTGGACCAGCAGTCCAAGGACCTTTGCCCAAGAATACAACAATTAAATATGAATCTCTGAGGTAAGACCTAGGCATTGGCATTTTATGTTGTTGTTTTTTTTAATTTTTTTTTCAACGTTTTTTATTTATTTTTGGGACAGAGAGAGACAGAGCATGAACGGGGGAGGGGCAGAGAGAGAGGAAGACACAGAATCGGAAACAGGCTCCAGGCTCCGAGCCATCAGCCCAGAGCCTGACGCGGGGCTCGAACTCACAGACCACGAGATCGTGACCTGGCTGAAGTCGGACGCTTAACCGACTGCGCCACCCAGGCGCCCCGGCATTTTATGTTTTAAAATACACCTAGGGTTGGGCGCCTAGCCTGGGTGACTCAGTAGGTTGAGTGTCCAACTTTGGCTCAGGTCATGATCTCACCATCTGTGGGTTCGAGCCCCGCCTCGGGCTCTGTGCTGACAGCTCAGAGCCTGGAGCCTGCTTCAGTTTCTGTGTCTCCCTCTTTCTCTGCCCCTCCCCCACTTGCTCTCTGTCTCTCTGTTTCTCTGTCTTTCAAAAATAAACATTAAAAAAATAATTTTAAAAAAAATTTTAAATACACCTAGGGTTGAGAACACTACAATGACTTAAATCAGTCACCACCAGTCACAGACACAGTAGCAGCCCACAGTGTCTACTGAAAGTATTAATTTTTACTCATTAGTGTATAGTTGACGTGTAACATTATTTTCAAGTGTGCAACAGTGATTCAACATTTATATACATTAAGAAGTGGTCACGGTGATAAGGATAGCTACCATCTGCCACCATACAAAGTTGTTACATATTATTGACTATATTCCCTGTGCTGTACGTTAAATCCTCATTGTTTATTTGTTTTATAACTGGAAGTTTTTACCTTTTTATCTCTTTCACCTATTTCACTCATATTCCCCCCCACCTGCCCACCTGCTTCTGGTAACCACTAGATAGTTCTCTGTACCTGAGTCTGTTTCTTTTTTTTCTTTTTTTTTTTTTAATTCTTTTATGTCTATTTTTGAGAGAGAGAGAGCACAAGCAAGGAAGGGACAGAGAGAGGGGGAGGGACAGAAAGAGAGGGAGAGAGTCCGAAGCAGGGTCCAGACTCTGAGCTGTCAGCACAGAGCCTGACACGGGGCTCGAACCCACAAACTGTGAGATCATGACCTGAGCTGAAATTGGACGTTTAACTGATTGAGCCACCCAGGTGCCCCATCTGAGTCTGTTTCTGTTTTGTTAGTTTATTTATTTTGTTTTTTAGTTTGCACATACAAGCAAAATCATACGGTATTTATCTTTCTCTGACTTATTTTACTTAGCATAATATCCTCCAGGTCTGTCAGTGTTGTCACAGATGGCAACATTTCATTCTTTTTATAGCTGAGTAATAGTCCACTATGTATGTATACACCACCTCTTTATTCATTCATCTATCTGTGGACACTTGGGTTGCTTCCGTGTCTTGGCTATTGTAAATAATCTTGCAATGAACATAGGGGTGCATATACCATTTTGAATGAGTGTTTCTGTTTTCACATAAATACTCAGAAGTAGAATTGCTGGATTATATAGCAGGTCATTTTGTTTTGTTTTTTGGTAGTTCTATTTTTAAGGTTTTCAGGAACTCCATACTCTGCTGCACTAATTTGCATTCCCACCAGCAGGAAATCATTAATTTCTAATTTCCAAGTAAAATATTCTGGGTTTTTTTTTTTTAAATGAAATGTATGTTCTATCAATCCTTCCCAGGGGCAACCTCTTTTGTTTTCATTAGATATGATTTTAGACCTTTTTCTGTGCTTTTACAAACTTAAATATGCACCCACAGAAAATATATGGTGTCATGTTATATGTGTGTAATCTTTAAATATAAATCTTATCACCTGCACACATTCATCATTCTCCTATTCACCAATGTAGCCAATAACTCATGTCTGTATGTATATATGTGTGTGTATAATTTTTAATATAATTACTTTTGGAGTAGTTATCCCAAAAGCAAGTATACTAATACTCCATTGTATGATTATATCAAAGATTAATTTTCCCCAATTGGACACTTAGATTGTTTCCAACTTTTTGCTAGTACAAAAAAAAATGCCTCTTTGCATATATACACTAATGTTGCTATAGATACTAAGAAGCAGAATTTTCTGAGTAGAAATGGCTTCACCATTTCTTCCACTCATATCAGCAGTATATAAAAATACCTATTTCCTAGACTTTTATCAACATTTGCTAAGCTCTGTCCTTTTTGACAATCTATTGAAAAATGATACTGTTATTGTTTTAATTTGTAGTTCCCTGATAACTACTAAGATACATTGGCCATTTTTATTTCTTTTTTTAACATTTATTCATTTTTGAGAGACAGAGACAGACAGAGCACGAGCAGGGCAGGGCAGAGAGAGAGATGAGACACAGAATCTGAAGCAGACTCCAGGCTCTGAGCTGTCAGCACAGACTGTGAGATCTCACAGACTGTGAGAACCCACAAACTGTGAGATCATGACCTGAGCCAAAGGCAGATGCTTAACCAACTGAGCCACCCAAGCGCCCCTGGCCATTTTTATTTCTTCTGTGAATTTCCTGCTTATATCTTTTTTTTTTAATTTTTTTTTTACATTTATTTATTTTTTAGAGACAGAAAGAGACAGAGCACAAGTGGGGGAGGGGCAGAGAGAGAAGGAGACACAGAATCCGAAGCAGGCTCCAGGCTCTGAACTGTCAGCATAGAGCCTGACACCGGGCTCGAACTCACAAACTGTGAGATCATGACCTGAGCCAAAATTGGACGCTTAACCGATTGAGCCACCCAGGGTGCCCCTTGCTTATATCTTTTTTAAAATGTATTTCTGTTTTTTGTGTTTTTTTTTTTTAAGTAATCTCTATGCCAAATGTGGGCTTGAACTCATGACGTCAACATCAAGAGTCATATGCTTTACTGACTGAACCAGCCAGGTGCCCCCCTCCTGTTTATATCTTTTGAAAGTACTCTGTCAGGTATTCTATCTTGTTCTTATTGAGAAGTAAAAGTTCTTTATATAATATGGCTACCACTTTTGTATCTGATATACATCTGTCACTGCAGCAGATGCCGTGGCATGCCAACCAGATTCCCCGCTTCAGAAATGAAACACCTATACCCCAGATGCTGAGAGTGTTGGCAGCTAACAGCTCTCAGCTGAGTCTCTCTCTCTCTAGAACTTACCCTCATCAGAAAGAGCCGCCTTGCCCAGGCTATGTCCCCTCCCTGGAAGCTGTCCACATCCAGTAACTGGGCAGTGTGGGTCTATAAAGGCCACCCTTCTTTCCTCAATCCAAGATAACTCAGTTCCA
The DNA here is from genome assembly GCF_028018385.1 of Neofelis nebulosa. Classification (NCBI taxonomy): domain Eukaryota; kingdom Metazoa; phylum Chordata; class Mammalia; order Carnivora; family Felidae; genus Neofelis; species Neofelis nebulosa. The sequence goes on along the minus strand of NC_080788.1, from coordinate 114,666,577 downwards.
GAGCCCCCTGTGGGTTTAGGATCGTCTAAGCCTTTGTTGTGACTGCACCACTGTTCCACTCCACCCTCTGCCCAACCCTGTTTACATTACACCCCATGGTTATTGTTCCCAAGAATACTCCCAGCAAGCTCCCTGTGTGCTAATGTCCATCTCAAAGCCTATTTCCCAGTATACCTGGCCTGCATTACACATGTTTACCAATATCACTTGAGTTTTAACGTTATTTCTGGTGTGTTATTTTCTTATTATCTATTTATTTTAAATGTTTATTTTTGAGAGAGAGAGAGCATAAGCCAGGGAGAGGCAGAGAGAGAGGGACACAGAGGATCGGAAGCGGCGCTCTGTGCTGACAGCAGAGAGCCCAATGTGGGGCTCAAACTCATCAACCATGAGATCATGACTTGAGCTGAAGTCAATGCCTAACAGACTGAGCCACCCAGGCACCCCATCTGGTGTGTGTTTTAGATGTATCCCTCCTTTCCCGTATGCATTTTGCTTTTCATGTCTTAAAAAGGCCTTCCCTGGGGCGCCTGGGTGGCTCAGTCGGTTAAGCGTCCGACTTCGGCTCAGGTCACGATCTCGCGGTCCGTGAGTTTGAGCCCCGCGTCGGGCTTTGGGCTGATGGCTCAGAGCCTGGAGCCTGCTTCCGATTCTGTGTTCCCCTCTCTCTCTGCCCCTCCCCCGTTCATGCTGTGTCTCTCTCTGTCTCAAAAATAAATAAACGTTAAAAAATAAATAAATAAATAAATAAATAGGTCTTCCCTATTCTAAGGGCTTAAAGATATTCTCCTACATTTTCTTCTAATATTTTTGCTTTTTTTACATGAAATAGAGAATCTAACCTTATGTTTTCATTTAGATAGTTATTTGTCTTACATTATTGAATAGTCCATGTTTTTCTCATTGATGTGAAATGCCACCTCTACATTTGTCACATCCTTACATGACTCTTCCCCCTTACCATAGCTAAATACTATGTGTGAGCATCTGACCCCTGCCATACCTGAGGTTCTTTTAATACGAAATATAGAAAATTGCTGCAGTGTCTCTTTAATGATGGACTCCACGAGGTGTGAGGCTTGACAGTTTTCAACAGTCAAGCTTCTTGCCACTTAACTCTGAAGTGAAGTCCACATCCAAAGAAAAGCAAATATTGTAGAGAAGGAGGCATGGTGATGCTTGATGCTTGAGTTCTGGTTATTTCTGAGATTCATCCCTGCCCTTTCCCACTATTCATATCCAACCCTTCCTTGAATTTATGAGCAAACTATTCTGCTTTTTGGCTTAAGCTTGCTCAAAATGGACGTCTAGCTTGTAACCAAAATAGGCCAAATACACACGGTGTGTCTGCCAAGGCTCAGAGGCATAGCAACACGGAGTACAGAGCTGAGTTGGACAAGGGCTAGGTGTCAGCCAAAATCTGTGACAGCTAGTCATCACTTAGGTCATCTGTGCCCTGGAACTGTTTGCTTCTTGACTTTTATGTTTCTTCAGTTTCCTTTTCTTCTAGTTTCCCAGACAGGTTTCATCTTTACGAAATTTAGGCCAGTCTCAGTTGAGTCAAAGGGAAAAATTTTCCACACCTGGGCTAGGCTACGTAAGGGTTTCCAAGCATAACAGAAGCCAGGATCATGAAGGCAGTGGGCCTGGAGCAGCTAGAGAAGCACCTCAGGGCAGAGAAGTCCGGGATGACTGTAATCCCTGAGTCCTCCTCCACAGGATCTTGTCTCCCGTATCCTGAGGGGCACTCTGCCAGGCAGGAAGGCATATCCATAGCATGAGTAAAGTGGAAGGAAAATGGCCTCTGTGGTCATGGGAGAAACTGAGAAGTGGAGGTTGAATGATGCTAACCCATCCACTCCCAGTGTTGTTTGTGCTGGGCCAGGGCCTTTCCCTTGCTTGGTTGGTAACTTGGGACAAGTCTTTCTAAAAAGATGACAGGAGGCCAGGGCTGGCACTTGTTCCTTGTCCAGGTTGAACAGACTAGACAAAGCTTCTGGTGTTGAGCAGGAACCTATACGGAGGCACGATGAAGTCTGAGCACATGGCAGTTACAGAGAAGTAGGGCTGAGAGAGGTTGTGTCTCACAGGAGCACCTGAAGGCCACAAGAAATGGTTGAGTCTGGATCCGAACAAGGGGAACAACTATTGTTTTATATTATGAAAATACCAACAACATGTAAATCAATATACACACCTAATTTTTTCCCTCATTTTTAGCATTCTTTGCTGTCCAGTTCTCATATATTTGGTGTTAGGCACAAATGCATCCAACTATCTGAAATAGGATAGAAAACTTCAGATTGAAAATATTTTCCCTGACCAAATAACACTTAACAGGTTTCTTTAAGTGAGAGGCAGTGTAGTATTGTGGTTAGGAGCAACTGCCCTGAGCCCTCTGCCACTTTGAGCTGGCTGAGAGCTGTGCCACATGCCAAGGATGGCAGGAAATAATGCACATTTCAAGTAGAGTCATTCTTCAGGAAGGAAGGGATAGTATGGAGGTTATAATTAGGGAAGTTGCACTGGAGCAATTTCCATGTTTTCCAGAGACCAGGGTTAGATAACAATGCAGGGAGTGCCCCCTCTTGCCCCCCAAGTCCAAAAGTTAAGAGAAAGAATTTCTCCACCAGACACCATGACCTTAAGGTCAGCCCTCAGCCCCCAAAGTTCCTAAGGCCATTAGGCTTGAGGGGAGCAAAGTCCTTTCCTTTTGGGTGCCAGATTCTCATGCAAATTGCTTTCATCTGTCTCCCCAGCTCACCCAGGTTCCTCCTAGCATTAGACCCTGAGGATCTTATATTCAAGCTGCCTGTCTTGCCCTGAGTTCTAGGTTCTGCTCCCTTGCTGTTAGAGTACCAATACCCAACCTCCGTACTCCAGATTGAGGCTAAAAGCCCCCTTGCCCCCCGCAGTTGGCCCCATGGTCTCTGAGTATCTTAGAAAATGTACAAAGAGGTTTTTCAGATTTCAGATATTTGACACAAATCAAGAGTAGTATAACCTTCATCAAGCCAATCATACTAGCAAGTAACCCGGCAAACGTGAAAAGTTTATAAAATGTAATAGTCCAAAGGATTCCAAACACACATAATGTAAAGATTCCGTGTATTTTTAGGAACAATCTTTTGAATGTGTTAGCATTGTCTCTCTGAAAAAGATGTCCCTCTGAAAAAGATAGAAGACTCCAATTTAATAAAAATGGCTATACTTGAATGAGTGATAGTGGAGGAACCCAGCCTTGGGAGCAGGTTTACTCACGAACCGTGTACCACCAATACCAGTGTTGCCTAGATGTGGTAATTGGAACCAACTCTTTGTAGCTCATACCTGGTTTTGTTTCTTCTACCTACAGCCAGCCCCCTCTGAAGTGCATAAGTGTCCCACCCCAAGCCCACCCCTCTTGCTTCAATGTGTCAATGCTTATTAGTGCTTAAACTAGCACACAGGTGGGAGTCCTTGCTCTCATACCCATTGTCTGCTTGTTCTCCTTACTGTGCAGAGAGCAGCTCTGCACGCTTGCCTTCCACAGCCCACACTCCTGCTTTTTGGTTTATGCTTGTTCCTGCAGCCCAGAAGAGACATCCAGGATCATCCATGCCCTGCAATGCTCTTCACCAGCCTTGCCTCCTACCCTTGCGTGACCTTTGGCTGTTTTGTTTTGTTTTTTTCCTCTCTTTTTTCCCCTCCAGTCTTCACCAGGCTTTTCATCAGACCCAACAGCCTATGAGCACAGACTGTAGGTCCCAATAGCAAGCATATATTGGTTGCTTCCCTAGTACTATCCCCCCACACACCCCTTTGCCCCTTCATGTTCCCAGATTTTTCCTTGGAATTTTTTGCTTCCCCCACCGTGGGAAGCAATACAGCATAGCAATTAAGAGAGCAGATCCTGGAGTCAGACTATGGGGGGGGGGTCCATTCCACCAATTATCAGCTGTATGAACTTTGGCCAACTACTTAACTTCTCTGTGCTTCATCAGTAAAATGGAGATAAAAATAGAGAGTGCGTGTGAGGGCAGCTAATCCTAATTAATGTAAGTGCTGTATGTTAGCTACTATTCTTCCCCATTGGGTGGGGATGGCGGGATGGCCCCCAGCTCAGGTGTGGATAATGACTGACTTAAGCCAATTAACATAGCCCATCTGTAGTATCCATTCAGGCCAATGAGGCACAAGGAGATTTGCTGGGGCTTCAGGAAAGAAAAGCTTCCTCTTTTTTTCAGGACCATTTCTCTTTCCCTGATTTGCACAAACCAACTGTAAGAAGACATTTGTGAGACAACGAGGGAAACTTGAACTCCAAGAATTAACTTATATTCAAAAATTATTAATGTTCTCAGGAGTGAAAACGGTATTGTGGTTTTGTAAAAAACAAAGGTTCTTATTTGGACATGCACATTATTTATGGGCGAATGTACAATGTCTGGAATGTGCTTGAGAATATTCCATGTCACCTCCAGAAAAAAATGTCATGGAGGAAATAGACAAAAAAAGATTGGCAAAAGTTACTGTTGAAGCTGGATGATGGGTAGGTACATGGGGATTCATACTACTTGTTACATTTTTATCTACTTGAAAATCTAAGGAATAAAAAGGTTTTTTGAAAAGTCTCCTTGCTATGGAAGGAAAGGGTATTTTTGTCATCCAGAGGCCCTTTGGATGCTTTAAAACTAGAACCAATAACATGATTTCCTGTGTCAATTAGCTGACAGATGGGGCACATCTGCACCTGCCTCTTCTTGGTGAACTTTAGCACTTGAGAGAAGCAGCAGGTGGCCCGGAAACACAGCGTAAGAGAGCAAGGGAGGCCAGGAGAGACATCAGCTGTGATTTTTGGTCAAGGGTTTATGAGGGCTTGGTTTTTTTAAATCTATGTATCAAACTAAAAGAAATCCTATATTACCTCTGACCTTAATCTGTAGGGGATATCAGCATCTGTGTGATTTAAATCCCTTCTGTTACATGTTCTGTGATAAAAATCGGAGAGCTGGAAGAAACTGGAGAAAATACCCAACTGAACCATCTTATTTTGCACTCAGATGTGATATAAGAAGATTATGGTTGGTTGGGTGAGATACTACTCACTAAACTAGAAGACTGGCTTCCCCACTTTGTTGCATTTCTCCCTTGCTTCCCTGACAAAATAAATAAGGCAATAAGATGAATGCACAGACTTTATTTTCTCTACAAATTTAGGTAAAGGCAACTTTGTAGAAGGAAACTATCTACATGTTCAAAAATGAGAAAGCCCAAACTTACTCAGTATTATATGTTAATTATGTCTTAATAAACCTAGCAAAAAAAAAATTTTTTTTAACTTCTTAAAAAGAACCAGAAAGAGAAAATGGGAGGGTCCAGCTTCATGCAGTGGCTCCAGGATGATCAGAGAAAGAAACTAAAGTTGGCCAAGGATTAGCCATGATTTTCCTGAGTTGTCCAGACTCCAGAGTTGTGACTAGTATCTCAAAGAGAGATCAGTCCAGAGTTTGGGTCTATAGTCCCTGGAAATACAGTGTATAACGCTGACGCTCCTGTCACCTCAGCTGAGCATGCTTGCTGGCATTTCTGGTATTGGTGAGGAAACTGACCTAATTTTCCAGGCTCTTCTGCCATCCTTGTGCCCAGCCTGGCATCTGTGCAGCCCTCCTGCCTGGAGAGGGCAGCTGACTCTGCAAGCCTTGGGGAAGAATTCTCTATAAGTGTGAACATCTTGTGCCATGGAACAGCCTCACAAGAGAGTTGGGTGTGCAAAGTTTTCCAGAAGAGACAGGAGAATCGGAGCAGGACAGGATCCTCAACAGCAGCCAACCAGGAGGACAACCCTTCAGAACTGGCCTTTTCCTTGGTCCTGTTTCAGTATGATGTGGACTAGGCCTGATAAAGCTGTGGCTCTTCCATCAGCACTACTCCCACTGGATTCCTAGAAGCTCACAGCTGACATTCCACAAGCGCTCAGCTGTTTCGTTATCTCGGGCCCTTGGAGACACCCAGGTCCTCTTGCAGTCACTGGAGGGCAGAGAAACAGCATGAACATCCAGGAGTGGAAATGGACAGTCTGGAAAAGTTTTTGGCCTCTTTATCAGAATATATTTCTTTTTTGCTTTAAAAATGTTTTTTTTTTTAATTTTATTTTAGAGAGGGACAGAGAGAACAAGCAGGGTGGAGAAGCAGAGAAAGAGAGAGAGAGAGAGAGAGAGAGAGAGAGAGAGAGAGAGAATCCTACGCAGATTCCATGCTGAGTGCAGAGCCTGAGTAGGGCTTGATCCCATGACACTGGGATTATGACCTGAGCCAAAATCAAGAGCTGGATGCTCAACCGACTGAGCCACCCAGGTGCCCCCAGAATATATTTCTAAATGTATATTGGGGCGCCTGGGTGGCGCAGTCGGTTAAGCGTCCGACTTCAGCCAGGTCACGATCTCGCGGTCCGTGAGTTCGAGCCCCGCGTCAGGCTCTGGGCTGATGGCTCGGAGCCTGGAGCCTGTTTCCGATTCTGTGTCTCCCTCTCTCTCTGCCCCTCCCCCGTTCATGCTCTGTCTCTCTCTGTCCCAAAAATAAAAAAATAAAAAACGTTGAAAAAAAAAAATTTAAATGTATAAAATATTTGGATGAAAAGGAACTAATTGTATTGAAATTCAGTTTTGAAATATTTTAAAAACAGGGGCGCCTGTGTGGCTCAGTCGGTTAAGCGTACGACTTCAGCTCAGGTCATGATCTCGCGGTTGGTGGGTTCAAGCCCCACGTCGAGCTCTGTGCTGACAGCTCAGAGCCTGGAGCCTGCTTTGGTTTCTGTGTCTCCCTCTCTCTCTGCCTCTCCCCTACTCACACTCTGTCTCTCTCTGTCTCTTGAAAATAAATAAATGTTAAAAATAATTAAAAAATAAATAAAATGAAATGAAATAAAATATTTTAAAAACAGCTTCGTGGTAAAGTGATCCACAGGCTCCTTTGTTAATGTGCTCTGTAACAAGAGCTAGTGCTGGGGCCGACAGCCACCTGCTTGTAAAGTGGCAGTGAGCAGAAGTGACATCGTGAGACACCTGCAACAACTGCCAGGGGATGTGAAAATACTTAGTTTTATTGGTGACAAAGTCACAGGTATCCCTGCTACTCTAGAAGGTGATGGCCGACGTTGGTTATCAAAGTGAAATGTCAAATTTCAGATGGAGATTAGTGAAAATGAAGATGTAACTACCTTCCTGTCCAACTTCACAGACCCCTTGAATTCTATCCATGGACCCACTTGTGCCCCATGAACACCAGACTAAGTACCCTGTTCTCTTTTGGAGGGAACAGGGGACTGGAAGCTAGACAGATTGGGAGGTGGGGGCAGAACACAGTGTTCATGGTGTTTTTCTTTAAATAGTATTTTGTTTTGGGGGTGCCTGGCTGGCTCAGACAGTTGACCATTCAACTCTTGATTTTGGCTCAGGTTATGTTCCAAGACTTTGGGTTCAAGCCCTGTGTCAGGCTCTGCACTGACAGTGCAGAGCCTGCTTGGGATTCTCTCTCTCCCTGTTTCTCTACCCCTTCCCCTGCTTATGCTCTCTAAATAAATAAGTAAATAAATAAATAAATAAACAAACAAACTTAAAAAAAAGAAAAGATTCTCTTTCTCTCTCTCCCTGACCCTCTCCCCCACTCGTGTGCACACACTCTCTCTCTCAAACAAACAAAAAAAAGAGTACCAAACACTTTCAAGAGCTTAAGCAACATTAGCTATTATTTATCCGTTCTTCTACTGTTGGGCACTGAGGTCATTGCCAATGCTTCATTTAATAAATGGTGTACCAATCAGCAGCTTTCAGCAAACAGGAAAGAATAGCAGACTGGGATGGTTCAAGCCATGGAATGGGAAGGAGACTGAATCTTGCCCTTCCTTGTATTCCTAACATCTGAATTCCCATTGAGTTTGTGGCAAGACTCAACAGTGAAATGTCTATTTCTATTATTCCAACAGATAGTACCACTCTTGGCAGCATTGGGGGACAATGGGGAGAGGTAACCTTGCCCCAGCGCTTTGTGCTAAGTTGTATTAAAGAATTTATTAAAGAAGTCAGCCAAAAACTTCAAGGAGGAGAAAAAGGATCCAGAGGAAGCCCTCTGGATGTTCTTTCCAAAGCATAACCAACAGGGACAGTCTGACGGCCCTCAGAAAGCCACAAAACTTACTGAAAATGTGGCACACCGTTATAAAACAGAACCATAAAAGCAGCTCTTTTCAAGTTTCTAATGTAAGCTCCCTTGGAAAAGTAACAGCATTTGGTGTGCAGGCCCAACCTAAACCTGGATTCCATTATCACGCACAAACTTGGCCACTAGGGCAGGGTGCAGAGCCCAGGGAGCCCTGTGCCTTACCACATACAAACTGGTGGAGAAAACCCGTGCTGCCTCCACACACCTGAAGTACTTGCCACTCAATGGCTCCAGGCCCTCAGCCAGGGCACAGTGCAGGCTGGTCTGTGCCCCCTCCCGTGCCGACTTGACGAAGGGGGAGAAGATCCGCCAGAGCAGACACAGCAGAAAGGAGTGCCGGATCAGCTCAGAGCTGACCACGCCTGGGTGCACAGCGTAGGTTGTGACCCCTGTGCCTGGGGCAAAGAAAGCACAGTTAGCCCAGGGACACATCGGAGCCCAACAGTTCATCTCCTGTGAAAAAAATGCACAAATGAGAAGGGACTCAGAGAACAAAACCCCGGGTTCAGAAGGTACCTCTCCCAGCCAAGTAGAATCTATCTCTTCCAGAAACATCTATAGCCTTCTCAGCCTTCTATGTTCCACAAGGAATTCTTGATTGAAGATCCTTCCATTTGAATGCCACTTTTACTCTGTGGCTTAAGTATTAATAGTAGAAACAACCACATGTAGTAGTAGGAAGAGTAGTAGGAGTAGTAGTATCAATTATGGATAGTAGTATCTTTGAAATTTCTATAGAAGGAGCTTAGGGGAAGCGACTTGTTGGGAGGTAGGAGGCTGGAAACTTGTTTTGAGCTGTAATTGTTGAGCAAGCACATTTTATGGGGAGGGTACTTTGAGGGGTATTGATAGAGATAATGGAGGTTAACATGGTCCCAAGACACCACTGGTACCTCTACTATCTTTAGTACTTATTATGTGCAAAGGCTATGCTGCCTGCTTTACATGTATTATTTCATGTAATTCTCCATGAGTCTTGTAAGGTGCCCATTTACAGTTGACATAACTGAACTCTTGTCACAAAGAAGTTGAGTAAATTGCCCACGGTCATACCTAATAGGCTGCAGGGCCAAGGTCTGAACTCTGAGGAAAAATAAAGAGCATAGACTCTAGAGCTAGACTATCTGCATTTGAATCCTGGCTCAGCTAGGAAACTTTCTTGGTCAAGTTTCTTAATATATCTGTAGTGAGATATATCTATCTCTTCATTTGTGGAGTGGGGGAAAATAATAGCACCTACCTCATAGGTATGTTGTATTAAATGAGTTTAGACATGTATAATATATGGCACACACAAAACTCTCAATTATTATTGTCATTATTATTGTTTCTTCTAATAATTACCCTATTCTTCTACCCTCTGTATTCTGATAGTAAATACCATTGTTCCCAAACTCTGGCGTATTCCCTGTGGCAAATGGTCCCCCAGGTTTGCAGATGTCAAAGCCAGCAGCTCAGCAAAAACTTCAGGGGAGCACAGAATCATAGGATTAAGTGAAGCCTCGCCTCATTTTACAGCTGAGGGAATGAAGTCAGGGGAAATTAAAGGGACATGCACATATACACAGGTAGATCATATGTGGTACACCAAGAGCTCAGACCCAGGGGGCCAAAATCCAATCTGGTCTCTCTGACTCTAGGTAGAGGCAGCCCTGTAGCTTAGCTCACCATGTGAACCTCAAGGCAACTAGCACACACAGAAGGAAGCACCCTGGATTTAAACCAGAGTACCCATATTCCAGTCCTGACTCCTCCACTTGCCATGTAACCTTGGGCTAGCCACTTCTTGAAACCTCAGCTTGGATCCATAAAATAGTAATAAGAGTACCTGCCCTGCCTATTACAAGAGGTTGCTGTGAAAAGTCAAATAAGATGGTAAATAGGAGAAAAGATGTGACATAAATGAAAGGTAACTTTATAGATTCCTAACCCCTGTTCAATTTTAAGTTTCCCAGGAACAAGAATTATTTTTAGTCTGTTTATGACCTTGTTCACCTTAGTGTGTAAAGCTACCGTTGAAATGCGCATGTTTGATATCTTGACTTCGCAAGTTTCTGTGAACCTCTAATCTAAACAGAACCTCTAATCTAAACGGAAGTCCCTTTGCCATCTTAACCCTGGCCCTTTCTCCAGACTTACCTTGGAGCCTCCTGGCCAGCTCACGAGTAAAAAGCACATTAGCCAGCTTGCTGTGGCAATAAGCGAAACCTCGGCTATAGCGCTTCTCACCCTGGAGGTCATGGAAGCGAATCTTGCCAGCGTGGTGGACTACCGATGACAGGTTCACCACCCGTGAAGGAGTGGACTCCTTCAGCCGCTCCAGGAGCAAGTGGGTAAGAAGAAAGTGGCCTGTGAGGAGAGCCAGCAGGGGAGATTGAAGAGTGGGGTGACAGCTCAGGCTTAGGGGTGGGAGCTGATGATAGTACTTCAGCATTAACTCCCTATCTTCTGGGCATGAACAAATTTAGATGCTGTGATAACTCAGTGCAAATGATCAGTCAGAGTGAGTGGATTCCTCAAGGCAAGGGCCAGAGCTAGACTATAGACAAGGCAATATAGACTTGATCTGTATTTATTTGTCCCTCTGCCCTGTCCCAGTCAGGAGAAATGCCTCCTGATGGCTTCCAACCACCCTCTGGCCATGATCACACAACTGAGGGCCCAAATACATTTATGTACAGAAGGAAGGATGGAATAGTAAGGTTAAAGTATTTGCCTAGGACCAGAGAACATGTTCCATGAACTCTTCACTAGAGCCATGAACCCTGAACCCCAGCCTTATTCATACCTCAGACCCTCAAGATCTGCCTCCTCTGTAGCCTACCCCTTGACTTGCTTGGTCCTTAGTTATAAATGTGACCCCCTCCAGCCAAACACAGATTCCTGCACCCTGCATGCCTGGCCCTGCATGGGAAGGCTTGCACTACCACGGCCCCATCCAAGAATGACATTCTTCTTCCTGGTGTCTCCAAGTTTTGGGGCTTCTTAATGGTATAAGTAGGAGGATCTCACTTTTTGTACTGGTCAGGAGAAGGATAGTAAACAAAACCCCCAACTCTATGAAGCTCACTAGAGATTCTCAGTAGTGGTATAGGGTCATCTCCCTACAGAAAACAAGATGGGGTTTTCTTGCTTTCCAGTCACTCAAAAATACTTACCTAGGTGGTTGACTCCCAGGTGGGTTTCAAAGCCATCAGCTGTCTTAGAATATGGACACAACATCACCCCTGCATTGTTGATCAGAATATGGAGCTGCTTTTCCTCTATAAAGTATAACCAAGGAGACCCTGAAGTTAGCAAGGAGCCCACTAGCTGCCTGTTGTAATCCTGAGTATTTGCTTCTTTCCCTTCAACCTATCTCAGTGATATTCAATAACCACGGTCATTGGATTTCTAAATTTAGTTATTGATATCTGCCTGGACGTTCATTCATTCATTCATTTAGCAAATGTGTACTAAGTACTAACTCTGGGCTAGGCTCACTCAGCTATGCGCTGGACACCCAGTCATAAAACAAGACAGACATAGTCCCTGTCTTGCATGGATTTCACAGTCCTTGGTAAAAGCTAGTCATTTTCCAAGAGACAGAAAAATGTTGGCAGCAGCACAACTTCATTTAGTGCCTGTGGCACAGAAGGTTGATTCTCAGGATGAGAAAAGAGAGTGGCATCAGGGCCACACCTTGATGCTAAGGTGCAAGCCCAGACAGAGAGCCCAGCATTCCCATTGCTGAGGAAAAAGATGATAAGGATCCTGCCCAGCTTGTCCACCACCAATTCCTTGCCCTGCTGGTTCATGTGGCAGAACCTGTCCAGTGAGATCGATGGTGGTTCTGATGTAAAGGTCACAGATGATACAGGGTGGAGCAATCAGTCCCACACCCAGTTTCCTGCTTTTCTGTCTACTCACAGGGGCCTTACCTGCTAGAAAGCCCTCAGCAAAGGCTCGGATGGATTTGGTATCAGATAGGTCCAGTTTCCGCACCAGCACCTGGGAGTTCTTTGTATCAGCTCGGATTTCACTGGCTGCAGACTCTCCCTTCAGTACATCTCTGCAGGCAATATATACTCTGGCTCCTGGGGCCAAAACAAAGACAGGGCAACATGTTCAAACCCTAGGCTGAAAAAGAGGATGTGAGCTTGAGACCGGTGGACAGAACATTCTCCTAGCCATCCCTAAACAGTGAGTGGCTATATTGCCATCTCAGGGTTCTCACAAGTGAACTACTCAGACCCTTTGCTGTCAGCTTAACCCTAGGCTGGGAACCCTGGCTTTTACACTCTGGTATTTAATGTGGCTTGGTATCTACCTTTAGAATAGCTGATTTGAGCAATATTTACATGGACATCATTATTTCCCTTATACAATAGGGAAGGAGAAGGGAAGAAGGTTTGTTTAAGGGTACAGAGTAAGTTGGTGCCAGAGCTGGACTTGAATCCCAGGTTCCTTGAATTTCTGACCAGAACCTCCAAGCCCAGGAGGAAAGACAAGGAAATGTGGACAGAATCCCCAATGATAAAGGCAGGAGGCGCTGTCCTATGAACACAGAAGGGGAAGGACTTGCCTCTACGAGCGAGTTCTCTGGCCGTCTCCTTGCCAATGCCTGTGTTGGCGCCAGTGATCACCACTACCTTCCCAGGAAGTTGCACATTTGATCTACAAACCCCACCGGCAAAGAACTTCCTATAGGCAAGGGAAACAAAAGGAAAACAAAAGCATTCATGCATTATCCTTCCCAATTCCAGACTGAGATCAACATAAAATCCATCCATCCTCAAAGAGAAATTTCTTTAAGTTGTCATCAGGAGACCCAAAAAAGTGAATCTTCAGGGGACACTCTTTTCCCACTAGGTATCCTGCTCATTGGCTCAGGTGGTAAGATCATGTGCCCAGAAACTACAAATGATCATTTGGACGAAGTGAATAAGTGCTCTTGAGCCAGGGCCAACGGAGAAGTTCCTTGTTAGATAACACAGATACCTAGCTTTTATCTCTAGAGGTTCCCAGAGGTCAGCTTCCTCCTCTAACCTGCATTCAAAACATATGCATGATGAGCATTAGTAGAATCAATGGTCCTGAGCCCTAGGTCTTCAATAAGCATCAACAGTGAGCAATTGATTAACAGCACTTCAAGAGTTCCCATATACATATATGGCTCTTGGGCTGCTTTCCAGTTTTAGAGAGCTGACATCTTCAGAGGCTTTCTGCCATCCTACTAGAAATTCCATTCTAGCCATCAGCACACAGACAGAAACCTCTTTTGTTCAGACATCTGTACAGAGAGCATCCTTTCACATAAAGTTGACTTGACAAGTTCTGAAAAAGAGGGTGGGAACAGGGGAGAACTAACATTTCCTAAGCATCATCTGACTGGCACTAGGCACTAGGCTAGGCACTTTCCATAGAGAACTTATTTTATTTTTTTAACGTTTATTTATTTTTGAGACAGAGAGAGACAGAGCATGAACGGGGGAGGGCCACACAGAGAGGGAGACACAGAATCTGAAACAGGCTCCAAGCTGTCAGCACAGAGCCCGACGCGGGGCTCGAACCCACCGACCGCGAGATCGTGACCTGAGCCGAAGTCGGACGCTTAACCGACCAAGCCACCCAGGCGCCCCTAGAGAACTTATTTTAATCCTCTCATTCTGTTAGTATTCCCCTTTTACAGAGGAGAAGATGGGGGTCAAAGAAGTTCAAGTCATTTGCTAATGGTGGCAAAATTAGAACTTAAACCTGGATTCTATGCCAGGACCTAGAGCAACACTCCGTTTCTGATGTGTTCATTTATCTTCTTTATTGTCGGCATTTTTTTTTTTTTTTTTTAAATTTTTTTTTTTTCAACGTTTTTAATTTATTTTTGGGACAGAGAGAGACAGAGCATGAACGGGGGAGGGGCAGAGAGAGAGGGAGACACAGAATCGGAAACAGGCTCCAGTCTCCGAGCCATCAGCCCAGAGCCTGACGCGGGGCTCGAACTCACGGACCGCGAGATCGTGACCTGGCTGAAGTCGGACGCTTAACCGACTGCGCCACCCAGGCGCCCCTATTGTCGGCATTTTTTAAAATGTTTATTTATCTTTGAGAGAGAGACAGACAGAGCACAAGTGGGGGAGGGGCAGAGAGAGAGAGAGAGAGAGAGAGACAGAATCTGAAGCAGGCTCCAGGCTCTGAGCTGTCAACACAGAGCCCGACAAGGGGCTTGAACCGTGGATCATGAGCTGAGCCGAAGTCGGATGCTTAACCAGCTGAGCCACCCAGGTGCCCCTATTGTCAGCAATTTTTAAAATTTTCACTCAGAACGCACATTTCTTTGACACCTCCAGAAATCCCACAGCAGAAAAGCCATTCCAAATCATTAGTTGAGGGTAGTCTCAAAGGTAAGAGAGTTTGTTTCCTTTGCAAAATTTCTGGTACTTAACAATGAATCTTTCAGCAATGACCTCCCATGGTAACCCAGCAGGGCAACCTTGAGTAGGAGCAGTGAAGAAAGGACATAGAGACCTTCAGAGAAACCCAAGGGAATAAAGTGATAGAGCAAGCACTCCTACCTTGATTGTCTGTCATAGAGTCAGCTATCCACTAGCATCAGAATTTAAACCAGCCCCTTCTCTCCCAGCCCCAGGTGCTTCCTTCTCGGTTTCATAACTACCTCCTTCCTGCTTTCTCTGCCCTGACTTTCTTTCCCTCAGTCTCCATCCCTTTCTCTTCTTTCAGCAGTTGAGAACTCATCTACTTACAAGCTCTGTGGCTCGCAATCCAGGACTTTGCAAAATATTCCATGAGTTACTGAATTAAAACAAACCTGATGGATGGAGCTATCACATACAGGAAAGAAAGGAAGGAGGTGAGCAGTCCCAAGACAACCAGCATCTTTTCAACTTCTTTAGTTGCTGCCGCTTTAGCAAAAGCACCTTAGACTCCAGGTCTGGCTCAAGCTCCTGGTCTAACTCCAACTCCTGGCTGCTTCACGCTGCCTCTCCTCCTCTAGTTCCTCTCACTCCTGGGCACTCAGCAGCAGCAAGGCTCTATCTGAGCTTAGCCCAGAATCCTATTTAAATCCGAGCTGTCAGAGCACAGCCTGCTGGGAGATGTAGTTCTCGGGGAAGAAGATGGAGGAAAGAGCAGTACTTCAAACTTACTGGCAAAGGGAATGGGGGAAAACTAGAGCAACTACCGGCTAACTCCCCACCCTCGGTTATTTCTCTTATTTAGGGAATGTGTTCTCCCAACCACGCCCACCTCTACTCCTGCAAGACAGAATATTTTTAACTTTAGCAACAGACCCCATGACGCTTGGAATACAAGTGTGATTAAAATAGAAAAGAAGGGGGGGCGCCTGGGTGACTGAGTCAGATGAGCGTCCAACTCTTGATTTCAACTCAGGTCATGATCCCAGGGTCATGGGGTCATGCTCCACATTGGGCTCTGAGCTGACAGTGCAGAGCCTGCTTGGGATTCTCTTTCTCCCCTTCTCTGCCCCTTCCCCGCTCACTCTCTCTCTTTCAAAATAAATAAATAAACATTTTTTAAAAATAGAAAGAGAAGGTAGAACCCCCCAGAAGAATAGTGAAAGAAGTCAGGAGAGTGGTCTCCTTTGGTGGGAAAGGGATAGAGACTGGGAGGGGGCATGTTGGGAACCTCTGCGGGGATAAGTGTTCTGTTTTTTGAGATGGGTACTGGTTACAGAAGTGTGCTCATTTTGTGAAAATTCATTGAGTCAAATGCTTGATTTGTGCACTTTTCTGTGTTTTATGTTATGTATCAATAAAGTTAACACATACGTGTACATACCAAGGAAAGAGTTTCAGTGCATGGGCTCTAGAGTGGACTTCCTGGTTCAGATCCCAGCTGATCTACTTACAAGCTCCATGGCCCTGGGTAAGTTATTCAGTTTCCTCACTGTGCAATGGGCATGGTAAAAAAAAAAAAAAAAAAAAAAAAAAAAAAATATATATATATATATATATATATATATATATATATATATATACCTACTTGTTTTAAGTATTAATTAAAGAGATAGAAATTTTGAGACAGAAACTTGCATATAGGAAACACTGTAAAAGAGTTGGCTGTTTTGATTAACTGTATTGATTCCTGGCTCCTTTGCTATCCCACTTGCTTTACTCATGGGGTGAAGGGCAAAAAGGGAGAGGTTGTGAATGGGAGTAACATTTCAGTTGGATGCTATTAAAGATGAGGGAAAACACAAGACAAAAAGCTAGCAGATATTCTCAGAGCTCTCTGGAAATGTGTGAGAGGGTGGGAGGAGGGTTCACAGCCCTTGCTCACTTAATATCCCTCTCCTGGATGGTACAACAGGCAAGGAGTCAGAACGATACCCAAGAGTCATATCCTGGTTCTGCTCCTTCCTTTGAAGCCAGAGGAGGCTCCAGGAGGATGCACGTGATGAAGAAGAATCCTGTGGCAGGCAGGTGTTCACTCCCTCATTCATTTATTTAACATATACTTTCTAAGCACCTCTTGGTGTCAGGCATTGTGCCCAGTATCCTGAAGACACAGTTCCTGCTCCTTGGGAATCTCATGGGCCTGATGAACAGAACAGATCATTCCAAGGAGGGATCTCTCTTGACTCCCATGTTGCCTCTCTCCTTTCCTTCCACATCTCCTGCTCTGGCTCCAGTTCACTGCATCCACGTCAGCTGCAGAGCCCTCAAAGTCCAAGAAGCCCCTGAGGAGATCTTCCCACTGGCACTCTCCAGGGCCCCTCTCATAGAAGTTGATGCCCACTGAGCCAGCATGGTCCAACTGATTGGGCAGTCTTTTTCTGACACACCCAGGGACACTGGGTCTGCAACACCTCACAGATTTTATGTGAAAACAAGATCTGTTGGTGTTTTATGCTTACAGTCCTTCCTTCCCTATGAAATCAGGGCCAGGATCAGCCAGAGAAACAGACCCAATGCCATACTACACAAGGGAAAGTACATCTAATGATCTCAAATCTGGATACCTTTGAACTAATGTTTTCTGGTTCCCCAGTGCTACTGAATCAAACCCAAGATCTTCTGCATTTGTGGAGATGATATTCAATTTATCTAGAATTATGGAAATACACAGTTTGCTAAACACACACACATTAAATATTATAATCCTAAGACCACCTTTCAGTGATTGATTAGTCCCACCAAATGTTAAACTGTGTTACAAAGCAATAATAATTTAAATAGTGTGGTGCAAGTGGGAGAATAGTCAGACAACTCAACGGAACAAAATGGAAAGCCAAAAAACAGATCGAAATACATGTGGAAATTTAGATATGATAAAAGCACTATTTCAAATCAGTGTGTGGGGCAGGAGCGAGATAGATTATGTAATAAAGTATTGCACTACCTAGGTATCCAGCTGGGAAAAAGTAAACTTGATACTTATCTTACTCTTTACATCAAAATTTCAAATAGACCAAAGATGAAACTACAAAACATGGAACCATTAATGTATTAATAAGAACCATTGGACAAATTTTAAAATAATTTTAGAGTTGTAAGACCCTTTTAATAGGATAGGAAACCCAGATATTAAAAAAAGAAAACAAAAAAAAAAATCTTCATGACAAAAACTACCATGTATTAGGCGAGACAAAAGAGAAACTGGTGGAGGGGGTGGAATATCACAACACATATTGCAGACAAGAGTTGAATTTATTTAGTATTTAAAGAACTCCTACAGATAACTAAGAAAAAGAATAAACAACCCCACTGAAATAACAGTTTGAAGAACAGGAAATACAAGTGGCTGTCCAACCTCACTCAGAACAAGAGAGATGCAAATTAAAATTACACTGGAGCTACTTCTCACTTAACAGATTGGCAAAGACCAAAAAAATTATAACATGGTTCACTGATGACAGCATGAAAAAATAATGATGGACTGCTAGTGGGAGAGTTGATTGTTACAGCCTCCGGAGGGAAGTGTGATAACATCTAATAAAGGAAAGCATGCACCTGTTGACCTGGACATTTCAGATCCACTTATTTATAAGGCTGTTATTGCAGCAATACGTATATATAGCAAGAGCTGGGAAACCTAACTGTCCACCAGAGTACAGCCATACAATGGCTTTTTTATAGCTATAAGAAAACAATAAACACTTTTTTAAACATATGGATAATGGAACAATCTCTGAGACAAGTTAGGTAAACAATCAGGGAGGACGACAGTGTTTATAATATCCCACCATTTGCTTAAAAAATGGAGGGACTATATGGGCATATTTGTTTGTATATGCATAGACTATCTCAGAAAAGATAACAAGAAATAATAGATAATGATAGTCACTTCTAAAAGGACAGGGGGACTGGAGGAAGAAGCTTTTCACCAAATGTACCCTTTTGTACCTTGTGAACTTATAACCTATGGCTTATTAAAAATTAAATTAAGTTTTTGAGCAAAAAGATCCAGATGACTTTGAAACACCTTACTGGTTTAATTTTATTAATCATTGCAATACCACAAAACAAAGCTATTTCTCAAACCAGCATGGAGACATTCTTAAACATGTGTTGCCACATAAGCAAAGCCATTATTATGACCTTCATCACTGTAATCGACATTGTAATGATTACCTCATCATTGTAATCGACGCCAAAGGACCATGGAGCAGTACCTGGTTTTTAGGAACTTTCAGTCTGAAACAGACATAGATATAAACCAGAGAGAGAAAACAGGATGAAAATACCAGAAGACCCAGTACAGAGCAGATCTGAAGTTCAGGGATGAAAAAGCACTCATCAGTTGCAACACCACTGAGAAGGGCCCTCTTCCTACCCCTGGCAAATCACAAGTCAGAAGATAACACCATCTTCCATGGCATTCTATGAAGCTGGGAAGCTGCTCCATGATTTGACCTTTGGTCCGAATTTAAGTGGAGTCACTGCACTGGCTACCTGGTTATCCCTGTGCTGATTACTCTAGAAAGGAGCCTGTTATGAATTAGAGTGGGAGAGGGGCAGCTGGGTGACTCAGTCAGTTAAGCTTCTGACTCTTGATGTTAGCTCAGGTCACAGTCTCAGAGTTCATGAGGTTAAGCCCCACGAATCTGTGCTGACAGCTCAGAGCTTGCTTGGGATTCTCCCTCTCTCTGCCCCTCCCCTGCTCTCGCTCTCTCTCTCTCTCTCTCTCTCTCTCAAAAAAAAAAATTAAAAAATAATCAGAGCAGGAGAAAGAACTCTTTCTCTCGTTCCCCTCCACTAGTCTTAAAATCACAGATTCTGGAAGGTAGGCAAGTAAAAGGTCACAAATCCATTCCTACTGCAAATCATCCCCCACTTTCCTGAAAGGGCTCATGCAGTGCCACATAGATATTTCCATTTCCAGTCATAAGGAGCTTGCTGCCTCCTCCCATGTCCCTACCCCAAACTTCACCAAAATGGAAACACATATTTGTATTTGTTTTATCCAATAATAACGATTGTTCTTTTTTCTCGATTTTAAAAGGTGAAATAAACACACTATCTTTCCAAAAAAGAAAGGAAAGGCAGGAAAGGAAAGGAAAGGAAAGGAAAGGAAAGGAAAGGAAAGGAAAGGAAAGGAAAGGAAAGGAAAGGAAAGGAAAGGAAAGGAAAGGAAAGGAAAAAAGTTTGCTGCTAATATGTAAGTTCTATTGATTTTCCCCCCATGGGTCAGTGATTCTTACCTATAGCAGGCAGTGTTGACATTCCAGACCAGATAATTCTTTCTCATGAGGCTGTCCTGTATATTGGAGGATCTGTGGCATTCAGTAGTAGATACCAATAGTTCTACTACTGCCATGTGAGAACTAAAATGTCTCCAGACATTGCCAACTATCCCCTGGGGGACAAAATCCACTGCCTTCCAGGATGGGCCTTCACTATAACAGTATGATAAAACTTGGATTAGAGCACAGTAATGCCTTTGACTCAGCTGGAATCTAACCAAGCTAACCTGCTAATCTGATCAGTCAGTATGTTAACTCTTCAGGGCCTAGGGCCGCTGCCCATCTCCAAATTCTTTTGCCCTTCAAAACTTCATCTTCTCCCAGCTTAGTTCTGTCTCCCTCTTTTTTTTTTTTTTTAAGTTATTTATTTTTTTAGGTTTATTCATTTTTCAGAGACAGAGCGTGAGCAGGGGAGGGGCAGAGACAGAGGGAGACACAGAATCTGAAACAGGTCTCAGGCTCTGAGCTGTAAGCACAAAGCCCTACGTGGGGCCCGGACTCACGGACGCTGAGATCATGACCTGAGCTGAAGTTGGACACTTAACCAACTGAGCCACTCAGGCGCGCCCCCCTCCCTTTTGTTTTAATTTTTGTTTGAGAGAGAGAGTGCAAGCAGGGGAAAGGGGCAGAGGGAGAGAGAGAAAGAGAGAGAGAGGGAGAGAGAATCCCAGGAAGGCTACATGCTCAGTGCAGAGCCCAACATGGAGCTCAATCTCACCACTCTGGGATCATGACCTGAGCCAAAACCAAGAGTTGGACGCTCACCTGACTGAGCCATCTTAGGTATCCCTGAACACGAATGTTTATAGTGACTTCATTATCGTCAGATGAGTCAGCAACTTCCTGGACCCTGGGTCCCTTGACCTCCTCATTTCCAAGAACCTCCTCCCCTCCCTCATCCCGGACCTTCAGTCTGTCCACACCAGGAACCATCCACCTCTAACGTACTACATTCAGACCCGCCACCATTCTACAGCACCTCCTACTCACTTAGCTCTCTTGTGGCATGAATCCCAACACTGCGGTTTTTTAGCGCCAGGAGTACCCCCAGACCACTATAACCCCTCCTGTCATCACTTCCTTAAATTTTCCAATCGAGATTTCACTCTTCACTTCAGTCATTCTCTTGCCAATATCCTTGGCCTCCTGGCCCTCTTGTCTTTCTGTCCCAAGAGCCTAATAAAACCTCAATTCTGGATGAACCATCCATCTGTCTGCTTTGTGCAGCTGGCTGATGAGGGCTGCTCGAAAAAAATCACATCACCTTCCATGTTGGTGCCATTATAAGTACATAGCCGCCAACACTGCCCAGGGCCTCCAACTAAACCGTCAATCCTTTTTTTATTTCCCTAAACCCCACTAACCTAATCTCCACAGTGATTTTTTCACATGTGCACTCCTCTTCTTAAACTTCTTGCCTACCCTCCTCAATTTCAGCATGTGTTCTGGCCTCTACACACACATATACACATATACATACATACATATATACATACATACACATATACACAATTAGGACCATCAGAAAGAAAATTCTTTTATACTCTGCTACCACGCTCATAAATCTTTGAATTTATGCTTATCACATCTTTCTCTCCTCCTAAGATGAATTTCACTCCATCTCATCCTCTTCTGCTTTCTTGGGGACCCATTCTGTCACTTATCTTCTATCTCCCCATTCAACTTTTTCCTCTGTGCTCTTTAAAAATGGTCCTTCCATTCCACCTCCCCCTTCTGATAGGAACCTCTTCTCTCCTTCCCAGCTTGATAGAGTTGTCAATACTTTCTTACTTTCTACTCAGCCCTCAACCTATTCCAATCAGGGTCCCACTGACCACTTCTCTGAAACTGTACTCCACAACGTCACCAATGACGACTATGATGCTACATCTAGTGGATACATTTCAGCCCTTATCTTGCTTAACTTTTCAGTACTATGGCACATTTGAATACTTTCTATTTTTAACAGCTTTATTAAGGTGTAATTGATGTGCAATAATCTGCACATGTTTAAATTATACACTCCAATGAGTTTTGACATTTGTGTACACTCATGAAACTCTCACCACAGACAAAACGATGAATCTGTCCATCACCCCCAAAAGCTTCCTCATTTTCTTTGGTATAACCTTCCCATCCCTCTCCACTTCCCCCATCCCCAGGAAGCCACTGATCTGTTTTCCATCACCACAATCTATGATCCACATTTTACACTTTCTAGAATTTTATATAAATGGAATCATACAATATTCACTCTTTGTTGTCTGACTTCTCTCATTCAACATAATTATTTGGAGATTCATTCAGGCTGTTGTGTGTGTTGGAAGGCTATTCCTTCTTATATCTGAGTAATACTTATTTCATTATGTGGGTATAGCATCATTTGTTTATCCATTCAACCTGTTGATGGGACATTTGGGTTGTTTCTTGGTTTTGGTTATTGCAAATAAATCTGTTATGATCATTCACACACAAGTCTTTGTATGAATAAACTTTCATTTCTCTTGGGAAATTACTGAGGAGTCCTATGATAGGTGTATGTTTAAATTGTATTTAATTTTGGAGAATGCCTGGGTGGCTCAGTCGGTTGATCATCCGACTTTGATTTCAATTCAGGTCATGATCTCATGGTTCGTGAGTTTGAGCCCCATGTTAGGTACTGCGCTGGCAGTGCGAAGCCTGTTTGAGATTCTCTCTCTCTTTCTCTCTCTCTCTCTCTGCCCTTCCCCGTGCACTCTCTCTGTCTCTCTCAAAATAAATAAACTTTAAAAAATTATATTTAACTTTAAAGAAAATTGACAAACTATTTTCCAAAATGGTTGTACCATTTTACATTCTCAAAAGCAGTGTATGAGGGGTGCCTGGGTGGCTCAGGTCCAACTAAGTGTCCAACTTCGGCTCAGGTCATGATCTCACAGTTCGTGGGTTCAAGCCCCGCGTTGGGCTCTGTGCTGACAGCTCAGAGCCTGGAGCCTGCTTCGATTCTGTGTCCCCCTCTCTCTCTGCCCCTCCCCTGCTCATACTCTGTCTCTCTCTCAAAAATAAATAAACATAAAAAATTAAAAAAAAAAAGCAGTGTGTGAGAATCCCACTTGTTCCACATTCTCATCAATACCTGGTCTGGTCAGTCTTTTTTATTTTAGCCACTATAGTAGATGCATGATAGTATTCTAGTGTGGTTTTCATCTGCTTATCCCTAATGACTAATGATATTGAGCATTTTGGGGTGTGCTCATTTGCCATCTGCATATCTTCTTTGGTGATGTATCTGTTCAAATCACTTGACAACTTTAAAGATTGAGTTATTTTCTTAATCCTGAATTTGGAGACTAAAAAAAACATTCTGACTACAAATACTTTATATCAGATATGTGATTTGCAAGTATTTTCTCCCCATATTTTGTTTCTTTTCATTATCTTCCAAAGAGCAGAAGTTCTTAATTTTGATGAAGTCTAACTTATCAATTTGTTCTTCTTTGGATCATGCTTTTGGTGCTGTTAAGTGATATGTCTTGAAATAACTTTTTAATGCATTCCATTACACCACATTCCCCAGATTCCTTCCCGTGCCAGTTACCAATTTATAGCCTCTCAGCTCCAATTCATCCTGATTGCCTGCTCCGTAAAAGTGGAAATGGACACTTGAAATAGGTTTTTCTTTGCTATCTGGCATAATGTTAAACTTTGTCAATAGATGGCACTAGTGAGACATTGCAGGAGGAAAGGGGTTTGCTTCTTCTTTCTGCTAGCTGCACAGGCTTCTGCAGCAAGCTGGGCTCCTGCAACACGAGGCTCTTGCGGTGCACACACCTTCTCTCTCGGCACTCAGTGGCCAGCAGCTTCCTTTTCAGGGTTTTGGAACAGAGCTCCTTCAGTGAGACACCTCCCTGTAGACAGCTTTCCCTGGCACTGTACACATTGAATTTCCAGCAAATTCCACAGGTGTAGCACCACAGCAACTTCTTTTGCATTCAGAATTCAGTGCACTGTGCCTGTCCTTCTCCAGCAAGGTCTGGGAGTGAAGGCGTCTCTTCCTTGGGGGCGCTATTTCAGCCCCAAGTGGTGGCTATTTTATATGATATTGTATTATTTCTATTACATCTGCTATTAAAATTTTAAATTATTATATTTTATTGCTCTTTTTTAAATGTTTATTTACTTTTGAGAGAGACAGAGAGAGACAGAGCATGTGTGGGGGAGGGGCATAGAGGGAGACACAGAATCTGAAGCAGTATTTTTGTTGCTCTTCTAATCTTTGGAGTTCTCTTTACTTCTTCCTAGCCCACAGGTTGGCAAACCACGGGCTAAATACAACCCACTGCTTGTTTTTGTAAATAAGTTCTATTGGAACATGCTCACTCATCTACATATCATTTAGGGCTGCTTTTATGCTGCAACAGAGCGTAGCTCTGAGTAGCTGCAACAGAGACCATAGGCTCCCAAAGCCTAAAATATTTATTTTTCTTTACAGAAAAAGTTTAATAACCCCCATATTTGCCAGTTCCTCATTACTCCAATCTCCTGTTATGGTTCATAATTCTTTATATTAAACTTTCCCTTTTCAAATTACTGTGTGGTTTCTCTAATCTCATTGGACCCAGTCTAATACCTTATCAACCTCTCTGTCCATTTTTCAGGATCCATTTTCAGGCTCATCTTCCTCTACCTATTCCATAATGTTAGTGCTGCCCCAGACCCTCCTCTCTACTTTCTGTCATCGCTTCTCTAAGCCACTCATTTGCTTACCCATCTTCCATTATTGGGTTTAACCAGTGGTTTTTAATCTGGGTTCTGTGAATGAAATTTCATGCAAATTTTGTATGGATGTGCAAATGCACATACATACGGGGAGGAGGTCTCCAGCCTCATCTTTGGGCAACATGGCTTAGTAGTTAAGGGCACAGACCCTGGATACACCTTTCTTAAGTCTGAATCCCAGTTCTGTCACTATGGCCTGGGATAATTTATTTAACCTTGCTATTGCCTCAATATCCTGGTTTGTAAAATAGAAAAAAATGTAGTCCTACCTCATAGAGTTATTGTGGGAATTAAGGTAGTTAATTTATAGAAAGCACTTGGATAGGGCCTGACACATAATAATTACTATTGAAGCATTGGCTATTACTACTATTTCTAGCACTCCCTCTGGCCCCTGTGCCCCAGCTAGACCAATGCTTTCCATTGCTCTGGTGCCCCTGCTTTCTCAGACTCTAAGCTCTCCAGTGGGCTTTTCCCTCTGCCCAGAACACTCTTGCCTATATATTGTTTACCCACTAGCTCCTGACCTTCCCTCAGGCCTCAGCTCAAATGTTATTTCCTCAAAGAAGCTTTTCCTGATCTCCAGACTAGGAGAGGCTTCATGCTATGATCCTTGTTTCTTTCATGAGATCATGTTGTTTCCTTGCTTGAGTTCATGTTTCCCATGAGTTCCTGTTGCTTCATGTTGTTTCCTTGTTGAGATCCTTCATGCTCTGATGCTTTCCTTGTTTTCCCTCATAACCCTCATCATAATTTATTCAAGGTGATCCTGAATCAAGACATTCCTCCCTGATAGCCCATAAGCTCTGAGAGGGCAGAGGTCATTTCTGCTTGGCTCCCTGCTGTACCTCAGCATAATGCCTAGTACACTGTAGGAATACCATAAACATTCATCAAATGAATGGATGGAATGAATAAGGAACAAAATACATGAAAGTCTTTTAATAAAGGTATAAAAACCTGTATACATATTAGGTATCACAATAATGAGCATATGACAAAATCTGATGATTATTAGATAAACTAATGTTAAATCAGTAAAAAATTGTATTGTGTGAAGGAAACCTCCTCTTCAAGTTCTATAAAACACTCATTAAAATTGATCTTGGAACATGTCTTTCAGTCAAATGGAAATGAATTATCCCAATTATTGACTTGTCAAAACATCCTCTGCCTCTACCTCCTGGAAGCCAGATATAGGCCTCAGATGGTAGAGCTGAAAGGAATAATTGAACAGGGAACCTGTTTGTTCTCAGAGAATTTTCATGGCCTTAATTCAAGACAGGATTATGTATTTTCACGAGTAAGCAAAACCAACTGTG
The DNA here is from genome assembly GCF_028018385.1 of Neofelis nebulosa. Classification (NCBI taxonomy): domain Eukaryota; kingdom Metazoa; phylum Chordata; class Mammalia; order Carnivora; family Felidae; genus Neofelis; species Neofelis nebulosa. Next base: position 114,640,597 of record NC_080788.1, on the reverse strand, counting down.
CTAATCTGAGAAATTCATTGCTACCCTGGGAGTTAATATATCTAATCCAAGTCACCAGGAAAACTATGTTCTATTATCAATTCACATTCAAACAGGAGGAAAATGATAGCATTATAATTCAAACTAGACACAATAAAGTGATTCTCTTGGGAATGTCTTCAGGGACGGGTTGCTTACACTCCATTGGATGAAGGAATCCCTAAGGCGAAAGGATTCCTACCTCCCCATTTCCCTACCAACTGTCAGACCTCAACCGATCCTCCGCTGTCTAAATGGCCTTAGAACACTCCCCAGAGGCCAATCTTTGATCTCCAGGAGAAACAATGCGGTAACTGCCTCACTATGGGGAAAACTGAACCACGGTCTGGACTTGGGAACCGGGAGATAGAGGACTGGGGAGATTTCGCGAGAACGCTGGTGGCCAGAGGGCTGTGGGAGAGCTGGACGATCCTAGAGGTCCTAGAGGCTAGATGATTGAGGACTTTTTGCGTGTCAGAGCAAGGGTCAGCTTCTCTGAGCAGCTGGAAGCACTAAGCTTAGGACCAAGCTGTGGACTACATTTCCCAGACGGCTTTGCTCCGTGGGCTGTCGTACTGAGACTAGGGCGTGTCTGGGAGGAGCAGCCACAGTCCGGCAAGGCTTGCTGGGGCATCTCGCTCCGCTTGTGCAGCCCAGCAGCCAGCCAGGATGGTCGGGGTCCTGCTCCTGCTCCTCCTTCTCCCCTTTTTCCTGTACATCGCTGCACCCAAAATCAGGTCTGTGCAAATGTATTGCCTTCTCTTGAGAAGAATTCAGGGGGGCGTTAGTCCTCACCGAAGCTCTGTTCTCCAAAAGAAGGAAAAGGAAAACTCCCTGGGGGGCCCCAGTAGGTCGAGGCCCGGAGTTCGGTTGGTCGGAGGAGGTCCAGCTGTCCTGGATGCGGGGGGACGAGAACAGGAGACTTCGGGCGGTGGGAGGGGGCTGCATTCCGCAGCACCCCACTTTGTTTCTCCGATCCCTTTTTTCGTCTCCGCAGCCTTTGCTTCCCGCTCCAGAGAACCCCGTGTGCAAGGCTACCTCCAACACTTAAGTTTCCAGCATTGGGGGGTTTTAGACCCTAAAATGGAGTGAGGACCTCAACACTGTTTTCCCCTTAGCTCCCACGCCTTGGACTAGTCCTATCTGGCTTCTTGCTTCCAGCCTTTGAAGTGCAATGGAGCGATTCGACTTTTTGCTTGCTGAAACTGTTCCTCGATGGGAATCGTGGTATCCGCAGACCCATTGCTTGATCTCTTGTTGCTGTTAGATTCGCTTTTTTTGTAAAGGAAAGAAATGAAAGGGTTTCGTCATGAGCGGTATCCTGCCTTCAGAGCACGACTCATAACCTGGGGTTTGGGGTTGAGACAGAGAGCTTGAGGGGTAATGCTTTCTGGACCTGGTGACACAGTAGCCAATGGCTGGCTGAGTGACACAGAAAATCGGCAGAGTTGCACAAAGGCGCCTGCTGATTGGTTCTGAGTAAATCACCAGTAGTGACGGTGGACCAGTGACTGATGAGACACAACCCTTTCTGGGTGGGGGAGGGGGGAGGAGGGGCGTGGTCACCACCCACCGTCTTGCTCCTCTTCTAGTTCTTCCTTCTGAACACCTCGTGCTCCCACTCAGATGAAAACGCTTTTTATCTCTTTAAAAAAAATTTTTTTTAAATGTTTAATTTATTTTTGAGAAAGAGAGCATGAGCAGAGGAGGGGCAGAGAGAGAGAAGGAGACAAAGAATCTGAAGCAGGCTCCAGGCTCAACGCTGTCAGCATAGAGCCCGACGTGGGGCTCAAACTCACCAACCGTGGGATCATGACCTGAGCCCAAGTCAGATGCTTAACCAACTGAGCCAGCCCGGCGCCCCGCTTTTTATCATTTTACACCACAAGATTCTCTTACCCAAATAGAATCTCAATGAAAAGTTGAACCTGAACTGAAAATACTGCTCACGTCTCTGTGAGATTTTTCTGAGGAAGATTATGCTGCAAGGGTCATATCTGCAAACCCCTGGCTAGGTCATGGGAGCTAGCCCAGAGCTAGACTTTTCATAGTTTGTTGTCCCTTTCATTCCTGTTGGTAAGGAGAAGAGCGAGCTCAATGGAGGTCCAGATAGTTGTTGCTCCTGGAGCTAAAACTGAAAGAATGTGAGAAACTGAGCAAGGAGGCTTTTCTCTGATAAGGAAGATAGCCTTAGGTGAGCACCATGAGTTAGTTTGCTTCCTATCGGCCTGTGTCCACTAACCAGGTAGCGTTCGTGGCTAGGAGTGTGTGCTTTGCAATTCTCAAGTTCAATGAAAAATACTGACATGCTCTTTAAAATTGTATCTCCTGGTCAAGAGATTCTTTTTACTTGAGTCTTGAGATTTGCAGAGAAGAAAAAGAACAATTTGAGACCTGTTAATCCCTGTTTGTGCATTCATTTCTTTGGAAAAGAAGGATAGCACAGTGCTTAGGAAGAAGAACACTCAACCAGCTCCACTTTGTACTGATTTATGTCTTTTCTTGAATAATTAAAAAAAAATTTTTTTAATGTTTATTTTTTATTTTTGAGAGAGAGAGAGAGAGAGAGCGTGCGCGCGCACGAGTGGGGAAGGGGCAGAGAAAGAGGGAGACACAGAATTTGAAGCAGGCTCCAGGCTCCAAGCTGTCAGCACAGAGCCAGACATGGGGCTGGAACTCACGAACTGTGAGATCATGACCTGAGCAGAAGTCAGACGCTTAACTGACTGAGCCACCCAGGCGCCCCTAATTTATGTCTTTTCTTTGTCTTAATTTTAATTGTGTGTGTGCATGCATGTTTCTGTTTCTGTGTTTCACCTCAGGTTGGCAAGCTTTCATAATTTTAACTTTTTTGTTGAATTATGTATCTCTAGGCCATAAAGTGCCAGTTGTGGGCAGATTGACATTAAGTGGACCAGTTCTTGCTTGTAGGCTGAGTCTTGTGATTCCCCAAGCCTGTTGAAGAGCTCAAACTGAAGCCAGGTGCCTGGACAATCAATATTTATCTAGTTGTTATACTGCAAGGGGCAGCTCTAAGGTTTGCCATTACAATAAAATCAATTTTGTTCTTGAGCAAGAGCAGAAAATTTTTCTTCAAACTTACTTAAATCTGTAAAGGGACAGTACTAGAAAGAACCAAAATAAACCTTAGCCTTGGGATTGGAAGACATGGGGGTTGCAGGAACCTCTGGCCAGGGCAAGGAGAATGAAGAACTGATGAGCTCTCCCTCCCTCTCTACAGGAAAATGCTGTCTAGTGGGGTGTGTACATCAACTGTCCAGCTTCCTGGGAAGGTGGCTGTGGTCACTGGAGCCAACACAGGCATCGGAAAGGAGACAGCCAAAGAGCTGGCTCAAAGAGGCAAGATCATCTGCTTCTAATTCCCTCCTGCTACTGCCATTTTATCCCTCACAAGGGTGACCATGCTCACTATTTCCTCCTAATCTTGGAATACAAGAACCTTCCAAGTGTCCCACAGATTCACTGGTCTCAACCTAGTATAATGCTCTGCATGTAATGGATACTTAATGAATATTATTTATTTTTCCTTTTTGATTTGCTCACCAGATACCTCTGTCGTGAAGTAGGGGTAAAATTCCGATTAAAAAAAAAAAAAAAAAGAAAATTACATTCATAAGTCTATAGGTTTGTAATGTCCACTCCAAAGCAGAGCTGACAGTTTGTCTCTTTTATATGTTGATTGACAGGAGCCCGTGTGTATTTAGCATGCCGGGATATCCAAAAGGGGGAATTGGTGGCCAGAGAGATCCAGACCATGACAGGGAACCAACAGGTGTTGGTGCGGGAATTGGACTTGGCTGATACTAAATCTATTCGAGCCTTTGCTAAAGATTTCTTAGCAGGTAAGTGTTGAACCAGAGATTATGTTTTTGGTCTTGCAATCAACATAGCAGACTTAGCTAAAGGAAAAGGTCCTTCTCCCTCTTTAATACGTAGAAATACTAGATCGTTTATAATAAAAAACTTTCATTCATAGCTGACTCCTTAGTAACAAAGGGGAATCCTCAAGAGGCAGAAATAAAAAAAAAAAAAAAATGGATTTAAAAAGTCATAGCATGCAAGGCACCTGGGTGGCTCAGTCAGTTAAGCGTCCGACTCTGGATTTCAGCTCTGGTCATGATCTTGTAGTTCATGGGATTGAGCCCCGCATTAGGTTCTGCACTGACAGCATAGAGCCTGCTTGGGATTCTCTGTCTCTGCTCCTTCCCATTCTCTCTTTGTCTCTCTCAAAATAAATAGGTAAACATTAAAAAAAAAAAAAAAAAGTCCTAGTAATGCATAAGAACTAAAGCCAAAAATCTCACGGAAGTATCTGAACTCAATATGAGCTTTAGGGTCTGGAGTCTAAACACTCATACAGGGACAGAAGATAAGGACTCAGGCCCTGAGAGCTGGGGAGCTGTATCTCAGGCTTCACATAAGGTTGGGACTCACAAAAAGCCATCTTGTCCATGATAAAGAGGCATAAAAAAAACCTCGCCACCAGCTCTAAGGCATGACAAAAAAGCTCATCTTCTCTTCAGGACATAGATGGTTAGAGAGTCATCTGTAAGATATTAGAACCTCAAGTTGGCATCATCTATGGGGGAGAATTTATTACATCACCAAATGATGTAAGAATCTTGAGCTGAGGAATTAACATAAAATCCTATAGAATCACATCAAAATCAAATCCAAGAGTAGTCTGTAGGCATCCCCTCATAATACAGGGATCTTGGCCTCCCTAAGTAAACAGCTTCTGCTGATATGAGCTTATAGTTAGAAATTAAAAACCACGTGAGAAAATAAACCAGGAGAAAGAGTTGTCATATGTAACAAAGAGGTGAAACCAGTATTTCTTTTGGTGCCTTTTGGAGTTCTCCAGTATCAGGGGTACATACAGAACATCCTTTTTTCTCCTGCTTGGATTCTTCCCATTCAGCCCGGGAAGTCTTTCTATTAGGAGAGCTGGGTAGAACACTTTTTCGAAAGCAATGAGTAAGTAGCTCCTTAATTGGAAAGATCATAAAGGCCACTTGGTTGTATAAGATGGTAATTTTGCTCTGTGCTAAAAGTATGTAGGATTCAACTACAGTCTTAAATAATGAAAAACAATACAAAATACATCTGAAGGGGAAATGGAGGAAAGATTGGAGCCGTGGGTCCCCATTTCTAAGGCAGACTTCTTAGGTATCACCGCTGTGGCTGGCTGCTTCCACACTACATCTCTTCCCTGCAGAGGAAAAGCATCTTCACATTTTGATCAACAATGCAGGAGTGATGATGTGTCCCTACTCTAAGACAGCAGATGGCTTTGAGATGCACATGGGAGTCAACCACTTGGGTAAGAAATCTGGCCTCATCACAAAACTGGAGGAAACCTAAAGTTCTCCTTGGCAAACTTAGGGGTCAGATTGAGCTGTCCTTGTGATGCGATTGGACACTGGGCCCTAAAAGACCACAAGTGAATAGCGAATATTATGGTCCTGCCTGAAAGCCCAGGGATAAATTTGAGGCCCACTTGAGGCTACACCAACTTTTTAATCTGTGATTTGGTTTCAATTTACTTTGGGGCATTTTTAACAGCCTAATTGGACTGAGGACTGTGTTGCTTTCTTTGTAGTGATCCTCACGGCGAACATTAGGTAGAGGCTGCCTGCTCTTAAAGAGTGATATTAATCAAAGTTGGAAGAAGACAGGACTTCATATTCACATGTTCCAGATCCCCCTCATGGATGGATGGCTGTCCTATTTTCCTAAACCCTCACTGAGCTTGTTCTGTAGTTGATAATGAATTAATGAGGCAAAAAGCCTTATTCCTGAATTCTCTGCAGAGCTCACCACGACTCCCTTAACCCTGACATTGGCCTCGAACTATATTAATTCTAGTTTTTCTTGTAGGTCACTTCCTCCTGACCCATCTGTTGCTAGAGAAGCTGAAGGAATCAGCCCCATCAAGGGTAGTGAATGTGTCTTCCCTAGCGCATCACCTGGGGAGGATCCACTTCCATAACCTGCAGGGTGAGAAATTCTACAATGCAGGTCTGGCCTACTGTCACAGCAAGTTAGCCAACATTCTCTTCACCCAGGAACTGGCCCGGAGGCTCAAAGGTAGGCTTAGAAGAAATGAATATAGAGATATAAGTCAATGGGAAGTAGCAAAAAGCCACAGGAATACATTCTGTTTTCGGGAGCCTATCCCCTGGATAAAACCTGCTTTCATGACTATAACTGGGTATTATTTTAGTAAGTAGCCCAAAACTGAATATTGGAGGTAGCTGGCAGGAGATGGGGAAATTCTGACTTTGAGTCATAAGGCTTAGCTTTAGTACTTATCAGCCATGTGACCTGTAGCAAGCTACTTAACTTTTCAGGACTTATTTCCTCATAAGTAAAATGGGATTATTTTATAGGTTATTGTCCTTATTAAGTCAGGTCTCATGAGCAAGCAAGGTTTTTTACTCATAATGAGACTAGATAGAAGGGAGGGACCTGAACTGGCACTAGATACAACCATTAGGATAAAACAGGTGCTAGGACAATGGCGGGATGTTGCCCCCTAACAGCAAAAGGTTAAGTAAGAGAAATGCATCCTTGAAGAGGGAATTCTCCAGTCACAAATACACAGAGGTCCTTAGCACTGTCCACTCTGAATTTTCAAGAAAAAGAAAGGTAATCCAGGATGGACAGCTGGAGTTACTTAGGAGTTGAGGCAGGCAGAATTCTGGCTCAAGAAGGCAGACATAGAAGCCCCATTGTTGGGACAGGATCATCAAGTTATGTGGACAGCAATGTGGGGGAAGGAAGCTGTGGTCAGCTCACTTCATATGCCCAGTCTATGCCCAGGACGTGACATTGTTTATCAGCTCAGGATTGATCAGAGTAACTGGATGGTGAAAACTATCCAAAGGGTTGGTAGGGGAGCTAGGGTGCCCTTGAGGTGGAGAGATAGACCCAGCCATGAGGATCCGATAAAAGCAGAGGATACACAAGTGAGGAAGCCTGAGAGATGTGAGGATTAGGTGGGAGACAGCTGAGGTGCAATGAAGGCAACCTGGGCATAACAGAGGAGTCGTTCATTCATCCATTCAGCAGTCAAGTATTCAGTATCCATGCTCTTCTATGCACTGATTCAGGGCTTGGAGATGGAGTGGTGCCTGATACAAGTACAGTCCCTTCTTTGATTTGGTTTAGATCCACTGGGGGAGGGAGATAATAAACAAGTATTTATACATTATCACATGTAAAATCAGTCTAGGAATACATGAATAATTCTCTTTGTAATAAGTTCCAATAATATAGAGCTAAAAGTAAAAAAAAAAACCCTTTACTTAATCCCCACTTTCTCCCTTCTTTCTCCCCTCAAGGAACCACTGTCAACAACTTGATGTGCACCTGTCAATCATTTTTTATGCATTTATATACGTGTACATCATATATAAGGAACTGAAATTCCAACACAATATTTTGGAGATCTTTCCATGTTGTACATACAGATTTACCCCATTCCTTTTGTGGGCTGCATTATATCTCACCATATAGATGAGCCTCCGTTTATTTATTAATTTCCTTAACAACATCTGGAATGTTTCCTTTTTGTTGTTGTTTAATTATAATTGTAAATACTATGAAAGGGGAAGTACAAGGACCTATAATGGATTGGGGTGGGTGCTTATTCAGTTTAAGGGATCAGGGATTTCTCTAAAGAAATGAGTTGCTGGGGCACCTGGGTGGCTCAGTCGGTTAAGCGTCCGACTTCGCTCAGGTCACCATCTCGCGGTCCGTGAGTTCGAGCCCCGCGTCGGGCTCTGTGCTGACAGCTCAGAGCCTGGAGCCTGTTTCGGATTCTGTGTCTCCCTCTTTCTCTGACCCTCCCCTGTTCATGCTCTCTCTCTGTCTCTCTCTCTCTTTCTGTCTCAAAAATAAATAAACGTTAAAAATTAAAAAAAAAAAAAAAAAGAAATGAGTTGCAAGCTAAGCCTTTATATAAGATGATTAGAAATTAAATGGGTTACAGAGCAGGTGGAATGAGGCATCTGAGGAGGTTGAGGAACATTCCAGGCAGAAGAAAGAGAATGCACAAAAGTCTTGGCTCAGTTTGAGAAATGGAGAGGCTGCTGTGGTTAAAATGAAGAAAGCAAGAGGAAGAGAAATCTGACCTGAGACTGGTGAGGTCGACAGGGGCAAAATCCTTAGAGGCTATGGTAAAGATTTTGGTGTAAGAGCAGTGGAAACCCTTTAAAATGGGGGCAGGGCTGTGTACAGCAAGTGATTTCTATGGTCTAGGTGATTGATGACAGTAGCTTGGACTACAGTGGTAGAGATGGAGGGTAGTGGACACTCCTAAGAGATATCTAGGATGGGAAAACCCTAAAGCTTGTTGAGCATGGTAACGTGGGGAATTGTCAAGAACTGCTCTGTGGGCCTGCCTGGTCGGGAGTTAGGAAACACTGCAAGATCCAGGTTTGGCCTTAAAAAGTATGAAGTTAATTGAGGACCTATGTGTCTGCATTACTATGGGTCATCTAGAGTAGATGTCAAGTTGGAAATAATATATATCCACAGTCCTTCGTCTGCAATTATGAAATCCACAAAGACATGAAAATTCCATTTTTTCAGAAGCTTGACACCAAAGCTCATTTGGCAACAAAATCTCACCTGTACCAGGGAGATTAGGTAATAAGCAGTATATGTATAGGTGTTTGTATTATCTTTCCAAAATCAAAAATTTGGAAACCTCTTTGGCATAGCCATGCATAAGTGTCATTTAGCACTTACCATGCACCAGATACTGTTCTAGCCTCTTGTACATATGAACTCACTTAGGGGCGCCTGGGTGGCGCAGTCGGTTAAGTGTCCGACTTCAGCCAGGTCACGATCTCGCGGTCTGTGAGTTTGAGCCCCGCGTCGGGCTCTGGGCTGATGGCTCGGAGCCTGGAGCCTGTTTCCGATTCTGTGTCTCCCTCTCTCTCTGCCCCTCCCCCATTCATGCTCTGTCTCTCTCTGTCCCAAAAATTTAAAAAAAAAAAAAAAAAAAAAAATGAACTCATTTAATCCTCAGAACAACCTTGTGAGGTGCAGGTATTAGGATTATCCCCATTTTAAGAGGAAACTGAGTCACAACATCAGGAGCTTGCTCAACGTCACACAGCTAATGAGTGGTAAAGCTAGGATTTGAAACTGGGCGGTCTGCCCACAAAGTTCATGCCCTGAACCACTACATTACACTGCCTCTCGTAGTCAGTTAAGAGTTCAAAGGAGTATAATGTACCAAAAAATGTGCATACCGAAAGTTATAGAGAGGGATTTTAGCAAGCCATGAGAACTCCAACATTTGAAGTTTGAGTAGAAGATGATGAACTGGCCCAGGAAGCTAAGAGGAAGCAGCGAGAAAGGATAGGAAAATCAGGAGTGTGGGGTCATGGAAGCCAATAAAAAGGCAGCTTTGAGAAAGAAGTAGTCAGTAGTGTCAAGTGCTACTAATAGGTTGAGTCCTGGCTCTACTGTTTGCTAACAGTTAGTAACCTCTTTGAGCTTTAATCTTAACCTGTGAGATGGGGAGATATAAATTACTGTGAGGAATGCTTGTAATACTGTTGGGGGAAGGGAGTCTTCATGGGGTCAAATGTTTATTCGTATCCTCTGCTCTCTTCGGCCATGTGGCAATATCAAGTCCTGTCTTCCTCTCTCCCAACGGCACCCCCATTAGGCTCTGGCGTTACGACGTATTCTGTACACCCTGGCACAGTCAACTCTGAATTGGTTCGGCACTCACCTTTCATGAAGTGGATGTGGTGGCTTTTCTCCTTCTTCATCAAGACCCCTAAACAGGGAGCCCAGACCAGCCTGTATTGTGCCATAACGGAAGGTCTTGAGATTCTAAATGGGCATCATTTCAGGTATGAATATATCTGTTTTTGAAGACGGGGTTTCATTGCTCAAAGGAAATAATTTGGATTTGTACTCTTCTTATAAAGTACATTGGGCAACATAGCTTTTTTTGTTGTTGTTTTTTAAACAACATCTTTTGCATCTTTTTTTTTTAAGTTTATTTATTTATTTTTTTGAGAGAGATAGAAAGAGAGATAGAGATCAAGTGGAGGAAAGGCAGGGGGGTGGGGAGGCAGAATCCCAAGCAGGCTCCATACTGTCGGCGCAGAGCCCAATATGGGGCTCAAACTCACAAACCATGAGATCATGACCTGAGCTAAAACCAAGAGTCAGATGCTTAACCAACTGAGCCACCCAGGCACCCCTCTCTTCTTTTTTTTAATGTCTATTTTTGAGAGAGAGAAAGAGTACACAAGCAGGGGAGGTGCAGAGAGAGAGGGGGACAGAGGATCCAAAGTGGGCTCTGTGCTGATAACAAATAGCCTGATGCAGGGCTTGAACTCACGAACCATGAGATCATGACCTGAGCCAAAGTCAGACGCTTAACTAACTGAGCCACCCAGGTGCCCCAGCTTTTGTCTTTTGACTAGGGTTGTTACCTTTAAGAGGGGGACTGACTCATTCACATTTTTCGTGGTACTTGTAGGTTTGATTTTCTCCATGCCATCTTTTATTAATATGGCTGTTTCTTTTCTTCCTACTTTTTCTTATGTCCATCCAGTTTTCTTTGTTCCTTTTTGGACTCCTTGTTTTGTTTTGTTTACATTAAAAAATTTGTATTTTTCTATTGTCTTCAGGACTAAAATAGTATCAATGGACTCTGTTCTTGAATAAGTGAAGACTTTTAAAACTTTTTATTGTAGAGGGTTTTGAACATACACAGTCGTAGGTAAAATAGCATGTTGAATCCCACAGTACAGCCTCAACAACCATTAAGCCGTAGCTAGTGTTCTCCCATCCCATCCACCAGCCCTTCACATATTTTTTTCCTCTCATGTTATTATTATTTTTTTAATGTTTATTTATTTTTGAGAGAGAGACAGAGCACAAGCAGGGGAGCGTCAGAGAGAGAGGGAGACACAGAATCTGAAGCAGGCTCCAGGCTCTGAGCTGTTGGCACAGAGCCTGGCACGGGGCTCAGACCCACAGACCGTGAGACCGTGACCTGACTTTAAGTCGGACACTTAACCGAATGAGCTACCCAGGCACTCCTCCTCTCACGTTATTTTGAAGCATGTCTCAGACATCACATAAGATTGAAATTTTAGCATGTTTTTACCTCCTCTTCAAGATTATGTGGAAATAACTTGCACTTTTAGAGAAAGGGCTGCAAATAAATTAAAATTGGAAAGAAAGGTAGATAGATCATGAAAGGCCCATAATGCCAGACCTGGAGAGGAGCCACAGAAGTTGTTTCAGTAGAAAGAGAAATAATCTGCTCTGTGCTTCAGAGAAACATCCCTGCTGACTTTGTTTAATGAATGGATAAATAACCCAAGTGAGAGATAATGAGTTCCTGATTTAGGGTAATGACAGTTGGAATGCAAAGAATGATTAAGAGAGAGAGGCCCTGAAGAGGCAGAATCTTTACCACTTGATGAATAATTGAATGAGAGGTCGGGGAGGAGTTGACCTGGGGGTCAAGCCTGACTTACTATGAGGTTGATGATGACATTAACTGAGACAGCAGAAATGGAAATATAATGTGTATAGCTTAGGGTTCTCTGATTGCAAAGCAGTGGAAACAGACTCAAGCTAACTTGAGCAAGAAGGGAATTTATTAGAATATGGGGGTTCTTCTAGGTCCAAAGAGCAGACTGAAGAGCCAGGCTTAGAACACACACAGTGGCCAGTCAACTGGCCGGGGCACTGTTGCTGGAACGAGTATATGCCAACTATCTTTAGTCTTTGTTTTGTTGCTCACCATCCGCTCTCTAGCAAGGAAGCACTCGGTCTTCCATCCTCACATCCTCACTCCCTTGGTTAGGGGAAGACCAGCACTTGATTAATGGGCTCTCCAAACTGTGGGAAAGAGGTAATTTTACAGAAAGGAATCAGATTGCTGTTGCCAAAAGAATGTGGAATGGATCAGTTGCCCTCTATAATACACCTGGCCTTATACATGTTGAGTGAGTGTATATCCATAAGTCATGGAGTAGAAATGTATAGCAGATAGTTGGAAATGTGGGTCTGAAAGTCAGGAAGATAAATTTATATGGTTTTATACACTAGAATGATTGTCCATGAATGACTGGATTCTTCTTCCCTGGAAATTTTAAGGTTTTGATTGAGTAATCTAAAGAAAGCCGGTCTCAAATTCATGACTTAGTAAATATTTAATTGGCTTTTGAAGAGCCTTTCCAGTGCCAAGGATTCTCAATTGTAAGCATTTTGAAGATCCAACAGCAGCTGTGTTGACCACTATCAAGAAATGAACTTAAGTCTGTCTTGGCTGACACATTAGAAACTTTGCACTAGTTTTTCTTCCTGACTGAAACCACAAACCTACTTTTGTCTCTATGGATTTGCCTGTACTGGATGTTTCATATAAATAGAATCCTGTAATATGTAGCCTTTTGTGACTGGCTTCTTTCTCACTTTGCAAAATGTGTTCAAGGTCATCCATGCCAAAACATGTATCAGTACATCATTCCTATTTATTGCCAAATAATATTTCATTTTGTGGATGTTCCACATTTTATTTATCCCTTCATTAGTTGGTGGGCATTTGGGTTGTCACTTTTTTTAATTGAATAATGATGCTATGAATATTCATGTACAGATTTTTGTATGGACATTTTTCTTGGTTTATATACCTAGAAATGGAATCCCACTGGAATATGGGTCATGTTAACTCCATGTTTAACTGTTGAGGAATTGTCAGGGGGTTTTCCAAAGTGGCTGCAGCATTTCGTGTTGTCATCAGTAGTGTATGAGGGTTCCAGTTTCTCCCTCATACACTGCCCTTGCAGTGAGAGAGTGACACAGAGTGTGAGTGGGGGAGGGCAGAGAGAGATGGAGACACAGAATCTGAAGCAGGCTCCAGGCTAACTGTCAGCACAAAGCTCAACGCAGGGCCCAAACTCATGAACCGTGAGATCATGACCTGAGCCAAAGTCAGACACTTAACCAACTGAGCCACCCAAGCGCCCCTCTGTCCTTTGTTTTAGCCATTATAATAAATATGAAGTAATTTTTCTATTTATGTTCTTCTAGTTTTTCTCATTATGGTTTTCATTTGCATTTTCTTGCTAGTGATGTTAAGCATCTTTTCATGTGCTCATATTTGTTTATCTTTGTTGGAGAAATGTCTATTCATATCCTTTGCCCAATTTCAAAATGGATTAGTCTTTTTATTGTTTAATTGTAATGAGTCTTTATATAGTCTGGATGCAAGTCCCTTGTCAGATGTGTGATTTACCAATATTTTCTTCCACTCTTTGGTTTCTCTTTTTACTTTCTTTATGGTGTCTTTTGAAGCAGAGAAGTTTTTGAGGAATTCTAATTTATTGACTTTTTTCTTTTGTCACTTGTGCTTTTGGTGTCCTAAGAAACCATTGCCTAACTGAGGGGCACAAAGAGTTATTACTATGTTTTCTTCTAACAGTTTTATAATTTGAGCATTACATTTCAGTCTATGATTCATTTAATTTTTATATATGGCTTGGGGATAGGGTCCTGTTTCATTTTGAATGTGGATATCTGGTTTTCCAAGAACTGTTTGTTGAAAAGATTAATCTTTTCCCATTGAATTTTCTTGGTAGCTATATTCAAATTCCTTGGGCTGCAATAGCAGAATACCAGAAATTTATTTTCTTACAGTTCTGGAGGAAAACAGTTTTCTTATAGTTCAAGATCAAGGTGCCAACAAGATTGATTTCTGGTTTCTTCCTGGCTTGCACCGGGCTGCCTTCTTGATGTGTCCTCAGATGGTTTTTACTCTGTGTGTGCACACTCCTGGTGTCTTCTCTTATAAGGACACTAGTCCTATTGAATTGGAGCCCTACCTTTTTGACCCTATTTAACCTTAATTATCTCCTTAAAAGTCCTTCCTCCAAATACAGTCACCTTGGGGATTTAGGGATTCAACATGGATTTGGGGGGACATAATTCAGTCCGTAACAGATTTATCAAAAATCAGTTGACCATAAATGTAAGAGTACTTGTATACTTTTTTTTCTTTTCATTTCTTAAAAATTTTTTTAACATTTATTCATGTTTTGAGAGACAGAGACAGCATAAGTGGGGGAGGAGCAGAGAGAGGGGTAGACACAGAATCTGAAGCAAGCTCCAGTCTCTGAACTGACAGCACAGAGCCCGATGCAGGGCTCGAACTCACAAATCGTGAGATCATGACCTGAGCTGAAGTCGGATGCTTAACCGACTGAGCCACCCAGGTGCCCCTTTTCTATTCATTTCTATGTCTGTCCTTATGCCAGTAGAATAGTCTTTGTATTAAGTTTTGATATAGGTCTTTTTACATATACTGGTTGATACTACCCAAAATCCTACTGGAAATATCAGCACCATGACCATGCTGATGCATAACCACACTTAAGTAGCTTTTTTTTTTTTTTAATTTTTTAAATGTTTATTCACCCTTGAGAGACAGAGAGAAAGAGTGTGAGCAGGGGAGAGGCAGAGAGAGAGAGAGGGGAAGACACAGAATCTAAAGCAGGCTCCAGGCTCTGCACTGGCAGGAAGAGCCCCACATGGGGCTTGAACCCACAAACCATAAGATCATAACCTGAGCTGAAGTCGGACGCTTAACGGACTAAGCCACCCAGGTGCCCCAACACTTAAGTAGCTTTTACTGTGGTATTTGAATACATTTTACAGCATGTCATAGCTTATGACACACAGTACTTTCCATTGTGTCCATTGCGTGTGTCATTTGCTCTTCATTGTAACCTTGCAGAGAACATCAGGTATACATAGAGGCTACAGAGGCTTACAGAGGCCAACTGAGAGAGTCATACAAAGCCTTTTGGTTCTCGGTGATGGTCTTTTTACTCAGCAGTGACAGGTTGTACTGGTCATGCTGGTGAGTTCCCTTAAACAGAAGTACCAAGAAGCCTTGTTTTGTAAATTTGAAGATATCTTTAAGTGGTGTTTCTCAAAATTCTATGTGTTTTAGAGGAAGTGGCTGAAAACAGATAACTGGGCCTCAACCCTGTTCTGATTCAGCAGGTTTGGATGGGGCCTGACAATCAGCATTGCTAACAAGCTTCCAGATGATGGCTCCTGCTAGTCCACAACCCACTCTTTGATTAGCAGTGTCTTAATGGACGTAGTGTTAGGAGTTTGCTTCATGTTCTTATTTCAGACTTGCCAAGTTTCCTTTTCATCTTCAGAATTTGCTTAGAATGTCCTGGAAGCAGTTTTCTTAAAATAGTATAATTTTTAAAATTGCTTCTTATGTAACTTAAAAGATTGCAGTTCATTTACTCAATCACTTTATTGAATGCCTGCTGTGTACTAGATGCAGCGAATATAAAAATAAGTAAAAGGGGGCACCTGGATAGCTCAGCTGGTTAAGTGTCCAACTTCACCGGAGGTCATGATGTCCTGGTTTGCGGGTCTGAGCCCTGCATTAGACTCTGTGCCGACAGCTCAGAGCCTGGAGCCTGCTTCAGATTCTGTGTCTCCCTCTCTCTCTGCCCCTCCCCCCACTTGTGCTCTGTCTCTGTCTCTCTCTCTCTCAAAAAATAAATAAACGTTAAAAAGATTTTTTTAAGGGGCACATGGGTGGCTCAGTTGGTTAAGCATCCGACTTTGGCTCAGGTCATGATCTCATGGCTCATAGGTTCGAGCCCTGCGTCAGGCTCTGTGCTGACAGCTCGGAGCCTGGAGCCTGCTTCGAATTCTGTGTGTGTCTGTCTCCCCCTCCCCCACTCATGCTCTGCCTCTCTGTCAAAAAGAAATAAACATTAACAAATTAAAAAAAATTTTTTTAAATGAGTAAAAGTCTTTGAGAAAATTTCTGATAAGTGCAGAGTTTGAATACCCCTCCTGCATTTGTTTTTTTAGATGTTTATTTATTTTGAGAGAGAGTGCGAGTGGGGGAGAGGGGCAGAGAGAGGGAGAGAGAATCTTAAGCAGGTTCCATGCTCAGTGTGGAGCCCAATGTGGGGCTCAATCCCACAACTGTGAGATCATGACCTGAGCCAATATCAAGAGTCAGATGCTTAACCCACTGAGCCACCCAGGCACCCTGTCTCTCTCCTGTATTTAATGGGGATTTAAAATAATTGGGATTACAGCAATGAAGAGAAGGTATATGAAACACTTATTACCTTATTGTTACATTTCTTTTATGCTATCATCTTCTGTCTTCATTGTTTATGAAGCCAGCTTGACTTGTTATTTAAAAACTGTTATAATTGCTGGTAGACCAGAAATCATAAGTTTTGGGGGTGTTTTTTCCCCCACTCCAAGCATCTGTATGTAACCAATGTAATCTCAGCAACATGTCACTATACAAGGTCCTGTGTGAACAAGCTAGACATACACAGGTATCAGGCAGACACAGATATTATAGTTAAATATATACATATAAGGGCACCTGGGTGGTTCAGTTGGTTGAACATCTGGCTCTTGATTTCAGCTCAGGTCATGATCTCACAGTTCATGGGTTCAAGTCCTGCATTGGGCTCTGTGCTGGTGATGTGGAATCTGATTGGGATTCTCTCTCTCTCTCTTCTCACCTCCCCTGCTCTCTCTCTCAAAATAAATAAACATTTACACACACACACACACACACACACACACACACACATACATACAGCAGAATATAAAGACTTACTGCTATGCATTACATATCAAACAGAGCATTCTCATCAGAGGTAGTCTAGTGAGGGGATCTAAATGGTAATTACATTTTCTCTGGGGTAAGAATTGGAGAATGAAGAGGTAAGACAAAGACTGGCCCTATGAAGTGTATAGAGGGCATGTCATCCCTGGGTTGTTTTTCTGTCACATTCCTTGTTTGAGGCAGAGAACAGATTCCATTCTTAAACCCTGTGTTTTAAGTCTCTCTCTTTCATTTCCAGTGACTGCAGTGTGGCGTGGGTCTCTGCCCAGGCTCGGAATGAGACAATAGCAAGACGGCTATGGGATGTCAGTTGTGACCTGCTGGGCATCCCCATGGACTGACAGGTGGTAGCAGTTGGACTCAAGAGAAACCTATAGCAGACTACTCAGTACTCCCTGCCAAAATGATTCTCCTTCATGGTGACCAAAATCGTCAGTACAAAGAAAACAAATCTTCCAGCCTTTCCTGCTTGATGTCTGAGAAAAGCACAGTGTACATTGCCAGATTCATCAAAACACCTTGCATTTACTCCAGATTTAGTTTGCCCTTATTACTGTCAGTTGCAAGAGATATCAGACGATAAGATCCTCAGATGACCTGCGAGCTGATATTTGCCGTCTGAAACCTACTACCTAGGAGAATCTTAGCTATGGCAAGGTCAATTTATGGTAGTTTGGATTAGTTTCTACCCTCTTTGTTCACAATATAGTTCCTCCCAACCACCATCCAACCTTCATTTCAAGAGGGTCACACTGCAGCCTCAGCCGAACTCTGAGTCACAGTGGCTTGACTCAAGAGCAGGACTCATCCCTCACCTATTAAGAAAACCATCATATGCTAACATCTGAATTATTTCCGGAAACTCTTAACTGAATCTGGATTATGGCATGGCTTTATCTCTTGACAACCTAAAGCCACTGCTATTAAAACACTTTCCAACATCTAGACCACAGAGAAGAGCTTCCTTTTCTAAGAAGTTTGTGGGGTTTGGAGGATGGCAGAAATAAAAGTCAAGCTTAAACTATCATTTTCTTACTGTTTCTCAGACCAGCAAGTGGGTAAAGAAAGGGGCAGTATGGGAAGATAGACCATCTACCTGACTTTAGTTAGTGACCCCAGACCGATGGAGGCCTTTTTGTGTCTTAGTTTCTCTTATAAAACCAGAAGAAGGAAAAGGCTATTTGGTGATTGTCACTGAGTTTATCTTTGTGTTCTTCTGTAGTCACACAGTGGGGCTTATTTTCACAGAATTCAAAATAACTACAAAGGAAGAGTATTAAACTGGACCCTGGTGGAGGCAAATGTTCAAAGATGGAGCAAACAGTGTCATCCAGTCTTTGATACAAAAGAGTAGACCAGCAAAGGGAAGTCAACTCTGTATATATGGTTAACTACTTACCCAGAAGCACATGGGTAGCAGGGAAGAAGTCTAAAACAGAAAAATCCTGGAAGATAATGCATGCAGTAAAGGGACTAGTTAAGGACTTAAAAAAAAAAAAACAACAACAAACAAAACTAAAGATGGTAATATGTAACTGGAAGAATTGAGGGCGAGCACCTGAGTGAGCAAGACTGACACTGTACTGTCTTCATAAGCACCAATCAACCAATGTGGCAGAAAAAGTCCCAAAATAAACCCCCCCAATTCTTTATTCAGCAAAATTATCCTAAGGACGGATATTGGTAATTTACAGTCACTATAGTAATCTTTCAGGGCATTTCCTTACATTATCTTAACATGATTAAAATGTCTATTTGCTAGAAATCTACATTTAATTTGGAGAACTTTTATCAAAAGTAATGCTGCCAAAGGAAATTGGAGGAATAATAATGTTCTTATCACTTGTTTAGAATATGTTATTCTAATAGACTTTGATTTACTTGGACTGACAATTACATATTCACTTTGGTGGGGTAAAGAGTTATGGGACCACAGTCTTCTCATATTTGTAAATGGATATTTTGTTGAACGTGTTTTGACCATCAAGCTATATATTTAAAAATGGTCATTTTATGGAAAAATTGGAAATTTTTAATAGTTAAGTAGCATAACTAATGTTTTACTTAATTTATGTTGAACTATCAATGACAAATAAAAATTTTTTATTATTTGTAATGTTTTTACTTACCTAAATAAAAGCTGTAAGAATTAGAGTCAATGAAAGAAAACAATTAAATGAAAGTTTAGCTATAAGAAGAAAATGCTTTTCATTATTATGGTTATACAGTCATTTCTCATTTTTAAGGATAATTTGTCTCAGAGTCTAACCACAGTATAGTCTCCATTGAAATGCCATTAACTTTGGTTGTGTGATAATTTGATTATTCATTCACCCATTTTCTGCTTTTGTGATGCTTTTCAAACATTTTTTTCCATCTCAGGCTATTATGTCCCCCTTTTGCACCTGTCCTTTCTAGAACAGAGTTGTGGGACTTAATCACATTACACTTCCACTAACAACCTCAGATTTTGCTATCTCTATATTCAATGAACATTAAGAGCTCAATGCATTTGTTGAATCAGTGGTCATGAATCAGTCTGATGAAAATAAAGTTCCAGGAGATATATGAATCATCAAATCACTTCCCCCTGAACAGTCATATATCGTTTAATATGTTTGGGAAGTTTTATATATTGGGCTGCCAAGCAAACATTTCAGAAAGGGCTTTGGTAGGAAAATCATGAAATAAGTTGAAAATAGAAATTCCCTGCTATGGAACCATGAAAACCCACGTTGCAGAATAGGACTTTGTCACTGTTAACACATTACACGTAGTGGGAAAGAGACCCGATGAAGCAGAGTGCGCCTTGCTCACCACGTTATAAAATAACCAAGCACAGAGAGTGAATTTTTTATTCACCAACATATGCCCAGATACAGCATAATGACATGCTGAACATTAACAAATACCTGCTGAGGGGCACTTGGGTGACTCAGTCAGTTAAGCCTCTTACTTTTACTCAGGTCGTGATCTCCTCGTCCGTGAGTTCCAGCCCCGCACTGGGCTCTGTGCTCACAGCTCGGAGCCTGGAGCCTAGAGCCTGCTTGGGTTTCTGTGTCTCTCTCTGGCCCTCCGCCACTCATGCTCTGTGTCTCTCTCTCAAAAATAAACAAAAAATACCTGCTGAGTGAATGAATGCACCTAGGCGAGCACAGAGACTAGAGGCTGCGAGCGTATTTGGGGAGTCACTGCCTAGGGACTTTCTGAAAGCATATGGCTCTGGGCGTTTGACCTCTCCAATAAAAGGTTTTTTGTTTTGTTTTGTTTTTTTACCGCTGCAGGGCAAGCAAGGAACGTGCCCCAGCTCTCTCTCAAGGGCTGAAAGCTAATGTTTAGTCAGGTCGCGAAATAAGGAAGTGAGAGACGCCAGACGAGGCGATGATAGCGAAGATAATTTCCAAACGCTTACGGATACCAAACTACTGCTTGTCAGCACTACCCACTGGGCCTGTGGCGTTGACAGAACCACCGCCCCCGCCAGCGCGTGACTTCGGAGTCCGAGTGGCTTCCACGCCGAACTACAGCCCCCGGCATGCACTGCAGCGACCGCCCCTCACCGGAAGGCGGGGCCCTGGAGACAGGCGGTCGCGCTGCCCGTCCCGCGGGTCCCCCACAGTCCCTTCCGTTATGGCGCTCTCCCTAACCCTGAGCTGGGTATTTCCGGGGCTTCAGGACTCCGCTCGCTCCGATGCACCACCACCCTCCCAGGAGTCGCCCAGGCGGGCAGCCCACCAGACTTCCCGTCAGGCTTTCGCGCCCGCCGCTCCCTCAGTGACGGTATGAAGGGGGTGGGCGTTCCGGCTCGGGAGGACCCCGCCGCGGCCCCGGAAGCGCCTCGTCCCCGGCGGTGGTGGCGGCGGTCGCCGTGATGCCTGCGGGACTGGGTGGCTGACCGCCGGGATAGGAGCGGGGCCAGTGCCCCAAATCTCGGTGGCCGCTGCTCGAGCGCGGCCTGCGCCATGGCCACCTCCGCTGCCTCTTCGGAGCATTTCGAGAAACTTCACGAGATCTTCCGCGGCCTCCATGAAGACCTGCGAGGGGTGCCGGAGCGGCTCCTGGGGACAGCGGGGACAGGTGAGGCGCGGGTGGGACGCGCCGTGGGGAACTCGGCCCCTTGCGCGCTCTGGGAATGCGAGCTCCCCACCCCCTTCTCAGATCGGGTCCCTCTTCCCTCCGCTGCGCATCCTCAGACACGCCCCCTAGGGTTGGCTGGGTCTCGGCGCCCAGCATTTCCCTGCTGCTCCTTGAGGGTGCTCAGGGTTGGACCTCGGAGTGTCGTCTCTTTGGGATTCTCTTACTACTGTAGCCGTCAAAATTTTCTTGTGTCATTTTCACCGTGGCAAGAAGATCATAGGAGACCTTAAGTCTGTGTCCCTGTATTTCAGTAAAATTGGTTTCTTTTGTAGCTGTCTGTGTATTTTGCTTTATGAATTTTAGAGCATTATTCTCAAGAGAAATCCATAGTTTTCACCAGACTGACAAAGGATACGTAGCACCAAAAGGGCCAAGAAGCCAAAGGAAACATAATTTTGGAGTTGTTGAATGATCAGGTTTTGTGGGAGAAGTGGTCTTTAAAAATCAGGACTGTGAGTTTAGGTGTGGTCCCCTTCCCAACTTTCTGTCATTTTATTTCAAAATTCAGGTTGCTGCAAGCTTTGCTTGGAGGAGTTAGTTTTCCAGTAAAATCTCTAGGAAGACCTGTCACAGCTCTTTGCCACTCAGAACAAATATGTCTTGATGGCAAGACTTGATAAGACTTTATTTTGTAGTTTTTACTAAGGGTCAGAGCTTGAGTGTTTGCTCTGTGAGTTTCCTGAGGTCATATGAATTGAATAACTCTGGTCAGAATGCCAGAGAATGTTAAACATATTTATTGGGAGAGGCTGCTGTGTGCCAGGCACTCCCCTAAATGCTGGTAGTAGTGCAGATTATTGCAGTGAGGAGACTTAAAATCTTTGTTCTAGTGGGTCCCTGGTAATATATAAATATTAAGAGAAGAGTTATGCCGGGCAAAGGAATGGAGAACTCTAATAGTAAACAGGGTGGCTGTGAAAGTCTTCTTTGAGAAGGTGCCATTTGAGCAGAGACTTGAATGAAGAGAGTCCAGCATGTGAAAATTTGGGAGAAGTGAGTGTGAGGAGAAAAGAATAGTATTCCAAAGTTTCCTTAAGCACAATGAGCTTGGTAAGCATTGCAAAGGTTCTTAAACAGAAATGAGCTCTTCTAGGAAGAGCAAGAAGGCCAGCGTTTGCCAGTGAAATGAGCAAAGGAGACAGTGGTAGCAGATGAGGGTAAAAAGAGTTACGCAGGGCCAGGTCACGTGTTGCCTTGTAGAGCACAGTGAAAGATTTGCACCTTTTTCTAAATCTGATGGGATGCACTTACAGAGTATTGAGCAAAAGAGTGATGGGATCTGATTTACATGGTTGAAAAATAGACCATTTTTTGCAGCCCAGTGCTGAATTAAATTTTGCAGTGGTGGTTTCTGGAAGGGTAAATAGTGCAAAAGGGTATTCCATTTTGAAAAATAGAAAACTGAGTTCTATTTGCCTTTATCATCTACCTAACTTTCTTATTGCTGCAAAGAAGATAATCAAAAAGGTGTGAATATCTAGCCAAGCACAAAATACTCTTTTTTTTTTTTAATATTTATTTATTTTTGAGAGACAGAGACAGAGAGCACGAGTGGGGGTGGGGCAGAGAGAGAGGGAGATACAGAATCCTAAGCAGGCTCCAGGCTCTGAAGCAGGCTCCAGGCCGTCAGCACAGAGCCCAACGCGGGGCTCGAACTCATGAACCATGAGATCATGACCTGAGCTGAAGTCGGACGTTCAACCGACTGAGCCACCCAGACTCCCCACAAAATACTCTTAATACAAGTTGCTGGTAGCGGACTTAGTTGTTTAATGGGTAAGTAAATACAATGTACACGTATCTATAGGTTATAATATGAATTTCAACAATTTTCCATCTCTTTTCGCTACTTTGCTCATACTGCTCAATAAATATTTGTTGAATAAATAGAATTTAGTTGGGCAAACACACTGTGTCTTATCTCTGAATCCTTTTTTCCTAGTTCTGAGATTACTTCATGAGCTTTCCAGAGCTTTAATTTCCATCATAAATTATTAGGTTCTGAATAATGTACATAACAGCTCTTGAATTTAGCTTATGCTCTGTAATTGAACTGAATCAGTTTTTAATAACTCTTTCACAATTACTGTGTATCAGTCACTGTCTTGGACCCTAGGAGTTTCAAGAGCTCTTGCCTTAATGGGACTAAATTTACAACAAAGTGTGTGATTGGTCCTAAGACAGTTTTGAGACCATAAAGAAAAGGTTGACTTGGGTGTTAGGGGAGGGACGCAGAAAGGAGAACTAAGTATTAAGGGGTTGAGTGGGAGTTTGCCAGAGGGAGATAGGAAGAGGCAATAACAGAACAGAAAATCAAATACTTAGAACCATGAATGGAGCTTAGGGTATGTGTGGGAGATTAATAGTAGATCAGGAAAGTGAGACACAGCCAGATTGTGAAGGGACTTTATATCACATTAAGACATTTGGGCTTGATATGAAGAATCGGTGAAGGATTTTAAGCAGCTGACTAATATGGTCAGATTTTACTTTAGAAGGAGAATGCTGGTGGCTGAGTGGAGGATGAAAGAGAAACAAGAATCTGGATATAGGGGACCATATTAGGAGCCTTTGTGGCAATTATCTGGGTAACATGGGAATCTAGAGAGTCCTAAATCCAATTTCTGAGGCAGAAATTAAGATCGGACATGGGGAGTGAGAGACAGATTCAAGGGTGTCTGCATTTTCTCACTTGGTTATTTGGGTGAATGATGAACTTAAATAAGAAATATAAAAGTAGGTTGTAGATGAAAGAAAGCATCAAGTGTGGTTATAGAATAGAGATCATAATGTATGTCCAGTCTAGCCTGACAAGATATTTCTTCTCCTGCCACTAAAAATAACATTAATGGGGTGCCTAGGTGGCTCAGTTGGTTAAGCTCAGGTCATGATCTCACAGTTCATGGGTTTGAGCATAGTACTGTGCTGAGAGCTTGGAGCCTGGAGCCTACTTCGGCTCCTCCCGTGCTCGCTCCCATGCGCGCGTTCTCTCTCTCTCTTTCTTTGTCTCTCTCTCAAATAAAAATAAACATTAAAGAAAAAGAAATAACATTAATGAAGAAGATCTGTGAATTGGGAAGCAGTATACTATAATATTTAACAGCAAGGATTCTAGAGCCAGACTGCCTGGGCTCACATCCTGGATCCATCTCTTAGTAGCTGTGTGACCTTGGACAACTTACTTCAACCTAACTAGTTTCTCCCTGCAAAATGGGGTAAATCGTCGTATTTACTTCATAAGGGTCTTGTTAGATTAAATTAGTTAATATATGTAAAGCCCATAGAATGAATATTGCCTGGCATGAGCCATTCACTATTGTTACTATTATATAGGAAATGGGAGTTTTATTTAAATAAAACATAAGAATCCCAGCTCTGTATGCAACTATTGTCTTGCCCTACTTTCTCTTTTTTCCCAGAGCACTTATCATCTTCTTTTTTTTAAATTTTTTTTAATGTTTATTTATTTTAGAGAGAGGGAGGGAGGGAGGGAGGGAGGGAGTGGGGGAGGGGCAGAGAGAAAGGGAGACAAAGAATCCGAAGCAGGCTCCAGGTTCTGAGCTGTCAGCACAGAGCCCGACACGGGGCTCAAACTTACGAACTATGAGATGATGACTCGAGGCGAGGTCGAATGCTCAACCGACTGAGCCACCCAGGTGCTCCAGCACTTATCTTCTAATGTACTAGACACTTTATGTATTTCTGATGTTTATAGTATAGTATTTGTCTTCCTTTCACTAGAACAGTGGTTTTCATAGTTTGGTCCCTGAACTGCCAGTGTCAGCATCATCTGGGAGTTTATTAGAAATGCAAATTATTGGGCTCTACCCAAGATTTATGGAATTATTAACTGTCTTAACAGCCTGTTTTAACAGCCATCCAGGGGATTTCTGATGCATGTCAAGTTTAAAAGCACCTGAGCCAAAAATAAGTTCTATATTTTCTCCACATCTTTGTCAGTGGGTGTTATTTCTTGTCTTTTGATTATAGCCTTTCCAACAGGTGTGAGGTAATATCTCATGGTGATTTGCTTTGCATTTCCCTGATTAGTGATGTTGAGTACCTTTTCATATACCTGTTGGCCATCTGTGTGTCTTCTTTGGAAAAATGCCTGTCCAGATCTTTTGCCCATTTTTTTTTTATCAGATTGTTTGGGGTTTTTGCTCCTGAGTTGTATGAGTTCTTTATCTATTTTGGGTATTAATCCCTTATCAGGTACATGATTTGCAAATATTTTCTCCCATTTGGTAAATTGCCTTTTCATTTTGTTGATGGTTTTCTCTGCTGTGTAAAAACTTTTTAGTTTGATGTAGTCCCATTTGTTTATTTTTACGTTTGTTACCTTTACTTTTGGTATCAAATCCAAAAACTCATCACCAATACTGATGTCAGGAACTCTGTGTTTTTTTCTAGGAGTTTTATGGTTTCAGGTCTTACATTCAAGTCTTTGATCCATTTTGAATTAATTTTTGTATATGGTGTAAGATACTGGTTAATTTCCATTCTCTTGCATTTTTCTGTCAAGTTTTCCCAAAACCATTTATTGAAGAGATCATCATTTCCTATGAGGTAATGGAAGAGTGTGTGTGTGTGTGTGTGTGTGTGTGTATCTCCTCCTGGTTCCTGACACACAGCTCCCAAAATCCTTGTAATTCCCTAAGTGATAAGAACACTAGGAGCATCTTTTGTTCTAATGAGGTGACTCTGGGTGGGCTCCTGGGTGGGGACTGGTCACCAGAAAGACCAACCTGTGATTAGAAGCTTGGATTTTCAGCCCTATCTTTTGTCCTCCAGAGAGGAAAGAAGAGCTGAAAATGGAAGTTAATAATTGATCATGCCCGTATGAAGTAGCCTCCATAAAATCCCAATAGTATATGAGGTTTAGAGAGCTTCCAGGAGGGTGAAAATATCCATACCTGGAGTGTGATGCACCCCAGCTCCACAGGGACAGAAGCTCCTGTGTTCAGGACTCCCCCAGACCTCACCCTGTGTATCTCTTCATCTGGCTCTTCACCTGTATTCTTTATCATAATCCTTAATAAATTGGTAAATGTAAGTAAGCGTTTCCCTGAATTCTGTGAGCCACTCTAACAAGTTAATTGAACCTGAGGAGGGGTCATAAGAACCTTCAATTTGTAGCCAAATTGGACAGAAGTTGTGGCTAACCTGAGGACCTGTTACTTGTGATTGACTTTTAAAGGGGGGAGGGGTGGTCTTGTGAGACTGAGCTCTTAATCTGTGGAATCTGATGCTGTCTCCATGTAGATAGTGTCAGAGTTGAGTTGAACTGTGAACATCCAGCTGGTATTGCAGAGAAACGTTTGGTGTGGAGAAAAACCTCCACAAGTTTGGTTGACCAGAAGTGTTCTGTCTGAGTAGTAAAGGAGATACACAAGAAACACAGGAGGGACTGAGTTTTTCTCTATACAGGAAAGACATAGAAGGGGGAAGGACTTGGTTTTCTAATGTAGTTCCCATTGTATATTCTTGACTCTTATTGTAAGTTAATTGACCATGTATGTGTATATTTATTTCTGGGCTCTCTATTCTGTTCCACTAATTTTTGCATTTTTTTTTAATGCTAGTACCATACTGTAGCTTTGTAATATCAGGAGTCATGATACTTCCAACTTTGTTCTAATTGGGATCTTTTTTGGTTCCATACAAATTTTTGGATTGATTGTTTTATTTCTGTGAAAATTGCCACTGGAATTTTGATAAGGATTGCAGAGTCTGTAGATTGCTTTGGGTATTATGGATCTTTTAACAGTACTAATTTTTCCAATCCATGTGCATGGAATATCTTTTCATTTATTTGTGTCTTCAGTTTCTTTCATCAGTGTTTTGTGTTTTTAGTGTACATATCTTTAACCTCCTTGGTTAGGCTTAGTGTTTTATTCTTTTTGTTGCAATTGTAAATGGCATTACTTTCTTAATTTCTCCTGATAGTTCATTGTTAGTATTTAGAAATACAATAGGTTTTTGTATATTGATTTTGTATACTGCAACTTACTGAATTTATTTATTAAATCTAACAGTTTTTTCAGTGGAGTCTGTAGGGTTTTCTGTGTATAATATGCCATCTGCAAATAGTGACAGAATTTACTTCTTCCTTTCCAATTTTGAATGCCTTTCATTTCTTTTTCATGCCTAATTGCTCTGGCTTCCAATACTGTGTTGTATAAAAATGGCGAGAGTAGGCATCCTTATTCGTGATCTTAGAGGAAAAGATTTGAGCTTTCCACCAGTGAGTATAATGTTAGCCGTGGGCTTGTCACATATGACCTTTACTTTGTTGAAGTATGTTCTCTCTAGATATATCCAGTTTGTTGAGATTTTATATCATAAATGGATGTTGAATTTTGTCAGATACTTTTTCTGCATCTCTTGAGCTGATCATATGATTTTTGCCCTTCATTTTGTTAATGTGGTATATCATGTTGATTTGTAGATACATTCTTGCATCCCTGGAGTAAATCCCACTTGATCAAGGTGTATGATCCTTTAACGTGTCGTTGAATTCAGTTTGCTAATAACTTTGTTGAGGATTTTTGCATCTATGTTCATCAGGGATATTGTTTTTTTGTTGTTTTGAGAGAGGGCACAAGTGAGTGAGGGGCAGAGAGAGAGAGAGAATCCCTTGAGGGACAGAGAGAGAGAGAGAGAGAGAGAGAAGGAAAGAGAGAGAGAAGCAGGACTTACCTGAAGTGGGGCTGAAGCTTACCCGATGTGGGACTCGAACTCATAACCTGAGTCAAAATCAGATGCTTAACGACTGAGCCACCCAGGCACCCAGAGATATTCTTAATTTTCTTTCTTGTGGTGCCTTTGTCTGGTTTTGGTATCATTGTAATGCTGGCCTCATAAAAGTTTGGAGGTGTTCCTTCTTCTATTATAAGCTCTATATTTTGTCTGTTTTGTTTATTATGTATCCTAAGCACCTAGAACAGTGCCTTGTATATACTAGGTGCTCCACAACTATTTGTTGAATGATTGTAGAAGTACTGTGAATTGTGGAGAAACTTACAATAATATATGGTTGCCTATTAAAACTGGGTGTAACTTTTTTTTTATTCTACCACATTTTCCACATTTTCATCACTTGTAAAATGGATATCTATACCTATTAAAACAAAGGATGGGATAACAGACAAAATATGTCCCTTTTTAGGAAGATTGTATGGCAGTGATAATCTGTTAGCATATGTGATAATTATTAATCCATTTTATATAATATTAAGTATGTACATAATTTTTAATGCATATTGTTTAATATATAATTACTTAATAATATTAAGTATGCCATAATGTCTAGTCTTAGTTTGTAGCATCTGAAGAGGTCTCTCCAAATACCTCAGAATGCTGTAAATTATTATTAGATAATACTCTGCCTGTAGTCATGTTCTAGTTTGGGTTTTGTAGCACCTGAAGGCAGCTCCAAGTGTATTAATGAGTGTTATAGAATTATTGAAAAGTTTCCATTTTAACTCACTCAAATTTCAGCGTGTGTCTTTGAGACCTCATTATTCTGGAAACCAGCAAAAATAGTCACTATAAAGAGACTATAGAATCATATGCAACTGGTTGGTAAACAATTAACTTATTGACTGCAGAATTTTAATTTTTCTAACACTCTTCATATTCTTTGGTGAATTTTGTTTTTACTCTTAGTTCTTTCTACCTAAGGATTTAATTTTAAAAACAATGGTAGTGGGGCACCTGGGTGACTCAGTCCATAAAGCATCTGACTCTTGATTTTGGTTTGGGTCATGATCTCATAGTTTATGAGTTCAAGCCCCACATAGGGCTCTGTGCTGACAGTGCAGAGCCTGCTTGGGACTGTCTGTCTGTCTGTCTGTCTCTCTCTTTCTCTCTCTCTCCCCCCCTCCCCCTCCCCCTCCCCCTCCCCCTCTCCCTCTCCCTCTCCCTCTCCCTCTCCCTCTCCCTCTCCCTCTCCCTCTCCCTGCCTCTTTCTCTGTCCTTCCCATGCACACATGCACATGCTCTTTCTCTCAAAATAAACTTCAAAAAATGGTAGTTGCTATTTATGAAACTCTCAATATGCCGAGCATTTGCTAAGTGCTTATTATGTGTATTATCTCTTTTAACCCTTTCAGACAACCTTATGAGGTCAGTACTGTTATATTTCTTATTTTCAGATAAGGAAACAGGCTTAGAGGGATCTAACACAGGCATATCTTGTTTTATTGCACTTTATTGCACTTCACTTTATTGTGCTTTTCAAATACTGCATTTTTTTACAAATTGAAGATTTGTGGCATCCCACAATTTGTGTTGAACAAATTTATTAACACCATTTTCCAACAACATTTGCTCAACTTAATGTCTGTCACATTCTCATGAAACTTCAGACTGAAATTAGGGCAGTTAATAACCGTATAATCGCCTTTTAGTGTTCAAGTGAAAGGAAGAGTTGCATGTCTCTCACTTTAAATCAGAAGCTTCAAATGATTAAGCTTAGCGAGAAAGATATGTCAAAAGCTGAGATAGGCCAAAACCTAGGCCTCTTGACCAAAGAGTTAGCCAAATCGTGAATGTAATGGAAAAGGTTTTGAAGGAAGTTAAATGTGCTGTTCCAGTGAACAGAAGAATGATAAACAAGCAAAACAGCCTTATTCTTGATACGGAGAAGGTTTTAGTGGCCTGGATAGAAGATTAAACTAGCCACAATGTTTATTTATTTATTTATTTTAATGTTTATTTATTTTTGAGAGACAAGGAGACAGAATGCGAGTGGGTTAGGGGCAGAGAGAGAGGGAGACACAGAACCCAAAGCAGGATCCAGGCTCCGAGCTGTCAGCACAGAGCCCAATGCAGGGCTTGAACCCACAAGCCGTGAGATCGTGACCTGAGCCGAAGTTGGATGCTCAACTGACTGAGCCACCCAGGCACCCCATAAACTAGCCACAATGTTATCTTAAGCCAAAGCCTAATCCAGAGTAAGGCCCTAACTCTTCAATTCAAAGCTGGGAGAGATGAGGAAGCTGCTTCAGAAGAAAAGTTTGAAGCTAGCAGAGGTTGGTTCATGAGGTTTAAGGAAAGAAGCCATCTTCCTAACATAAAAGTGCAAGGTGAAGGAATCCCCAAGTGCTGATGGAAAAGCTGCAGCAGGTTATCCAGAAGATGTAGCAAAGATAAGTAACGAAGGAGACTGCACTAAACAGCAGATTTTTGATGTAGACGAAACAGCCATCTAGGATTTTCTTAACTAGAGAGAAGTCAATGCCTGGCTTCAAAGCCTCAAAGCACAGGCTGACTCTCTTATTAGGAGCTAATGCAGCTTGTGACTTTGCGTTGAAGCCAGTGCTCCTAGACCATTCCAATAATCCTGGGGCCCTTAAGAATTATGCTAAATCTACTCTGCTTATGCTCTATAAATGGACCAACAAAGCCTAGGTAACAGTACATCTGTTTACAGCATGGTTTATTGAATATTTTAAGCCCACTGTTGAGACCTACTGCTCCAAAAAAAGGAATCCTCTCAAAATACTACTGCTCATTGAAGGTGTATGTGGTCAGCCAGGTGCTCTCTCATGGAGATGTACAATAAGTTTCATGCCTGCTAACACAACATCTATTCTGCAGTCCATGGATCAAGGAGTAATTTTGACTTTTAAGTCTTATTATTTAAGAAATACATTCCAAAAAAAAAAAAAGAAAGAAAGAAAAGAAATACATTCCATAAGGCTCTAGCTGCCAAAAGTAATGATTCCTGTGACAGTTCTGGGTATAGTAAATTGAAAACCTTCTGGAAAGGTTTCACCATTCTGGATGCCATTAAAAACATTGATAATTCAAGGAAGAGGTCAAAATAATGACTTTAATGGGAGTTTTGAAGAAATTGATTCCAGCCCTCATGGATGACTTTGAGGGCTTCAGGACTTCAGTGGAGGAAATCACTGCAGATGTAGTAGAAATAGCAAGAGAACTAGAATTAAAAGTGGAGCCTGAAGATGTGACTGAATTGTTGTAATCTCAGGATAAAAACTTTAACTGATGAGGAGTTGCTTCTTATGGATGAACAAAGAAAGTGGTTTCTTGAGATGGAAGCTACTGCTGGTGAGGATGCTGTGAAGATTGTTGAAATGACAACAAAGGATTTAGAATATTACATAAACTTAGTTGATAAAGCAGTTCAGGATTTGAGAGGATTGACTTCAGTTTTTAAATAAATTCTGAATAAAATGCTATCAAACAGTTTTCATGCTACAGAGAAATTGTTCATGAAAGGAAAATTCCATCAATGCAGCAAACTTCATTGTTGGGTTATGTTAAGAAATTGCCACAGCCACCGTAACCTTCAGCAACCACCACCCTGATCAGTCAGCAGCTATCAACATCAAGGCGAGACCCTCTACCAGCAAAAAGATTATGACTCACTCAACTTCAGATGATAGTTAGCATTTTTCACAGTAAAACATTTACTTTCAGTAAAGTATTTTTAAATTGTGTACACTTTTTAGACATAATGCTATCATACACTTTAATAGACTACAGTATAATGTGAGCATAACTTTTGTATGCACAGAGAAACCAAAAATTCATTTGACTTGCTTTATTGCATTCTTCATTGTGGTCGTCTGGAACCAAACCTGCAATATCTCCAAGGCATGCCTGTACTTTTACCTCCTATATGATGTGAGATCAGATAAACTATCATAGGCTACAAATAGAGGGTGTAGTTCCTAGAAATGCCACGGTGGGGCACCAAAAGCAAATTCGCCACCTGATCCTGGTGAAACAAGTTATTTCCACAGCTTTAATGGGTCAAGGTAGTCTTTCTTGGGTTGGTAAATCAAACCACCTATAAGGAAGACAGGCTGTCGCCTTAGTTGAACATTGAGGTACACTTTCTTTAGTCTTTCAGAGCTGGCTCTTTTGTGGTATGTCATCCACCCAGTTTACCAGTCACTTACATGTGACTGGTTTGGGAAGGCATGTGGGGTGGGAGATATTGTTTGGAATGGCTCACTCTTGGTTTTGGTGCCCATTTTACCTAGTATTCAGTCCTGCAATTTTGTAGTTAATTGTAGTGTTAACTCTAATTCCCTAAAAAATTAAGTCTCAACAAGTTTTACCTGTTGCTGAAGTCTATACCCAGGGAACATAAAAATGCCCCTCAGTGCTATAATGTGCAAAAGCCTTGGATTGGGAGTCAGGAGACTTGCATTCTAGAACTAGTGTTGCCACACATTTGCTCCTCTTATGACCTTGGGGAAGGCAGTTTCTGCAGGCTCTAGTTTCCTCAACTGTAAAATGAGAAGGTTAGACTAGATGATCTCTGAGGTCCATTTACACTCTAACATTCATTGGTTTCACAATTCTGAGACTAAAGCATACAGAAGCACCTACTGATACCTCTCAGTTGGGTTCAGCCTCTTTTGAACCTTTAAATATCTCCCTCCTTGGCTTCATCATCAGAAGGGAGAATTTCAAAGGGTTTTTTTTTTTTTTTAACCTTAGGATTCCATAAAGGATCTCACAATGTGAAAGTCTTAAAATTGTTTTCAAAAAGAGCGTATTTCTTTTAAAAGTATATAAGCTGTAGAGAACTCCTAGGAGAAAGTATGTCATGATTTTAGGTAAAGAGTGGGAGTATCCCAATTCCAAAAAGACTGAGCATAACAGAATCATGAAGAGAAAGAAGTTAGTGAAAGGATCAGTATTCTGTGAGCTACCTCTTTGCCTCCTACTCTTATTTATGTAACCACTTTCTTTGAATCATTCTAGAGTTTGCCTCTTAAAAATGCAGATTTTCAGGGGGCCTGGGTGGCTCAGTTGGTTAAGCGTCTGACTTCAGCTCAGGTCATGATCTCATGGTTCACTGGTTCAAGCCCTGCATCTGGCTCTGTGCTGACTTCAGCTCAGAGCCTGAGGTCTGCTTTAGATTCAGTGTCTCTGTCTCTCCGCCCTTCCCCCACTCATGCTCTCTCGCTCTCTCTCTCTCTCTCTCTCTCTCTCTCTCAAAAATAAATAAACATTAAAAATTTTTTTTAAAGATGCAGATTTTCATATCTTTAATAAAGGAGGAAACTTTATGACTAACAGTTGTAGAAAAATCAGAGCTAGGAAGGGGGAATGCACTTATATGTGGAATATTTCTTCATACTGTGTGCCTTGGATCAGAAGTGAGTGTGCTCAAGTTTGGAGATGTGCGTATTCAGAGGAGTGGTGACACTAAGCAACAGCTTATTACAAAGTAATATGATATTTCTCCATGGAAGTAGCCATTCTTGATTGCAGATAATATTTCACTGCTGGTGGCTGAAAACATAGCCTATTCAGGGATAGTGACAGCTGCTTTTGTGCTTACTTCATTTACATCGTGGATGGTCAAGGTGCAGACCATTTGCCATGGCTGAACTTCTTACTATTTAAAAGGCGAAAGATTTATTCGATCTGAAGAGAAACCAGAGTATGAACTTCTTACTATTTAAAACAGCAACAAAGCCTCATTTGTGAGTGGTGTAGAGTCAGAAATGGTTCACCTGGAGTATCTTGTATATATTAAGGGAATGTCACTTAACGTAAAGGAGGCATAGTAAAAGGTGCATTGTCATTTACTCTTGTAGGTAGTAGTAACATCTAAGGAGCACACTACTAGGTTTAAAGTTCTAGAAGCTATGGGGCTTAAAAAGAAAAAGTAAATTTCCCTGTTCTGGAGGAACTGGATTTCCAATTGAGAATATAGAATGTACACATCCAGAATGGTTTATGATCACTTAAAAAGCAGCAGACGACTGACATGCTAGATGCTATTGTGATTAACAAAATGTAAATCCATATAAGGCATTACTGTGGCATTATATTTTACATGGGATTGGGTTCGAATGTGAAGGCTTAGGATGAAAACCAGAGTAAAGAAAATTACGCCAGAATATCTGAGGATAGCATATTGAATACCCACATGCCATCCCTCCATAAGCCCAACTCAGCTGTTTTCTTTGGCATTGGAAAAAATTGTCCTTCCTTCAATCGATGAAGTGCTGGCTTGTATTTAGGAGTCACAGTGAATGAAAAATAATATAACTTTAAAAGACCATGTCCCCATACACATGCTGCAACATGAATGAACTTTGAGGACCTTATGGTAAGTGAAATAAGCTGGGCACAAAAGGACAAATATTTTATGATTCCTTTTGTAGGAGATACCTAGCCTAGTCAAATTCATAGATACAGAAGCAAAATGGTGGTTACCAGAGTCTGAAGGGATAGGAGGTGGAGAATTAGTGTTCATTGGGTATGAGTTTCAGTTTGGGGTAGTGGAAAGGTTCTGGAGATGGGGTAGTGGTGATGATTGCACAACAATGTGAATGTATTACTGCCCCTTAGCTGTATACTTATAAAAGGTCAAGGGGTGACTGGGTGGTTCAGTTGATTAAGTGTCCAACTCTTGATTTTGGCTCAGGTCATGATCTCACAGTTTGCTGCCAGTGCAAAGCCTGCTTGGGATTCTCCCTCTCCTGCTGTCTGCCCCTCCCTGGCTTGTGTGCACATGCTGTCTCTCTCAAAATAAATATTAAGCTAAAAAAAAATTTTTTTTTTAAATGTCAAAATGATAACTTTTATGTGTGGAATAGGTAGATTATGTGTAGATTTTCAGGGAGAACATTCATTTGGACACATTTTCAGAAATTAAGCTGCTCATAAGTAGGGATAATTTTTGCTTGTTACATATGAAGAGATAAGCTACCTACTTGTTTTATAGCTAAGGAAGGAGGTCTGGTCCCAAAGAGATGAATTATTACCCATATTAGATGTTGAGTCAACTCCAAGGAAAGGACCAGAATCTAACTCCTTTTCTTACCAGTGGTTCCCTCTTTCACAAATGTTTTACCGGGTGATATTATGCCGGTCCAAGTACCATTTTTACTGTTACTTAATCATTTTTATATCAACTTATTTCTTATAACATACATTTAATACATAAAGTTATTTTAAAAGGAAATTTTATATTACCATTTAAATAATCTATTTATTTATTTAATGTTTACTTGTTTTTGAGAGAGAGAGACAGAGCATGAATGGGGGAGGGACAGAGAGAGAGAGAGAGACACAAAATCCAGGCTCCACTCTCTGAGCTGTCAGCACAGAGCCCAACATGGGGCTTGAATTCACGAGCCGTGAGATCATGACCTGAGCCGAAGTTGGATACTAAATTGACTGAGCCACCCAGGTGCCTCGAAAATCTTTTTTTTTAGTTTGAAGTATTTGATTGTTTATTTTACGTAAATTTCAATTCTCCAGCTATTAATACTTACCTTAATTTTTTTAAATTTATTTTTATATTGACTTTTTTTTAGGTATAATTAACATACGGTGTTACATTAGTTTCAAGTGTACAATATAACGATTCAACAGTTTAATACATTATTTAGTGCTCATCAAGAGAAGCGTACTTCTTAATCCCCTTTATCTATTTCACCCATCCTCACATCCACTTCCCCTCTGGCAGCCATCAGTTTGTTCTCTGTATTTAAGAATCTTTTTTTTCAGGGCACCTGACTGGCTCAGTTGGTTAAGTGTCTGACTCTTGATTTCAGCTCAGGTCATGAACTTACAGTTGGTGGGATCAAGCCCCACATCAGGCTCTGCGCTGACAGCACAGAGAGGCAGAGAGCCCTCTGCCCTCTCTGCCTTGTGTGCACGCATACATACTCTCTCCCAAACTAAATAAACGTTTAGAAAAAAATAATCTTTTTTTGTTTCTTTTTAATTTTGTTCATTTGTTTTGTTTCTTAAATTGCAAAAAATGAGTGAAATTGTGTGGTGTTTGTCTTTTGTTTTCTGACTTATTTCACTTAACATTATACCCTCTAGATCTATCCATCTTGTTGCAAATGGTAAGATCTCATTTTTTTTTTTATGGACGAATAATAATATTCATTTTATTTTTTTATTTAAAAAAATTTTTTTGAATATTTATTTTTGAGAGAGAGAGAGGGACAGAGCATGAGCGGGGGAGGGGCAGAGAGAGAGGGAGACACAGAATCTGAAGCAGGCTCCAGGCTCCGAGCTGTCAGTGCAGAGCCTGACGTGGGTCTCGAACTCATGAGCCGTGAGATCATGACCTGAGCCCAAGTCAGACGCTCAATCGCCTGAGCCACCCAGGGCCCCAATAATATTCCATTTTATACATACCACACACACACACACGCACGCGCACACACGCACACACCCTCCATATCTTCTTAATGCATTTATCTGTGGATGGACACTTGGGTTGCTTCCATATCTTAGTTTTCGTAAATAATGCTGCAGTAAACATAGAGGTGCATATATTCAAATTAGTGTTTTTGTTTCCTTTGGGTAAATACCCCATAGTGGAATTACTGGATCATATCATATGGTGATTCTATTTTTAATTTTTTGAGGAACCTCCATAGTGTTTTCCTTGGTGTAGCTGCACCAGTTTACATTCCCAACAACAGTTCATGAGTGTTCTTTTTACTCCACATCCTCACCAACGCATGTTATTTCTTGTGTTTTTTTATTTTAGCCATTCTGACAGTGTAAGGTGATCTCTCATTGTGGTTTTGCTTTGCATTTCCCTGCTGGTCAGTGATGTTGACAATCTTTTCATTTGTCTGTTGGGCATTTGTATGTCTTCTTTGGAAAAATGATTGTTCAGGTCCTCTGCCCATTTTTAATTGGATTATTTGGGTTTTTTTGTGTTTAGTTTGGATATTACCCCCTTATTGGATATACTATATCCAAACATCTTTTCCCATTTAGTAGGTTGCCTTTTTGTTTTGTTGATGGTTCACTTCGCTGTGCAAAGCTTTTTATTTTGGTGTAGTCCCAGTAATTTCATTTTGTTTTTGTTTCCCTTGCCTGGAGAAGCATATCTAGAAAAGTATTTATGTGGCTAATGTAAAAGAAATTACTGCTTATGTTTTCTTCTAGGAGTTTTACAGTTCCAAGTTTCACATTTAGGTCTTTAATCCATTATTTTTGTGTATGGTGTAAGGAAATGGTCAGTGTCGTTCTTTTACATATAGCTGTCCAGTTTGTCCAGCACCATTTGTTGAAGAGACTTTTTCCCATTATTTATTCTTGCCTCCTTTGTCTTAGATGAATTGATCAGATAAGTGTGGGTTTATTTCTGTGTTCTCTGTTCTGTTCCATTGATCTATGTGTCTGTTTTTGTGCCAGTATCATACTATTTGATTATAACAGCTTTGTAGTATGTCTTGAAATCTGGGATTGTGATACCGCTAGCTTTGTTCTTTTTCAAGATTGCTTTGGCCATTCAGGGTCTTTAGTGGTTCCATACAGATTTTAATATCATTTGTTCAAGTTCTGTGATAAATGTTGTTGGTGTTTTGATAGGAATTGCATTGAATATATTTTCATTTATTTGCATCATATTCAATTTGTTTTTATTAGTGTTTTATAGTTTCAGAATACAGGTCCTAATCTCATTGGTTAAGTTTAGTCCTATGTGATTTGTTATTTTTGGTGTGATTGTGAATGGGATTGTTTTCTTAATTTCTCTTTCTGCTACTTCATCATTAGTGTATAGAAATGCAACAGATTTCTGTATATTAATTTTGAAATTTTTAAAAAATGTTTTTATTTATTTTTGAGACAGAGACAGAGCATGAGCAGGGGAGGGGCAGAGAGAGAGGGAGACACAGAATTCAAAGCAGGCTCCAGGCTCCGAGCTGTCAGCACAGAGCCCAAAGCGGGGCTCGAACCCACGGACTGCGAGATCACGACCTGAGCTGAAGTCAGGCGCTTAACCGGCTGAGCCACCCAGGCGCCCCGCTGTATATTAATTTTGTAAGTTATGACTTTACTGAATTCACTTATTCTGGTAGTTTTTTGGTGGGGTCTTTGGGGTTTTCTGTATATAGAATCATGTCATCTGAGGGGCACCTGGGTGGCTCAGTTGGTTGAGCATCCGACTCTTGGTTTTGGCTCTGGTCATAATCCCAGGGTTATGGGTCCAAGCCCCGTGTCAGGCTCCATGCTCAGTGTGTAGCCTGTTTAAGATTCTCTCTATTCGGGGCGCCTGGGTGGCTCAGTCGGTTAGGCGTCCGACTTCGGCTCAGGTCATGATCTCACAGTCCGTGAGTTCGAGCCCCGCATCGGGCTCTGGGCTGATGGCTCAGAGTCTGGAGCCTGCTTCCGATTCTGTGTCTCCCTCTCTCTCTGACCCTCCCCCATTCGTGCTCTGTCTCTCTGTGTCTCAAAAATAAATAAAAACATTAAAAAAAAAAAAAAAAAAAGATTCTCTCTATTCCTCTGCCTCTCTCCTCTGCTCGTGTGCACAGTCTCTCTAAAGGAAGAAGAAAAAGAAAATAGGGGTGCCTGGGTGGCTCAGTGGGTTAAGCATCCTACTCTTGTTTTTGGCTCAGTTCATGATCTCCCAGTTCTTGGGAACAAGCCCTGCTTTGGGCTCTGCACTGACAGCACGGAGACTGCTTGGGATTCTTT
The DNA here is from genome assembly GCF_028018385.1 of Neofelis nebulosa. NCBI lineage: Eukaryota > Metazoa > Chordata > Mammalia > Carnivora > Felidae > Neofelis > Neofelis nebulosa. The sequence goes on along the minus strand of NC_080788.1, from coordinate 114,602,274 downwards.
CTTTCCCTTTTTCTCTCCGTCCCTCCCACATGCACGCACACTCTTTCTTTCACTCTCAAAAATAAAACATTAAAAGAAATTGTGAGAGTGGGCATCTTTGTCTTGTTCCCAATCTTAGAGGAAAAGCTCTCAATTTTTCACCATCGAGTATGATGTTAGCTGTGGGTTTTTCACATATGGCCTTTGTTATGTTGAGGTATGTTCTCTCTAAACCTACTTTGTTGAAAGTGTTGATCATGAATGGATGTTGTACTTAGTCAGATGCTTTTTCTGCATCTACCAAGTTGATCATATGGTTCTTATTCTTTCTCTTATTGATGTGATGTATCACGATTCATTTCCAAATATTGAATCATCCTTGTATCCCTGGAATAAACCCTCTTGATTGTGGTGAATGACTTTTTTAATGTATTGTTGGATTTGGGTTGCTAGTATTTTGTTGAGTATTTTTATATCTATGTTAAAATATGTTAACCTAATATCTATGTTATATCTGGATACTGGCCTATAGTTCTCTTTTTTTGTTGTGTCTTTATCTGGTTTTGATATCAGGTTAATGCTGGCCTCATAGAATGGATTTTGGAAGCTTTCCTTCCTTTTCTATTTTTTTGAATAGTTTGAGAAGAATAGGTATTAACTGTTCTTTAAATGTTAGGTAGAATTCACCTGGGAAGCTATCTGATCTTGGACTTTGTTGAGAATTTATTGATTACAGATTCAGTTCTTTTCTGGTAATCAGTCTGTTCAAATTTTCTACGTCTTCCTGTTTCAGTTTTGGTAATTTATGTTTCTCAGACTTTATCCACTTATTCTAGGTTTTCCAGTTTGTTGGCATATAGGTTTTTTTTTAATTTTTTTTTACGTTTATTTATTTTTGATAGAGACAGAGCACCAGTGGGGAGGGGCAGAGAGAGGAGACACAGAATCTGAAGCAGGCTCTGGGCTCCGAGCTGTCAGCACAGAGCCCGATGCAGGGCTCGAACCCACAAACCATGAGATCATGACCTGAGCCGAAGTCGGATGCTTAACTGACTGAGCCACCCAGGCGCCCCTTTTTTTATTTTTGAGAAAGAGAGAGAGCATGCACACATGTGCATACGAGCAGAGGAGGGGCAGAGAGAGAGGAAAAGAGAGAATCCCAAGCAGGGTCCACGCTCAGAAGTGAGCCTGATGCAGGGCTTGATCCCACAACTGTGTGATCATGACCTGAGCCAAAGTCAAGAGTCAGATGCTCAACCGACTGAGCTACCCAGGTGCCCTAGCATGTAGTTTCTTGTAATATTCTCATAATTGTATTTCTGTGGTGTTGTTATATCTCCTCTCTCATTTGTGATTTTATTTATTTGAGTACTCTTTTTTTCTCTTGATATGTCTGGCTAGAGGTTTATCAGTTTTATTGATTTTTTTTTCAAAGAATGAGCTCCTAGTTTCATTGATCAGTTCTTTTGGTTTTTGTTTCTTTATCATTTATTTCTGCGCTAATCTTTATTATTTCCTTTAGGTTTTGTTTGTTCTTTTTCTAGCTCCTTTAGGTGTAAGGCACTCTGTTGTTTTAGGGGTTTTGCTTTTATTTGCCTGTATTTAATTTATTTCTGTGCTAATCTTTATTGTTTCCTTTCTTCTACTGGCTTTGGGCTTTGTTCTTTTCCTGGCTCCTTTAGGTATAATATTAGGTTATTTCTTTGAGAATTTTCTTGTTTGTTGAGATAGGTCTGTATTGCTGTAAACTTCCCTCTTTGAACAGCTTTTGCTGCATCCCAACAGTTTTAGACTATTGGGTTTCATTTGTTTCCATGTATTTTTTTTTAATCCCAGTGTAATTAACATACAGTGTTATATTAGTTTCAGGTGTACAGTATACTGATTCAGTAATTGTATATATTACTCAGTGCTCATCGTGATGTGTACTATTATAATCTCCTTCATCTATTTTACCTAATCCCCCTCCTGCCTCCCCTCTGGAAATCACCAGTTTGTTCTCTATATTTAGCATCTGTTTTTGTTTCTTTTTTTCTGTTTTGTTTGTTTCTTAAATTCCACATATGAGTGAAATCATATGGTATTTATCTTTCTCTAACTGACTTATTTCACTTAGCATTATACCGTCTAGATCCATCTATGTCATTGCGAAAGGCAAGATTTCATTCGTTGTTTTTTTTTTTTTTAATGTTTATTTTAGAGAGAAGAGAGAGAGCGCGCACGTGTGAGCGGGAGAAGGGGAGGGGCAGAGAGAGAGAAGGAGACACAGAATCTGAAATAGGCTCCGGGCTCTGAGCTGTCAGCACATAGCCCAGTGTGGGGCTTGAACCCACAAACCGCAAGATCATGACCTGAGCTGAAGTTGGACGCTTAACCAACTTAGCCACCCAGGCACCCCTCATTCTTTTTTATGGCTGAGTAACATTTGTGTGTGTGTGTGTGTGTGTGTGTGTGTGTGTGTGTGTGTGTGTGTGTCACATCATCTTATCCATTCATCTGTGGGTGGACACTTGGGATGCTTCCATGTTTCTTGGCTAGTGTAAATAATGCTACAGTAAACATACAGGTGCATAGATCTGTTTGAATTAGTGCTTCTGTTTTCTTTGGGCAAATACCCAGTAGTGGATTTACTGGATTGTAGGGGAGTTCTATTTTTATCTTTTTGAGGAAACTCTGTATGATTTTCTACAGTGGCTGCACCAGTTTGCATTCCCACCAACAGTACATGAGGGTCCCTTTTTCTCTACATCCTTGCCAACACTTGGGGTGTCTCCAAGTATTTTTTGATATCCTCTTTGATTTCTTGGTTGACCCATTCATTGTTCAGTAGCATGTTATTTACCCTCTCTATATATTTACGTTCTTTCCAAATTTATTCTGTGGTTGATTTCTGGTTTTGTACCATTGTGGATGGAAAAGATGCATGATATAATTTTGGTCTTTTTTAAAAATTTATTGAGACTTATTTTGTGGCCTAATAATAATATCCTGGAAAATATTCCATGTACACCTGAAAAGAATGTGTAGTGCACTGGTTTTGTTTTTTTGTTTTTTTGAGAGGGGGTGCAAATGAGTGAAGGGCAGAGAGAGAGGGAGAGAGAGAAGCAGGGCTCACCTGAAGTGGGGCTCAAGTTCACCCAATGCAGGGTTCAAACGGTGAGATCATGACCTGAGCTGAAGTCAGATGCTTAACTGAGTGAGGCACCCAGGTTCCCTTATATTGCACTGTTTTGTGATGGAATGATAGATCTGTTAAGTGGAAAATCTTGGAGACCTATCTAAATGATCTGAAAAATACAATCCAGGCAAAACAATGCTGTTTTAGTTAAATGTTACTGGTTGGAAGCTGAAGCCTATTCTATTTTTGTTAAAAGAGATTAGTAATTTTTAGGTATTAAAGACATACTAGCACTGAAATGACATAATGCAAAGGATTGAAAGAGAATTGCAAAGGGAATGATTTTCTCACTGTGTGAGTCCGTGGTATTTGCATCATTTTACATATCACCGCCAATGGATATGGCTGAGAAATATGTACCATACCATGCAGTCTCCCCAGCAAGCAGAATAAGTGAGTCTTGAATTTGTTTTGCAGAAAAGCAGTGGATGAGGGTTAATACAGAGAAATGTTTCACGGTGGAGGTGAACGTGGGAACAAGAATTTAGAACATCAGTATTGTTAAACATTCTTGTTGATGGTGTGCCTGATCCCTCTTGGGAAAAATAGATTGACAGTAATTAACTTAGACCTATAGTGTTTCATAGTAGAATAATCTTGACCTTTGGGGCCAGATAATTCAGGAGTGTCCCAAGAATGGATATTTTTGTTCCCTGGGCCCTAAATGCCATTCGTAATACCCACTTCCTTCACTCCCCCATCGTTGTGATAACAAGTTCCTGTACATGTCTAAATGCTTTTTAGAGGTGATTAAGTACTGTTACCCCATCAGGAGAGAGGGTTGGGGAGTTTATTGTAAGCAGAGAGAATGACCTCTACAAATATATGGAAGGCAGGACTGAACTCTTGAAACTTGTTTACCTTTTCCAGAAGAGAAGAAAAAACTGATCAGAGATTTTGATGAAAAGCAACAGGAAGCAAATGAAACGGTAAGAACAGGGAGCAAGTCCTTATTTCTTCTACCTGGAGTTAGTCTTTTCCAGAATTATTACCCGACCACAGATTAAATGTTCCTGTGTATTGATCTTGATTTGGATTATTTCTTACTAAGTGAGGCCAGTTGATGGGGTGAGTGATGAGAGGATTTGACAAACACAAATGGGTAAAGCTTACTCTCTTAAAATTAGTATTTGATATAATACATTCCTGATGTGAGTAGTAAGGGCATTCTCAAACCTTTACCTGGGTGTTCTTTTAATGTTTGTTTATTTTTGAGAGAGACAGACAGACAGAGCATGAGTTGGGGAGGAGCAGAGAGAGAGGGAGACACAGATCCAAAACAGGCTCCAGGCTCTGAACTGTCAGCACAGAGACCAATGCGGGGCTCAAACTCATGAACTGCAAGATCATTACCTGAGCTGAAGTCGCGTTCTTAACCAACTGAGCCACCCGGTTGCCCCTACCTGGGTGGTCTTTTAAAATGAAATTTTAAAAGCTGGCCATTAAGATGAGTTATTCTTCTTTGTTAAAATTATTATCACAAAAAATGTACCTCAGAAGTGGTTGTAGTTCCCTTCTGCTGTTTTAAAAGACAACATAGTGAATATGATTGATCTTGACAAACACATTGAAGACTGTTAAAGGAATCCCCTGATATTAGAGGGGGAGATTTCTGATTTTTAATATATAATATGTTCTCTTTAATTTCATTTACCTAACTTTATTAGATATTGCAACATCCCAGTTTTGATGGAACCTGTCTGTATATTGACATTTCTCCCCTAAGTCCTCATAAAGAACCACTTGTCTGGTATATGGTCAGATCAAATGCAAGAACCAAGCAGTTGCCTTGAGTTTAGTTTTATTAATAAAAGCTGAAATAATAAAAATAAATTAATTAAATGAGAGAAAGAGAAAGCAAACAAACAAGCATAGTGGCTGGATTTGGTTCCTTGGGCAGGGCATGCATGGACTGGACAGGTTTCCAACCAGGACCCAAAGTGGGCTGGTCAAATGTTGGTCCAGGCTGCCGAGCAATTTAACAACTGCTTCTCTCTTAATCTATGGCTTTTCTTTAAAAACAAAACAAAACCTTATTTTTTAGAAGTAGTGTCCCTCTCTCTCCATATCCTTATCCTCTAGCTTCATCAAACCCTTTCAGGAATTTGGGGTTAAAATCCAAGTTCCAGTAGCCAAAGTATGGAAAGAGCCCAAATGTCCACCGATGGATGAATGGATAAAGTCAGGCCACCAGATTGTGGAAACTGTGGAAACTATCTCCTTCACAATGGACATACTAGAAACTCTTCTTAATACCTGTGTAAATCTGGGCATCTGCAGGATACCAGTTATAGAATCAGTCTTCTTTTTTTGGTTAATATCTTTGTAGAATGTTAAACATCTTTTAGCTAACACCAATTTGTTTGGTGCTTAGATACTTTTCTCTGAACTTAGCAAAATTAACCAATCCAACTTTGGCCATCCCAGGCAGATGAAAATAATTTATGGCTCTTGTGAACATGTCTGAGTGTTATATTTTACTTACCCAATAAAATGGAGATCTCATGTGGACCCCTGGTTATATAGGACATGGAGACAAACAATTGATTTTCCAAAAGAAGAGGAAGGGAGAAACCTCATGCCAGACCCCTATCATTTTTAGTACAGTAGACTTCAAAGTGTTTCATGAGAGTACTTGAACTATAACAGCTTAAGAATTTGGTATACTGGAAAGGCAATTTGAAGATTTTGAATCCTGACTTCCCTTATTGTGTTATCTTGAGTACATTTCTTCAATTCTTACATATGAAATAGAAGTAGTATTTACTACCTTACTGAGGACAGGGAAGATTAAATGAGATAATACATATAAAAATGTTTAGTCAGATATAAGGTGCTTGTTAGTTTTTTTTCACTCATTCATCACATATTTCTTGAATGCTTGTTCTGTGCATGCTAGGCACTGTGCCAGGTGCTCAGAATAATGAGGTGAACAGATCACATGTGGTCCCTGCCCTCATGGAACATATGGTTGAATACTTATTTGCAGTTGTCTGTGGTTTGATTAGTCCATACTAGGCATGTGCCCAGATGAGAGAGAAAAGAACCAGGCTATCTACTCACTTTTTGCCTTCCTAGCTGGCAGAGATGGAAGAGGAACTACGTTATGCACCTCTGTCTTTCCGTAACCCTATGATGTCTAAGCTTCGAACCTACCGGAAGGACCTTGCTAAACTCCATCGGGAAGTGAGAAGCACACCTTTGACAGCCACACCTGGGGGCCGAGGAGACATGAAATATGGCACATACACTGTAGAGAATGAGCATATGGTAAGCCTTAGCTGTTTGTTGTTTTTTTTTTTAATCTCCTTAAGGGCCTGTGGCACAAAAATTAACCATGTCGTAGAGTACAGTTTGTTATCAGTGTTTATTGAACTCTTATTCTTCCCACCTTATCCTCTTTCCTGCATCCAGTTCCCCTCCTGCCTTGGGGTAACCACCTCTCCTGTATTTTTTTGTTGTTGTTGTTGTTAAATTTTTTTTTTTTTAACATTTATTCATTTTTGATAGACAGAGAATGAGCAGGGAGGGGCAGAGAGAGAAGGAGACACAGAATCCGAAGCAGGCCCCAGGCTCTGAGCTGTCAGCACAGGGCCCGACGCAGGGCTTGAACTCACAGACTGTGAGATCATGACCTGAGCTGAAGTCGGATGCTTAACCAACTGAGCCACCCAGGCACCCCTCACCTCTCCTGTTATTTAATGCAGATCTTTCCCAACCATGCTTAGATTTCTTTGTATCTTTAATAAAACAGTGCTTGATATATAGTGGAGGAATACAAGAGTTCCCTATTCTTATTGTATCTGGACTTTGTATTCTGACCCATAAATCCAGTTTTTTCAGATATGCTCAAAAAATTCAGTTAGGTTTTTATCAGGATAGCCCACGCTTTCAGGAAGGGGCTCACAGCTTACTCAGTTGTAATAGAAAGTAAGCCAGACTGCCTCTCTAGACCCCAGTATTCTGATTTATCAAATTAGACTGACAGAATTGAAAATCTATATTCTGAAACTATCTAGAGAAGTTAAAGGAGTAAAAGTTTACAAAGATTAAATGTAATGTGTTGCATTTGGAATTATACTCCACTGTGCAAAGTAGAAATGGCCTGGCAGGTGGCCTGGCCAGAAGCATGGGAAAGAAATGGCGGGGCCTGTAAGTGCAGACTACGTGTGTGTAGAAAGAATCCTGTTTGATGATGCGTCCTGACTATAGTTGAAGAGTTCAGACGATACTGGCCTGACATTTACTGGTGTCAAACTGGAGTATTTGAAAATGATATAAACTTTTCAGAATTCACTTGTAAAGGGAGACTGGGAAAAGGCAGATAGGTGAAGCTTGTTAAAGTGAAATGAGAGGTATAAAGTGACTTTGATCATTTGTTAACCAAAAATAAACCAACAAAAAAATGGGGGGGGGGGGATAAAGCCAAACAATAATTTGCTTTAAAATTACTAGTTTCAGAGTCATAAAAATAATTTAGATATACATACCACCTTCATTGGAATTACTGTTCCAGACCTTGAGTTGATTTATGTGATCTTACTGTCTTTTCCTTCTCTTCAATCTAATCAGTTAAAAATATCCATCTTTCATTAAAAAAAAAAAAAAAAGCCTTATTCCTTATGCTTCTTTTGAGCTGAATTAACTGGGATTTATTTCAGTGACATTCAGTGGTTCCATCATCCACTGGCCTGTATGCCACATATGAAAACTTCTCATCTAGAAACCCAATATTTTGGCTGCCTGATGGTGGCATCAGTAATAGGCCCTGTGAACCGGCCCCTTTCTGAGTGGTGCATGTATAAGTGCTTTAATAGCTAAGAACTTAACTGTTCCTATTTGTCGGTGGTTAATTCTGGCTGACAATGGCTACTCCTGTCATCATGCCTTCGGTGCTTGGGATTATAGGTGGAGTAAAACTTTGGCAGAGATTTAGGAAATTAGGGCACTAGGGAAATTAGGGCAGCTTACTTGGCCCCAGATACCTCCTTCTCTGAGAGTAGTCACCAGTGTGGCAACTTAAGAGTTTATGTTTTGTATGGCTGAGGTGAAATTCTTTTGGGGCTTACCAGGATTGTAACCAGTTAAATGTTTTCCAAAATGTAGTAGTGTCACAAATCATTTTGAAGTCTGAATGTACTAAAAATGAATAGCTTATTCATGGTGCATCCGTCCTCAGTACCAGTCAGGTGGGAATCTTCAGTGAATTAATCTATTTCTGAGGCTATGGAATTTAGTTGGTTTGTTGTCCTGTCAAAAGTTACAGGCTATACCCATATTCAGATAGCTCCTGCACCCCACATCTGGGCCACTGCCTCTCATAAATTGTTAGTCCAGAAAGTACATGAAATCATTGCAACCTCATCACAAACACAGGGGAAATGCTCTGTTTTTAACCTCCTTTTCTTGCATCACATAAGTATAAAACCAATGGAGTGAAAGGTATGTCATCTTGTATTGGATTCCAGGTGCTTTCATCTGACCTTGAACATAATCTTAAAAGTAATGAGGGGCACCCGGGTCGCTCAAGTCAGTTGAGTGTCTGACTTTATTTAAAAAGATATTTTTTAATGTTTATTTTTTGAGAGAGAGGCAGACTGCAGGCGGGGAAGGGCAGAGAGAGAGGGAGAGACAGAATCGGAAGCAGGCTCCAAGCTTTGAGCTGTCAGCACAGAGCTTCACACGGGGCTTGAACCCATGAACCATGAGATCAGGACCTGAGCCGAAGTTGGACACTTAACTGACTGAGCCACCCAGGCACCCCTAGTGTCCAGCTCTTGATTTCGGCTCAGGTCATGATCTCATTGTTCCTGGGATCAAGCCAGCCCCACTTTGGGCTCTGCACTGACAGCATGGAGTTTGCTTGAGATTCTCTCCCCCACTCTCTCTCCGCCCCTCCCCCACACACTGTCTCTCAAAATAAGTAAACATTGCACACACTATATCCCTTCTTACATCAGAAGGGTCATAAGGAATGTGCTGGCAATGAATTTATGATGGGAGATGTTTAATATTTCCGTTCCATTTTCTGGTCAGAATCGGCTACAGTCTCAAAGGGCATTGCTTCTGCAAGGCACTGACAGCCTGAACCGGGCCACCCAGAGTATTGAGCGTTCTCATCGGATTGCCACAGAGACTGACCAGATTGGCTCAGAAATCATAGAAGAGCTGGGTGAGCAACGTGATCAGTTGGAGCGTACCAAGAGTAGGGTAAGTCTGAGTGGATGGGGCAAAGTAGGTGGGCCCTTTATATCCTGATGCCTTACCACTGCCGGAAGTTATAGCAGTTCTGAATTCAGGGTCAGGACCTTTTAAGCACTTCAGCTTTTCTCAATTTTTAATTTTCTTGATTGAGAGAGTTCTCTTGAAAGTTTTTTACCCCTCAGATGTAGAGGTCATTGGAGGGGCCAGGGCGGAGACAGAAGAAACCCAATTTCTGTATTTATGGAAGATTGTCAACTAAATCTAAGACTGTAGCCACTCCATCCTTTTATTAATTCCTGTATTACCAACCTGAGATTTTTCTCATACATCTAGTAGGATATTATCCCGTTCTTATGAAAGCGTCATCTACTTAAAAGATCCTAGGCTTTTGGGTTTTTTTTCTCATTTAGAGCCAAGGCTGTTTTCCACATGTCATAAAATAGTACCACTAACAATTTATAGAGGGGGTCAGTCCTAGACTATGACTCTTTCCTGTTACCCAAGGTAAGCTGGATCATTGTGGGAAGAAAACAGAAACAACTTAGGCCAAATGCCTGTATCAGTGGAGTCTCTATCACTCTTAAGAGGTTCTGAAAAACTCATTTCTCCCTTTCCATATACCTGCACAGAAATTTAAAAAATAGTGCAGCTTGCCAGTAGAATGTTATATCCTTAACGTTAAAAGGCACATCCAAATTGAAGAATAGATACTGTGGGCAAGGCTTGGATGGAAAATATTAGCTTAGTGTGGGGATTGTCTCATATCTTAATAGCTGCAATTATCCCCATTTTTAAAGTAAATCAGAATAATGCCTTTCCATCCTCAGTGAAAATTCACAACTACTGATTTCAAGGTAAACTGTGGAGAAGACAACTTGCTTACATATTGTATGGTTTTTGACTTTTGAAAAAAGCAGGTGGATTGGTTGAATTTAAAAGCTGTGGAATGAGCTGAGATCAACTTACCATGGCCACTGGGGAATGGGAACAGATGGTAGGTGGCATCTGTTAAAATATCCCCCAGCTATCTTGATTATCAACAGGCAACCAAAAGGAAATGATTTTTTTAAAGGCTTTTAAAAGATTAATTCCTTTCACAATTCAGTGCATCTGTAAAAGTGGTAAAGAAAAAATGAATCGGATCCCAAAAATGGTAATTGACCAGCCTACAAAAACAAATACTAACCCAAGAGGCCCTCCTGGAATTTGGTTGATGAAATTCAAATCTTAAGTTGCTTCACAGTTACTGGTGAGGCACACTTGAAGCTTTTTTCTGTCTTGAGTAGCCAAGGTGAAGGATTAGCTTGGCCCCAGGAGTCCCCCACAATAACCTTGGGACATAATAATTCCTAAGCCTGCTTGTTGAGTACTAAGGTATCTTATCCTTGCCAGTTCCTTCTACTTGTACTCAGAGGCCATCATTCAGATTGATTTGATGGGGTTTTTCAGCACACACCCTTTAATGCCCACTGTCAGTTTAGGAATGTTCAGGTTTTACGGTATCTACTTTTAAAAGGGGGAAATAATTGCTATTTTCTCTTCTCAGCTGGTAAACACAAGTGAAAACTTGAGCAAAAGTCGAAAGATTCTCCGTTCAATGTCCAGAAAGTAAGTTTTAAAAAGTCACAAAATTTCTCCTACCTCTAAGACATTAAACAGTGACTTGCAAAGGTCCTGATAAAGCAGAAAGAATAAAGTATTATCTTGTATAAATATCCCAGGACAAAATTCTTTGTTAAAATTATATGCTGCTCTGACTTGGTGCAGTCAAAAATTTGTCCACTATTAATCCCAGTTTACATTCTTCAGAGCACATGGGAATAATACAGCTTCATGTTCCTTGAAATATAGTTGTATAAACTTGGTGAGAAAACTGTTTTTACAGCTACTGCTTAGTAGTTGCTTTTGGCTCTGCTTGTCCTTCATGGAAGTAAGCCCCTTATCAGGGAGTTCTGTCCTGTTAGCAAGAAGTTGACTTAAAAAAAAACAAACCCTAGTGCACTAAACAAAACTACAACCTAGCCAGGGAACTAGTAGAGTGAGATTTTCCTAAACAGTGGTAAATGTCTTGTCAAACCAGAGGAAACCTTCAATTAGAGTTGCCTTGAAGAACCAGAGATTGAATTCTTTGTGTTAACAAAAGATAATATAACGGCTTCAAAAAGTTTACTGCTTTTATAAAGGTATCCTTTTGGGTTGATGGAGGAAGAGAGTAATTAGATAGTGGTATTATATTTCTGCTATTTTGAAATACTCAACCTCATTTCAGAAATAATTTTTCAGGGTGCCTGGCTGGCTCAGTTGGTAGAGCATCTGACGCTTGATCTCAGGGTCATGAGTTCAAGCCCCATATTGGACATTGAGCCTACTCAAAAAAAAAAAAAAAAAAAATCTTTCATATTTAATAAACACTAGCTCTCCTAGAAAAGCCTTTAAAGTTTTATTTAAGTAGTCTTTATACCCAACATGGGGCTTGAACTCAAAACCCCAAGATCAAGAGTCACATCTTTTTCCTACTGAGCCAGCCAGATGCCTCTAGGAAAGCTATTCTTAAAGTGAGAAAGTAACTACTATTTGAAAACATTTTAGAATCAAGAAACCATTTTTATGCTTTGGGATCTGTTGTCACAATTTTCAACATTTCCGTGAGGTAGTGTTATCCCTAAGTTACAGTTGAAAAAAGCTTTCAAGATGTCACTTGAAAGAACCTTATATATACACTAACTTCAGTGGCTATGTGATCAAACAAAATTTCAATCTGTCTCACAGTATCTAGCCTCAGCCTGAGGGTCAAACTCCTCAGTATTACAAATGGACAGAAATAAGGACATCCAGGCTTCTGACTGTTCCCTGCTTTGCTTCTCTTTGTAGAGTGACAACCAACAAGCTGCTACTTTCCATCGTCATCTTACTGGAGCTGGCCATCCTAGGGGGTCTGGTTTATTACAAATTCTTTCATAAGCATTGAACTTCCTAGAGGGAAGGGTTTGCGGACCAGAACTTTGACCCTGTGAATGAATGGTGTTAGGGATGGGGAATAAGTGGAGTGCTGCTGTAAGGTAATGGTTCAAGGATGCACTGTGTAGCTAGACTGGGAGAAGGGAGGGAAGACGGAAAACCACTTTACTGTGAAGGAACAGCAACAAGACCAGTATGATATACCAAGGTAATAAATGCTGTTTATGACTCCTTTAAATTTACATAGTACTCCAGCATATTAATAGCCTGTGAACTGCAAAAACAAACAAAAAAACCCCCACAAATTTACAGTAGTATTGGTCACCAAAATGGAGAGGGAAAGGAAACTTTACAATTGTGAGAATGCGCAAATGTTCTCATTAAGGCAATATTGACCCAGAAACCATTTAGTATATGTGCCCTCAAATGCCTCATAATTCTGGAATGCCCATCATGACAAACGTGTCAGCACACAAAGTTCCTAAATTCTCACACGTTCTTCACTTTCTGATTCATCCGGTGAACTGGGAGTAGGAAGTTGGTCATAGACAATGTGCCCTCCCTCCCTTGTCTGACCAAAACTTGAAGCAATCACATCCACTGCCAGGCCTGCGGTAGCCTTGGCCTCTTCCTCTGAAGCAGCCAGCTGAGGATTGACTTCAACAAGATCCAGTGCTGACAGCAATCCTGAAAGAACAAAGCATGACAAAACCTTAGAAGATTCCCTAGCTGCTCTTTTCATTGAGGGTCGTCCTACTAGATAGAACAGGCCAAGGTAAAAAGTAATTTTCTACTATTAAAATTACCTACGGTCAAGGAACCCCTTATACCTACCTCATCTTCTTGGGCATGAAGTTGAAACACTGTATACGAGAGTAAGATTAAAATCAATCATCCCTCTTCAACTAACAGAATAGGCATAGCTGTCAGGTTTTCTGTATGAGATGAGGAAAGAGCCTGTGGGGAGGAGGTAGGATTTTTCAGCCTACTCGTTGGGAAAACATGTGCCATGTCCAGTATTACTAGGAACCTTCCAGATGTCTGTATGTAGTTGTATGAAGAGATCTTTTGAGCTGTTCCCCACTTTTGAACTCTGACGTTTCATCTCTTAAGGCATCACATGCCCTGAAGTATAGTTATTAGGGCAGATCTTAGTCTCACCCCTACAGGTTAAGGGCGGGTATGATGTCTGACAAGATGTTTAGGTCTCCCATCGTACTGACCCAGTATCTTGTGCTTAGTCAAGGGAAGACTTGGCCATACTTTAATCTGGACTTGTTACCTTCTGTGAGGGCTGAAGAACTTGTACTAAAGGGTTTGAGAAGGGAAGAGTAAACCCGAGAACCTACCCAGACATGCCTTCTACTCCCCATCCCCAACACACAGGCCCCACTTCTTTGAGGTAAACTTTTTTGTTGTTATTCTGGGTGAAGTTAATCTACCTCTTCAAGTCATTTGAACAGACTAGTATTGGAAAATACAAGTATCAGTATACTTAGACCACTTAGGGTGGCCATGAAGCCTGGAAACATGGGTGTATATACCTACTGATTTATAGATACTATAGCATAGTACATGACCTGCTCGGTGCCATTACATTTGTTCAGTCTACAGTCCTTTATTAGCAATGTGTAGTTCAATGCAAAACTGAAATGAGCAGGCATGTTACTGCAGCATTTCCACCAGTTCCTGTGTAAGCATCTGGGTCTCTGATGATTTGTGTGTCTGATTTCCACTGACTAAACCGGAAACTTTGGTGTAGCCCAGAAGTAATCCAGAGGGTTTGAGCTATTAGAAATAGGGGGATCTGGGTGGCTCAGTTGAGCCTCCCAAGTCTTGATTTTGGCTCACGCTGTGATCTCACACTTTGTGAGATTGAGCCCCACATCAGGTTCTGCACTGACAGTGTGGAGCCTGCTTGGTATTCTCTCTCTCCACCCCTCCCTCCCTCTCTCAAATAATTAAACTTTAAAATATAGGGGCGCCTGGGTGGCGCAGTCGGTTAAGCGTCCGACTTCAGCCAGGTCACGATCTCGCAGTCCGTGAGTTCGAGCCCCGCGTCAGGCTCTGGGCTGATGGCTCGGAGCCTGGAGCCTGTTTCCGATTCTGTGTCTCCCTCTCTCTCTGCCCCTCCCCCGTTCATGCTCTGTCTCTCTCTGTCCCAAAAATAAATTTAAAAAACGTTGAAAAAAAAAAAAAAATTAAAATATAAATAGGGGCACCTGGGTGGCTTAGTAGGTTAAGCGTCTGACTCTTGGTTTCGGCTCAGGTCATGAGCCCTGCGTTAGTTCTGTGCTGGCAGTGCAGAGCCTGCTTGGGATTCTCTCTCCTCTCTCTGTCCATCCCTCACTTGAGCTGTCTTGATCGCTCTCAAAATAAATAAGCTTTAAAAAAAAGTTTAAAAGGGGCGCCTGGGTGGCTCAGTCGGTTAAGCGTCTGACTTCGGCTCAGGTCATGATCTCGTGGTCCGTGGGTTTGAGCTCCGCGTCGGGCCCTGTGCTGACAGCTCAGAGCCTGGAGCCTGTTTCAGATTCTGTGTCTCCCTCTCTCTGACCCTCCCCCATTCATGCTCTGTCTCTCTCTGTCTCAAAAATCAATAAACGTTAAAAAGAAAAAAATTTTTTTTAAAAAAGTTTAAAAAATAAACTATTATGCTCTAGTATAAGGCTTATCCTATATGAAAGGACCCAAGATATTGTCCATCTTTACACTATCTTCCAGAAGGTTTAACTCTACCTTCTTAATTCCAAGTGAACTAACTTTTAATGTCAGGGTAAAAATTATAGCTACTTGGCCTTGCTTTTTAATCTTAGCCTTTAGACAATTCAGATGCAAAGGACTATATCAGTTTGGCAGGTTATTCAGTATTACCTTCGCATATTTTGCTATGAGCCAAGTCAAAATATGCCTATAAATGACTATCCCTTATTAGCCTGACCAAATGACTTTCAGTTATAAAAGTTTAAGAAATATCGTATCTGTAATGGCATGGAATAGAAGAAAATCTTCTGGCATGTTAGAGGTCAGCATATTTCCATAGTTAACAGGATGATCACTTCTTACCTGTATTGTGTATTTCTTCAGTAATATACATGCCTTCTCGATAGGTCAGTCCTCCTACAACAGGGGTTCCTGTGGCTGGAGCCAGTGTAGGGTCAAATGCATCAATATCAAAACTCAGATGGATTGGCCTTTGTCTTCTTGAGAGGAAGAGTAAGAGAATAGTCATTTGGGTGTACTTGGACATTGATCCTTCCTACAGTCTTAGTTCCTTGATTTTGTTGCTGTTAGTCCTGGTACTTTGCTAATACAGCAGATTTCCAGGTTTCCTATTCTGGATGTTACTGTGTATTACCATATTAGCTTTCTACACGCCATGTCATAATTTTGCCATTTGTGTGCCTCAGACAGATTAACTGCAGTTTATATTTCTGACTTAACCTAGGCATTAGAGTCACTCACATTAACAAGTGTCAATAGAGGGAATTCTTCACTTTTCCTAGGAGATTGATCTAGGTTACAGTTGCTCAGTCTCTCCATATAATAGCAGCTGAACTTAATTGATTTGAGGTCTATAATCTTATCTCCCAATTCTAATTTCAGTTTCGCCCTGGTTTCCAAGAGTAGAAACTAGCATACAACACATATATGCTAGATAACTAAATTTCTTAACAGCTTAAGAAATGTAATTGCTACCTGGTAGTATGCCATTAATCACCTGGAAATAAAGACTCCACACTGAGCAAATGCCCTTATAATTAGCATCTGTTGGCATTCATCTGCCATCTTTCTAGCTATACTGTCAAGATTTGTTCAATATAAGACTTTCAGATGAAGCAGTTGTGAGCTTAGGAAAGAATGGAACAGTTGAACAAACACTTCTCATCTCAAAAGATAATAATTAAAAATGGACTTAAAAAAAACTTCATGAGAGACAGAGGAGCTGGGCAATGACTTCAAGGAAACCCCCTCCCAATCCCAGAGGAAGAATATGACCTATGTTTCACATTCTCCCTTTCCAAATTATTTGAATTTTTTTGTATGTGTACATATTTTGCTTTTATTTTTAAAAAAGCTGCTATCCTCAAGACATGGGCTAAAGTGTGTTGTTTATTGGGAGTTTGCCCTATTGCCTTTGGGACTTTTCCCTTTGGAAGTAGACATCCACTGTAGTTACTTACTTGCCAATTAGCAGATCAAATGTCTGTTCCATAACCTTCTGGATACCAAGTCGATCTATGTCTCTCATGGAAAAATACTGGATATCATAATTCTTTAAAATAAAACTGGATGAGATATAAAGGAAGGAGTCCTTAGTTTAAAGAGCATTTAAAAAAAAATTTTTTTTTCAACATTTTTTATTTATTTTTGGGACAGAGAGAGACAGAGCATGAACGGGGGAGGGGCAGAGAGAGAGGGAGACACAGAATCGGAAACAGGCTCCAGGCTCCGAGCCGTCAGCCCAGAGCCTGACGCGGGGCTTGAACTCACGGACCGCGAGATCGTGACCTGGCTGAAGTCGGACGCTTAACCGACTGCGCCACCCAGGCGCCCCAAAAGAGCATTTTTAATCAAATCCTTGTTGGGGTGGGATTGGGGGTGAGTCTGTCTCTATAGTGACCTACAACAGGTTAAGGCAAGGAACAACCTATGAAAAGGAACATAAATATCCGAGACAGGCCCAAAGCTTAACCCCAATGTATCAACTTACTGTTCAGGAGGGTCCACATCTCTCAGACCAATATACACGATACTTGGGGAAGAGATACAAGGTTTGATCCAAGAAAATCCTGGGAGTTGTGGTACCTGTCAAAAGAGGAATGGACAAGACTCATCAAGGATTCTTGGTCAGACCAAGATAATTACTGTGTGCTTCTCAATGTATGCAGGCTGCTTTCTCCTCCTACCTACAAGATATGCTTAAAGCAGCACAAGACACACATGCACTGGGAAAGAACTGATAGAAGTGGAAATGATTCAGAAGGCAGGCAGCTGAAGAACACAAATTTCCTGGAATAAAAAAAAAATTCTCCTAAGGTAGCCACAGTTTCTCATTAACTTACCTAAATAACAGGAACACTGCTGATTAGCCCTTTTTCACCCCTTTGTACATTACTGAATTGTTTACAGAATGGTTCTTGAAACAAAACCCAATTGCCATCTTACGTTGCCTACAGCCAAAACAGGAATTCTGCCTAATGAATAACTTTTGTACTATCCTGCTTTAACTTGGTCCCTCACTGAGGGGAAGGATATACAGATTCTAGTCTATACCTAATACGGACTCCCATGTTTTCTAAACCACCTGGGAAATTACCGAGAGGTAATCATAATTTTACTTTCCTCTGGACCAGTGGATCTGAGAGTGAAGCAGGACTGGGGACCTCTAACCAAGAAGTCCTCGTGCTATAGGTATATCAATCACTAGAGTTATGCCACTTTCCTTTCTTGCAAGATTATGACACACACACACCCTTCCTCGGAGCAGGGCCCATATCCTGGTCCTCTTTATATCCCTAGCATCTAGTAGACTGCCTAGCCCGTAATAATTTTGATGAACAAATGAAGGAATACTAAACATTTCTACCACCACCATCAGCCCATCCTTCACAGAAATCGTATTGAACTAGTTCCTCAAAGCCCCAGCATAATCCATGCAAGCAATTCAATTTTCTTCTCATTTCAGCCCACTGACCTTGTCCTGTAGTTCTCTGAGGAGAAATGAAACTGGCTGTCCATGGAGATTTCCAGATGAAGTGGTGAGGGGTGTATTGATGTCAGCATGGGCATCAACCCAGATCACACAAAGGTCTGGGCAGTGTCGGGCGTGGCCACTAATGGTACCAATTGCCAGGCTACAAGAAACAAACATGATAATCGAGGCCCTCTGCTTGGCAAACATCACCAGTAACAAATATCCTCATGTCAGTGCAGTTCACACTTTGTCCTCAGGGCAAAGTCAGGGCCCCAGACTGTGGCTGGATTTGGATGACCCAACAGTCCTCGGCCTGTAGTTCCCAAAGATTAACCTTGAGTGAGTTAAGGAGAAGTGGAAGGTTCCAAAGATTCAAAATTTGTTGACTGCTTATCATTCTAGTTTGACAGAGGTCATTGCTCTCCCTAAAATTTGATATTAGTCCTGGCCCAGAAAAGGACCTTACATATTTGTTCAATGAATGAAATCCAGTTAAGTGGTATGTTCTATATGTAACAACTCACAAATATTTAATACTTAAGGAAGACCAGGGAGATCTAATTATTACTTTCAAAGAATCAGTTAAAGAAAAAAAAAAAGAATAGTTCTATTAACTTTTTAAGGATAAAAATTAGCATTATAGCTTTGTAGAAAGATTATGTGCTACTTCCTCAAAGGAAAAGTCAAAATTGCTAAAGACATTAAAGTAACAGGGGAACCCAATTAAAGATCTCATTTATCAGATCACTAAGTAAACATTTATTTGCATGTTATCTTCTATCTATTAGCATGACATTCAAGTATCAGTGTTTTTTGCCTTTCCTTGTCCTGGGACTCTGTGTACATGGGCTAACTGTCCTGTCTCCATTGTAGGAATACAGCTGATGAAATCGTGGTTGGAAAGCTGCCCAGCTTCCCAGTAACCAAAGAATTTGACATAGATGGGAAGTGCAGCTTATGCATTTTAGAAACTAAGTACAGCTATCCTTCTTGGACAGTATAGCATGAGACAACATTTTAAGCTCCATGCCCCACAAAGGGACTTTTTGCGGGATAGCATGGTCTAGTGTGAAAAGTGGTGGACTTTACTGTTTGTTTGTTTGTTTGTTTGTTTTCCAGAAAGCTGTGATCTAGCACAGGTTATCTAGTTTTTCTAGACAGTTTCCTTTTCTGAAAGGGATAATAATTTTGGCTTAAGTCAGAGATAGTTTGATGTCTAAGACCATAGTTTATATCATATTGTGTAAATGGAGCAGGGTGACCTAAAGATGCCTCCTTCCTTTAAAATGTTCAGTAGCTGTTCAATATGTACACTCCTCCCTTCCTTTCTAGAATCTTCCAGATAGCCTTAGTTTTAGCACTGAACAGAAAAATCAGGAACAGTGAAAAGGGCTGCAATGTAGATAACTACAGAAAAAAGAAAAGCCAAACATTATGATGATCACCTTGATAAGCAGTTCCCAAATAGACAACCAAAAGAAAGTCAATATAAATGAACTTCAAGAGATAACACTGAGCTAAAAGGAAGATGGCCCACCCTCTGGTTGATTTAACTGGATCACTGTAGAAAACCTAGCTACTGTCTTATTCTACCTGAGATTTTATTCCTAATGAGATCTACCTGCATTTCCAGTTGTAACAAAGATTCAACTTCTGTTAAGAGATCTGAAAAGCTCTGTGTGCACCTCAGGGGAAGTTGCTAGATTGACTCTCAAAAGAAAAGCTAATTGCCTTCAGAATTTGCCCTCTGAATTTGAATCTCACCTCTGCTACTTCCTGGCTCTAGAAGTTGGATAAATTATCTGACCTCTGTCCCTCAGTGTTCCTAACAGATTAGGTAAAACTGTATCTGCTTCATGGCGTTATCATGAAGATTAATCATGAGATCTATATGAAGTGCTCAGTACTCATAGTACTTTAATGCCTTTTTTCTTTCTGCCAAAACCCTTCATTACTTAGCTCAAATAGGACTGCTCTGGCCCAGAAGGATCTCTTCTTTCTCTCAAATTCTGTATAATTCAATATTTTTTTTTAATCCCATGTTTATTTTATTTCATCTAGTCTTAATAAATCACAATTCCCACAGTCTCTAGGACTACTTGAGAAGACATCAAACAGTGCTCAATAAAGTACATGCTGATTCACTAAGAGAAGGATCCTAGAGTCCATACTGTGAAGGTAGAGAACATACTCACATGGCAAGTGGAGAACCTGAACATATTTGCAAAACTGCTTAAAACAATTCAGCCTACTAATGTATCCTTCCAATTCTCTCGAATAGCCAAATGAAAGTCATAAGCAGTTCAAGAGAGGAGCATGTTTCTAAAAACTTTCATTGTCCATCTCTGAACTTGTCCTCATACTACACAGTGTGTCCTACAATGAAAACCATAGGTGCCTCCAGCAACTCAGGATTGTAGATCTTAAGATACTATTATGCACATCATACCTTCAAAATTCTGAAGGGTATTTTACTTTTAAGTGAGGAAGTAGACAAGCTAACTCATTAGACCAAAACACCATATTATCCAGCTCCTCCACCACCCCTGGATCCCAGCTTACCTGTGGTCTCCTCCCACTGTGACACAGCTGTAGCCACCTGACACAGCTCTACTAACCACCTCAGCCAATTCCTGGTTGGCAAGGCCCACTGAGCGAGGATTCACAATCAGGTTGTTGTAGAGATCATCTTTAGGGACTGGAGTAAAACTCAAATCTCCAAAATCTTTCAGGCGGCAGCCTGGGAACAAATTGGGGGTGACAAGATTAATTGTATACGTTATTCCAACTCTTACTGGCCTGGGCCACAAATAAGAACTTGTGACAAAGTGCACACATCACACTCATTTTGCCATAGTAAAACTCAAAATGTCACATGACTGTAGCAGGACTGTCACATGATTATCTCAGTCCTCCCAGCAATCCTGTGGGGTAGATCCTATTAGGAACACCATTTAGCAGACAAAAAAAGCTGGGTTATGGAAAATGAAGCCCAGAAATGTTCACTGACTTAACCTAACAATCACAAAATTAGTAGCAATTAAACCTCCTATCCCAGAGTTATAAAGTGAAAGTAAAATACCAATATGAACCAATAGAATTTAAAGAAAATTAAGTACTATTAATTTAGAGCAAAAATACATAGTAATTTTAATATTATAAACTTTTTTTTTTTTTAATAAAAGGCCAATCTGAGGACCTAAAGCATCCTAAAAGTAAGAGAAAGGTCTTTGTTACCAAGATCCTAGGCAATGTTTTAATTGCTTGACAAAAATTCTTAAACTCACAACTATCCTATTAGACCACTAAAATCATGCTGTTCTATAGATGAAAAAATGGAAGGTCCCAAAATCACAGAGCTGCTAAGTGGCAGAAGCAGGACCCAAATTCAGGCCACCTGCCCCTAAAACATACATTCTTGACTACACGGTTTCCTAAAGAATCCCTTTTGATCCCTTCTCTTTAAGAACTGAGCACCTGGGTGGCTCAATCGGTTGAGTGTCTGACTTTGACTCAGGTCATGATCTCACAGTTCATGAGTTCAAGCCCCACATCAAGCTTGCTGCTGTCAGCCTGTCAGTGGGGGCCCTGCTTCAGATCCTCTGTTCGCCTCTCTCTGTCCCTCCCCTGCTTGCACACTCTCAAAAAACATGTTAAAAACACTAGTGAGACCTTTTGTAAAAAAACACAGGTTGGTGGAAATGGAGGAGCAGCAAACCTCTCACAGGTTTACCTACTACAGCATACACCTAGACCAGCTGCTGGACACATCCTCCGAGCAGCTGACTCAGTGACAGCAGTGGAAGCAGCATTTGCTCCCAGTGTGCCTGCAGAGACAACCAGGAGGCACCACCCACAGACAAGCCAGAGATGGTGAATACACACACCTGCTGGATAGCAACGTCCCGCGCAAGATGGCGGGCATCTACAACGGCAAGGCCTTCCTCCAGGTGGATGTCAAGCCCAAGAGGATCAGCCACTACCTGTGGGAGTTCTCCCCTACCTACAAGCCCATGAACGTGGGGCCCCAGCATTGGGGCCACCCACTCCTCCGGCTTAATCCCCCTCAAGTAGCCTCTTTGACCAATAAAAGCACAGACTTATCTTAAAAATTTTTTGGTGGGGAGAGCACCTGGCTGGCTCAGTCAGAGGGGCATGCCAGTCTTGATCTCGGAGTTGTGGGTTTGAGCCCCACGTTTGGTGCAGAGATTAAAAATAAAATCCTTAAAAAAATTTTTTTTTTCCATTTTGAAATAGTGATATATTCTGACAATATACTATATTTTTGCTCTTAGATTCCACATTTTCCAAAGAATTATGACACCAGTCATTATATGTTAATTTTTACCTTACGGTAAGTACCAGTCTTTCCATGTAACCATTTAATAAACTGGTTGGATGCCATAAAGGCTTAGGACTAAGTAATCCAACTCTATCACGAACAGATCTGAACTATCAGAGAACATAATGTTACCATAGATTGTATTCTTAAGACCCTGCTTCTCAAACTGGAGACTAGGTAAGGGCGGTGAAGGGGAAATGGTCACAGGATAGTAATTCTGGAAGAGATTTGTGTTAAAGATTTGGATTAGACCAGTGCGGACCCATCTTGAATTTAAACTGTACAGTTTTGAGCTTTACTTTTTGAGCCCATTCTCTATTCAAAGCAAACAACTGAGAAAATGTAAAAATTTGAGAACCAACAGCCTGTAACATAAGGCCAACCAGAGGATCACTACTAAAAGGGATATTGGAAGCAAAATAGAAAACTTTATCCTATTTCCAAAATTATGATACACCTACAGCTGCAGAATTCTGTATGTATCTTTTGTTCATTGCGCTTTAATCCTATAAAAACACCCAGAGAAGATCTGGAAAACTTAAAGGGAAAATACTAAAGGCAGAAGAATATGATAAGCCAAAGCC
This sequence comes from Neofelis nebulosa, assembly GCF_028018385.1. Classification (NCBI taxonomy): domain Eukaryota; kingdom Metazoa; phylum Chordata; class Mammalia; order Carnivora; family Felidae; genus Neofelis; species Neofelis nebulosa. The sequence continues at coordinate 114,579,334 of NC_080788.1, read as the reverse complement.
ATTGGGATACAAGATAAAAAAATATGACCATAAAAAACATCTATAAAAATCTTTTAAAAAGAAAAAGCCGTAAGGGATAAGCACTTTATAAGATCTCAGTATAGGAGCACAGTTTAGATTTAATAGAAGCTTTGACTAACTTTTAAGTCAGTATCAAGTCTTGCTATTGGCAACAGTCTTGGGCTGGACAGATTTTGAATGTCCGTGCCTACACTTGCTATATCCGTGTTTATATCTGCACCCCCTCTGCCACTTCTAGGATTTAAGTTCTTAATAGGTATAAGACATCAGGGCATGTCTGGTGTTTTATAATATTAGGTATACAATTAGAAAAGGTTTATTATCTAATTAAATAATGTTAATATTAACCAACTTTTGAAGACTACTTTAACTCACTATTCACAGGACAAATAAATACATAGGAATCAACCCAGTGGATAAGTGACAACTTGGGGAACATACAAGTCCAGTCATGGAACTTGTAGACTCATAAGTATGACAATACAGAACTCAGCTCATTGTTACTGACTTAGCAGAAAAAAGCTGCAGAAAGCCTATAGAGGAACCTTAAGAGAATTTGGCAGTCTTAAAGAATACTCTCCAAGGAAGACAGACTCAATTTCATAAAAGAATTTTGCTTGTTAAGTATGCAACTCCATGATGCGGATCACCAGATTAATTCACAGCCCAGAGAGTGGGTTCTTCTAAGATTATCCAACTCCCATTTGCTCTCCTTCCTTACTCACCAAACAGCCTGCTCTGGTTATTCACTTAGTTTCCCTGTTGCCCTCATACCAGCAAGAGGGCCTCCTAACAGTGGATATTGGAGGGACTGTTGCTCATCATAATTTTGATTGGGCATTTTGGTTTATACATCATGGTTAACAGGAGTCTCTGGGTTGGAAAGCCTGATAAACTCCACACGTATCTAGATTTCTGTTCCTAACTAATTTGAAAAGATACATGCACTCCTAGGTTCACCACAGCATTTTTACAATAGCCAAGACAACCTAAGTGTCCATTCACAGATGAATGGGGTAAAGATGAGGTGCATATATATACACCTACAATGACATGCTAGCCATAAAAAAGAATGAAACCTTGCCCTTTGCAACAACATGGACAGACTTAATGAGCATTATGCTAAATGAAATGTCAGAAAGATCATACCATATGACTTCACTTGTATATGGAATCTAAAACACAGAAGCAGACTCAAATAGAGAACTGATACTTGCCAGAGGGAGGGGGTGGAGGCATGAACAAAGTAGGTGAAGGGAAATAAGGGGTACAAACTTCGTTATAAAATAAGCCATAGAGATTAAAAGTACAGCATAGGGAATACAGTCAATAATACAATAATGTTTGCTGCCCAGTGGGAACTATGCTTATCACGGACGTACAGTGGATGTACAGAATTGTCAAATCACTATGTTGTGTACCTGAAATTAATATCGTGTGTCACTATACTTCAATAATAAAATTTAAGCAAAACGAACTCTCCTCTTCCTGGGTCCACAAAGCTGAGGACCAGACCCCTTGAAGGGATTAATATCCTGAAAGGCCCTGCCTGAGTTGCCTACCCTATAGTACTCCCATTTCTGCTCTTTATGTTCCAAAAGTGCCAGGACTAAGGATGAGGACTGTTAAGGGAATGAAAGGAAATTCAGCAGGGACTGGGGGGACAGGGGTCAAGGAACTATTCCCACATCAAGTAAAATTTGTACCAGCACTGTGTTGCTATTTTCATTGTTTTCTTTCCTTACTGGTAATAGAAAATTTTTATAAAATTTATAAGGGAAGTGTCTAATGGTGAAAGTCCCTACCCCACTTCCCAGGCTTGACTACTCCATCTTTGCTTGACCTTTGTGCATAAACATAATTCATACTTTTTGTTTTTAAGTAGGCTTCTGCCCAGTGTGGAGCCCAATATGGGGCTTGAACTCACGACCCTGAGATCAAGACCTGAGCTGAGATGGAGTCAGACGCTCAACTAAGCCACCAGTGCACCCCCATACTATTCTTTTAAATAAGGTTGTTGGAGTAGGCTTAACTGCTGTAACTAACCTTCCCCCAAACAATGGCTCAAACACAGTAAATTGGTTTCTTGTTCCTTTAACATCCAGGGTGGATATTGTAGGTCAGCAGGAGGCTTTCCTTCGTGCAACGATTCAGAGACCAAGCTCCTGGCTTGTGGCTCTGCCATAATTAGGGCTTTGCCATTTGTGTGGCTGAGGTTGGGTTTCCCCAGGATCAAGGCAGCAAGAGAGGAAGAAAGCCCTGAGAAGGCAAACATCTATTTTTAAAGGCCTTGGGACACAAGTGGTACATCATACCTGCTCACATGGTACTGGTCAGCAAATCAGATCTAACTTCTGTCCAGAAGAGACAGGATTTTGGTGGACAGCTAGCAATCTCTGCTGCAAGTAGTACTTTTAAATTCTGCTGCCATAACTTTTAAGTGATTAAGAACTCAAGATTCTTGGGGAGCCTCGGTGGCTCAGTCGGTTGAGCATCCAACTTTGGCTCAGGTCAGGATCTCACAGTTTGTGAGTTCAGTCCCCACATCAGGCTCTATGCTGACCGTGTGGAGCTGGGAGCGTACTTTGGATTCTGTGTCTCCCTCTCACTCTGCCCCTTCCTGGCTCATGCTCTCGCTCTCTCAAAAATAAATAAACTTGGGGCGCCTGGGTGGCGCAGTCGGTTAAGCGTCCGACTTCAGCCAGGTCACGATCTCGCGGTCCGTGAGTTCGAGCCCCGCGTCAGGCTCTGGGCTGATGGCTCAGAGCCTGGAGCCTGTTTCCGATTCTGTGTCTCCCTCTCTCTCTGCCCCTTCCCCGTTCATGCTCTGTCTCTCTCTGTCCCAAAAATAAATAAAAAACGTTGAAAAAAAAATTTTTTTTAAAAATAAATAAACTTAAAAAAAAAAAAAAAAACTCAAAATTCTAAAGCTTATGTGCTGATCCGTACAATTGGCAATCCTAACTATCCTATTTCATTATAGAGCTGAATCAGCAAATGTACTATGCCATCCTGATATAGCCTCTCGGGGCCTTTCTCCTCTAATGCCTGCTATACTGATAGCATTGGAGCAAAGGACTAGTGGAGAAGAGTCCAGGATTGGTTTCTAAACAGTGAACAAGGTTCTGAAAGAAGAAATGCACACAAGCCAGGTTTGAAAATAGTAGAGCAATTTAAAAGAAATGAGAAGTTCACAAATTGGAGCAGTAATGCAAAGGAGGCTGAAGAGAACATGAATTGTAACCCAAGGGCCAGCATTTTTGAGGAGTGGGGAGGCTGAAGGGAGTTTAATTTTTTATAAGAACAGGATGAACAGAGTAATAATGAAGCTATTACTTTATCTGAGTGCTATGGCAAATTCTTCCTGTTCAAAAGGCAAAAAAGTGGTGTCACTAAATTTTAGAGAACCTTAGAGTCCTAGTGAAGAGCAAATAGAATATGGAAAGAGCATCTGCCTGTCATGCTTAAGGCAGCTGTCCCTTTGTCGGACTGTTTGTGCTTCAGGTCAACTCATCTGCAAGTCTTCATCAGATGAGACATCAGGTTTCATTGCTACACTTCCTTCTAAGAAGGCATTGTAGGACAGAATAAACCTAAGACTTCAAAAAAGCTCTTGTGATAAACAGATTTAGAACCAACTTGAAAGGGCTCTCATTTTTCACTTGCAGTGGGAAAGTAAACCTCTGTAGATACTGGCACAGGCTCACTGCTTCTCCAGTGCTGATAATAAAAATACACCGAATACTACTCTGATCTTTTAAGCCCAAATGTTACCTTTGGCCTTGATAAACCTCTCTAGGCTCCATCAGAGTGGAACGAGAACACAAGTGCATCAACAGAATGATGTAACCAACTGGTGGGGAAGAAATCAAAACAGCCCTTAGCAGTATCTGTGGACAGCACTTCTATCTCAGAGCCCTGATCACTAAGGAATCCCTGAAGGAAGCCAGTGACAGGAAAGGAGGAAAGGAACAAAATTGTCTCCATACACCACACCGTGCTAGATGCACTACAGATAGCTGCTAATCCTCACGTCCTCCTGTTACTGTCATCCACACACTTCAGAGGAAGAAACCCAGCAAAATTAATAGTTCTGTGTAGGACAAGCCTCTGAGCCCTTTGCTCAGAGGTTCACAGAAGACAACGTTAGCACGAAGGTAACATTTCAACAGCATGAAGGTTCCCCATTCTGCCACTGCTGACTTTTTTTTTTTTTTTAATGTTTGTTTATTTTTGAGAGAGACAGAGACGGAATGTGAGTGGGTTGGGGCAGAGAGAGGGAGAGAGAGAGAGACACAGAATCCAAAGCAGGCTCCAGGCTCTGAGCTGTCAGCACAGAGCCTGACGCAGGGCTTGAACTCACGAGCTGCGAGATCATGACCTGAGCTGGAGTCGGATGCTCAACTGAGCCACCCAGGCGCCCCCTGCCACTGCTGACTTCTACTCACAAGGAGCTCTGACCTTCCAAGCTCCCAGCAAGTCAAGAGAAATGGGTTCAAAAGGGGGCTGACACCCGGGAGAGTCTACTGCACCACAGGTAGCCCACTGGCAGAACAACAGAGTTTGAGAAAAGCTAAGGACCTATTACTGTGCCTTTTTTCAAACTGTCCCTGAATAGGATGGCATGTTTATTATGACTTGTCAGGAATAACAAGTCAGTGAAATGTGGAGAAATACAAAGACTCAGAGATCTCATTTAATGCTGGGAGGATACTAATACTGGTGGCTTTAAAGCTATAGACTCAAATATCATACGTGACAGATTTAGCCCCACACAAAGGGAAGTCCTGGCATTATAAAGGGATGTAACTGCTAATCCTTAGGACCTTAGAAGGGTACTAGAGAACCAGCTTATTGAAAACAGTGGCAGTGTTGCCTGAAGTCTACATTAGGAAAAGAAGGCCAGTTACTTCAGGCCACTTGACGTAAGAATTTCTGTTACCTCTAAAATGTGATTTGGGTAATAACCTTCGAAGAGACTTATTTAAGGTAAACTCATTTTTTATTTAGTGCCATTTAACTGCCAGAGGTTATACAACCTCCAGAATCATGTGTCCTGGAGGCCTGTAAAAATCTGCTCTTCTTAGACTCAGTATCAAGTTGAGTGCATTAGGGCAAGAAATCCTACCACGCAGAGAACACGTATTTGTTGTAGTTCACATCTTCGGAGTCTGAGGAGGCTGCTTCAGTCAGGGCTCCCAACACCTCCTTCCTCCCCACCCAGTTCTCTGAGGCAGTGAGGAGCACAGCTGACGAAGACCAGGGCAGGGAAAGTGGCATTGGCTTGAGGACAGAAGGTGAGCCAGCCAGGCCAGTCATTTCAGACATGTCCATCTGACATGTACCAGAGTTAACCTCAAGATCAAAAGATACAAACATGGTGTCAATAGATGCCTTTGCATGAATGTGATTCTTGAGTAAAAAAAAATCTAAATATAGAACTCAAAACTTTAGGGGCACCTGGGTGGCTCAGTCGGTTAAGGGTACGACTTCAGCTCAGGTCATGATCTCACCATTCATGAGCGTGAGCCCCACGTCGGGCTCTGTGTTGACATCTCAGAGGCTGGAGCCTGCTTCGGTCTACTGTGTCTCCCTCTCTTTCTGCCCCTCCCCTGCTCATGCTCGCTCACTCTCTCTCTCTCTCAAAAATAAACATTAAAAAAAAAATTTTGAGAGGGGAAGGGAGGGGAAAAAATGTTAAAATTTAGTTCGAGACATGTAACCGAGATGACTTGCAGCACCAGTTTAACTTCCTTGCTAGTTGGTGTTCTAGCTATGTCCGTCCTCTCCTAAGGAAAACAGAGTATCACTGTCTGAAGATAAGCTTAGCAATGTATGCCCTCTGAACCAAGCTCACATCAGCCCTCTACATGCCTCTAGATCACGGTGAACCGGCTCAGGCCTTCTCAGATGGACCGCTGGCTGACGGCACCCTAACAGCCCAGTTCCAGCACAGGCAGGATAGAGGGAAGAGGAGGGTTCCTCTGGCTTCACAAGACACAGCAGTATAACCATTTTCCCTCATTCAGAACAAGACTGTTGAGCTTATCTGGAAAAGAGATCTGCCATTGTCAACATGCTAACAAAACTTCAGCCTGCTCCACTGTATAACCTCAGGAAGAGACAGTGACAATCCCTGGGGATAAAATACTGCTTTTCAGAATACGTGATCTTTTTTAGGTTCTTGATATTCTACCTTGTTCCAGAAAGGATTTAAAGGGCAACGCATCAGGCTAGTGACTACAGCATTGCCAGTTAACAACGGTTGTGATGTCCAGCTCCCTGCCCCAGACCCTGGGCTGGCTTCCTGGTGAGTGTTCCCAGGGAACCTCAAACCAGACAGACTGCATTCCAGACCACTCTGGGCTGAAAGCAGAGCGCACACAAGATGGCCACAGGAAGTCAAGTGCCACAGTAGATGCAAAAGGAAGAATCCTTGCCCTCCAGCCCCTAACTTCCTAAGAGTCAAGATCTGCAACCAAGTTCATTTCCTGAGCTTGTCCTATCTCACGTGCTTTCCAGGAGTATTAAATGAGATAACAAGGAAAAGCCTACACATGCTAAGGATTACGTATTAGTTCAGTTGGGTGAAGCACCTTTGTGGTTTGTCTCCCCACCCTACCCTTTTCCTTGAAACTGATGGTGTAACCTAAGACTTCCCAAAACCTGTTTGTAATAGGACTATGTCATTTTGATAAAATCAGTTTCTGGTGAGAAGTAGCAAACACACATAGGTCCACTGATTTCTCATTGAAATGGCTCCTATAGAGTCCGGTTCTCACTCACAGCTTGAATCGTCCACATCTCCTATAAAAGAATATAAAGGCAAAGCCAATTAATCTTGGAACACCAATTCTCAGAAGCCCTAACCACAATGCCACACGCCCTGCTGTGACTCAATTCTTGGGTCACACAGGAAGTAGTTTTCTACTTCTTTTTCTATTCAGTAATTCTGGTCTCTTGGCAGGGGGTAGGGAGCCAGGAAGATTTGGTCTGTCTTCTCCCAATCTCAGCATTACTCACATCTATTATATTAATACACCCTCACTACCAAGAGAGTCTGGTCATTAAGAGAGAGGGAGGGGCACACCTGGGTGTCTCAGTCAGTTGAGCATCTGACTTTGGCTCAGGTCAGTATCTAGTGGTTTGTGGGTTCAAATACCATGTCAGGCTCTGTGCTAACAGCTTGGAGCCTGCTTTGGATTCTGTGTTTCCCTCTCTCTGCCCCTTCCCCACTCACGCTTGAGCACACTCTCACTCTCAAAAATAATCATTAAAAAAATTTTTTTTAACAAAAAGGAAGAAAAAAATTAACTCAAAGACTAAATTATTTAAACCAACCACAGTAATCCCTTAGGTTCCAGGACTCTGAACTGTGCTATGTTGGATGTTGAAATAAATAATGCAACAGCTCTCTAAAGTAACTAGAGGCCAGCCTGACTTGAAGAAGCAGTCACCATCAGCGACTCAGGTCCTGATGAAGAAACATGGGTTTCGAAGAGGGGACAACAACTGGCTGTTATCACCTACTTTTACATTTAGCTTAAATAAATTCATCAACTAGTAGCCTAATACCTTGTAAGAGTTAAACAATTTGATATATGCCAGTTACTCTGAGTCATACATTCTCAAAAATCAGGAGATCAGCTGGCTTCTGAGGAGCCAATCATTTTTTTTTTTTTTTTTTTTTTTTTAGGAGCCAATCATTTTGAGAGAAAGGAAACAGTGATCTGGGAAAATCCCATGGGGCATGATTTGAATGAAGTTACAGGAGAAGGCCAGGATGCTTGCCCCTGTCTTCCTTCAGCACAGGCGGACTATGTGCTTCCTGTGTGCCAGGCTCTCTAGTAAGTCCTGGGGATGTGGAGATGAGGTATGGCCACAGATTTCAACGAGCTCCCAGCCTGGTGAGAGGACAGTCCAGTGCTTACTGCTATGAGGCAGCCGGGCACTGTGTGTGAAAGGAACAGAGGAAAGTGCTGACTCAGACCCAGGAAGAGCCAGGAGGACTTATCAGGGGCACTAGCTGAATCTTGAAGGTATTAGCCAGGAATAAAAGGGGAAGGGGAAAAGGCTTACCAAGCAGAAGAGGCATATAATACCTTCAGCCCTAGAGAACAATTCACAATTCCCCTGAGCCCAGGGTTCCTGGGAGGATTGTGGAAGGAAAAGGCAGGAGGAGGCAGAAGAGGGGGCAGGGCCCAGAACCCAAGCAGTAGGGTCAGGAAGTGAGAAATCAAAATCTACACTGCAGATCCAGTGTACTGAGGGCCTGAGGGAAATGGACTGGCCTGGAGAAGAGCAGCTCCACAAGGGGACTGTAAAAATAAAGCAGTAGATTCCAGCAATACTTAGAGGGGGTGTGGAAATAAAGGGCCTGCCCTGCAGCTTTCTGGCTCTACTTCTAAAGATGAGAAAGACACAGGGGAAGGGAGTGGAGATGATGAGGTCAGTTCTGGATAGATGGCCTTGAGATGTCAGAGACTATCCTGTTGAAAACACACGGAAGCAAGTACAAGGATCAATTCTACACAATGTTCAATGATGAATAACATCACTTCTGATGGAAGTGTATACACTGCCACCAACTTTGCAGAACTGCCAGGAGGGAAAAAAAAAAGCCTGAATCTGACCAAGGATCTAGATCCAATTATCAGTTTACAGGAAACACAAAAGAACACATCACAGGACACCACAGGGATGTAATCTGCAAAATTCAAACAGATTATTACACAGACAAATGACCTAGTTTCCTCCACAAATACACCACAAGGAAGAAGAAGAAAAAAAAGATAAAGATCCCAAGTCAAACAAACTGTAAATAAACATCGCAAAAAACTTAAGTCTGTCAAACAATGTCGACATTAACTGGTTTAAGGGCAGAGACAAAGGAAAAATAGACTTAATTTTCCCTGTTTATAAGGGGAAGACTCCTGGCTCCCTTTTGTTTCAGAATTTCCTTCTCTGTCCTTTTCAAATGCATGTAAACGTTTATAACATTAAATAAACCTCTTGTCAATCTCCTACCCCAGGAATGTTTCCCTCAACGACTGGAAATTCAGAGGCTAACTTCTGTGGGCACAGGGGGTGGGCAGCCTGCCCCAATTTGCTAAAATACCTCCTGCCTTAGGATATGAGAAGTTTGTTTTCCTCTGGTGGTTGTTCAAATTTCTATGATAAAGTTAGGATGAGCTCTGACAAATGTTACTGTCAAATCCTCTAACCAGAGGACTAGTTATTATTTATCTTGAAAACATGTAATGGGCTGCACCTGGGAGATTTCTTTATCTTTGCAATCTCTTAGCAGATTTCCTGATTGAATGCTTATTCAATAACTGCTTTCTCTACTACCTTTATGGAAAGGTTCTCTTGGTTGGGAGGAGATTTATTTTTATTATTATTATTATTATTATCATATTTATCCAACACTGGGCATTTGATATTCTTTTAGGTATGATAATAGTATTATGGTTAAATTTTAAAGAATTCTTATATTTTGAAGATATCTAATGAAGTATTTGCAGATAAAACAATAGGATGTCTGTGATTTGCTGTGAAAGGCATGGAGTAGGGTGATTGCCATGTATTGATGATTGATGCTTGGGCAACAGACACGACAAATGCACTATGTCACTGTATCTACTTTTGTTATGTTTGTACACTTCCATAATAAGAAAGTTAAAAAGAATATACACATGGAAGCCAGCTGGGATACAGGTTTGGAGCTGAGAGCAGAAACAAGTGTTGGAAATAAAGCTTTGGAGGCATCAGCATACAGGTGACAGAAAAGCCATGGGAATGGACAAACTGAGACAACATTAAACCAAGAGGATCAAGGGCAGAGAACCCATGAGGAACACCAGCATGTAAAGGGTGGGTAGAAGATCTAGCAAAGCAACCAGAGAGCTAAAACCAGAAGAGAATGGTGTCTGTTTCAATAAAGGTGTGGCAGACAGTGTTGAATAAGGTGAATGTTGCAGTGTCTACTGTGTTAGGAAGTAGGAGGTCTGAGACCTCGGCAAAACCAGTTTCATTGCAATGATGGCTCAAGACCTCAGATTATAGCAAACTGCAGTGTGAAAGGGCAGCAGAGAAGCCAGGATGGTGGCTCGGAAGAGAAACAACTGGACAACAGCTGGAAGGCTACATAAAGACCAAGGAGGATGTCAGGACGGTAAGATTTGCAGAACAAAGGGAGGGAAGGGATAATTGTTAGAACAAGAACACTCAAAGGTCAGGAGAGAGGGGATCTAGAACCCAGGGAAGTGGTATGACTGTTAACTTGCCCAAGACCTGTCCTTCACTTGTTCTGCAGAGACAGAACTTTAGTTGGGAGCATGACCTCTTAGAATGAAGACTAAACTCGGCATCTTCCCTTGTTCCTTGGTGTGGCCATGTGGCCCTTTGGGTCCAAAACGATAAGCAGAAACATCCTGCAACTTCTTGGGAACTTCCCTTAAGGGAAAGCACAGAGTTCTCCCTTTGCCCACTTCTGTCCATTCTTGTGCCCTGCTGCCAGAAACGAGGCCACACCATCTGGGACCACTAGACAGAGGCCTTGCTGGTAACACAGCAAGGTAAGAATCTAGGTCTGAACTTACAGAGCGGCCAAACCAGCTCTGGACTTCTCTCCAGATTCTGTTTACTGGAGAGTGAAACTATTTTTCTTAAGCCATTGTTACTTTGTGCTCTTTTCACACGCATCTCCCTAATACTGTTAGGACTGTATCCCTCATCCTCTGAGAATGGGTCGCTACAACTAATTGGGGGATGACAGGGAGAAGAACTGTAAAGGAGTCCATGCCTTAGTTGGAAAGACAGGGCCATGAGGATTATGGGTAAAGACTTGAAGTATCTGTCATGGGAAATGAGAGAGGGAATACACTAGGAACACACAGGACTTTAAGAAATAGGAGACCACCCACTTATGATAGTGCCATGGAGTTTCTTTGGCTGCTGCAAGAGCTGAGAAGACAGCTGACTGCACCAATCCAGCCATCAGGTCATATACAGCAAGAAACGAGATTCTCAACTACTTCTGCTGATTGTAGGGGCTTGGGAAAGTTTCTCGAAGTCTTCAGGACATACTTTACTTTTTTTGTTTGTTCATTCTCAGCTTTGATTTATAGAGCAAAACAGTGTGCTAAGAAGCCAAAAAAATTCTTCAAGCATGTGGCATTTTTATGTCTTAAGAGAAGCTACAACCTTGTTCTTAAAAAATAAGTTAGAATAGGGGCGCCTGGGTGGCGCAGTCGGTTAAGCGTCCGACTTCAGCCAGGTCACGATCTCGCGGTCCGTGAGTTCGAGCCCCGCGTCGGGCTCTGGGCTGATGGCTCGGAGCCTGGAGCCTGTTTCCGATTCTGTGTCTCCCTCTCTCTCTGCCGCTCCCCCGTTCATGCTCTGTCTCTCTCTGTCCCAAAAATAAATAAAAAACGTTGAAAAAAAAATTAAAAAAAAAAAAAATAAGTTAGAATAGAATATGAATTAAGGCTTCCTTTAAATTGTGGTAAAATACACATAAAAATATCCATTTTGGGGGGTGGCTCAGTCAGGTTAGGCGTCTGACTCTTGGTTTTGGCTCAGGTCATCATCTCACAGTTCGTGGGTTTGAGCTGCATCAGGCTTTGTGCTGACAATGTGGAGCTTGCTTGGAATTCTCTCTCTCCCTCTCTCTTTGCCCCCCCCCCACTCTCTGTCTCTCTCTCTCTCAAAATAAATAAATAAAAACTTTAAAAATATATTTTAAAAATAACCATAAAATTTTTTTTTAATTTTTTTTTTCAACGTTTTTTATTTATTTTTGGGACAGAGAGAGACAGAGCATGAACCGGGAAGGGGAAGAGAGAGAGGGAGACACAGAATCGGAAACAGGCTCCAGGCTCCGAGCCATCAGCCCAGAGCCTGACGCGGGGCTCGAACCCATGGACCGCGAGATCGTGACCTGGCTGAAGTCGGACGCTTAACCGACTGCGCCACCCAGGCGCCCCCATAAAATTTTTTTTTAATGTTTTATTTATTTTTGAGAGACAGACAGAGTGCAAGCCAGGTAGGGGCAGAGAGGGAGACACAGAATCTGAAGCAGGCTCCAGGCTCCAAGCTGTCAGCACAGAGCCCGATGCGGGACTCAAACCCCCAAACCACGAGATCTGACCTGAGCCAAAGTCAGACGCTTAACTGACTGAGCCACCCAGGTGCCCCTAAAAATAACCATTAAAAAAAATTTTTTTTAATGCTCACTTATTTTTGAGAGAGACAGACAGAACTCAAGCAGGGGAGGGGCAGAAAGAGGAGACACAGAATATGAAACAGGCTCCAGGCTCTGAGCTGTCAGCACAGAGCCTGACACAGGGCTCAAACTCACAAACCATGAGATCATGACCTGAAGTCAGACACTTAACCAACTAAGCCACACAGGTGCCCCTAAAAATAACCATTTTTTTTTAACATTAATTTATTTTTGAGACAGAGACAGAGCATGAACGGGGGAGGGTCAGAGAGAGAGGGAGACACAGAATCTGAAACAGGCTCCAGGCTCTGAGCTGTCAGCACAGACCCCGACGTGGGGCTCGAACCCACATACTGCGAGATCGTGACCTGAGCCGAAGTCGGACGCTTAACCGACTGAGCCACCCAGGCGCCCCAAAAATAACCATTTTTAAGTGGTAATAAGTACATTCATATTTTTATATAACCGTTTTAACTACCATCCACCTCTAGGATTCTTTTCATCTTGCAAAACTGAAATTCTGTACCCATTAAACAATATTTCTTCATTCTCCCTTCCCCCAGTCGCTGGCAACCACCATTTTGTTTTCTGTCTCTATGAATTTGATTTCTCTAGGTACCTCATAAGTGGAATCATACAGCATTTGTCTTTTTGTAACTTCTTTCACTTAGCATAATGTTCTCAAGTTTCACCCATGTTACAACATATGTCAGAATTTCCTTCCTTTTTTAAGGCTAATATTCCGTTGTATGAATACCTTCTTGTTATTGTGTATAATGCTATGGACATGGGTCTATAAATAGCTCTTAAAGACCTTGCTTTCAATTCTTTGGGGTATATGCCTGAAGTGAAATTGCTGGGTCACATGTTAACTTTATTTTTAATTTTCCAAGGAAACACTATATTGTTTTTGACAGCAGCTAAGTTATTTTACATTCCCACCAACAGTGCACAAGGGTTTCTAATATCTCCACATCCTCACCAATGCTTGTTAGTTTCTGGGTTTTTTGATGCTGGCCATTCTAACAGGTATCATTTGTTCTTAACAAATTAAGAATGACACTATAGCAAGAGCGTAGCACAATGTCTAGAACATGACAAATGGGTCAAACAACTTTGAAACAAAACGTGTAAGTTAAATTCTTTGCTGCCTTTATAAGACTGGTTATACGGATATTTGCCAAATCCCAATGTCTTTAAGAGATTTGCCTTTATTCATGCACACCAGTGATATATGCTCTTGCCACAGCATATTGCTAAGCAAATTACTAATTACAGAACAGCTTCATCACCTTCCAGAAAGAAACCAGTGCCCACTGCCAGCCACTCCCCGTTGCCTTCTCCCCACTAGTCCCTGAACTAGTCTACTTTCTGTCTCTATGGATTTGCCTATTCTGGACAATTCATATAAATGGAATCATGCAATGTGGCCTTTGTGCCTGCTTTCTTTTACTTAGTATAATGCTTTCAACATTTACCCATACTGTAGCATGAATTAGCAATTCATTCCTTTTTATGGTTCAGTAATACTCCATTGTATGGATATAGATTTCTTAAAACAATGCAGATCAGGGGCACCTGGGTGGCTCAGTCGGTTGAGCGTCCGACTTCGGCTCAGGTCATGATCTCACGGTTCATGAGTTCGAGCCCCACGTCAGGCTCTCTGCTGACAGCTCAGAGCCTGGAGCCTGTTTCAGATTCTGTGTCTCCCTCTCTCTCTGACCCTCCCCCATTCATGCTCTGTCTCTGTCTCAAAAATAAATAAACGTTAAAAATAATAATAAAATAAAATAAAATAAACAATGCAGATCTACCATAAAAATCCATATTTCTGGCTTTTCTTGAAAAATTGGAGAGAAGCATAGAAAGCCCTCCCCCCCTTCCCATGCAGCAATCACTGGCTAGAGCTCAGTAATGGCTTTTGTTCCCTGAACATTCCAGACACCTTTCTGTCTCTGAGTCTTACTGTTTCGTCTGCCTAAAATGCTCCCAGATATGCACCTCATTCCTTTCTTCACCTGCCAAAGGTCTGCTCACATGACTCCCTCTGAGTAAGGCCTCTCCATCTACATATGCAATGTTTACTTAGTATTCCCCACTCCTTGCTTCATTTATTCCACAGTACCCATTACCATCTGACATACTGTAGATTTTACTTATGTCTGTTTCCAACCACTCTTCATTAGAATGAGCTCTAAGATAACAAGGATTTGTTCTGTTCACTATTATATTCCCAGTATCTAAGCCTTAGCAGTACTCAAATTTTTTGAATATAAAAGTTAGTGAATGGGGGCGCCTGGGTGGCACAGTCGGTTAAGCGTCCGACTTCAGCTCAGGTCACGATCTCGCGGTCAGTGAGTTCGAGCCCCGCGTCGGGGTCTGGGCTGATGGCTCGGAGCCTGGAGCCTGCTTCCGATTCTGTGTCTCCCTCTCTCTCTGCCCCTCCCCCATTCATGCTCTGTCTCTCTCTGTCTCAAAAATAAATAAACGTTAAAAAAGAAATTTAAAAAAAAAGTGAATGAACTTGTTAGTTTGTAGGGACTAAAAGCTGTTTTTTTTTTTAAGGTTTATTTATTTTTGAGACAGAGGGCGACATAGCACGAGTGGGGAGAGGGGCAGAGAGAGAGGGAGACACAGAATCTGAAACCGGCTGCAGGCTCTGAGCTGTCAGCACAGAGCCCGATACAGGGCTCGAACCCATGAACCGTGAGATCATGACCTGAGCCGAAGTCGGACGCTTAACCGACTAAGCCACCCAGGCGCCCCTAAAAGCTGTTCTTGAGAAATAAACCTGAGAGGTGCCTGGCTGGCTCATTCAGCTAAGCATCCAACTTTGGCTCAGGTCATGATCTCACAGTTTGTGGGTTTGAGCCCCACAGAGCTGCATCAGGCTTTCCACTGTCAGCAGAAGCCTGCTTCAGATCATCTGTCTCCCTCACTCTCTGCCCCTTCCCCACTCAAACGTGCTCTCTCTCAAAAATAAACATTAAAAAAAAATTTTTTTTAAGAAAAAAAAAAAAAAAACCAGGGGCGCCTGGGTGGCTCAGTCGGTTAAGCGTCCGACTTCGACTCAGGTCACGATCTTGCAGTCCGTGAGTTCAAGCCCCGCGACCAGCTCTGGGCTGAAGGCTCAGAGCCTGGAGCCTGCTTCGGATTCTGTGTCTCCCTCTCTCTCTGCCCCTCCCCCGTTCATGCTCTGTCTCTCTCTGTCTCAAAAATAAATAAACGTTAAAAAAAAAATTAAAAAAAAAAAGAAAAAAAAACCTGAAAATGATGTTTGAAAAGCTTTGATGCATACTCTATATTACTCACATTTTAAGTTCGAGTTTTAACAAATGTATACAATCTTGTAACCCTCTTTAGATATATACTTAAGATCTAGAATATTAAAAATGATTTTTAGGGGTGCCTGGGTGGCTCAGTCAGTTAAGCGTCCGACTTCGGCTCAGGTCATGATCTCGCGGTCCGTGAGTTCGAGCCCCGCATCGGGCTCTGTGCTGACGGCTCAGAGCCTGGAGCCTGCTTCGGATTCTGTGTCTCCCTCTCACTCGCCTCATCCCCCCCCACCCCCTACTTGTGCTCTGTCTCTCTCTCTCTCAAAAAAATAAATAAAATGTAAAAAATAAATTGTTTAAAAATAATTTTTAAGTCACAGTAACACATTACTACAGTCAGGCATGCCTGGAACTTGAAAATATCTTTAAAACTTGAGGTTCTTTTCCCAAGTCACATTAAGGAACATGATGGTTCAGAAATCAAAGCACCAAGAGAACAGGGAGTTGCTAAAATCCAAAAAGATGAAGATATAGTCCTAAATTAACTTACGGCCAAAGAAACTGTAACCTAATGAGTTATATTAACTTACAAGAAGACTGTGTCAAGTACTAGGGAAAAAGCAACCAAAAGAACAAGAATTTATCATCAAGGGCCTAGAAAGAGGGAGGATTTTGAATATTGCAGTCCACGTGGCAATTTTTTCCTCACTGGAATATGTCAACTAGGTATCAATCAGGATCTCTAAGCTGCAAGCAACAGAAACCTATTCTGGCTAATTACAGCAGAAAAGCAATTTATTCAATTTGGGCAACTCCCAGAGTCTTTAAGAGGGCCCATATCTGCTTTAAAGGCCATATTACCAGGAATAAAGCCTCCAAAAGTCATACTGCTGGATGGTCCAGGAAAGAGCCTATTGCTACGGTCACCTCCACTACTGGGAAGAGGAACCGCATGCAGCTGGCATGGCTGACCCCACCAAGACTGGACAGAAGCCACTGCTAGCATTGCTACCACCCCTGCCCATCACAAAATTAACTCTTTGCTGCCCTTTCTTCTTGAATCTCAAGTCAAAGTTTAAGATGGGTGCTTCTGTTCGTGGAGCCTAGGTCAAGTGCCCACAACTCTAGCTACCATGAAAATAAGGTAGAATGTGGGTGGAGAGAAAGCTGAGGTAGATTAGGGTCAAATTATGTGGAAGCTGTCCTTTTGGTTGACACGTGGAACACATAGCACTAGGGGCTGAAGCGCAGATATCAAAATGTAAAACTATTAAATGAGAGTGTATTAGAAAACTGTATCTAGTACAAGCCTGAGATTTCACTGTTTATTATAGGGTCAGGCTACATTTTAAACATATGAGGCTTTAAGTCCAATTTAAAGAAAAACACCAAAATGAAAAATATGGCAAATTAGAAAAGATAGTATATGAATGACAGGACTGAGAAGCATGGATGCATGTAAAACTAAGCCAAGGAGAAAGTCTTAGCTCACTCTGGTGGCAGCAAAGAATGTGAACCAAGGAAGGCAAGAATGGGACAAAAGATATCATTGGAAAGTTATAGTCAGGTGTCAGGAGGACACAAGTACAGCAGTACCATTATGCTGAAGGACTCTAATCATTTAGGAGGAAAAAAAACAAACAAACAAGACTTTGTGATCAACATGTAAGGCACAAAAGGGAAGAAGCAAAGGATTGTGATGGTCTTAGAGTTGGACTTGAGTAAACTGGATAACGAGTGATAGCATGAAACAGACAGTGGAAAGACAGCAGGAGAAGTGTATTTGAGGGAGAAGATAATGAATTTTGTTTTGAACAAGTTGAGTTTGAGACATCTGTGAGAGGGCGGGGGAGGCTCCTTAGAACAAAATTGGAGGAACACTCGGGTCAATATTTGAGGGTTGGGAAGGAGAGGAGGATCCCACAGAGGAGTCCAGGAGTCAATGGAGAGAAGAGACTCAAAAGGGAATAGTGTCTGCTAACAGAGTATTTCCAGAATACAGTGGTCAGTTGTACAATAGAGAGGTCCAGCAAAATAAAGGCTGACAAATCCGTGGGCTTGCTCAAGGTAGTTTCAGTGGAACAGCAGGGTGGAAGCCAGGCTCAAGTAGCAGTATTATACAACTAGACTCATGAATGCTGATTTTCTCTACCAACCACTGAAAGCAAATACACACCCCTGAACTCACACACCAATCTGTACCAAATGAACAGCTCTCGTACTTCAGATCTTCACGTGAAGCAGCTACCTCGGGCCCTCTCTTGTTCTTCCTGAAGCAGACCAGATTCCTGGGTCTCAACCAAAGAGATTTCTGTTCTGATAGAGCACCAAATGGAACAGGAAGAACAAAGGTCTCTAGCCTAGTTGAGGGTAATCAGAGTAGCTCCCACATGGCTTCCTGAATAAACTCTGGGACTCTTGGCTTGGTCACAGTGGCAGTTAATTTAGATGGTTGTTTCAGTGGCCGGAACCTCCTTTCAGTGCCACAGCTGAGTCAAATTACCTAATTACAATGATAAAGGCTGAAAACTTCATCTCAGTTTACAGCTATCTTCCCCCCACAGAACACTCCTTTAACCTCTGAAGAAAAAAGGGGCAAATTACCATGGCTGTCAGAGCTACCCAGAATCAGGAGCAGAGGTACCGCATCTGAGCCTTGCCAGAGCAATCGCCTCTTCATCTCGCTCAGGCTCTCCTTATATACTAAAATAAGTGGTTACCTGACAGAGGAACCATTATTGGTGTCCTTACCAAATCCGGGAAAAGGGAAAACCAAAAGCAGACACTAAGTCAAATACATTCATTCAAGAAAACAGGAAGTTTGACCAATGCTATGACAACACCAGCAGCCTGTGACAGCAGACTTGAAAGCAAGGAACAAAGGGATTTGTGAACGTTACCTTTCCACGAGTCTTCTGTCCCCTCAAATTTGACCCATGCTGCTTCTTCGAAAGTACTACTTTAGTACTGTTTCACAATATAGCAATGGAAACTTCTCATGGTACCTTTCTCCAACATATTTTTGGAGATTAGCCAAAACCACATGCTGGAAATCTGCTGAGTGCCACAATCATATTAATATGCAATGAGATTCTATTTTGGGCTGCTGTTGATACTGGCCTTCCAGTCTGCTACAGGGTAAGGATATAAATTGTAAAACTGAAAATATCTGAAAAAATTAAAGGGAAGACCAAATAAACCGAAGCTTCACCATCACTGTAGGGTGAGCGTTTACAGAGGAGTTATTTGAGGGAGTAGTATTTGAGGGAGAATGGCCTTTCCCAGGTTGGAGTGGGAAAATTCCATGAGCTAGGACAGGAAAGGTCTACAAAGCATGAGTAAGGGAAGCTGCTATAAATGTGCCCTTCCCTTTCAATCAGCAGCCTCAGCTGAATATTATAAATGTGTCCCGTGTCAGAGGCTGAAATGGATTCATCAGTCTCTTAAGGTAGAACTGAGCACTGAGCAGGCAATTCGAGCAAGGCCAGGCCCAGTTTATCAGATGGGCTGCAGAGGTTTACCCAGTATTAAAAACCAGCGATCACCAGAAATTGTTGTCTTCAGTGTAAAACGATGCCTTTAAAAAGGGTTTGGGGCACCTGGGTAGCTCAGTCATTTGAGCGTCTGACTCTTGATTTCGGCTCAGGTCACAATCCCAGGGTCCTGGGATAGAGCCCCACACACATCAGGCTCTGTGCTGACAGCGTGGAGCCTGCTTGGCATTCTCTCACTCTCCCTCTCTCTGTCCTTCTCCCACTCACTCTCTCTCTCGCTCTCAAAATAAATAAACTTAAAAAGGGATTTAAAGGGACAGTATCCTCATTTATAAACAGGAATAGAAACTTCTTCCCTTTATGACATTAAAACTAAATCTCAATTTATCTTTAATCTTCAATGATGAACCTGGAGAGTTATTAAAATGATCAAGAAAGAGGGGCACCTGAGTGGCTCAGTTGGTTGAGCATCTGACTCTTGGTTTCAGCTCAGGTCACGATCTCAGGTCAGGATCTCACGATCTCAGGTCATGAGTTAAAGCCCCATGTCAGGCTCTGTGCTGACAGAATGGAGTCTGCTTGGGATTCTCCCTCCCTCCCTCTCTCTCTGCCCCTTCCTGGAGGGCACACATATATGCTCACTAGCACTTTCTCTCATTCTCTCAAAATACATAAACTTTTTTAAAAAATGATTAAGAAAGAGACCCTATTGAAGAAGAAACTTTAATTATTTAACAGAGGAGAGTTTTGAGTATTCAACCAAAGACACCATATCTAGACGTAGCCAGAGGTATATGAAGTACACCTCAACTCAAGGTGATTTTGGTGACTTCATTATTCCTCTGTTTTAGGAGATGATCCACCCTAATGAACTCAATGATCAGCAGAGGAGATTTCAAAGCAAGAGTAGGGAAAGGAGTTGTAGTTCACCTAGATTCCACATGATTATCTTCAGGACCTACAGCTCCCTGTTGCCATGCATTTTGCACTTACAGCTTCAGAAAAGATCTGTGAATGGTCCTAATGTGAATGGAGGAAATGACCTTAAAAAGCAGCTAGAAACATTCAGGTAAAATAAAAGGAAGAACATTCCTCCCATTCAAGTTGGAATTTGATGCCTTCTTACCAAAAGAAGTGTTCTCTATTACTATATAAATAGCATTTATCTGTGGGTCATCTTCAAGAAGTTTAGAGTACTATCCTAATCACACAACTGCAACTTTACTGCGGATTACCTGGGCACTTGTGAAAATGCACATGTCTGGGTCCCACCACAGAGCCAATAAACCAAACTATTCCATGGAGGAGCCTAGGACCCTGTATTTTTAACAAGTAACCCAATCTCTGTTTCTCTCTCGCTCAAAAATAAAAGCAAACAAACAACAAAACAAGCAACCCAAGTGATTTTCATAATCAGGGAAAAGTTTGAGAAATACTGATCTAAGGCTCTGCTTACAGTAATATAAGGCTATTCATCCTGGGGAGGAAGCAAATGACATGGAGAGAGGAAACTGGCTAGACTGATGAATCAGAACCGCCTCATGACAGAATTAAGAGAACTAGAATTTGAGGGGGAAAAGCTGAGCGGTTAAAGCTGGAGCGAGCGTTCTTAGCACTGCTTGGTAGCCACTAAGCTTGCTCCAGGTCCTGCGTCACTCCACCTCCTTGCCTTCCACACACAGTTACTCTCTTTATTGCAACAAGACTGCCTGAAGACTCCCGGATAGATCTTGAACTGCAGATGGAATCCAAGGGAGGATGAGAGATGCTTCCCAAGAACACAGCGGATACTCGGCAGTCCCTGGATATAAGAGGAGACTGAACTGGTCCGTTACCGGCCATCACAGACATCTCAAATCCAGCTACTTACCTAAACTGGAGAGTCTTTTCATCAAGCCAGCTTCTCGGATGGCAGCAGGACCACGTTCCACTCCTTTTCTTTTCTGTCACACAAATTACACATTTAGATCTGAGGTCAGAGGATTGGAAATAAGACCACTTTATTTCACAAAAATACAGAAATTTGCTAATTCTATACTTAGTTCCCAACAGATCCCTCTGAAAACCTGTGACAGCATTAGCCCTTCATTTTATTTTCACCTGAGGACTGCTCATTTCAAACACTTGCAGGGAAAGAGGGGAAAACAACTATCACTGGAATCCCATCATCCTTCCAAGCCCCAGGCTGTGGGAAGAACAAGCAGAGGCCAAGACAGGGGAGGGGGCTGAGCCAGGTCAGGATCCGGCGGCCGGGGGGTGTGTGAGTGTGGCTGGCAAAGGCCTGAGCCCGGACTTCTAGAGCGGTGAGCTCTCCACGACCGCAGGTTTCCTTCATTGATCAAAACAGCCCCTCCCGGCCTCCCGCCGCTAGAGCCGGCAGCGCCAATTTCCCCGCCAGTGAACGCTTTCTGAGAATAGACCCTGAAGCCTTAAATCCTCGGTCGCTCTCTTCAACCTCTTCTCCCTCGATTTTCTACCGGGTATTCTGGCCGGTTTCTCCCCCTCCAGCCCCTCCATGAAATCCTGTCCCTCCTCCCCTCCCCTCCAACACCCCAAGCGGGTCCCACCACTTTCTCGCTCCTCCAGGGGAGGCCGCAGAAACCCGCCAGCCCGCGGCCCCCCGCCCGCAGCGCAAACAGGATGCCCTCCATCTCCTCCCTCCCTCCCCATCTTCTACCAGGGAAAACCCCACGTGCTCTCCCGGTGCCCAATAGCGGGAACCCACCACCTCGTGCCCCTCCGTCTCTCCCCATCTTCTCCTCGCCTCCCCGTCCCTCACCCCACCCCCGCTTTCTCCAGGTTCTGCCCCACGGTGCCAGGTCCCGGTTCTCACCTGTCCCTGTGAGAACGGGGCTCCGATCACAGCCACCGAGTGAACCGACTTCTTCAGGACGGAATGCACTCGCGTCCGGAGGAGACGCGAGAGGCTGCTTCTCAGGGACATGACCGGCAGCGCGGGACACAGATGACCTAGAAGCTACTTCGTGCGGCTAGCCGTCTTAAGTGAGCGCAGCCGCTAGGCGCCGGGCTTACCTACCCGGGCGCCAGTTGCACCGCCCCGCCCCGTGACGTTACCACCGCCCGGCCACGCCCCCACGCCCCCTACCAGCCCCCCTCACACCTTCCCACAGACCCCGCCCACTGTTCCTCAGGGCCTAGACACGCCTTTGATGACGTCATCCAGCCCTGGCCGGGACTCTCCCTCCAGGGACGAGCCCCTACAGCTGACGCCAGGAGGCTTGTGTCGGTGTCTGGCCAATAAGAGCGCGGTCACGGGCAGGTGTGTTCCTTGGCGGGAAGCGGCCAGCACCCTCGAAGTTAGCGAACTTGCTGAACACAGGAACCAATTCGAAAGTCGCAGATCGGGACTCTCTTCACACAAATGCATGCCGCGCAGATGCCAACTCTAGGGAAGGGCTGCCTGGTCTGGGTCTGGCTGGGCTGGTCTGACCCCACTTGAGTGCTCTGCCAAAACGAAGCTACCATCCATCTCCTCTGTTCCATCTCAACTCTGGGTCCAAAAAACAAACTTACCCATCTTTGGGCGTTGAAGGTTAGGAAATCAAATATAGACTAGACCTCTCTGGGTCAGGCATGTCAATAAAAATTCACTCTCCTAGGTATTTTGGATGGGGAGGTTAGGATTATACAAAACAATTACGTTCCAGATGTTTTCAATTCTTTACCTGAATAACGGGAGCACTGGTTATTAAACACCAAACAATATATCTAGATTATTTCTAAATTTGGGGGAGGTTAAAGAGCTGAAAGTAACTACTCAGAGTTTTAATAATATTTTAATAATAACCAACTAAAGTTCCAAGAACATTTGGCCTACTAACAATTCCATAAATAAGGGACTATTTTAAAGACGAGAATACAACATCAGATCACTTTCCCAAAGTCACATAGCTTGTAAGTGCCAGAGCCGTGTGACTCCAGATTCTAAGTTCTTAACCGTGGCATTAGGGCTTGCCGAAATTTGCACGTTAGTCCTACCAAAATACATTTTTACACAAACAACAGAAAATTATCTCACCTGGTATCAACTCACATGCTGCTTTCTAAAATATTTAAGAAGTCTCTATGGCAACATCATAACTCCAAGGAGCTTTAGTATTATAAGACAGTTTATTTTTAGAAGATACATTTTATACCTGTCTCCCCCTGCTGGTTTAACAAAGACATGTCTGAAGCTTTAGCAAAATAAGCAGGACATAACCGTAAGGTAGTAGTTCTGAAAGTGTGGTCGCTGGGCTGGCAGCATCAACCTTCGCATACATGTCAAGTGGAAATCATTAGGTTCTACCCCTAAATTTACCAACTCAGTAACTCTGGGGGTGGAGCACCAGCAACCTAAATGTTCACAGTCTCTCCAGGGTCAGGGGCTGTAGGGAGCAGTAGGGGTGTAGTCAGGGATTCACAGTCACTGATACTGTCACACTGTTCAGATCCTTGGAATTATCTTGGTACCTTTTTCTTGCCCTTCACCACATCCAGTTTCTTCTCCTTGACTATGTTTTCTGAAATTAATACTGGCACAGTTCACTTCAGGCTCTCCTGGACTCCTGTGAAGGCTATTTCTTAAATACTTACTGTGGGTCACCAGATTGACCTTTCTAAAGTACTACATTAATCCTGCATGTTTTTTCACTGGTTTTCCATTACCTACAGTTTAGTCAGAGGTGAATTACCAGTTCCACATTATTATGCTCTAGGAGAGTGAACAGTAGATTGTCATATTACTATTACCCTTTAAAATTCTAATGATTATTACTTCTATATATCTGAAATATTTTATGACTCATTTTTAAAACCCTGAAAAATAACTGGTCTGCTTTTATTTTTAAAACATGCATTTATTTTCAAAATAAGTTATTAAAGGTAATATCCTAAAGTTATAGAAGTCATAGAAGAATAAGCTAAGTTTTAGAAATTTACTTTATATTTTTTAATGTTTATTTTTGAGAGAGAGAGAGAGAGAGAGAGGCAGAGCATGAGTGGGGAAGGGGCAGAGAGGGAAACACAGAATTCAAAGCAGGCTCCACGCTCTGAACTGTCAGCACAGAGCCCGTCGTGGGGCTCATACTCACAGCCTGCAAGATCATGACCTGCGCTGACACTTAACCACCCAGGCGCCCCTAGAAATTTACTTTAAAACTTGTACTGTTATACCATAGGTCTAGGACCCTGCTTCCTGAGACCCAAAACAAGTTGTGCTGCCTTTCTCCTTCCTTTATTGGAGAACATAGATACTCTGCCTCTTTAATTCAGCGCCTGCCAACACACACTCTATCCTTAATAGGCTGCTAGCAGAGCGTGTCGGGGGAGTGGGGCAGGGGACAGGGTGGTGAGTAGGGAAGACCTGATTATGGTGTTTGCTGATTTCCATGGTGTGTCTACTCCCAAGCTACCATTGTGATGTCACTGATGATGGAGTTGGGAAAAGGTGCTCATCATACAGTATTTCCACCATACAAATATGATCAACATAAATAACGTCAAGAGCATAAATAATGGCAAGATATAGTAAAATAATTAGGCAATGACAAGTTTTGAATGTATGTTCTTTGTTCCTAATATAATTTACTTGTAAGTTTATATAATTTGATTTTTTAATAATAGCATTTAACAACTTGCTCAGACATTCTTGAAAATTTAGCGATACGGTCTTGCAGGTGGCTAAAAGCAGTCTCCAGCATACCATTGTTTACTGAAAATCCAAGGAAACTCAGAAGAGTCTAAACAAAATTCTCAAAGGCAGGGACCATAACCCTCTCTGCTCATCACTTCATCCCTTCCTGAATACCGTGCTTGGCACATAGCAGGAGTTTGGCAAATAATAAACCTTCCAGATTCTTACGAAATCCTTACTCATGAACCTTGGTCTATGGCTCTGATATGGAATGGAATGGAAGTCCCCAGGGGCATCTGGGTGGCTCAGTCCTTAAGTATCTGACTTTGGCTCAGGTCATGATCTCACAGTTCATGAGTTTGAGTCCCATGTCAGTGAACTTGAGCCCCACTTCTGGTAAAATATGAGCCTCAGGTGAGCCCTGCTTCTCTCTCTCTCTCTCTCTCTCTCTCTCTCTCTCTCTCCTCCCTTGTGGGATTCTCTCTTTCTCTCTCTCTGCCCCTCACTCACTTGCACGCTCTCTCTCTCTAAAAAAAAAAAAAAATTAGGGGTGCCTGGGTGGCTCAGCGTCTGACTCTTTTTTTTACGTTTTTTTTAATTTTTTTATTTTTGAGACAGAGAGAGACAGAGCATGAACAGGGGAGGGGCAGAGAGAGAGGGAGACACAGAATCTGAAACAGGCTCCAGGCTCTGAGCTGTCAGCACAGAGCCCGACACAGGGCTCGAACTCACGGACCGCGAGATCATGACCTGAGCCCAAGTCGGATGCTTAACCGACTGAGCCACCCAGGCGCCCCACAGCGTCTGACTCTTGACTTGGGCTCAGGTTACGATCTCACAGTCCATGAGTTTGAGTTTGATGCAGGGCTCTGCGCTGACAGCATAGAGCCTGCTTGGGATTCTCTCTCTCCCTCTCTCTCTCTCTCTGCCCCTGCCCCACTTGTTCTCTATCTCTCTCAAAATAAATAAAAATAAGCTTTAAAAAAATGGAGTGGAAGTCCCTGAAGATTTCCTTCCAGACTTCTACTTTTACATGCTAAAGAGCTGAGTTGAGCTCACACCTTTAGACTCTAAAATTTAGAGGCTCTCTTTCATTTAAAAAATTCATTCATTCATTCATTCATTGAACACTTTACTGAGCACTTAGTGTGTGCAAAGCATTGTTCTATGTACTGTGCATAGAGATGAAGACAGATAATAGCTCATGACTCCCAGTGCTTACATTCTAGTGGGGAAACCAGTCAAGCAGTTAAATAATCTCACATAGTAGTAAATGCTATGGAGAAAATAAAACAAGGTAATGGGACAGGAGGTCATGTTTTAGCAAGGGGTATCAGGGAAGGCCTCTCCAAACTGACATTTCAGCCAGACACCTAAATGATGAGAAGGAGCTGGTCATAACAAGTTCTCTCTGGTCATAAAAACTACTCTCAAGGGAGTAGAGCCTTCTAGGCTTACAGGAACAGAAAGATCCAAAGCCATAAAGTTGAAACATGCTTGTGGGTCAGAAGAAGAGCAAGAATGCCTGTGTAGCCCAAATGTGCAGAGCAAAGGGGGGTGTAGGTGTTGAGTCAGAATGACAGGCAGAGAACAGATCTCAGAGGCAGCCATGAAGAGCATGAACTTCAGAGGAAGAATTTTTTACACAAAAGCAGAGGGTTAAATGTTCTGAATCTGCATTGGGGAGTTGGGAAAATGTGGTTCCTTCTTTCTTGCTTTGCTCTTCTATCTGGGGGCTGGGAGAATTAACATAATAACCCTAAGATACAGTTAAGGCAACAAAGCAGAGGCTACATTCTATGGGGGTAAAATATAGAGTCTGTCTACCACCCAGTGGGGACTCCCACGTTCATAGAAAGGCTGAATAGAGAGGAATAAAGGAAGGGATGTAACTGTAAGTGCCTGGTTTAATTGCCTGCACACCCCACAGCCCGGTGTGGAGGCAGCCACCCGAGCCCCTTACATACTCCTCACACACCCCCATCACCGCCACAAGACAGAGGGGTTTTCAGTATGAGCCTTGATCAGTGACAGGGACACAAAAGCAGCAATATGGCTACCATCAAGGTATAAATGAAACTTAGTGTGAAATCTGTCTTGGCACCAGTGGAAGGCCAAGGCTACAAAGGACACCTGAACACTTTGTTCTTTCTTCAGGTTCCATTCTTAAGCCTCTACCCGACTATTCTTCTGTTTGGGACATTTTGTAACCAAACTACCCTGAGTTCTCTCCTTGGTGAGTTACAGAGACTGCAGGAGGTGGAGGAAACTTCATTTGTGGCAAATGAGATCCTGGGGAGTAACTTTCAAGGCCAGGACCCCTGAGTGGAGGTGAGTGGGTTTCTTTTATTTAGGGTTAGGATGCATGTTCGGAAAGGGGAGTTTTGTCATCACGTGTAAAGGTGGGCATAAGGCTGCACAGCATATTTAGAAGACATGCCTATACTTGTATCCCATGTTAATGAAGCCTGTGCTCCTCCTTGGGCTGAGATGTTAACAGTATAATGAAGTAGAGGAAACTGTCAGGTACTCTATGGTCCATCTACTGTGGTGTGAGTCAGTGGCCAATCTCAAACTGGTCTAGACTAGCAAGCTCTTGCTATTGTTTGCCTCTAAAAGATAAGGTTAACATTCCTGTGAAGAAGGGGGAGGGGGTTGTCTTCCCAGCAACAATTTTAACCTCATTAACCCTATGAGGCACAGTTTCCCTTTCTCCCCTCTCCCTTCTTCCTTTCCTTCACTTAATTTCTTGTCATCCTTAAGGTTTCGGTGTCAAAGCCCCTTCTTTGAAGAAGCCTTTCCAGACCTCTTAAGTTGAATTAGACATAATAACAGTATTTGCTGAGTCTGCTGAATGATTATTATATGCTTTATATGTGTTATTATATGCTTTACAAGTATTATTTAATTCTCCTCACAAGGCAATGACATAGACACTATTATCTCCATTTAAGATACGGTAACCGAGGTGGTGCCTGCATGGCTCAGGTCATGATCTCATGGTTCATGGGATGGAGCCCCACATCGGGATCACTGCTGTCAGTGCAGATCCCACTTCAGATCCTCTGTCCCCCTCTCTCTGTGCCCCTCCCCTGCTCGCCCTGTTTCTCTCAAAAATAAACATTTATTTTTTAAATATATATATCTTTTTAATGTTTAAGTTTTTTTATTTTTGAGAAAGAGAGACAGAGTGTGAGCAGGGGAGGAGCAGAGAGAGAGGGAGACACAGAATCTGAAGCAGGCTCCAAGCTCCAAGCTGTTAGCACAGAGCCCGACGTGGGGCTCAAACCCACAGACTGCAAGATCATGACCTGAGCCGAAGTCAGACTTTCAACTGACTGAGCCACCCAGGCACCCCCGAAATAAATAAACATTTAAAAATAAATAAAGGACTCTTTCTCCTTGGAAGCAGCTCCTGTGAGAGCAGGAATGGTGTCTTACTCACTGTCATTTAACACAGTTCCTGACACAAGAGGTGTTCAATAATTTTTTATTGAATGCCTGGATATTAAATGGCACATGAAAGTGTCTTTTCAAAGAAGTCCTATCTCTTTCTGCTAGGAAAATTCCAAGGATGCAATTCCCATTCTTATATGGGAACGGAAGATTTCATGGAATTAGCACTCAAGCTGAGCCTTAAGGATTTTCCAGGAAGAATCTGGCGGGTGCGTGGGGAATCGTGAGAATACTGATATCAAGCTAAGAGGCATGAACTTGAGTGATGAAAGTAGAAGGAGAGAACCAATAAATATTTGAGAGCCCGCTAGGGATACAGTGATAAAGAGTCCAACTTCTCCTGGAGAGAGAGAATTATAGGCACTAATGTGTGTGAAAAAAATAAAATAAGATGATGTGGTTGAGGGTATGTATGAGAACTGGGTTAATTAGTACAGTCAGGGGGATAAGGAATAGATGTTAAAAGTACTCTGCTGGTGGGGCGCCTGGGTGGCTCAGTCGGTTGAGCATCTGACTTCGGCTCAGCTCATGATCTCACAGTCTGTGGGTTCGAGCCCCACGTCGGGTTCTGTGCTGACAGCTCAGAGCCTGAGCCTGCTTCAGATTCTGTGTTTCCCTCTCTCTGCCCCTCCCCCGCTCATACTCTGTCTCTCTCTGTCAAAAATAAATAAAAATTAAAAAAAAAAAAGTACTGTGCTGGTACAGTAAATCGTACTTAGCTACAAATTAGGGATGGAACCAGAAAAGGGAGAGGTGTTAAACCTGGATGAGGAAGAACATTATGGAATTGGAGTAATAGTTCTGAAGGGGTTAATAGTCTACCAAAGTAGTATGAAAATTACTTGAAGCAGAAAATATCTGATCAGCAGCTAAAGAAATAAATAATAAAGCAAGAAATTTAAGCAGAGCCTCCCAAATACAGCTGCCATGTTTCCCTATATCTTACCCCAATGAGGGAATCTCCTGATTGGAAAAGACTGACCATCATAAAAAGTGTGACTTCAGCTGCTCATTAGCTTCAAAAAGCCCAACAGAACTTTCCACAATTTTAAGTATGAAGCCCTAATCCCCCTTTTTTAGGTGTTAGTTATAACTTTATCTCTGGCTATCTAGTTACTCATTACTGAACAATTCTCCTTTTCTGGGTAATACATCTATTGTTCAGATAATTTGCAGGTAACTCACATTCAACTACATGAATCTGAGATGGTAGAGGAAAAGATTTCCTCCCAACACTACTCAACCCTGGCAGCCGTTAAACATAAACTAGGCAGCTTCCAAAAAATGCTCATGCCCATACCCTCCTGGCCCCCCACCCATTTTTATGCAATTATCTGGGATGGACCCAAGTAGTAGAGTTTTTAAAAACTTTTCAGGTGCTTCTAATACACAGGTTAGAGAATCCAGTATTAAGTGTTATATCTTTCAGTGCTTCTCAACTTTTTTTTAAATGCTTATTTTTGAGAGACAGAGCACAAGCAGGGAAGGGGCAGAGAGAGACAGAGACACAGAATCCAAAGCAGGCACAGAGCCCGATTCAATGTGGGGCTCAAACCGACAAACCGCGAGATCATGACCTGAGCCGAAGTTGGATGCTTAACCGACTGAGCCACGCAGGCGCCCCAGTGCTTCTCAACTTTTAATGTGCAAGCAAATCACCTGAGGATCTTGTTAAAACTCAGATTCTGTCTCTATAAGTCTGGGGTGAGAACCAAGAAGCTGCATTTCAAATGAGCTCCTAGGTGATGCCAATGCTGCTGGTCTACTTACTACACTTTGAATAGCAAGGCTTTCTTCACCCAAGGTCTATTCACCTTTCCTTTTCAATCTTCAGGAACATTTCACCTGAGGGTAACTTATCACCTAGGCTACACAGTTGTGGCTTGATGGAAACCACTTAAAGAAGTTGTTGCTATTGACCACATGAAATTGAGTTGAGACTGTAGTGGTCTGATCAAACCTGTTTGTCAAACCTACACCCATCAAACTAGATCACTGTTTTATTTTATTGTATTTTATTTTTAATTTTTGTTTTTTAGTGTTTATTTCTTCTTGAGAGAGAGAGACACACACAGAGCGTGAGTGGGGGAGGAGCAGAGAGAGAGGGAGACACAGAATCCGAAGCAGGCTTCAGGCTCCAAGCTGTCAGCACAGAGCCCGACGCGGGGCTCGAACCCACGAACCGTGAGATCATGACCTGAGCCCAAGTCGGATGCTTAACCGACTGAGCCACCCAGGCGCCCCACTAGATCACTGTTTTAACTAAGCTTTCCCACAAGCTTGTTTTATTCCACTTAAAAAACCTTTAGTGTACAATGACACAAGGTGTCTTGATGTTAAAAGGGGAGAGAAACCTTCCACATAAAAGCCAGGTGTTCCTCTGGGGCGCCTGGGTGGCGCAGTCGGTTAAGCGTCCAACTTCAGCCAGGTCACGATCTCGCGGTCCTTGATTTCGAGCCCCGCGTCAGGCTCTGGGCCGATGGCTCAGAGCCTGGAGCCTGTTTCCGATTCTGTGTCTCCCTCTCTCTCTGCCCCTCCCCCGTTCATGCTCTGTCTCTCTCTGTCCCAAAAATAAATAAAAAACGTTGAAAAAAAAAATTAAAAAAAAAAAAAAAGCCAGGCGTTCCTCGACTTGAAAATATTAAGCGTAACTATCTTAGAATGCCACAAGATGGGGATATGACTCTATGAAAAGCAAAACAAAACAAATTCTACTTTCTGCTTTATCTGTTTCAATAGACTTCTTTTTATATGCCTATTTTTTCTACTGTTGTTCTGCCTTACTTGAAATAATTACTCACCATTTTCAGCGGATAGGAAAACAACAGTGTGATAATAAATAAATTATAGTAGAATAACATGATGGAATGCTATGTAACTATTTTAAATGGTATTTATTTAAAAAAATTTGTAGAAAGGGGCACTTTGTGTGGCTTTGACTCAGGTCATGATCTTGTGGTTTGTGAGTTCGGGCCCCACATTGGGCTCTGCTGTCAGCACAGAGCCCACTTTGGATCCTCTGTCCCTCTCTCTCTCATCCCCTCCCCCCCTCTCCTTCTCTCAAAAATAAATTTAAAAACTTAAAAATCTGTAGAAATATGGAAAATGTTTGCCAAACATTAATTTTTAATTACTGTTAAATTAATTAAACAAAGGAGCCATCAGGGTGTTTCTATTAGGTTAGCTGCCTCCCTAAGCAAACCAAAGCCTAAACCTGTCAATGCCTCAAGGTTAATAAATCCAAACCTAGGCACAACTAATCACAGATAACAAGGCCACCTTAAGCTATAGCCAATCACATAATTCCCTGCTTTCCTTCCACCTCTTCTCTATAAAAGTCTTGCCCCTACCTCCCACCAAGTGGAGAGCTCCTAACTACTTCCCTTTTGACATTGCCTTATTCAAGTGGATGTTTGCTCAAACTTAAAATCTTAAATATGCCCGTTTATAGTTTACCAGCACACACTTATGTTCACACTAGGACTACAATAATTTTAAAAAGTGTAATAACTAAGATATGGAATGAGAGAGCAACATGTAACACTGAAAGGCTATTAGGATTGGGTGTAATATTTTTATTTTCATTCAAAAACGTTTTGTATTATATCATCTTTTCAACAATATAAACATTAAAACAAGAGGATCTAAATGGTTGGGAAAATGAAGATTTACATGTTTAGGTGGCAGGATTATGGATGTATTTTCTATTATATAATTTTAATTTGATGTTGGGAAAATAATAAACATATCTTATTAAAAATGGACAGATTGGGGCGCCTGGGTGGCGCAGTCGGTTAAGCGTCCGACTTCAGCCAGGTCACGATCTCGCGGTCCGTGAGTTCGAGCCCCGCGTCGGGCTCTGGGCTGATGGCTCAGAGCCTGGAGCCTGTTTCCGATTCTGTGTCTCCCTCTCTCTGCCCCTCCCCCGTTCATGCTATGTCTCTCTCTGTCCCAAAAATAAATAAAAAACGTTGAAAAAAAAAATTAAAAAAAAAATAAATAAAAAATAAAAAAAAATAAAAATGGACAGGTTGGGGGCGTCTGGGTGGCTCAGTCAGTTAAGTGTCTGAGGCTGACTCTTGATTTCGGCTCAGGTCGCGGTTCGTGGGTTTGAGCCCTGCATGGGGCTGCCCCTCCTCTGCTTGTGTTCTCTCTCTCAAAAATAAATAAAACATTAAAAAATTAAAAAAAAACAAACAAACAAACAAACAAGAGCAGCCTATCCTGACAAATACAGAGTCCAGATTTCTCAAGCTTCCTTTCTCTGCTTTCGCAATTCATTAGGGTATTTATTAGTTGTGGTCCTGCAAAAAGATGTTAAACTTTCTCAGAGGAACTTGCCAATTGCTAAGTCGAAGTTCTTTTTGTCAGCTGCTTTTCCTTGCTGATGAGGCTAATGAATATTGTGAAGTCCAACATTTAGAGCTAAAACAATCACTCCTTGCTGTTTTTCTTTTTAAAGCTTTTCTTTCTTTCCTTCCTTTTCTTTCTTTTCTCTTTCTTTCTTTCTTTCTTTCTTTCTTTCTTTCTTTCTTTCTTTCTTTCTTTCTTTCTTTCTTTCTTC
The DNA here is from genome assembly GCF_028018385.1 of Neofelis nebulosa. Taxonomy (NCBI): domain Eukaryota; kingdom Metazoa; phylum Chordata; class Mammalia; order Carnivora; family Felidae; genus Neofelis; species Neofelis nebulosa. The sequence goes on along the minus strand of NC_080788.1, from coordinate 114,546,663 downwards.
TTTCTTTCCTTCCTTCCTTCCTTCCTTCCTTCCTTCCTTCCTTCCTTCCTTCCTTCTTTCTTTCTTTCTTTCTTTCTTTCTTTCTTTCTTTCTTTCTTTCTTTCTTTCTTTCTTTCTTTCTTTCTTTCTCTTTCTTTCTTTCTTTCTTGTCCCAGGTGGCATCTAACCAAATGGCAAATACTATACAGAGGTTTCAATTTCTACTGAGGTGTCAAATTGCATAACAGTTAAGATGACACTGATCTGACAGAGCAAGGAGTTATAAACATTTCGGGGGGCACCTGGGTGGCTCAGTTGGTTAACTGTCCAACTTCAGCTCAGGTTATGATCTCATGGTTTGTGAGTTTGGGCTGCCCCGCGTCCGGCTCCGTGGTGACAGCTCAGAGCCTGGAGCCTGCTTGGGATTCTGTGTCTCCCTTGCTCTCTGCCCCTCCCCCACTCACGCTCTGTCTCTGCCTCTCAAAAATAAATTTAAAATGTTAAAAAAAATTTTTTTTTTTAAGATTTTGGAATTATATTATCACAATATTTATCCCTAATTTAATATTCAAAAAAGTACACTAGGTACCTTTTTTTCTATGACTCTACAGTTGTGAACATTCTGAACCTGCACAGGTTCTTTTTAAATGTTTTTTTTTAAAAAAAATTTTTTTTTTTCAACGTTTTTTATTTTTATTTTTGGATAGAGAGAGACAGAGCATGAATGGGGGAGGGGCAGAGAGAGAGAGGGAGACACAGAATCGGAAACAGGCTCCAGGCTCCGAGCCATCAGCCCAGAGCCTGACGCGGGGCTCGAACTCAGGGACCGCGAGATCGTGACCTGGCTGAAGTCGGACGCTTAACCGACTGCGCCACCCAGGCGCCCCTAAATGTTTTTTTTTTAATGTTTATTTATTCTTTTTTTAAATTTATTATTATTATTATTATTTTTTAATGTTTATTTATTCTTGAGGGAGAGAGACAGAGTGTGAGTGGGGCAGGGGCAGAGAGAGAGGGAGACACAGAATGCAAAGCAGGCTCCAGGCTCTGAGCTGTCAGCACAGAGCCCCACGCAGGGCTCAAATTCAGGAGCCTTGAGATCATGACCTGAGCTGAAGTCAGCCGCTTAACCGACTGAGCCACCCAGGCGCCCCTGAACCTACAAAGGTTCTTTTAACCTTTTTTGTGCCACATTACAATGTTTTAAAACGAATACAATATATAGGATTTTTTTAAAAAACAATTAAACTGAATTAAAATACAGTCATCAAAAATTTTATTTATTTTGAGAGAGAGAGAGAGAAAGAGAGAGAGAGAACAAGCAGGGGAGGGGCAGAGAGAGAGGGAAAGAGAGAGAGAGAATCGCAAGCAGGCTCTGCACTATCAGTGTGAGATCATGACCTGAGCCGAAATCAAGAGTTGGACGCTTAACCCACTGAGCCGCCCAGCCACCTCAAAATATTTTTAAAATGTGTAAATAGTTGTATGTGTCTCTACTGCCAGATCAAATAATAAGATCTAGAAGTGGATCCCATAATTACTGCAATTTTGAAGTAATGAGGAGTGGAAATGACATTTTGAGATAATTATTGTGAAATGAAAAGTATTTGTGGTTTCTATGAGAGTGACAAAAATCACAAGTATTGTTAATACTAATTGCATTCATAACCAAAGAAAAAAAAGTTAAATTTCAATCAGAAGTTAATGAAACCAATGATAAACCTCTGATTGTATCCATGGAGTTCAGGTTAAGAACTCTAGGACTGAAGGTTTCCCCAAAATATCGACAGTGTTTCTCTCAGTGGTGTAAATAATGGGTGGCTTAAGTTTTTCTTCTTTTCTGTATTTTTCCAAATTTCCACAATACGCAAAGTTCACTTTTATAGTTATAAAAGACATGCACGTGTTATTTACAAAAATGAGAGGGGTGTATTGCTTGGTAAGATTTAGGGTATAGAAATAACATTGGAAAAACAAAGCAATACTTGAAGAATATCCTTTAGAGGAAAAAATATAAACAAAATCCTGGATGGAGACAGAAAAACGGAACCTGACTTTCATAAGAGAGACTTAAACCTGGTGAGACTGTTATGCCATTTATCTTTACAGACAAAGGGATCATCAATTCTTTAATACATGATGCTGCCTCAGGGCTGAAGCACCATAATTCTTTTCACAGGCCACAAGCCACTCTTGAGCCACATCCGAAGTTAAAAAAAAAAAAAAAAGAAGAAGAAGAAAAAGAAAGAACCCACAGGCCGCTGTTACTCATGAGTTTAGTAATTTTATTATCCATACCTTCTACATCTTTCTTTCTTGCTACGGAGTCCCAGCCAAGCCTCATTTGTCTACTCAATGCTCCACTCAGCGGTTCGGAAGAGAGAAACTCCCAGGCCCTACAAGACGCTCTTGGACCTGAGCCCTACCTCTACCTCCCCAACTTCCAAATGCATTCTCCATGTGGCAGCCTCTTGATTCTTCCAATAAGTCAACCCTGTTCCAGCCTCAGGGATTTTGCCTTTCCTGGTCCTCCAACCTGGCAAATTCCTCCTCCAGAGCTCTCCCAGACCAGTCCGGATCCTCTCTTGGGAGCTCCAGGGTCTTTCCTCAGAGAGATTTTCCTGACTGTCCTATTGCACGTCCCCAGGCCACCTCTGCCGGTCATATTACTTTCAGCAGAACTCTTTGAAATTATTTACGTATTGTTTCTCTTACTAGGAAGGAAGGCACTTGAAGGCAGACCTTCAATATTCACCGCTGTACCCTTGGCGCCTAAAACTACCTGGCTCAGGAATGAATGAATGAGTGTATACGTGTGGATCGATTCCTTAGAGCGTACTCTGGCTTAGAAATAGAAATCAGTTTGCCGAGAGAAAGCGCAACAGCGCTTTTAACAGCGGCTTTAATCGGCAGGCTGAGTTGGCCCAATGCAGTCTCTGCAGTAGACAATCACAAAACCCCGGCCCAATCTAGCGGCGAATTACAAGCTCTGGATCTGCGCCACACCTCTCGTCCCGGAACCGCGGCTGCGCCGAGCGTGAGACAGGGGCGAACGGGGCGGGGCCGAAAGCCGCTCTCCGGAAGTGGGTCCAGAGCCGGCGAGAGTTACGCTGGCGGGCGGTCTAGAGCGGCGCGTCCCGGCCGGGAGGGAGCGAGCGAGACATGGAAGATGAGCAGAGCTTCTCGGATATCTGTGGCGGCCGCCTGGCCCTGCAGCGCCGCTACTACTCCCCGTCCTGCCGAGAGTTCTGCATCAGCTGCCCTCGGCTCTCGTTGCGCTCGCTCACCGCTGTCACCTGCACGGTGTGGCTAGCGGCCTACGGACTCTTCACCCTCTGCGAGGTAATGGCCGGTCGGCCCCTTCCCGAGGTCGGAGTCGGGGGCTCGGGTTTGGAAGGGCCTTTGGGGTCTTAGGGTCGAGTCTGGCCCTCCCGCCAGACCCTCCTGCTGTTGTAGGGTCGGAGGGCGGGAACTCACTGGTTCCGCTGCTGCACAGCTATTTTCTTTACGTTTAGTGGTTTGTACTCCTGTACTTTATCCCTCTCACGGGTCGTGCTCTGCTCTGCGGTTCCACCTAGCATACAAGTAGTCCTTGCACGACAGTCTAAAAGTTTAACTTTCATGTGCTGTACGTAGTACATGCTCGCAGTAATTCAGTTCCAAGAGTTGAGAGAACTATTAAGTGGATCGTCCTCATCCATCATTTCCACTCCTAGAGGAATCACTGTTAATAATACCTTAGGTCTTAGGGAAACTTGTCTTTGCCTCCACAATATGTATGTGTGAACACACACACACACACACACACACACACACACACACGTTGAGAGCTTGATAATTCTTCCTAATTTCTGTTTTTTAAGGCAATCGAACACCTCCCCCCAGTCCCTTCCCCCAACTTCGAGTATTTTCTAAAGAATTATGAAGTTTCAGAGAGGAGTTGTTTCTGTGCTCACTTTCCAGACTCATTCCTACTTTCTGAGCCTCAGTTTTCACATGTCTAAAATGGAATTGCTGTCTGCCATTCTAGCTTCACTGTATTGTGAGGGTCACATGCAGTAGCTTTGTGACAGCCCTCAAATAAAAGGAGTCACCTTAATTGCCCTTTTCAGGATGAGTTTAGTTTTAATTTCATATGTAGTGCCCTGAATTGAATATTTTATTCCAGGAGTGATTGGCCAGAGCTAGGACTATTTATTTCTGTAATTTGGATATTGTTTTCATTATTGCATTCATTGGCTTTTTTGCCATCAGAGTGTGGTAATTTGGCACAGGTATATGCAAAATTAAGTTTGCTGTAATTTGTACCAAACTGTATCTAAAAGTTGGTTCTTAAGTCATTTGAATTGGTTAAGTTGCGAGGACAGTCCTCCCTCCCCCTAAAAAGATTTAATTTATAATGTAGTTGAATTTTAATACTAGCCTGAATTCTGGCCATGTGCCCATGTGAGGTGAAGGGAACAGATATTTATTAAATGCCCACTGATTGCCAGCTGCTTTCCTGAATGCCTAGTTTTAACCTTAGAAGAAAACCAAGGCTCAGAAAGAATAATAACTTATCCAAAGTCACAGAGCTAGCAAACAGCATACCTGGGGTTCAAACCCAGGGCTGACTCTGAAACCGTTTCTTTTTCACTATACTGTCTCCTCCGTGGAGAGGGCTTGCTTAAGCAAAATTTTTAAATAGAAGTCTTTTTTATGCCAACTCCTTTTTGTACTCTCATCCTGGTGTGTCCCACTTACCTCCATCACGTGCCCAGGGCTCAGTAACCTTATCTTCCTTTAAACTCTACTGCAACACTTCTTAAGGGCTCTGTGTACCAAAGTTTCTTACCTTTCCTTGTGTTCAAAACTGTTTGTCAGAGTAATGAATCTCAGGGGTGAGAAGAAGTCTGATGAAAGAATTTATAAAAACATGAGACTTAATTTCAGCCCAAATAAATACTGAATTGTTAGAATTTCAGACAGAAAAATGAAGTATAAAGAATGCAGGCAGTAATGAAGTTTTGAGCAGGGATTACCTTATTAAAAAACGGATACGGATTAAATCCTCTAACATTTATTGTTCTTCATCCCTTCTTTCCTTCTTGTTTTTGAATTCACAATTCTATTAAAATTGTAGGTTATTACCTTATTCCAACCGGGAATGCTTTTCCCCCTTCCTTTCCTCAACCAAATATATCTGTCAGTAACCATCACCTCTCTGCACCAATGAAATCCTTCCTTGGAGATCTTCATGGGATATCCTTGTGTGCTTTGATGTCTCTCTCTCACTCTCTTTTAATCCTTTCTTAGGCACAGTTTTCATAGTATTCTCCAAAAATATTTTATATGTATTAATTTTGCCTCTAATACATCTGTAAGGGCCAGGACTGAATTTTATTTCTCTGTATTCATCCATAATGCTTATTCAGTTAAGACTGTGAACCAGACATTGTACTAGATACTAGACATTTAATTAACTCAAAATAGGTATTTCTGGATCACCAGAGACCCTGCACATAGATTTTTCTACCCTCCATTCATTAGTCAACAAGTAATTATCAGTACAGAGGTCGGCAAACTTTATCTTTAAAAGGCCAAATAGAGGGGCTCCTGGGTGGCTCAGTCAGTTAAGTGTCCAACTTCGGCTCAGGTCATGATCTCGTGGTCCACTGTCCATGGGTTCAAGCCCTGCATCAGGCTCTGTGCTCATGGCTCGGAGCCTGCTTCAGATTCTGTGTCTCCCTCTCTCTCTGCCGCTCCCCTGCTCACACTCTCTCTCTCAAAATAATAAATAAATATTTTAAAAAAAAAGGCCAAATAGAAAATATTTTAGACTTTACAGGTCTCTGTCTCATAGTCATCTGTTTCTTTAACAGTTCTTTTAAAAGTGTAAAAATCATGCTTAGCTCAGGGTGGACCAAACAAAAATAGATTACGGGCCCAAACAGACTCTTGATCCAACACTTAACTATGTGTTAGGTAGAACGAAGTAGAAAAGTATTTTCAGAGAAAACCAAAGGCAGCCAGTAGTTAAATCAATAAAAACATATTTTATTCACTATTGCAGTAGGAGAAAAGAGATCTCAGTGTAGAATTGGGCTCAGTTCTGAATACAGCAAGGACAAGTGGGAATTTATAGCCAAGGAGCACAGTGGGAGTCGATAGAAAATGGCTAAAAAGAAACATCAAAGGTGAAGGGAGATTCTGGCTAAATTGACATGATTCTTGCTAAAGGCAGGTGAGGGTCATCAGATTCTTGGTACAGCCTGTTGGGTAGTGCAGGCCCAATAAGGATGGACACCGAGGTTGAGGGTTTAGAAGAGCTTGACTAGAGTTAGGTCAAAGAAGGCATCATGTCAGTCATAAAGAATAAGATACTTCGCCTTCCGTCGGTTAAGTGTCTGACTTTGGTTCAGGTCATGATCTCCTGGTTTGTGAGTTCAAGCTCCACATTGGGCACTGTGCTCACAACAGGGAGCCTGCTTGGAATTCTTGCTCTCTTCTCTTTCTCTGCTCCTCCCGTGCTCATGCTTTCTTTCTCTCTCAAAATAAACTTTAAAAAAAAAAAAAAAAAAAAAGGATAAGATACTTCTTGCCTTCAAGGAATGACAGTAAATTACTGAATCTCTTTTGAGAGATCAGTCAGTGATTTTTTTTCTCTGTGCCATCCTCCTAAATAATAGCTTTTTTGGGGGAAAAAAATAATGGCACATGAAAAAACATACATCAATTGAAAAACACATTCAACTTCAAAAGGCTGTAAATGTGGTTTTTATTTATTTATTTATTTATTTTTTTAACGTTTATTTTTGAGACAGAGACAGACAGAGCATGAACGGGGGAGGATCAGAGAGAGAGGGAGACACAGAATCTGAAACAGGCTCCAGGCTCTGAGCTGTCAGCACAGAGCCTGACGCGGGGCCCGAACTCACGGACCACGAGATCATGACCTGAGCCGAAGTCGGATGCTTAACCGACTGAGCCACCCAGGTGCCCCTGTAAATGTGTTTTAGAATCAAAGGAATAAATACCATTTTTGAGCCCATAACACATTAAGTTAGTCATTTCAGCTACTCAGTCACAACCCAAAAGAACTAAAAGAGTCCTAAATGATACAATCTTTATTATTTAACAAAACAAGAAGTCAGGAGGTAGGAGGGCTCTAGAAGGCATAAGAGGCTTAGTTTTGATTCTTTTCATATTCCTGCTCTTCCACCCTTGGTGTACTCTACTTGTCCTCAGCCTGGCTTTCTACATTTGTCTACAGTCTGGCAGAGTAGTAGTAGCCCCATAGTAGTTCCAGGCATCAAAACTTTTAAGAGGAAGGGATCTTTTCTTCCTTAGGTCTCTTTTTAAGACGGACTTCATTTTCCAGAAGCCTCTCCAGCAGACTAGCCAGAGTTGTGTCATGTGCTCATTTCTAACGCAGTCATTGGCAGAACAAATAGGAACCAATCATGATTCACCCCCAAGTTCTATTAGGAAGGAGGAGGGGGGCTGTTGAGTACTCTCTGCTACCCTGTGCTAAGCATCTTACTATGAACTGTCTGGTTTTGCGCTATTTTGCTGATGGAGCATGAGAGAAAATGGTGTGAATCCTTAAGTTTCAGTTTTGGAAGAAAAATCTCTGAGAGTGGTGCGATGGTAGATACTGTTTTGATGGAGGTTCTCCTCCAACACCTATCCATTTACTGCCTGGATATATTTCATCATCTGCTTTCCCAGCACACAGCACTACAGAGCTGAAATAAAAGTGATTTCCTCTTCCTCCATGCATGTTCTTCTCATCTGTTCAACTCACAGCAGAATACAGACTTTTTTTTGGCGTTGCCTAGAGGGGACCTGTTAAACAGCAGAGATCTGTGCGGGAGGATCACTTGGTAATCTTATCGCCTGTGTCTGGCTCTCTCTTCAGAACAGCATAATCCTCTCTGCTGCCATCTTCATCACCCTCTTAGGCCTGCTCGGTTACCTCCATTTTGTCAAGATTGATCAGGAGACCCTGTTAATCATAGATTCCCTTGGTATCCAGATGACCTCATCTTATGCTTCAGGCAAAGAAAGCACTACCTTCATTGAGATGGGCAAGGTGAAGGATGTTATCATCAATGAAGGTATTTACATGGTAAGTAGTTGAGTAGTATTACAGGTTTCTCCCATGGCCTTTGCCTGGATCTAAATGAGTCTTACTTAATACCTAAAGTGTTTGATGTCACAGAATTAAACTTGAAGACTCTGTTCCAGTATTGTAGTGTTTCCTTTATGGCTAGCGTGTCTATAAACCTTGAAAGTGAAATTTCTACTGAAAAGGTACATTCCTTTATTTTTAGAGATATAATAAATTTTCATAGATAGGGAGTCAGCATTTCAAGTTTATTTTTTAGCCTGATTTCAAAATCATCTCTGGTTGTTGTTGCTGCTGCTGTTTTGTCATTTTCATCTAAAGAATGAGAATATACTCCCTCACTTCAAAAGTGATCAAGTGTTCTACTACGTAGAGATAACCATTTATAAAAAAGTTTTTAGCCTTCCCTCGAAGAAAAAGAAAACAAAATGAGTTTCACTTAGATTTCTGCTATTTGGTTTATTTTCTTGCAGCAGAAGGTGATTTACTACCTCTGCATTTTATTGAAGGATCCGGTGGAACCACATGGGATATCCCAAGTAGTACCTGTCTTCCAGGTGAGCACAGAACACTTGTCTAAAGTTTCTTCAAAAAATCCGTTACCTTTCCCTGCTCTCTGCATATCCATTGCTACTTATATTCGGTAGGAATGTCAACTTTTGTTGTCAAGAACGTTTGAGGACACTTGACAGCTACTTTTAGTGAGAGTTAGGATTTTAGTTATTTCAAAAGTTTCTTTCTGAAGCAGATATAGGCTTTCAGAAATACTATGAATTTATACAAATTTTAGAGAAAAAATATATAGGAATTTCTGCTCACAAATCACCATTCATCTACTCTGTTAGGCTGCCAATATATGCTTTTACATAGATGTCATTGATCTACACATACTGCTGTATCCTTTTTGTGTCTTGCTTTTTAAATCTAATATACATAATTTCATGCATCTACAGAGGCCATTATACTTATTATTTTAAATGGTTATATTATCATGTTGACTGAGTTTATTTAGCCACCCTACTGCAGGGTTTTGAAATCATCTCCAGGTTATTTTTTGTCTTGCTCTTACAAAATTTTCTCATACAAACATGATTATAGTAAATTACTTTGTAAGTATATAAAGTATTTATGTATGTAGTTAACTGTCTTACTGCCCTTTTTCACAAAAAATTTAAGGCTGCTAAGTGAAAATTCTTTTGCGTTACAGTTCAGAATTATCTTGTTAAAGCTTATGAACAGTATCGTAGATTTTTACAGTTTGAGATTTGGCTCCAGAGATTGGACAACTTTACCATACTTTGAGAATTTGTACTTGTTTTTCATAGTCTTGGCTAACGGTGGATTTAGTTACTTGTTTACTTTAGTATGTAGGTAAAGGAATTTAAAGTTACTAAATTGCTCTTTAAATGACAAAGATACTTTTCATATTTCCTTGTATTACCTACCAGCATTTCCTCTTATTTAAAACTATCCATCTCCTCTATTAATCAAGTAGAATCTAGATATTGATTATGCATTTGTAACAATTTATATATTTTGGGTAACAAGTTTTCATTAAATACGCTTTCCACATATATTTTTCCCATTCTGTGACTTTTCTGTTAATTTTGGTTGTATTGCATTTCACTGTACAAAATATTTTAATATTTACATATTAAATTGCCTTTCTTGCCCTTGAGGACTGTTTCACAGCTGTGAATTTCCCAAGAGGGTCTGTCCTTGTTATTCCTTTTGCTTTCTTAGCCAGTAGGGTGCCATCTGGCCTGAGCTTCTGCTTCTCTGGGCTCACACCTGAGCCCTTTAGACCCCTGATGTGCTGAGAGATTGAGGTTGCACATGGATGCAGCACCAGTACGTGCTCTCTTACGTTCATCTTGACTCTGCATTTCTCCCCTTTGGAATTCAGAGTGCCAAGCCCCGCCTGGACTGCTTGATTGAAGTGTACAGGAGCTGCCAGGAGGTCCTGGCGCACCAGAAAGCCACATCAGCAAGTCCATGAGTCCCAGCATTCAGAAGGCCAGTATTGTCTTCCATGGGAGATGACTCCTAAGCCATAGTGGCTGGTTTATTTTCTGTATTCTAAACCATCGGGTGGACACAGTCCTAGGAACCAGTATGGATGCAGTGGATCTCAGAGCCATAGAGCAGGTGACTGGAAACCTAACTCATTGTGTGATGTTGAGCAAAGTCCTGTGTATTGTAGTGATCCGCTTGTAAGGTTTTGCCTACTTTACCAACTAGGGGGAGACCTTAAGAAAAGACATATCAAAAGTAATGTTAACAAAGAGCACTTTGTGAAATTCCTAAACACATTCAGGTTTACTTTTTGTAGAATTTCTGGAGCAAGACCATGGGAAACTGACATCAGCTATCTTAAGAAACATAATTTCCAACTACATAGTACCCCTGTATAAAAGTTAAGGAAAAAAAAAAGTCAAGCCGTTCAGGTACTGGTGAGTAGGAAGAAATGTCCTACAAAAGACTAGTCTCTGTTCACCTAGCTCCTTTGTTCTGTACAGGGTTAATTTATGATGACTCTCTTAATAAACCGATCTCCTTCCAAAACATACACAATAATTGCCTGGTTCACAGACAGTTGCTTTTTATTGACATTGAACACGGCATTTCAGTCTTGGATGTCAAGCACATTAATACTCTTGTTACTCAGCATTGTCTATGGTTTCAAACACTTCTTTTGCCAAGAGGGATGGGACAAAAGACCAGACAGAAATTCGACTTTGGTTTCCAGACAGGTTAAAGAAGGATAAACACACAAACTTCAGAAGCTTTTGATTATAAGGCAGTATCTTCTGTACTTAATACACTATGGGAGGATTCCTGAAAGGCTGGGAAGGAGCTAGGGTGGGGGAAACAGCTTGACCCCCAAGTTCAGTGTGAACGCAGCTCCATTCTTGCTTTTTCCTTAGGATCCTTTTTTTTTTTTTTTTTTTTTTTTTTAAATTCCCAGGTAGATAATATTATCCTCATGGGCGTTAGAGATACTCAGGATATTATAAAACTAGAGCTGTAATTCCTTTTACATCAGCTCAGGAGGGGTTATTCAGGAGACTGTGGTACATGTGATGTTTGAATTGTTCGAGGTAGAAATGTCTCAGCTAGATCTCATATCCTGGGGGAAAGGCAGCAACAGAAACGGGAGACGGCTGTAAATTGCCAGCCTTGCAAAGTCAAGTTTAAAAGACAGATGCTCTAATGTGCTTTTTTTTTTTTTTTTTAATCATGTTTGTCAGTTTAAAGGGTGAGAGGGGGGAAGCTTATAGCAGCTGAGGTGTTCAGATGAACTAGTTCCAACCTTGAAGGTTTTGCAGTGTGCAACACACACACACTTTGTGGAAGTCAAAGGCTTGGTTCCTGGATGCTCCTGCTCAAGCCACACAGTTTTCAGCCCTTGATTGATAAATGGTGAGACTGCCTTAGAGCTATGAAATAAAGCTCAGCTTCTCCAATGGCACAGAATCAGAGTATAAATGAACTCTTTCGTCTTTCTGTTTTCTGTTAGGGGAGGGTGGAGGCAAAGATCATCTCCTTTGCACTCAGCAGAAGGCCTCAATTGCAGATGGGGAGATATTTATATCACCAGGGTGCTTTTAGGCTAGGACAGGTATCACCTGTGTACCTTCTGCCCTTGGACTAATTCCCAGCAGAAGTTTGCCATTGAGTCCTGAGGAGCAAATTCAGGCCCATGAGCCTGGATTCTGTTTCTGACTCATCTATGATGGCCTCACAAAACAGCAAAAAACAGTGCATTTGCTTGGGTTTTTCAAAGAGCAAGGAAACCACTGGTGACCATCCCATCCTACAGCAGGAAGCATAGCCTTTGCTGAGCCCTGGCCAGTCATTAAAATGAGACAGGGAGAGGTCAGATTGGACTTAACTCCCTGACCTTGCTTGCACCCAGTTGGGCTCACAGAGTGTGAGGAAGAACAGCTTGAATCTCAGCAGGGATAGTGCCTTTTCCTTGTCCTGCAAAGATAGGAACTCTTGCCCCAGAGGGGCACTGCAAATGCCTACTCATTTGCAGTGGGGAAGGGGAAAGGTGAGTCTATTCCTTTTCCTCTAGCCCTGCCAATACCTTTCCCATCTGGAAAGGGAAGTCCAGTTTTAGTGAGTTCTAGGCTTTTGTCACAGTTCAGGTGAATTGGAAATTTTAGTCCTGTCTTGTTCAGGGATGTTGGGAAAACTTCAAGTATAAATCCCCACATAAGGACCATATACAATATAAAAGATACCATCCTTCCTAAGAGTATCAGTGCAGAAAGCTCTGACTTATGGCACTGATGCCCTCAGTAACTAGTAACATGGACCATCCCAGTCTTGTATCTAGAATCGGGCAGCATCCAGAGCTCAGTATTCTTGTGGGAAAAAAAGTGGTTTTTATACTGGGTCTGGATTTTTAAAAGTTGGGCCCTGAAACATGATAAGGCACCTAGAGAATGAAGGCTTCATGGAAAGTGAAATAACACATTTCACAGAACAAGCTGGGGGAGGGCTGTTAGACCCCATCACAGTAGTATCACACCCCAGGACACCAATCTCTAATCACAGAGGCACCAGGTGGTTGGAGGGGGAAAGGGGTAGGAGAAATATTCACAGCAACGTTGGCCCTCTGGCAGCACATGGAACAGAAGCAAAAAACTGCTGTCTGTCCAGTTCCCGTAGCTGGCGGGCAGCAGGTGGGTTCGTAGGTGGGTTCACAGTTGGAGAGCAATGGTTCATGTAGCTGGCCATGATGAAGGTAGCCTCTGCAATCTAAGGAGACAGCAGAAACAAAGGAATTGAACTAGCCTTGGCCTGAATCCTGGCTTTCTCCCTAGCTGTTATACTAGGTGTATAACCTTCCTGGGCTTCAGTTTCTTACCTCTTAAAATATCTGGGAGGTTCAGAGGCTCAGTGACACAGTACCTGTTAGTCTGAAGGGCCACTGGCGCACAGTACCCTCCTGAGAACAGGAGGAGCAATATTCTCTGCTTACCTCCGAGTGGGGAAGTGGTCCTTCCTGGAGGAAGGTGTCTGTATAGCCTCTCCTATGGCAGGGGTGGTATTAAAGAGAGGAGGAGGTTTGGGATACTCCAGTTTTATGATTAAAACAACAGGGTCTCCAGTGACTTTCAGAATGGAATCAGGAACTATTAATCAGAACTTAGGTTTTGGAGCCTTTATAATTGTTATTTTTGCTAGTCAGTATTTCCTGTACTGAGTAGGAACAAAGCTCTTAAAGCAGTCTTTGGGACTGTCTTAAAGACCACAAGGCGGGGGGGGGGCGCATGTACAGACTGTCCCACTTTGTGACTAGTGTTGGCAGAGCCCAGGAGAAGGTGATAGCACACTGAGGAGGACGCTGCCCTGGCCCCTGGATCAGCTGCATGAAGAGCAAGTGGGCCCCGCCTCAAGCCTGCGTGGTGCTGGGCTGCAAGGGCTGAGAGGCCCATGTGGAGAGCATGGACATAGCCGGACCAGAGTGCGTGCCCTCCCGGCCAACCCCTCACTGATCAGCTTACCGGTGACTATTGAGATGCCATGCTACCTGAACCCTTGGAGGACTGACTACAGACAAGGCCAAAAGTTGTACCTGGGACAGGGCCCTTCTAGAGTATGGTCGTCATAACCCCAGCATCCTTTCCTAACTGCAAGCCCACCTCATCATACTAGGTAGATCTGAGTAACATGTTTTAGCAGCTGTCAGACCCACCTTGGGAGCAGCCATCCGGAAGAGCAACTTCTCAGTGTGGCCTTTTCCAGAGCTCTGGTCCAGAATGGATCTGATCACAAGCATGAAGTCATCCCGGCAGCCACCGAAGGTCATTACTGAAGAGTAGGGGTAAGTGACGTGCACATGCTGTGAGAAGAAGCCCGTTAGTTCTAGGGAAATTTTCCACCTGCCTCCTGAACTAAACCAGCATCCCCTGTCTATTGTGGGCACTGGTAGCCTTAACCAGAAAGGGAGAACTCTGAAGTGGTCATAATTTGGAGATTCATGTCTTGAATGTCAATAAGCTGTATCTAGACTAGAGGACAGCAAGGCTGGGGCGAGGCCTCACTTAGCTCAGGCCTTTGAGTGCAGACAGAAGAAAAGATGCTGTTCAGGAGAAGGAGGGGTCAGAAGGCCAGCCCTCATCTTTCCATACCATAGTGCTGTGGTCCAGGATGCTGACCCCATCTTCATTCACAGCAATCCACACCAGAGCATTCTCCTTGGAAGACAGCTGTGCAGGCTGGGGAAACAGGAAAATCTCATCACACATGTCCACAGCTAGGGAAGCTGAACTGACAAGAGCTTTCTGAGGAAGAAGGCACATCCAGGGATCTGCTAGGCAGTGGTTTCCAACCTTTTTCACATCTTGGAAAACATGAAAGATGGTACTTGCACAGCCTGCCAAAGTAAATAGCCTTGGGGCTCTAGCTATCTAATTACCGTCCCAAGAGGAGAGGGGTACCTATAGCCCATCCTGCCATAGTACACTCGTTGGGAGGCTCTGTGCTGCACAATAAAGGCCAGCCCTGGCCGCTCTCATGAGCATGGAGACTGGGCTGTTTTCTAGTTCACACAAACTGACAGCATTCTACCCAGTCTCTCCCAGCTGAAGTGCATCTTGCTTCAGCCAATTTCCTAGGGGCTGCAAATGAAACAGGAAAGCAAGCAATCTGAGGGGCTTTAGGCACTACCAGTGAGAAAAGTAACTCTCTGTTGGACAATTCTTAAAATGACTAACTTTCACTGCCAGGACTGCAGTAGAGCAATCTGGATTTCCTATCTCTCCTACCCAAAAGGCTGGGGAAAGGGAAGGACATGTCCTCCTTTTCAGAAGCTTTTCCCAACCCCCCAGACAGAGGGTCCCAGGGTCCCCCATTATATGCCTTTATAACACCCCATACGCCTTCAGAACACTTGTTACAGCTTACAAAATAACGTATGTATTTAGAGAGAGAATATATATGATTATCTGATTAATGTGTACCTCCTTACTAGATGGGAAGCCCCACAAAGGCCAGGACTGTGTCTGATTCGCTCATCTCTTGTAATCTTAGGCAGTGCCTGAGACCTAGCAGGAGCTTAACAATTCTTTATTGAATAAATGAGTGAATATCCACTGTCTAATCTGTACTGTTAGTGAACAGGATCATGATCCAGCTTTGAGGATCCTCTGAGTATGAATAAATTTTATGCACACCAGACACCTGGAGAAGAAAAGTTCCAGTTGAAATTAATATGGGTCACCTGGCCTTTCCTGCAGTGAAACTAACTGTTGCCTGAGTAATTTAAGAGTCTCCTTTGGCCATGCTAAGTCAGTAGAGATGTATTCACTTAGGTTATATATTGTTCTATCTTTTGCACTTTTAAAAATGTTTATTTTTTATTTATTTATTTTTTTTTTTAATTTTTTTTTTCAACGTTTTTTATTTATTTTTGGGACAGAGAGAGACAGAGCATGAACGGGGGAGGGGCAGAGAGAGAGGGAGACACAGAATCGGAAACAGGCTCCAGGCTCCGAGCCATCAGCCCAGAGCCTGACGCGGGGCTTGAACTCACGGACCGCGAGATCGTGACCTGGCTGAAGTCGGACGCTTAACCGACTGCGCCACCCAGGCGCCCCTAAAAATGTTTATTTTTGAGATAGGGAGAGATAGTGTGAGCAGGGGAGGGGCAGAGAGAGAGGAAGACTGGATCTGAAGCAGGCTCTGCACTGACACCAGACAGCCCGATGCAGGGTTTGAACTACTGAACCATGATATCATGACCAGAGCCAAAATTGGATGCTTAACCAACTGAGCCACCCAGGCACCCTCTTTTACACTTTTTAAAAAATGAAAGCATTCTTGAGGGTGTTATGTCAAGTTTGAATCCTTATGTGTAAATTAGTCCTTCCCCCACCCCGCCCAGGGGTAGCATTGTAAAAGAAATTAAAAAAAAAAAAAAAGGAGGCACTTGGGTGGCTCAGTTGGTTGAGCATCCAACTCTTGATTTCGGCTCAGGTCATGATCTAATGGTCCTGGGATTGAACCCTGTGTTGGGCTCTGAGTTGGGCATGGAGCCTGCTTGTGATCTCTCTCTCTCTCTCTCTCTCTCTCTCTCTCTCTCTGTCCCTCCCCTGCTCTTATTCTCAAAAAAAAAAAAAAAGGCAGTCAAAAAGGAAAGATGAACATCACCCAGAAATAATCCTGGCCCAAAACCAGTGATCACAACTCTGCTCTGGACCCTGGAAATCTGAGAGAAAGCCAGAAATGGGTGGAGAAACAGCGACCTCTGGTGGTTGCTAGTGTGCAGGTGGGCCCTGGAGCCTGGACTGACTCAAACGTGACCAGATGTGGGCAGTAGCTTGAGAAATTCAGGGCATGTTCCTGAGGGTGTGGTAATCACTCCTTCCCCCGGACACCACCCACACTTACCTGAGCAGCAAAAAGCTTAGCACCAAAGAAAGGCCATTTCCGGGCCACTGTCAGGTAGATGCGGATGCACTCAGGAGGGGAGCAGCCTTGCAGTGCGGTCCACTTTGTGGTCAGCAGATCTGCCAGGTGCCTGGTTTGGATGGATGGAAAGAGATGGTGGCCGTGAGGTGCCAACATGTTTTCATTGCAACTGGAGGTCTAACCCGGCTCCACAGTCCATGCCTCCCCACAGCAACCCCCTCCGAGACCTTGCAGCCTACCTCAGCTGTTCAGGGGGTGCCCCGTGTCTGTAGCGCCTTGGGTAGAACCTGTCTAGGACTTGTTGGAGGTGATGCTGAAGCTTGGCAGGGGGTGTGCTCCCAGGGCCTGGTGGGGTGGGCCTCTCTAAGTCTCCATATTCTACCTGTGTTGGAAGCACATGGAGTGAGCAGTCAAGAATCCAGAGGTGGATGGGGTGGGGATGGGGATGGGGCTGGGGCTGCTGGAGAGGTGAAATAAACCATTACTTCATTACTTTATTGGTGGGGTGTGAACGGATGCGAAAACACTTCTTGTGAACAGACCCTGTGTCTCAAGTTTCACACACACTAGAGAAACCACCTTATGGTCCTAGATGATTATTTACATCAACTTGCCTTTGGCAGCTGAGGTTAAGTGCCTTATCCAAAGACACAATTAGCGGCAAAGGAAAACTATGGATATTCTGGCTTCTAATCCAAAAATATGAGATCCAGAACTGAAGATGCTACAGCTCCTAGAATATTGCAGTGTTCCAAGCCTTTGAATCAGACACCTCACTCAAATCCCAGCTCTGCCATCTGCCAGCTTTGTAACTTTGAGCAAGCTGCTTAAACTCTCTGGGCTTCAATTTCTTCATCTATTAAGTGGAATTAAGAACTAACAGGGATAATCATATAAACTGTTCAGCAGAGGACCCTCTATAGAGTATTGGGTAAATGCTTATTATTATAAAGATCAACTGTTATTATTGCTCCTTCCTCTCCACCATGTAGATTCAGACCCTTTCTCATGGGAACCAGGAGGGCATCCCAGATACCTTTGGCCAGATAGCCTCCTCAAGGTAATAAGGAAACGGGTCGAAGTCTGAATGCGTGTTCCCCTTCCTAATTCTACTTACAATGCTTTACAGTTGTAAGTACAAACTTTGCCACATCCATTATGTGATATACATCATTTCAGTAGCATACTGAAGGAAATGCAAGGACGCATTTTTGTTTACTGTACACCAACAAGGAAACTAAAGCACAGACCACTGCAGTGACCTGGCCAAAATCTCACAGTGGGAAGGCGGGTAGCACTCAAAGGCAAATCTTTGGATTCCACGTCCAGAGTTCTGTCCGTAACCTGTATCTGCAGTGAAGGGCTCTGCTGGGTAAGGAGTCAGCTTCCCTCCACAGCCAGGGACAGCGAGGCCACCCTCCCCTCAGGCACCACAGGGTCTGCAGTCTCCTGTTTTAGGCTGTGTGGTACGTTCCACGTGTGAGTTCAGACACGGTGCCCTGATCCTGCCAATTCCTGAACTGCCTTACCTGGGCCATCAGGGCAGCCATCTCGAGAGCCAGCTCCTTGTTGACAGGAAACCTCCCTGCCACTATCTCCCCGCTAGTCTGGGAGGCAAGCAGCAGCCGCTCCCGCTCCGTCTCCCCTTTGACTTGACTCCGAAAGTACAGCCTACGGGGAAGACGGAAGAAGCCAAGACTCAGTTGGGATCCTGAATGGATGAGGTTGTCTTGGCCTCTGTTTATCTTGATTTCCAAAGAAAGAAACTACTCTCTTTATACCATCTGTGAGCCTATTTTCTATTGCCTCCAGAAAAACTTAACTAAACATGACACAGGGCAGATACAGGGCCATTAGATCTCAGCAACAGTGGCACATGTTACACCTGAATACACCACCACGCTACTGGATCAGGGGAGGGGATCTGCTCTCTGGAACCAGAGCCTATTAGGGAACTGGATGAGTTAAAGATTCCAAGAGACTAATGGAAATTATTTGCCTAGAGACATACCTGGGATGGGATTTTCTTATTCAGATGGATAAAAAAAAAAAATCCTGGTATCTACTTCTGTATTTCCTGGAATTGTTATAGGAGCTATTTATCCTTTGGCCTTAAATAGTGCTCATACAAAGTTTCACTCTCCTAATGTAACACATGCAGCCATCCCACAAGGTTGGTCTGTTTCCTTGGCAGGAGTATGCGCGCGTGCGCACGTGTGTGTACATACGTGCGGTACACAGACTGAGAGCCTGAGCTGTCCAGGTTCTCCAAGAGGATCAGCAGAGCCTCATTAGTTGGCCTCATTAGTTGGGGCCCCAACTAATGACCACTAAACAGTGTTCTATCTGTGGATCCACTGCCTGTCCGGCACAGGCCATCCAGCTGGGGGAGTGGCAAGTGGCGCCCCAGTGGCAGCCCTCAGTCTCGGCCCCACCCTCAGGCGGTGTTCAGGACCTGTTCTTGTACATCAGCTTCACCACACGTGTGCCACCCTCAGCCTTTCCAGAGTGCAGCTCCTTCAGGGCCTGTTCCCACTTGGAGATGGCATCACAGATCTTAAAAGAGGCAAGAGAGGAAAGTCAGAAAAGCCCCTGATGAAGAGAACAAGGACCAATCTGGGGCAGGACCCAGGCAGGGTGGCAGGGCAGCAGGGCAGCATCGAGTGACTGTCCTCCATTAGGAGGCTGACTTGCAGGCCTCACGTGCCTGGGACCAGAGGGGTCTATAACAACCTCACAGACAGAGGTAGGGCCCTGGGCATGGCATGAGCAGCAAAGCATGGAAGGCTGCCCCCACTGGCCTTAACACCTGAGGGGGCTTTCCCAGAGGCCAGGCAGGTGTCAGTCAAAAACCATGGCCTCATATTACCAGCTCTGTTTCCATTCCACCGACTGCTATTCTCTTGAAGTATACCCAGAGGCCTACCGTGTAACAAAGCCAAACAGACCCCCTGACATTTATAAACAAGATATGTGGCATAGTTCTTCCAGGCAATGGTAAATAAAAGACTATAGAAGCCTTTGTCCTGTTGCCATTAAAAGAGCAGACACAGAACCAAAACACTCCTACTCATCAATGCTACAATATGTTCCCACAAACACTTCACATCTTGTCTGCTAATCCCAGACAAGATAGGTCTGAAATCCCATTCAAGGGTCCTTTACTTGTAGAGGTACCATATAGATCTACCTGCTTACAATTTGCTTGAACCAGTAAGTGCAGGCCCTGGCAGATGGAAAGATTGAGGGGCCAGGGAACAGCACCACATCCGGTGGACCTAGGTGTACAGCTACCCACCTCCGTGTGTGGATTGTGTGACTGGCAGCAGCCCCGGTTGGAGCTGCTGCTGACAAGTGCCTCCCTGTCCTTCCTACACCACGCTGAGAAGCAGCTTTTCCCCGGGACACTGCACAGCCCTTCAAGGGCGGGAGCGGTGTGGAGACAAGGGCACACACAACTTCTCTCTGCCTGTACGGGTATGTTTTAGGATGCCACAAAAATGCTGGCTCGGGGGAGCACCTTGGACTCCAAACCCAACAGGCTGGGGGACAGTAAGGCACCAGCCAGGGGGCTCTCTCCCCATCACCAAAACCCGAAAGCCTGGAGGTCTCCCAGGAGGGGCTCATTTGGCTTACGGGGAGACCATCATCACCTTGATGCTCCCCTGCAGGCAGTGTTCCAGGTCCCTGCCAGAAGGGTCATCTGTGAAGAGGGCAAAGCCAGAGTGGGAGGACTTCCTCATGCCCGTCTCTTGGTTCAGACGCTGGAGGAACTCATCAACTGTGGAGGAGCCGTCAAAACCAACCACCTGCACGAGAGAGGTGTTAGTCCCAGAGGAAATTTCGTATCTGGGAGGTGGAAAGGCTTGGCTGAGAGGAGCAAGGGCAAATGCAAAAGCTAAAGGAAGCTGGTTTCCATAGTCACACAGAGGGTGAGTGCTTCAGAGACAAGTGGCCCGCTATAAGCTGGAGGCAGACAGAAGCTCTGCTGCTCCTTGACTGCTGCTCTTTTGGAGGTCTTTTGTCCTGCGCCTTTCTTGGTCAATGTCTCGGCTTCCCCGTTCGTGCAGTGGTTTCTAAAGATCTACTTCCCAGGTGCCAAACAGCAGAGCACTTTTGGAGTTCAAGCTCCTTTCTCCCTCCACACAGGCAGTAACGGTCCCACCCCCACCTCCACACCCCAGGCCCATCCTGCTGGTTTGCCTATTATTAAGAGTCTGCCAAGCCTAAGGAGGTTTAACACCCACCTGGCCCAAAGATATTCTCTGGGCCGGTGAGATGAGAAGACTCAGGAGAGGGATCCCGCGCGGCCTCCTCACCTGGTAAGTCCCATTGGCGAAGTGCACGGGGATGCTGAAGGGCAAGGAGTGGTGGAAGGGGTTGCGCAGCAGGATGGACACCACTTCCATGCGTGACGGCCTGGCCTCCCGCTCCCCCACCTGTAGAGTCCGCTCCACTGCCCGCTGGCAGTAGGTGGCATACTGGCCAGTTTCATTTCTAAAAAGACAGGGAAGAAAGAAGAGAATCCCAGGGAATTCATTCACCCCTGCCATCTTGACACCTTGGCTGCCTACCCTGACCTAGCCAAGACCGAATCCGCAGCTGGGCAGGCTGTGAAAAACGTGACACTCTGGTCTGGGGTGTTAATTTGTCATTCAGGGCCTATGTGCTGCAAATTGCTGGCAGAGATATTTCCTCTGGAAGCCAGAAAAACATGGCAACAGACCATGAAAATGTGGGGATGACTTGGGGACACCGGAGCTTCACGTGAGCACATCCACAAAACACGCATACACAGACTGGTGTGCAGAGCGGCCCAGGCCTCCACATGCCCATCTGTGCACACAGCACTGAGGTCTCCGTGTCTCCATGACCCCTGTGCAAACCACAGGGGCAGGGTGATTTGACCCATCTTGGTCCCCCCGTCCCTCTTCGCCATGCCACCGTCAGCAGTGCTAGAGTGGCATAGGAAAGGACCCTCACTCACGTGGGATCTGCATGGCGCTGGAGCTGCTGTTTGATGTACCAGAGGAAGTGGTGCTGAGGCAGGAAAAGTGGGGCACACAGAGCCAGGAGCTGCCAGCACTGCCAGGGAACAAGCAGCATGGGGTGAGCGCTGGGTCTGCGGCAATGCCCGCCCTCACAGTCCTGAGCTACCAAGGCTTCAGTGCTCTCCAAACCAGGGCCCCCCACCTTCTGTGGACGGCAGGATGGCCCATCCTGGTCAGGCTTTGTCCAGAACGGCAGTCACCCAATCTGACTATGCACAGACATCCAGAAGGGGCACAGAGAAGGGAGGTGTACTGAGGCAGCTTGGAGCACTGAGGCTGCCCATTGGCCACCAGGCCTAGAGGGTACCTGCTCCATTCCCTCCTTCCCCCTTCCCGGCTCCTGGGCAGTCCCTGCCAATGGCCACGGTCAGCTGTTTTGCCCCAGGATGCCCACCTGCATGAGGGAGTACTTCTGAGGTGGGCGGCAGCTGGTCTGCTTCATCAGTTGGCAGTAGATCTCGCTCTGCAGCTCGGGGTGAACCAGGCAGACCTGTAGTGCCGTCTGGGCCAGGGACACGTGATAGTCTATGGAGGCCGCTTCCACAGGCACGTTGATGAAAAGCTGGCAGGACTGGCACGAAAATGGTGGTGGGCCCGGGCAGACCAACAGCCCCTTGACTAGCATCCGTGGTGACAGTGGGCAGATTGGGCCGTCCCCCCCAAGGGCTCCAGGCAGGCTCCAGTTCACTGTAGGAAGCCCTTTCTAAGAGGGAGCACTGTCACCGCTTGAGAGCATGTCTGCCTGCTGAGAAGGCTACTCTGGGATAGAATCTATCCTTCTTCAAATGTGTCTGTTACATAAGCAAGACATTCTTTTTTTTTTCTTTTTAAAGAGAACATTCAGATGGACACAAAGAACACTGTAAAATAGGTCAGAATCTCTGAGGTCCAGAAGCAACATAAACCTGGCCTTTCCTGCTGTTCACTAGAAGAGAAAGGGAGTTCCTCCAGGGGGAGTTTCACCAGCACTTCCCAAGGAAGCCGGGAATGCCTCCCCACCATAACTGACTGTGGGGGGTGGGGGGGACAGCGGGGCGGGGGACAGCGGGGCAGGGGGGAGGGAGCTGTGGGACTCTTTCCCTTCCATTCAGATCTTTCTGTGAGCTCCCCCTAACCACATGGGTCTCTTCTACCTGAGCACCACCAAGGTGGGCAAATTGCTCTGGGAGAGTCTGGGTACGTGGCGAGGGCGCCACCTGTTGGTGCACCTGGGTTCCATTCCCGCTTTACCTTGAAGAGCTTGAGAGCCTCCGTCTGCAGGGCCTCGGAGGGCAGGGTGGTGAGGGAGGTGTATAGCCCGTCTTTGCTGTAACACAGCATGGGGTGCCTCCAGAGAGGGGAATCTGCCCAAAGCACAGCACCAGGGGTGAGGGAACTTGCCTCCCACCTCCACTCCCACTCTGATTTGTGAAGAAAACAAGGGTTAACTGGAACACACGGACTGCACCGGATTTATCCGCAGAGTGGGGGGTATGCAGTTGTACACTGCATCTAGCACGCTCACAAGCATGGCTTACAGGAAGGTGGCTACTGCCTTCTTCGGGGGGCTGCAGTGGGGGTGAGTGTGTGGGGCCGTGGGTATCTGCGTGCAAGCATGTGTGTGCGGGAGAGGCCCCTCCCTGCAGTGTCAGGTATGGATGGACAGTGCCTGTCAGCGGGGAACACACAAGGAGCAGTGAAGGGGTGTGCGGCGTGTGCCATTAGTTCCTCAGGGTCCTGAGAATCAGTGGCAAAATAAAGACCCTGTGACACCCCAGGCTTAGGTTAGTCTAATCCCAGTTTAGGCTTCATTCATTGATTAACAAACTTTTAACCAGCTTCCTTCCTTCCTCAACTCTCTGCCCGGCCAGCAAAGCTGCAGTGAACAATGTAAAACACTGACCCACTGGAAAGTCTGTTTCCCAAATAAACTCCCCCAGATAGAGAGTGGTCACCTCAGAATCTCACCAGAAACAGGGGCTCTGGAGCGTGGATGGGAATGCCCTTTTGTGGCTTAGATGGTTTTACAACAGCTTCAGAAACGCTGCTATAAATGCTAACAGAAATGCTTTCTTTGGGTTTCTGACCAACCGTTACCCAGCCGCCACCCTCCAACCCAAGCAGTGACGGCCACCGTTGCCTTACCTGGGTCTCCCTCCCCATCCATCAGTTTCCCAATGAGCTGCTCATAGGCAGTGCCAACCCGGGCACTGCTGCCACCTGCAGCCACCGTGAGGTGGTAAAGCCACGTGTCCTGGAAGGGGATGGAAAGCCATCTGATGAGACTGGAGTGGGAAGAATGGAGGCAAGAGCTCCAGAGAAGCTTCCTTGAAAGGGTCAAACTCAGGGTAAAGTTAGGCTAGTTTGGCTGACACAAGTCAAGGCCAACAGTCTCTAAGAGGGAAGACCTGGGATCAGGTGAACATGAACCCAAGTTTCTACACCTGAGGTGCTATCTCACGGCCCCAGTGGAGAGATGCTGGTCACTGAGAGTGGATTCAGTATGAGGAATAGTTCAACCAGGGAATGAATACTAGTTGCCAAAATGTCCAGAAGGAAAGAAACTTGAATCTGGGGAGGTTGAGAAAGGAAAAGGGGAAGACAAGAATCACAGGACCAAGCTTGGCCATGGAGGCCCAGCCCCCTCCCTTACCTTTTCATGCTTGGTGCCAATGAGGAGGTAGGTAGGGCTGTGCTCTCGGGGGTGAATCACCAGGGTGCAGTGGGAGGAAAGCAACTGCCTGGTTCCGCCAGCCTCATAGTCTTCGTCTGAATCATAGGATCGATCTACTTCCTCTATGCGTGCATCCCGCACAGGCAGATGGCCCAGGGGTCGCTGCGAACATGAGCCTTCCATGAATGGGAGAGCCAGCAGGGAATGGGGGAGTGTCTTCTTTCTGAACCCTCAGTCCCTGCTGGGCTGGGCATCATAGATGTGGCCTGGTCACGGATGAGGGAGTTAACTACAGCTCCCTGGCTGAGGCTTGCCTGGTGAAGCACAGATAGACCCCACAGGTGGAATTTGTGGGCCATTCAGTCTAGAGGGATCCAACCAGCTGGCTTCGTGCTTGTGGTGGAATTAGATGGGACAGAGGGAAAAACTGGGGCCTTGCATTAGGAATGTGGTCTGGAGAAAGCAGAGAGTGGGTGCTATCAGGAAGCCAGGGAGTACCTTGTCCTCATGGCTCCGATAGTAGTAGAAGGTTCTCCCAACAAGAGCACACCAGACCAGCTTGGAGTGGCCATGTTTTACCTAGAAGACAGAAATTAAGACAGCATTGTGAGAACCAGGTAATCCCAGAAGTAAATCCAGGACTGGCAAAGAGAAGCCACAGGGAGGCAGATCTCAAAACCCCTGGTCAACTCAGGTCCTTAGTGGAGATGCCACCCAGACGCCCTAATAACAGAACCAGCCCTTTCACAGCACAGGTCCGTGGCGGGTACCCTGTAACACCCCACTCACCCTTGCACTACATGCCGTTAAAAGATTAACCAGGCCAATCAGATGTCCCGTTCCAAGCATATGGACACAGGAAGAACTTGCTAGTCAGCTCTATGGATGTTGAGAGGGAGGGCAAGGCCACCCAGGGCAGGCATGGGATGCTAACACCCCTGGGAAAACATAAATCACTAGGGAATAGCAAGTGCACAACAGACAGAGGAGAGTGACAGGAGCACAGAATGAAAGGGGAAGCAGACGCAGAGACAGAGCCAAGACTGCTGAGCTTGCTCATACGAGGGGCTTTGCTTCCTGATGGCGTTCTCATCTAGTTAATGTGCTTCCTTGTTAACTTCCATTTTCTTGGGGTTAACAGGACTTCTGCTTCTCACAGCCAGAAAAGCCCTACCTCAAAGACCTTTAGGGCAGGTCTGGGATGTTCTGTCTTTGAAGGGCCACACCTACCTCGCCTACATCACTCCCTCCCACCATTCATACTGAGGCACGGTAGATGCAGGCAGGGGTGGGCAGCAACTCCTAATAATCTTGAAACAGGTACAAGACATTCCTTTCCCTCCTGTCTTGATGATAACTGTTGTGCTAACAACTCTGGTCTCTGTTTTCATTCACCGACACTTTGTGAGGCCAACCAGCTGATCCCTGTGAGCAAACTCCTGCAGACAGGAGCTGTAAGGAGGGCAAGACCCAGGCTCCTGGCCCCCTGGCTGTCGGGGCCCACGTTCCACCCCACCAGCTCCTCCCATACCTTAGTCAGCCAGCCCTTCACGGTGGGCTTGATGCCACCCTGCGGCAGGGCCAGAGGCCCAATGGCCTGGACCTTCAGCAGGCTCTGCAGTACTCGGATCCACTCCTCCAGCAGGCTGGGTGAGTCAGCCGTCAGGTAATAGGTTTTCTTCTCAGAGATAAGCTGTGGAGGGCAGAGTGGGGGCCAGCGGCAGGGAGACAGGAGGATGGAACGCCAGGGACCTGGCTCTGAGGTGGCACAAATCCCTGAAACCACTGGGCCTTCCTTCTTCCCACCTTGGGACTCCCTCCCTTCTTTTCCTTATTGTTTTCTCCCCGTCTCTCTTACCTTCACTCTGTCTCTTCTTCCTTCCCAGTACTCACAAATTAGGATCACATCCAAATGTGGATGTGATGTCTTTCACACATGCTCATTTTGCCTCATCTTTGTCTCCATCATAGTCATAGCCAAACTTAGCACCTCTTGTGTCTAAAATCCTAGCTGCTAGCAACGCCCACCTGGAATGTCTGTGCACCCTCCCCTCGAACAATTTGGCAACGGGAATTCAGTTCCACTTGACCTTGAGGTTTCCGGATGACATCACTCTGTAAGACAGGAATGGGGAGGAAAATGGTATGAGTCTTCTCAGAGCACATCATTCTCCTTTCAGATCTTACTCCAGGCCACAGGCAGAGGGGAAAGTGATTCCTAAGCTTTCCTGGGCTGTGGTATGATGGGTAACTTGTTCTGGATCCCAGTTCTAGCTAAATGGAGCAATGATTAGAGACATGGATCCTAACCCAGGCCTCAAAAAGCATAGATTGAGCCTTTAAAACTGGGTCAGAAGCCACCAGGTTATTACAGAGCTATAGAACCTTTAAATTCTATCACAGCCTTTAAACCAAGTGTGGAAATAAGTGGCAAATATATCCCCATTACCCTTCCCAGTGTGCCTGCACACCTTACTAATCAGTCACAGCATACTACTCATTGAATGATACAGGCCCAGTATCCTCAACATGGTGTTCAGACAGTCACGGACAATCAGCTGGAGTTGCACAAGAGACACCGTCCTTTTGCCTTCCTGAAAACATTACTGTTGGTTCCCCAGGGATGTCCTGTCAAACTGGAGCCCAACATCCAAGGCTTCCTAATTCCAAACTGTACAGGAAGGAGGTGGAGGAGGTAATGCATTCTGTTAGGACAACCCAGATGATGTGAGGGCAGCCTGCAAACAATTTCTTTTACAGGACCAGGCATTAGAAGAAATCAGTTTCTGAAGTAAGAAGGAATCACCCAGCCAACTCATCTAGAACTGCCTTTGTTCCGTGCCTGATTTGACTCCAAGAACCAGTAACCAGCCTCATGGCCCCATGTAAGGCTCAAAGCCTTGGGTGCCCAGCCAGGTCGCCTCTCCCCACCTGCCAGACCTAGCCCTCTGGCTGTGGGCCATACCACCCCTCTTCCAGCCCATCACAGTTCTGACTTTGGGGTGGGGTCCTTTTGACTACCGTTCTGGGGAAGGAGGGTCTCACCGGGGACTTGTAGTACATAATCTGTCCCTGTCTCAGGACAAACCAGCGCCTCTTCCATGTCTTCACCCGGCTCCCCATTTTTAGCAAGTAGCCCGACTTCTCCAGGGACTCCTATGGGGGTGGGAGGGTATAGGGGGAAGAGGGGGAGACAGAAAAAGGGAATCGCTTGGGGTTTGTAGATGTCATACAGGACAAAATGGCCCAGTTGAGTCACTGCTTTGTCATCAATTAAAAACCAATTCTTGAGTACCTACTATATATATTTTCAGGGTACCATGCCCTGCTAAGGGTTCAAACAGAACTAGCCTAAAGCAAAGGTGGTCCCGCTGTGGAAGGGTCCTGCTGGCTGGGGAAGACAACACCTGACTGTGAGAAGGTGGCAGACCAGGGGCTGCATGAGGGAGAAAATGGCCAGGAAGGGCTTTGGGAAGAGCCAAATCTGGACTGGCCCTGGAAGGAAAAGTCAGCTTTCCTTCAAAGACAAGCCAAGAGGAGGAAAAGGCTATTGCAGGCAGCAGGAAGGGAGAGCGAGGTTTGGGGAACAAGGGGCACATCAGCCAGGCTGGGGCAGAGGGGAGATGAAGACACAGTGGCATGGTGGTGTGGGACAAGCGCTGGGGAGTGAGTGATGTGGGTCTGTGGCACGGCTCTGGGCCTCAGTCTTCTTATCTGTAAAATGGGGTTAACAGCTCTGAGAGGATGGTGAGGACACACGAGACCGGGCACGAAGAGCACTGAGCATGGTGCCTGGCACACTGTAAGAACTCAGCTCTCAGCGTTCCAGGGCCAGCATGGGGTTAAAACGAAGTAACTCAGTGAGCCACAGTGTGCTTTCCCACTGGCCAGCCCTGGTTTGCTAAGGAGCTCACCAGGCTCCTTCTCCTTCCTCACAGGGTCTGTGCGTACTTGATTTCATAGCTGCACACCCCCCCTGCCCAGCCCACTCCTTGGGGCCTCACATCTGTTGCAGCCCTCTGCCCCAGCCCTCACCATTCCCCTGGGAGCCCTCATCTCACAGGGATCTGCTCCCACCCTGCCCGGACTCAGCCACACTCCCAGCTTACCCCGCCCAGGCCCAGCCCCTCGGTGGAGTAGGACGAGGTACGCTGTAGTTTGTGCTCAGGCTCTGAGTAGTCACTGTCCAGCGAGCAGGCATCTGGGGGGATGGCGTAGTCTCCCTCAGAGCTCAGCGAGGACATGGAGACGCCTGCTGAAGAAGGAGTCGTCAAGGCCTGGATCCCAAACCTCTCCCAGCTTCCACAGTCCGGGAGCTGCAGAGCCTTCCTCACCGACCCAGGACCTTTGAGTCTGGAGTTCAGGGTCATGGGTAGAAATCAAGCAGGGACTCCCGGATACACCCACCCAGGGGAGGAGGTCAGGGTCTGTTTGCTATACCCCGCACCTTCCTGCTCCCCACTCTGTACCTCTCTTGATGGCCCGAGGGCTGCCCAGTCCACTGGTCTTCCTGGACTCAGAGCAGGGGACCGAAGTTCGGAAACTTGCCTGAGAGCTGCAGTCATCGTCAGACCCAGAGGACTCATCCACAAAGGGTACAGTGCTGATCTGCGTGGCTCTCTGCAAGACAGGCCCCTCCCCCACTGCAGCTCCCCTTGCAAAACAAGCCCCTTCCCATGGGCACTTGTACTCCGGCTCCATGTGCCCAGGGTGTGGCCAGCACAGCTCCGACCTTACTCTCCTCACCTCCATGCTTCCCCTGGGCCTTCGGCCCCCCCACACCAGCCTCTGTGGTCCCCAAAGGAGCTGCCCCATCTAGGCTGAACACCTGGCAGTGTGACCCTTGCTCCCACCACTAGGGGTCCAGAATGCCACTCCATGGGCCAAGTGTGAGACAGGAGCTTTAAAAACGTGTGGGGATAAGGAAACAAGAGGCCATCTCAGTGGGCAAACATTTAAAAAGACCATTTCAATGTTGGTGAAAGTGTGGGGGAAAAGATATTCCGTAGTGTGATAGAACCTCTCAGAAGGTAATTTGGTACAACCTGCCAAAATTTAAAATATGCGTATCATTTGCCCATAAATTTCACCTCTAAAATTCTGTCCTATGGAAGTACATATACATTATATGTAAGTGCACGGAGATATATCTGCACATTGATGTTCATTGCAACACTGATTTTAGAGAAAAACAGAAGACCTAAACTGTCAATCAGTGGAGGACAGGTTAAGGTGGCTATGGGGCATCTACACCAAGGGGTACCAGATAGCCCTAAAAGAGGAAGCAGAGCTGTGTGCATGGAGGTATAGCAGGAAGATGGGAGTGTGAACAAGCAAAGGGTAGGACGTGTGTAATATGATCCCCGCTGCGTGCAAGCATGCGTGTGACAGAGACACAGACACAGAAGATATTTGCAGATGCATCAGAAGGCCTCACAGAATAAACATTAATGACAGCTGCCTCTGGAGTGAAGAATTAGGGAGAAGCAATGTGAAAGAAGATTTCACTTTTGGCTTTCTCTCTTTTTTTTTAATGTTCATTTTTGAGAGAGACAGAGCACAAGTGGGGGAGGGAAGAAAGAGAGGGAGACACAGAATCTGAAGCAGACTCCAGGCTATCAGCACAGAGCCCGATGTGGGGCTTGAACCCACAAACCATGAGATCGTGACCTGAGCCGAAGTGGAAAGCTTAACCAACTGAGCCACCCAGGTGACTCAGCTTTCTGATTCTTCTATAAAAAGTTTTACAAAGTATTACTATCTTGATCTCAAAAACCAATAACAAAAGGAGACAAAAATGTGTATGAAAACATTATGTTGCAGTTAAACCTGATTTTTGTTAAAAAAAATACATAGATATGAAATTAATGTAATATTGTGTGCCAACTATACTCAAAGAAAAATATATAGAGATGTTATGAATGTACACATAGGAATATATGTTTGAACACATACGAGAAGTTCTGGAAGAAGTCCTCCCGGGACAGATGTGTGAAAAGATGGGTAGGAGAGGTGGAGCAGGGATAGGCCTCACTTTAACCTTCCACTTTGCCCATGATCATATGGATTCAAGTTTTTGTAAACATACAAGTTTTATAATTAAGATCTAATAAATAATAAAATTACATATATATGGGTGCTGAGCTCCCTGCCCAGAGTCACGTGTGTGCAGAAGCCTGACCCTAAAGCCCCACTGAATGAATGGGGCCTCCCGGATGGCACACCCCCTCCTCAGATAGGAGCTTCTTACCCCCTTCAGGGCTGTGTAGACAGGCACGGTGACATTCTTGTAGACAAGGCCAGAGAAAGGCCCAGGGGACGCAAGGGCAGGAGGGCTTGAAGCTGGAGGGGGTGGAAAAGAAGGATGAGTTTAACTCAGATGCCATAACTCACTCAGGAGCCTGCGGTAGCAGAGACCTGGGCAGACTGAGGAGAAGATCCATGGAGAGAGTTCTTTGAAAGAGCACTCCAGGCGACAGGCAGGGTGGCAATCCTCAGCATGGGGGTTGAGAATTTCTTCAGTCCCACTCGTGTGAAGGTGAGTTACCAACCATGAGACTACGGAGCCCTCACATCACTGTGGGGATTCAGTGGCTGGCTAGTGACTCAGGAGCCAGAGGGGGGGGATGCGGTTCCTTCAGGGGGCTCATCTAAATCAAGGCACGGGGGAGATGTCCCGCCCCCTCCCAGTCCTGGGAGCTACAGAGGGGAAGCCAGTGCAGGTGGGAGGCTGGGTTGGAGGACCCCGCCTCTAACGTCTCCTCCAGCTCTGTAATTGGTGTTCAAGGCCACGCCCACTCGGCATGTAATGAGCAACTCCTGTCTGCACAGCTTCCTTTCCCTTAGCCCTGGCTGTGATTTCACTGAACCTCACCTGTTGGGGGAGGGAACGGGGTGCCTGGATGGAGCACCAGGTGGCCCTCAGAGCGTTACTCAGAGTCTTCTCCCTGCATGCCCACCCTGTCTACCATTTGGGGCTCACTTGGGACTCACCGCAGCAGGTGGCAATAGTTCTGGGAGATGCGTCTGAGAGCCGCATGCCAGCCATAGCCACCGCGTAGATCCGGCTCTCCTGGAATGGAAGACCCCAGAGGGTCAGAGTCCAGCTCTGTGCCCAGCCCAGCACCTCCTGGGTGTGGAGGTAAAAGGATGGCTGTGGACCTAGGTCCACATCCACGTTTGGCCAATTACAGCTGGGGTAATCCTAGGCAAGTTATAGTTGAGCTTCCTTTTCCTCAGCTCTGAAGTGGAGATAATACTCACCTGTCAGGCTGTTACAAAAATCAAATAAAATCATTAATGGAAACATCTAACACCTGGAATATAATCAGCGTCCAACAGACACTCAGTTCTTCTCTTGTCTCCACACAAGAAGTTCAAGAGGAGAGGGTCAGTGACCTGTTTCTCTGCATCTTACCCATTTTAGAGGTCTTGGGTCTCTGGCTCTCACCCCTGGAAGCTGGAGTGTTGATAATGAGGAAGTCAGAGCCCCATGGCAAAGGCATGCCCTTTTGTAAGCCAGTTGTTTGGAAGCTAGGACACAATTTTTTCCAACACTAACAACGTTACATTCATGGTTAGGCCCAACCTGCAAAGCTTGTCTAAGCTCACCTGGACCCTGAATCCCGCTGTAGAAGACACATCGACAAGAACCCTCACCCTCAAGTTCTCCTTTACCCCTTGGGGTTCCTGGGTCTGAAAGAGGCCCACAGGCCTAGGGAGCTTTCCTAACGGTTTTGATCAAACAACCCAGAGGCTCTGCCTGTGCTTTTCCAGATCTCTTTTCTCCACTCAAGGCAAAGAGAAACAAAGACCTTCTCAGGTGACAGGAAAGTCACAAGGACTAGGGAAGGTGGGCCTGGCTGGCTCAGGGAGGCAGCGGGGCTGGGGACTGGGGCTGGAAGGGCCATGAGGTGCTAGTGGGATGTCCCCCAGAGAGGAGCAGCAGCTCTGGGGCACATGGGGGAGAGAGGGCTGGGTGGGACCTCCCCTGAGCTGAGCAGAGGGATGGGAAGTAAGAGACAGGGTGGTGAGGAAGGGGATCCCAGGAAGAGACTGGTCCTGCCAGTCCTGGTCACGGAATTCCTTTAACTTCACAGACAGAATGTAAGCAAAGCTTGAGGGATTTGGGTAAAACAGACTTGGGAGTGTTTCACAAAAGTTATCGACTGGCTGCCTAACTCACAAGGTTGTTTTGAGAATCAACAGAAAAATGGCTCTGCACACTTGAATTGGTGAATCAGTATATTTGCCTCCTTCCCCTGAGAAATGCCCTCTCAATTTCCGATTTCTAGTCTTGATTTCCTCTCAGATGGTCACTGCCCAGGTGGTCCCACCTGAGAAGAGAGGGTAGGCACCTATCTTGTGTTTCTTGGGAGCAAGTTACAATGAGGGCTGTGAACAGGAGACAGCTCCTCTGTAGGCTGGTATGGCCGACTGCTGGGTCCCCAGGACCCAGCTGAGAGCAGGGAGGGCCTGTGGGAACACCTGATACCCCTTCAAACCTTCATCCCCAGAGCTTCCCTGATGTTCACACGGGGAAAATGTTGTCCAGAGCATCTTATATTCACTCCCTTTTCCTCTTGTGTCGTTCTCCTCCTCCCCCCAACACCCTCTTAACCTGTACAGGCAGAACACAAGAACTGCTCTGAGCCATCACGGTGGACGGCTATATTTTGGCAAAAATGGCAAAAGTGAGCAGCATGTTTTTCTGGTAACACCTGCTAAGCCCTCTTGTCGCATCCCTTGCCGGAACGCTCCCTCACTGCCTGCCTCTGCTTTTGGATTCTAGCGCATTTGTAGTTACCAGACAATAATGAAAAAGAGGAGGGACGGTCTGCGGTGGTCCAGCCTGGCCTGGCCCTGCCCTCCTTTCCAACATCCTCTCCACTGTTACCCTGCCCACCCCTTTGCTCCTTCTCTGCCCACTCCTTCTTCTCCCCTCTACCTCACCCTTCCTCTTGGGGAGGTGTCTTGTGTGATGTTCCCATGATCCTGGAGCTTCAGGGACAGGTCAGCAGCATATGGCCTGAAGACTGTCCTAGCCCTCCCCAGAGGCCCCACTCCCAGACATGGCTGTGTCTGCAGCCATCAGGCCCCCTTGCAGTGATCAGTGCTGGCCAGCAAGCACTGCTAAGGATGTGACCCATATGCCTGGGGTGCTGAGGCTCCCCGGACCACCAGCATTTCAAAAGGAGACCCCGGAAGATGCTGCTGAAAAAGGCGTTTCTCCGAACAGTGGTGTAAGGTGCTATCGCCCTGAAGTACCCAACCGCCACCCCCGTACCCTGCTCCCTGTGCTGCCAGGAGCCTGACACTCAGACGTCTCCTACCACCTGCCTCACACGCATCCAGGGGTCCAAGCATGAGTAAGAAGCTGACATCTGCACTGTGATGTCCCCTAAGAGGCAGTACAGCTGGAAGGTGAGAGCTGGGCTCTGGAGGCAGCGGGGCCCACATTCAAAGCCTGGCTCCTCACTGACTGCTACATGACCTTGGGCAAGTAACTAAGTCTGTGGGGACAGCAGTTTCCCATCTGTAAGAGGAACAGCACCTGACTCCTCACACAGGGTCCTGCACACGTGCTGGGCCCTGAGCTACACACTCCACACCCAGTATCTCATCTCATCCTCCACACTCCCTATACAACCTCATTCATGTCCACCCACCGCCCCCCATTTTTATTTTAACTGTTTATCGTGGAAAATGCCAAACAGACACAAAAGTGGAATGAAGAGAATAAAGAATGACCTCATGTAGCCATCACCCAGCTCTGTAAAGATTAATGCACGGCTGGTCTTGTCTCCTCGGTGTTCCCCACGCCAGATCATCGATTCTGAGGCAATGCCCCCAGACATCACCTTCTCTTATCCAGTGTTACAAGTAAGGAAGCTAAGGCTCGGAAATAATAATCACGGCCAACACTTACTGTGAACCACCACCGCAGGCACCTGCTAGCACATTCAACCCTCACCACAGCCTGGTAAGGGAAGTACTATTATCCCCCCGTGACAGATAGGGAAACCGAGGCGCACAGGTTTAGTAACTAGCTCAGGTGACGCGGTTAGCACTTCCACCCTAGTGGTTTGATTCTGGCACCTGTGCTCTTCACCACGGCACTGCACCACCTCAAAGGGTCGCGGAGATTAAATGAGAAAATGTGCACAAAGCGCCCGGTTTGGTGCGTGGCACAGGCTCCTAAATGACAGCCAGCCACCATCCAGTCACTCCTGGCCCCACCCCCTGCCGGTTGGCCGTGAGGATGAGAGCCTCATCTCACACTTGGCATGAAGGCATGAGGCTGTGCTTCATGAGCAGCTCTGCCGCTCTGCCCAGCTCCCAGGTTGTGCCTCTTACCCAGGATGGAAACCGGTGCAGAGGGGGCGTGGGAGGTTTGTTGCCCAAATCCACTTCCTCCGGCTCAGCTCTGGGGGCCTTCGGGCTCTTTCTTTCCTCCTTCTTCCCGGCTGGGGGTTGCTCCTCCATCTCCATGTTTTCTGGTTCCTCCCGGAGCTCAGCTCGGGCCTCCACCTCAGGAAGGCTGGAGGGGTGGAGGGCTGAGAGGGTCCCAACCTCAATGCTCACCACGTGGTTGAAGGGCCCAGGGCCCACCTGGGGCTGGCTGTGGTGCCGCTTGGCCAGCTGGATGCTGTCCCGGGGGTTGCTGGGGGCCCGCACCTTCGGGAGAGTCAGGCTGCAGCCCGGACCACCTTCCCTGGCAGAGTTCTTTGTCCCAGGGAGTGTCCCACCCTGAGCAATGACCAGGCCCTCACCCCAGGAAGCTGAACCATGTCTGTGGGTGCGAGACTTCACACACAGCCGGCGGGGAGAGCCCTCTCTTCCCAGACGAGGTGGAAAGGTCTTGGCCTCTGATATTTCTCCAGGATGGACCATGATGGAACTCGAATCCTCCAAAGAAATTCCTGCTTTAGGAACACAGTCCTTGCTCTGCAGAGCACCTGTAGAAGGTGCAGGCATAGCTGCCTTCAGGGCACCCTGGGCCTGAGGACCACAGTCCTGCCCTGTTGGCTGGGTCCCTGGCCCTGAAGAGCCAGAATCCTGCTCTGGGGTTTCCTGGGGGGCCACCAACAGCTTTCCCGAAGGTGCCATCTGAAGAGCTGTGGTTGGGGTGAAAAACAGGCATATTGAGAGCTCCCTCGGGTTCGGCCCACGCCCTAACACACACACGTGCGCACATGCACGCACGCACATACACACACAAAGCCCGGCCTACTGACCTTCTAGAGCATCTTGAAGGGCTCCCACCTGGTCTACCAACTGCTGATTACTGCTCCTCAGGTGCTGATTCTCCATCTCAAGCTGCCCAAAAAGAAAAATAAAGATTTAGAATACTCAACCTACAGGTTCAGGCACAGAATTCAAAATAAGATTAAAAATCCTTTTTTAAGATCAAATCTTTGAAAAAAGAACACTTGGTGCCCCAGTAATCCAGGGCTGACCCTCCCAGGGAGCCCTGACCTACCCCCTTCCTCTGTGCTAACCAGTTTGGGTTGAGACAGAAGTCTATTTGGCAGCCCCTGCACCTTTTCTAGATATTTTAACCTCTTTAAAAAAAAAAAAATGTGAAATGTAATACACAGAAAACTACATATCACATCAATGAACAGCTTAACAAATGACTGTGAAGTGACTACTCATGTGATCACCACACAGGTCAAGAAACAGGAATCTGCCAGCACTGTCAACAACAAATTGCCCCTTCCTGGCCATGTGTTTCTCCCTTCCTACAAAGGCAACCACTCTTCTAGGTATATGAGACTCACTTCCTTGCTTTCCGGGTTTCATCACTGAAGTATGCACCCTCCACACATTGGCTTAGTGGCGCCCATTTTTGTCTAAATGGAATTACACAGTATGTGCTTCTGGGTCTGGCTTTTTTTAAATTTTTTTAAAATATTTATTTTATTTTTGAAAGAGAGAGAGAGACAGAGTGTGAGCGGGGGAGGGCCAGAGAGAGAGGGAGACACAGAATCTGAAGCAGGCTCCAGGCTCCGAGCAGTCAGCACGGAGCCCGACGCGGGGCTCGAATTCACAAACCGTGAGATAATGACCTGAGCCAAAGTTGGACACTTAACCGACTGAGCCGCCTGGCACCCCTGGGTCTGGCTTCTTTTACTAAACTTATTATCTATGAGACCCATCTCATGGCTGCTACATGTTCTTCTGAATAAAACCCAACCCACTTTTTGGAGCACCTTCTAGCAAATATGGAGGCAAACCAGGTATCAGTTCTGTTCCCAAGCACTTGTAGTCTAGCAGGTGACCTGAGATGTGCATCCACAGCAGGACACGGGAGGCAAAAAGAGCCAATACCTCCTGCACGTATGAATCACTTGTGTCAGGACAGAGGAAGAAAAGTTGATGTTTGTCCTCTTCCAAACTTCAAATCCCTTCCCTTTTGTTTTGCTTTTTATTTTCTGTTGCGAGTATCACTGTAGCTTCCAGCCCCAAGTTTTCCTAAATTAAGCTGCAGCAAGTGATGAACTACAGAAATGAACGGCTAGAGGTGGAAAAAGCAGGACTGGGACTATCAGGGGGCACCTGGATGGTTCAGTTGGTTGGGCATCTGACTTCGGCTCAGGTCATGATCTCACAGTTCATGAGTTTGAGCCCTGTGTCGGGCTCTGTGCTAACAGCTCAGAGCCTGGACCCTGCTTCAGATTCTCTCTCTCTCTCTGTCTCTCTGCCCTTCCCCTGCTCATGCTCTATCTCTCTCAAAAATAAACAAACATTAAAAAAAATTAAAAAAAAAAAAGGCACTGGGGTGGTCAGAGACTGGGGGATGAGAGAATAGAGGACCTAGGGTCTAATGTATACACAGGTGCTATTTAGGAGTAATGAGAGTTTTGGAAATAGACAGTGGTAATGGTTGCACAGCATTGTGAATGTACTTAATGCCACTAAATTGTACACTAAAAATGGTGAAAATGGTAAATTTTATGTATATTTTACCACCACCACAAAAACCACTTGAAAAGAATGGAAAGGACAGAGGAGGAAGTGGGGAGGGTAGACGTAAGGGTGTGTGTGCTTTCAGGAAGAAAATGGCATGACACCTCAGAAGTGAGATTCACTCCTCCCCAAACAGAAAGCTAATCACGAGCTCTAGGGAAGCCCAAGCACCACAGGAGGAAGGGAAAGGTGAAAATGCCAAGTCTCAGGGTTTAAGCTAAATGGAGGAGACATGGTTAACACAACGGAGGTCAGTCAAGGCCCCACAAACAGGAGGCAGAAAAATGGTGGGATGGAGGGACCCCACTCGCATTGCATGTGCATTCCAGGCTTCCCGAGATGAGTTTTCAACTAACCTCTGCTAACTTCAGGGTCACCCATTCTTTGATCTTTGCAGCTTTTTCTTGGACAACTTTTGCTTCTTCAGCTCTCATTTGCTTCTGCAAGAAACAGAGGGCCTTTCATTAGTCATAGCAGCCACCGGTTTAGTGAACAACTGGAGGTGGGAAGCCCCAAGAAGGAAT
This sequence comes from Neofelis nebulosa, assembly GCF_028018385.1. Lineage (NCBI taxonomy): Eukaryota > Metazoa > Chordata > Mammalia > Carnivora > Felidae > Neofelis > Neofelis nebulosa. The sequence continues at coordinate 114,508,947 of NC_080788.1, read as the reverse complement.
ATCAAGCAATTAGAGGGGGATGATCTGATGGAAAAACAATAAATCCATTTATGAATTTTAAAAATACTCTTTTTTTTAACATTTATTTATTTTTGAGACAGAGAGAGACAGAGCATGAACGGGGGAGGGGCAGAGAGAGAGGGAGACACAGAATCGGAAGCAGGCTCCAGGCTCTGAGCCATCAGCCCAGAGCCTGACGCGGGGCTCGAACTCACAGACCGCGAGATCGTGACCTGAGCTGAAGTTGGACGCTCAACCGACTGAGCCACCCAGGCATCCCTCTTTTTTTTTTTTTTTTTTTAAGTTTATTCATTTTGAGAGAGAAAGAGAGAGGGCGAGAGTGCAAGTGGATAAGGGGCAGAGAGAGAGGGAGAGAGAGAATCCCAAGCAGGCTCCGCACTGTCAGCGCGGAGCCCGATGCAGGGCTCGAACTCACGAACTGCGAGATCATGACCTGAGCCAAAGTTGGATCCTTAACTGACTGAGCCACCCAGGCGCCCCTAAAAATATTCTTAAAGTGTGAAAAGGCTTCCTAGGCATGATACATACCCCAAAAAACATGAAGAAAGACTAATAAAGTCTATGCTATCACTGTAAATTACTACATGACAAAAAAAAGTTTCCTTAAACAAAATCAAAAGACCAATTGAGGGATGATTTACAACACAAATGACTTACATACAGAGGGCTAACTTGAAATGAACAAACAAATAAATACACGCAAAAAGAATATTAACAGGAAGTCAACAGAAAGAGAAATAAAGGGAAAGAAAACCATGAAAGGCTGTTCAACCTCAATCATAATTTTTAAAATGCACATAAAAGACAACATTTTCCTCTATCAGACTAACACAATTTAAAAGTCTGATATATCCTATATTGTCAAGGATGTTGGAAAACAATCCTTCTTATACAAATTGGCAAGGTCTTCTGGGGCAGCAATTTGATAGTATCTGTCAAGTTAAATTTTTTTTTAATGTTTATTTATTTTTGAGAGAGAGAGAGAGAGGGAGAGAAAGAGAGAGAGAGAGAGAGACAGAGCATGAGTAGAGGAGGAGCAGAGAAAAAGGGAGACACAGAATCCAAAGCAGGCTCCAGGCTCCAAGCTATCAGCACAGAGCTCGATGCAGGGCTTGAACTCACGAACTGCGACATCATGACCTAAGCTGAAATCAGACGTTTAACTGACTGAACCACCCAGGCGCCCCTGTTAAGTTTTAAATGTATACACTGCTGACTTAACAAACCCACAGCTTAGGAATCATTAGTTGCAATATTATTTAAGCAACAAAAACAAAAAAACTCTAAACTGGTTAATAACCTAAGTGTTAGGGCTTGCATAAAAAATCAAAATGAAAATGGAATGCTGTCCTTTGATACACAAGAAACATTCACAATGAACACTGGAAGGACCTTAAGGTTATCCAGTTTAAGAGGTCTGCAAACTGGCCACAGTCCAGGCCTCCACCTGGTCCACTCCCCCTGCCCTGCCTATTTTTATAAATACCGTACTGGAACACAGCTGTGCCTGTTCATTTACGAATTGTCTACTTTCGTGATACAACAGTAGAGCTGAAGAGTTGCAACAGAGACCAGAGAGTACTTACTATCTGGCCCTTTAAAGGACTAGTCTGCCAACCCCTGACCTAGTTTGATACCCTCTTTATAGGGCTGCAGCAACTGAGGCCCAGAGGGTGAAGTGACTTGCCTCTATCAGTTTGGGCAGCACAGCCAGAACTAAACCCAGGTCTACGGACTTGTAGAACAGCATTCTTTCTATTCTGACCTTTTATTATTGTAAAATGATTTTTTTTCTGATCTAAGCTTCAGCAGGAATCATTTTGCCCACTAATCCCCAGATAATGCCACTTCTGTGAACCACTCAAAAAAGGAGGTAAGGTATCTTTAAAGTCAATGAATGACTGGCTAAAGATTGCATGTGTCCACATTCTATTTTTCCATGATTTTTCAGGAACACATGCTGGGGTGCCCCAGAACATACAAAGGCACATCGCACAATGGGTATGTTCAGTGAATGCTGATGAATGATTACAAATTTGCCTGTGATGGTGGGAAAATACTTCTGGGACTAGCTGGGACCTTCATGGAAGAATACTCATGTGGAAAATTAAAAGTCATCTGGTCACACTGTAAGGGTGTTTGTTGGAAATAATGGCACTCTGGCACCAGGGGATAACCAGTAGGCAAGGGCAAGGACAGAAGGAAGGCACAGCATTGGATGAAGTTAACTGAACTGTAAAGGGGAGGTGGCTAGATACAGGGAATTGGCGGACTGATGTTTCTCAGATACCCTTTCTGGAGCAAAGGGGCTAACTGTGGCTGGAATGCTGGGCAGTGGCCTCTCCTGGGCACCCATGTGCTCAAGACAAGAGGCCTTGCCTGCCTCAGAGGAGGCAGCAACTTTGGCCTCTGCCTGCTCAAGTTCAGTGAGAAACTTTGGCCAACCAGGTGACCAGTGCTGACTGCCCAGCTGTGAGCTGCTCTGATAACCACAGGTGTCATGTCAAGGCCAGGGTGGAGAAAGACAGGCTCTCCTTACCAAACACCAACTTCATGTCTGATACCTGAGTTCACTCTCTGGACAGCCCTATGGCGTATTATAATCCCCACCTTACAGATGTGTAAAATGTGAATCAATGACTTATTTGCCCACAGAGAGCAGCAGGTGCTAGCGAGGGGATCCAAACCCAGATCAATCTGCCTCCAAGGTTCTTTCCCCACTATATCCATCCCCTGCCTGGCTCCCAATGTACCTTCTAATAGTTAAATCTCCATGCAAAAGAACAGTCTCAGGAGGGAGTGAGCTCCCCACCAACGGAGGGCTCAAGCAGAGGGGGTCTGTTCATGAAGGTGTGGCCAATGGCAATGGATGCTGCAGAGGGCATTGGTGCCGCTCTGCAGTCAGCACTTACCTGCTTCTCCAGCTGTGCCTCCAGCTGGCTGATAAGCTCATCTTTGCTCTGCATGGCTTTCAGCAATTCCTGGTACTTCCGGTGCAGGCTGCCGGCTGAGTCCACATTCTTCAGATTGGACAGTTTCACCTTTTCCTCCATCACACCCACCTTAAAAGTACCATCATCACACAGGGTTGGGATGTGTGTGTGAAATAGCTGCTCACATGCCCTGGGATACTTCCTGACACCCCAGCCCATGATTCACAGGCAGAGCCCTCACCCAGAGCAGTTGGGGCCAATGAAGTCAATACCATTTATTAAGCCTCATCTGGGCAAACTAAGGAATTGACAAAAAAGAAATGGCTGGGTATCAGGCCATCTAACTCTGGGGACCCCAACAGGGACAAGCTGGGCAGGACAAACAGCCCAGAGAGAAACTGCTTAAATCTCACTGTGGCAGAGATATTTGCTGTTCACTGAATGGCCCTGTGCTTTCAATATTTCCCAGACCTCTTATAGTCAGATGGCCATGGAATTCTACTCCCGCCAGTGGGTCTGAATGGAGTGACTCAGCATTTTTAGGCTGAAGTATTTAAGAGTTCTCTTCCTGCCATGGCAACCAAGGAGGCTGCATGTTTCAGAGAGTCCAGGTGGAAGCTGGAGAGAGCTCCAGCAGCCTCAACCCCCAAGTCCCTATGGGAGGCAGAATCCCCAGCTAACCCACAATTTAGAGATACCATGACTAAGAAATAAATGGGAGAAGCTGCTAAGACGTCAGACCTGTTACCTCAGTATAACGTGGCCTGTGTGGACTAATCCAGCCACCCACTCATGCACTAACCCTTACCCAAAGACTCCTTCATGCCCAAAGAGAGCTCCATGAACCTTAATTTGTTCAGGAGAACTATCACATGACTGCTGGTTTTCCTTGTCCCCATAAGGAGCTTGTCAGGGTAATGAGTATGTCTGTGTATGTCCATGAAAAGGATCAGGAAAGGCCAACGGCCATTTCTGCTGCACAGTCCCACCAATCCCCTGCCCCGGTTACCTGGGTCTCCGCATTCTCTGCTCTCTGCTCTGCCTCCAGCAGCCTCTGCTCCAGCTCCTGCATCTGCTCAACCAGAGAGGAAGGACTAATGTAGGTGGGTGTCTCTACTCCAACCATGGCATCAGGGCAACGTGAGTAAATTGTGTGGACACTCCACACAGGCTTAAATTGAGCTTAAATTGTTCATCTCAATTTAAGTGGCTCAAGGGTATCAAGACAAAGATTTTCATGGCAACCCTCTGCTCCCTTATCCTGAATTTATGAGGCAGGTAAAGAGCTTAGAGCTGCTGTCCTCTCTGCTGAACGAGTAAAAGCCTAGTTCTTTCTCCTGTGTGTGGGGTACCTACATGGGGCAGCCGTGTCCCACCATCGTTCTTCAGGAAGCAGTGCTGCCCTCAGCCCTCAGTCTCCTCAGCGCCAAGTCCCAGGCAGTACCGGCTCGCCACATGCCTGGCATGGAACGTGCTCCCACGTGAGACCCCACCATGTCAGCAGTAAGAGAATGTTCCTTTCCAGCCAAGGATAGCTCACTGGCTGGGGAAAAATATTTATCCCTTATCAAGGACACCTTGGACTATAAATGGCATTTATAGGTATCACCTTATTTGACTTCTTTAATCTTAAACAGAGAAACTCAAGACACATTTTTAAAAATTCCACCTTACTACCAGTAGAGGCATGCCATTCAAGTCCGAGGACCTCAGCAATTCTGGAATCTTATGCCAACTGGCCCAAGCAAAGGGATCTCCATACGTAGGCTCATCAGGGACCAGCTGTAAGCTGAAGGCTAAGGAGATGCTAACAAGCCCACATCATCTCTGCAGCTTCACAAGCTCATGCTAAGTGGAGCATGGGCTGGAATTCAGCTCCCATCCTTCCTTGTTCAGGGCTCCGCCATGCACTGGACCATGTACACCATCACACAAAGGCTCTGCCGAAGCGTCACACATCCGACTCACCCTATCAGGAGCCACCTGCTGCCACGTGCTGTGGCCCAGTAAAGTCACCTGCTTCCTTCCCCACCCTGCCTTGCCCCCAGGCAACATGTATGCATTAAACATACACTAGAGACTTAACAGACCAGCCCTGTCCTCTGGAAGGCTGTACAGACCTCATCTTCCAAGCTCCAGGCCAGCCCCTGCCCACCTCATCTCTGCAGATCTAGCCTTTTCTCCAGCAACTCAACCTTCTCTCTTTGGCCTTGACCCTGGCTTGATACTTACCAGCAAACTGAGCAATTAATCCCTTCTCTCTTTCCCAATCTCTTGTCTGCTCAAGAGAAATTCTGCCTTCCATTCTTGATTAAAGGATGGAAGAGAAGCAGCCCCCCCCCCCCCCCCCCCGGTTGGTGCTGGGCAGTGAAAGGAAAGTTCCCTGGCAGTGGTTTATGTTTGAGAACCTGGGGCACCTCTTTTCACAGGGCAGCCTTTCCTCACCCATTTTTTCCTTTTTCTTGAGATTGGGGTGATAGAGATGCTTTCAGAAAGGATCCGAGTATCCCAAGTACAACTCAAGATTTACAACCCATGGGACAAAAATGCCCCTTGGACTTCCAATGGACAGGACCACCTCTGATAGGCATTCATGTGCTCAGGCCAAGGATGCCTACATCTCTTCTTTCCTTCCTCTCCTGGACTTAATAATCATGAACAAGGGGTGCCTGGGTGACTCAGTTAGTTGAGTGTCTAACTCTTGATTTTGGCTCAGGTCATAATCCCAGGGTCACGGGATCGAGCCCTGTGTTGGGATCCATGCTGAGCATGGAGACTGCTTAAGATTCTTCCTCTCCCTCTTTCCCTCTCTCCTACTTGCTCTCTCTCTCTCTCTCTCTCTTAAAAAAAAAAAAAAAAAAAAAAGATCAAGCCTCTTGACTCAAGCCTGAAAGAGTGGACTGGTTCTTGCCAGATGCAGGCATCAGTCAGAGTCAGGTGGCCTTTGCAAAATCAAACAGGGGCACCGGGGTGGCTCAGTCGGTTGAGTGCCCAACTTCGGCTCAGGTCAAGATCTCACAGCTCATGAGTGTGAACCCCACATCAGGCTTGCTGATGTCAGTGCAGAGCCCACTTTGGATCCTATCTCTGTCTCTCTCTGCCCTTCCCCCGCTCACACTCTCTAAATAAATAAACAAATAAACATTCAAAATCAAATAGTCCCTAGAGCCTGTGTTACAAGAATCCCTTGACCTTCAAACGTTTCTTTGCAATTACAGAGAAGATAACAGCATAGCATAAACTGATATTATGGTTATAGGGGTGGTTGCCCCCAGAGCAACAAGAATTCTATTTGGTCAGGGAAGTGTACAATGACACACAGCAGTGGCCCCCCGTGACCAGGTTAGTACTATATATCCCATCCCTCTTTGGCACCAGACCTGACTAGGCCAGATTCTCTGTCCCTAGGAATCTGACATCTGGGATTGAGGAACCAGAGAAAAGAGGCAGGGGCTGCACAGGAGATTGTGCACAAACTTCATTAAGTCATAATTATTAGGCAATTCTTTTAGTTCTGTGAGCTGTCCCAGGATCCCCCAAATAAATTCCATTTGCTGAAGCTAGCCAGAGTTGAAGTTTTGGCCCACCTTAGAAGCAACTCTAATATAGTTGCTGGGAGCATTTAATTTTTTAAAGAATATAATGAAGGGCACCTGACTGGCTCAGTAAGTAGAGCATGGGACTCTTGATCTTGGGGTCGTGAGTTCGAGTCCATATTGGATATACAGATTACTTAATAAAATAAAATAAAAAACGGGGCACCTGGGTGGCTCAGCTGGTTAAGTGTCTGACTCTTGGTTTGGGCTCAGGTCATGATTTCATGGTTTGTGAGTTCGAGTCCTGCATCAGGCTCTGCACTGATAGTGCAAAGCCTGCTAGGGATTCTCATTCTGTCCCTTTCTCCCTCCCTCCCTCTCTTTCTCAAAATAAACAAACTGAAAAAAAACTATAATAAAATAAAATAAAAATACAATGAAATATTGAATGGGAAGGCTTTGGATTCTTGACAAGTTTCCTAGATTAATCTTCAGCTGGACCATTCTGATCTAACATCTGCTTTGTAGCTCAGAACACATAGGATTTCTATAGGAAATGATCTCTCATATCCATAACCTTCTCTAACAACTGTCTGATATTTTCAAATTTCATTCAAGAAAAAAACCTGTCTTCCTATTTTATAGATGGAGAAACCAAGGTAGAGTGAAGAACAGAATTGTACTGGAGTCCTACCTCCCAGCTGGGCATTTCCATTTGGGTCAAGAGTGGTCAATGACACTGGTCAGAGCCAGAAATCACTCTGTTATTGACAACAAGGTGAGCATTTTTCCCCTCAAGATTTTACTACTAGACATCCCCTTAAAGTATGCTATCACTGAAGCAAATGGAAAGGAAGGCACCTTGTAGAGCCTGGGGTCTCCTCCCATTCTCGGGCTGGCTGCCACAGGGTCCCCATATTGCTACAGACTCTCAGCTGTTCTTACCTTCCTGGCTGGGAAACTCAAAACTCAAAGCATTTGGTATTCATCTTTATGCTGGAGCATTTTTTTTTCTTCTAAAACTAATGTTTGAACATTGAAAACATTTTGAACATCTGGAACTTTTTAAAGAGTAGAGTATAATGATCCATGTATCTATCACTATGCTCCAACAATTACCAACAACCTGCCATCTTTGTTTGAAAAGAATGTTTTTTAAAATTTTTAACATTTGTTTATTTTTGAGAGAGACAGAGAGAGAGAGAGAGAGAGAGCATGTGTGCAAATGGGAGAAGGGCATAGAGAGAGGGAGACAGAGGATCTGAAGCAAGCTCTGTGTTATCAGTGCAGAGCCTGATGTGGGGCTTGAACTCATGAACCCATGAGATCATGACCTGAGCCAAAATCAAGAGTTGGCCATTTAACCAACTGAGCCACCCAGGCATCCCAAAAAGAATATTTTTAACATTATGTTTCCCTGTTTTTACGAAAGCATATTCTCTCCACTGCGACAGGAATACTCCAGGTGTGTCTATGCTGGAACGTCATTCTTAGAGTATTCAAACTTCATTTAATGCCAGCATCAATACTTTTCACAATGGCAGACTGTTCTTTAAGCTTGCATATGGTGCCACCACTTATTTAGGTTTTATTTCTCCTATCAGAGGGTTCCCCAGGACCATGTCCTCAGCTGTCCTTTTAGTCTGTGGGCCTGGGGTGATCCACCAGCCAAGTAGGTGTCAGGTTTGGGCGGCTGACTTTTAGTGCTTTTTAGGCGGATCCACTTTCACCAGCTGTGACTGGCACATGAGACTCATAAATAAGCTGCTCTGATACTGGCTGCAGCAACCCGATGAAATGCACTTGGCAGCAACCTGGTACTTAATCCCCGTGTCCACAGCTCCTTGTTATACTCATGATGCTGTGAAATGGCAGCCCCATGGCAGTGAGACCAGTAGGCACTCGCATGAGCTCCCAACACAATCCTGAGCTGTGGCCTGAGCCAAGAGCTGGGCCATGCTGGTGCTCAGCTATCCCTTTGAAAAGGGGGTTCAACCTTCTTACCACTGCTTTGCACCCACTGGAGAGATTGGGACGGGGCTAGCACTAAGGGTTGGACCTGACTGGCTCTGCCATGGTGTGCCTTCAGGTAAGTTCCTTAACAGCTCTGTGCCTCAGTTTCCTCACCAGGAGAAAAAAAAGAGTAATGACTCTCCACCTCCTAGGGTTGTTGGGAATATTACACGAGATGCCTCATTTAAAGCTCACATGCACAACTTGGCACTTACTGAGCAGTTTACAGTTAGCTATTTGTTGGTTTTTTGTACACAGAGAAGACACTTAGAATCAGGGAGACCAGTTTGCCTGGGACAGTCTGGTGTTCACCTGTTGTCCCAGAATAATTAGTAGCAGAGCCTTCTTTTCTGTCTCCAAAGCGTCCTGGGTTAGATGATAAATTATATGGCTCTCCTACTTATGATCCATCTACAGCGAGAATGGCTTTAAGCCAGAGGTTGCTAACTACTAGCCTACAGGGTGTTTTGCCTACAGTGTTAGGAGCATTTAGCTGACACGGATATAACTAAACAAGGCCACTTGCTGTGTGTCTGGCACTGGTTTAAGCACTTTACATGTATCAACTCATTTAATCTTCTTCACAATAGGCAGGAGCAGGCACTACTATTATCACTGTTGTATAGATAAGGAAACTGATGCACAAGGGTTGGGTAACTCAGCTGACAGGTCCCATGGCTAAGAGGGAGAGCCAGGATTCAAACTCAGGAGGGTTGGCTCCAGAATCTGTTGTACTGTTGGCCACTGTACCTCTCACATACAAATCTCATATGTCAGGTGAAAACTGAGATTCCACAATACAATCCCTGGCTTCCAGCTTCCCTTGAAAACTCATCTCTGACATGCTAGGGTTACATTTTCTTACAGCAATAAGTGGCTTCTTCCTCCAGCTCTAGCATGTTCCCTTGAATTCTCCCTAGAACCCATCTGGCTCACATAAGTTGCCTGCAAGCACGTGAGTAGCAACCCCCAGTTTTAGCTATTAATTGTTATCTGTAATCAAACATAATGGCTTTCAACTGTACTTTTTTTATTAGATCTTTCCTTCAGTGAAAATCATATGCTTAGTCCCCAAACTATAAAATATAGGACCATGGGGCTGTCCTGGTGTCTGACTATAGAAAAGGCAGGAGAGGGGCACCTGGGTGGCTCAGTTAAGCACCTGATTTCAGCTCAGGTCATGATCTCAGGGTTCGTGAGTTCAAGCACCGCCTCAGGCTCTGGGCTGACACCTCAGAGCCTGGAGCCTGCATCCAATTCTGTGTTTCCCTCTTTCTCTGCCCCTCCTCTGCTTGAGCTCTGTGTGTCCCTCTCTCTCTCTCAAAAATAAACATTAAGAAGAAAGAAAGAAAGAAAGAAAGAAAGAAAGAAAGAAAGAAAGAAAGAAAGAAAGAAAGAAAGAAAGAAAGAAAGAAAGAAAGAAAGAGAAAGGGCAATGAGTCTTCTCTGTCAGTTCCACTGCTCCTTTGGGGCACATCGGGCTCAAGGTGTCCACTAGAAGGACAGCTGAATGAGGTCGAGGCAAGGCTGTGGCAAGAGTTCATGGCTGTAGATCTCAGACTTTCAAGGGGGTCAGGACCCACATGGAGCTTACTCTAAGCAGATTCCTAGGCCTTGCCCACAGAGGTTTTTAGTTGGGTAGCCTGAGATTTTCTTTCTGAGCACATTCCTGGGTCTGTGCCCCAGAAATCTCAGCTGATACTCATGCAGGTGGCGTACAGACCACACTCTGAAAAAACACTAGACTGGCCACAGACAGCAAAGCAAAGCTGATCCTTCAGGGATACATCCAGGGCCAAGTCCCCATCAGCACAGGGCTTCTCAAATAGCTTTACAGAGGAGTACAGAGCTCTATCAATATATGGCTCCAGAAAAAATACAGAAAAAATGGGTTAGGAGAATAAACAGCCTCTCTCTCTCTTTACTCAGATACACACACACATATGAGCTCATATACAGTGAATAAAAGTTCTAGAAGGTATCTGCTCCCAAAGCAAATTGGATCTGTCAGCTAAGGCCAATGCTGTGATGGCTTTATGCAGACTTCAACAAATTTCCACCTAGTCCTGACAGCACTACAGGTACCCTCCTTTTACAGTACTTGGGCTTTTTGTAAATTCTGAGGTATTTAAAGATCTGTTTTTCTGGGCTCTGTGTTCTATCCATACATTGGGAAGCTGATGCCTACACAGAATTGCCACCTCTGTATAATCCATGGTCTGAGGGGGGAGGAGCAACAGTCATTGTTCTTTTGTTTCAGAGGACTGAACTGAACCATTTGTATGTTCAAAAAAAAGTCCTGAACTAAATTTGTGGTATATAAATGTAAAACTCAGTGCATTTCAAAATCTTGGTTGTAGTAGGCGATTCTAGAAAATAGGAAGTGCACAGGATCCCACTGGAATGGGTCTTGGGAAAAGTTGCTTCAGTTAAAAATATTCAAGCTAAGAGGCGCCAGGGTGGCTCATGGCTCAGTCTGTTAAGCATCTGATTCTTCATTTTGTCTCAAGTCATAATCTCACTGTGGGATCAAGCCTGGGGATGGGCTCTGTGCTGACAGTGGGAGCCTGCTTGGGATTCTCTCTCGGCCCCTCCCCCATCACACTTGCCCTCTCTCAAAATAAATAAATAAATAAATAAATAAATAAATAAATAAATAAATAAATATTAAAAAATACATATTCAAGCTAAAAATGAGAGATGTTTCATTACATTACTTCTTTTCAATAAATCCACTGAAATCCCTTTTGGAAGCAGACAGAGTAAATTAAAAGTTTAAAACCTGTGTTAGTTCTAATACTGATGCCATGTTTTTTCATAGTAATTACTACTGTGGATAGCTTGTCTGAGGACAGTTATTACATTCCCACGTTTGTGATGGAATAACTGAAGCACAAGTTTAAGCAAGGATGAAAAAAAAATTCAAGAGGCTTTCATATCCATCTACAAAGCCTCCTAGAACAGAATCAAAAGTTTTAAATTGATCTGAACAGCCTTTATGACTTCTTCAGCATACTAAGGAAGAGAGCAAGGCAGCAGGGGGAAGGGCTCCCAGGGAACAGAGCATGATGTGAACTCCAAGACATCAGCCATTCCCTCAACTCCTATACTGGACAAGAAATGAACCCACAATTCACCTGGCTCCAGAATGCCTGGCCCTGGCAGTCTGGGTATCCATGGCAATGGCAAACCAGACCTGGTGAAGCATTAATAGCAAAAATAAGGTCTGATACTGTTTCTTCTTCCCATCCTCCATTTCCTCTCTCACCCTCAGGTGACGGATTATGTGGTAGTCTTGACATCTTTTCTTTAAAAAATTTTTTTGCTTTTTAACACAGATCATTCCATGTCCAGAATGGCAATTCTGCAAGAGGGAGGCAGGTGTGAGCAGGCTGTGGGGTGGGGAAAGAGGAAGGGCATGTTTCCAAGCCTTAGCAGCCAGTGGGCAGTATCTGATCCCAGGAAGGGCTGGACCCCTGGGAAGCACCCAGGTTTGGCTTGCCCTGCATGACCAGCAGTGAGCAATTGCACGGCCAGTGGTCATCCAGGCAGTGCAAGCCCCATGGGCAGGTGAGTTGCTCATAGAGGTGGAGGGGGCGGGTGAGTGAGAGGGCTGGTCAGAGGGACCCAGCTGACCTGGCTCACCCGGTGTAGGTGGGTACTGGTGATGATTAACTAGTAAGCTCTAAGAGCAGTGACAGAGATAGGACCGAGATCAGGGCTTGGCCCCAGCACCAGCTCTCCTGAGAAGCCTGAGTCATCTCTTCCTGATCTGAAACTTACCTTGACGTACTGGGGAAAATCTCTAAGTGAACTGTTGAACCTGTCCTGTTGGTTTGGAGATGAATGTAGGTGACAGGCACAGCCCCGGCATTGAGCAACATGGTGTTTATGGCTTTAAGGTTTCCTGCCAAAAGGTCTGGTGTCAGGCTAATGTCTCAGTACTCTTCTGTACTTAATTCTTCCAGCCTGTGATCCCTAGTCAAGATTTCTTTCTCTCTCTTCCCCCCACACCTCAGTCTCTTCTGCCCTGTGTCTGCATGCTTCCCTTTCTTTACCCAAGTCACACTCTGAGCTCCCAATCTTTTATGGGAGGGCATTCTGGCTACATGACAATCAAAGGCAGCCTGGAAGAGAAGATGGGGCCAATCTTATGATCTTATGAAAGTTCAACCTACCCAGACCCAAGGGGCTGTGGAGAGAGGTGTATCTGGATATATTTAAGGACCCTGGGGAATAGAGGAGGAAGGCACTTTAACACATTTTTTATCATGTAATAGTTCAGGAAACACATAGAGAATAACATTTTAAAATATGTATCCACCATTCAGCTTTATCAAATCTTAATTTCTGTCATATATGCCTCTGATGTCTTTAAGAAACGGGCCCCTACAGAGTGGTACATAAAGCTCCCGTCTGCTTTTCCCAGATTTCACTCCTCCCCTTCTAGCATCTACCCCACACTTGGTTGTATTTACATTTTACCTCATTTGATATACCCCTAAACAACAAGCTTTAGGTTTTAAAACTTTATATAAACCATATTATTCTATATACATTCTCCTGATCTTTTCTGTTCAGTGTTGGTTTTTGAGATTGGTTAATCTTACATATGTAGCTCACTTGACTCATTTTTATTATTTTAATATTTTTTGAGAGACAGAGATAGAGAGATGGAGAATCTTAAAAACAAATTTTTTTTTAACATTTATTCATTCCTGAGAGACAGAGAGAGACAGAGCATGAGCAGGAGAGGGGCAGAGAGAGAGGGAGACAGAATCCAAAGCAGACACCAGGCTCCGAGCTGTCAGCACAGTCTGACACGAGGCTTGAACTCACAAACCGTGAGATCATGACCTGAGCCGAAGTCGGCCACTCAACCGAGCCACCCAGGCACCCCAAGAGAGAGAGAACCTTAAGGAGGCTCCACACTCAGCACGGAATCTGGGATCATGACCCAAACTGAAATCAAGAGTCAGATGCTCAACCGACTGAGCCACCCAGGCGTCCCTCACTTGATTCATTTTTAACGGCAATGTCGTATTCCATTGTACAAATACACTCAATATACTTAAACACCTCCCTGTTGACAGACATTTAGGATATTCCAAATTTTTCATATAGCAATGCTAAATTCTTGTATATAAAGATTTCTTTTAAAAAAAAATTTTTTTTAATGTTTATTTATTTTTGACAGAGAGAGAGACAGAGCATGAGCAGGGGAGGGGCAGAGAGAGCAGGCTGCAGGCTCTGAACTGACAGCACAGAGCCCGATGCGGGGCTTGAACTCACAGACCGTGAGATCATAACCTGAGCTAAAGTCGGACGCTCAACCGACGGAGCCACCCAGGTGCCCCAAAAGATTTCTTATATATGTCTCCTTATGACTGATACATTTGGATTTATTTCTACCATTGCATTTTGTGCTATTTACTCCATTTTTTTAAAATACTCTTTTCATTTTCTTCCCAGCCTGGATTTAATAGACTTTATTACATTTTCCTACTCTACTGATAAGTTACATACTCTATTTCTACTTATTACCATTATTATAGACTTAAATTTCAGACTTACAGACTGCTACATGTTCCCCAGTACCTGTTCTCCTCTCTCTCTCATACAAATAACAGCCTCCAACTTTCAACAGAGCACGTAGTTCTCCAGAATAAAGACTACGCTTTCCAATCTTCCCTGCTGCTGGGTACAACCATGTGAATGAGCTTTGATCAATGGGATATGAGGAGAAGCAATGAATGGAACCTTCGGGTCACCACTAAAAGGGATGGGTTTGGAATATGGACATCATGGTGAACCCTCCTCTTCAAACCTACAGCAGACGTCACCCTAGAATTATACAGCTCATGTCTGGAATGTTACACGAGAGGGAAATAAACATCTGTTGGGTTTAAGCCATTGTGACCTTGGGTTCTTTCTTACAGCAGCTGAATTATAATCTAGCTAATACAGTAAGCACGGGTTTTTTAAAAAATTTATACTGCTTAGACTCATTCTGCTTCCCAAATCTGAGGCTTCACATCTTTCAACAAGTTTGTGAGTTTTTAGAGGCGCCTGGGTGGCCCAGTTGGTTGAGCATCCAACTCTTGATTTCAGCTCAGGTCCTCATCTCACAGTCAAGGGATCAAGCCCCCACAGTGGGTTCCATGCTGACAGTGCAGAGCCTGCTTGGGATTCTCTTACTCTTCATCTCTCTCTCAGCCCCTAGCCCACTTGTGCACACATTCATTCTCTCTCTCAAAATAAATATATATTTTTTTAAGTTTGGGAATTTTTAAACCATTATCTCTTTGAGTAATGTTCTCCTTTATTCTCTTCTCCACCTCTGGAACTTTATAGGATCTTGTCATTCTAGCATCCGTGTCTCAGTCTCCGTGCCTTTATCTCTCTGGGCTCCATTCTGAATGACTTCCTCAGGTCCACCTTTCCATTCATTAAGCTTGTCTCAATGGTGCCTAATCTGACATTTAATTTATCTATTGAACATTTAGTTATACAATGAAAACATTTTTTGCTTCTAGCAGTTCTATTTCGTTTTCAAGTCTACCTAATCTTTTTGAATAGCGTCTTATTCTTGCCTTGTGTGTTCAATCACTTCATTACATCTTCAACAATTTGAAGGAATTCAATTTTATTCAATAATATTGAAGGAACTTGCCAACAGCTCCTTATTTGAAGTTCTTGAGGGACCTAGTCTACTTGTTTGTTGTGTATGGGGACTCTAACTCAGTAAAAATTATTCTCTCAAGTATTTAGTCATTTTGGATCATATATTCATCTTTATCATGGCTTTTTTGCCTGTGAGGATCCTGTATAATCTGGGTTGAAGTTTTGTTTCTCCAGAGAGGTTCTGTGTCTGTATCTAGGGTCCTAGGGGTATCACTGGCCCAGAACTTAAGGTTCCTAATCCACACAAATAATATAAATTCTAATATTAAACCAATACCATCATCAGGTTCTCAGGGCGTACTTTCCTTTTGCTTTTTGTTTTTTGTGCCCAGAGCTTTGGCTAAGTCTGAGAAACTGTTCTGTCATCTCCCTGTCTTGGTAGATGATTTTCTTTTCCTTATCTTTTTATATTACTTTGACAGTCCTGACTTTATTTTTTTTTAAGTTTACTTATTTATTTTGAGAGAGAGAGATAGGGAGAGAATGTGACCTTGGGAGGGGCTGAGAGAGAGAGAGAGAGAGAGAGAGAGAGAGAGAGAGAGAGAATCCCAAGCAGGTTCCGTGCTATCAGCACAGAGCCTGACTCACAGCTGATCCCACAAACCATGAGATCATGACTAAGCTGAAGTCAAGAGGCAGATGCTTAACCAACTGAGCCACCCAGGTGCCCCGACAGTACTGACTTTACATGAAAGTTTCAGTTTCAGCTCCAGCTTCCAACTGACCAGACCTCATCTCTGTCTCCACAGATGCTAAAACTCAAACCTCAAACCTTTCATTACTACAGGGAGGCCAGCCACACAGCCCGTCCCACTCAGCTGTCAGAGTTGAATACCACTTGGGTTCTACTTCTTCATTTCGCTGGCTGAGGATTCCTCCTACTCTTCTCATTGCATGGCTCTGCACGGAGAAAAATATTTTAAATATTTAATATAGTATTTCTAGGTGTTTCATAGCAGTCTTTCTTAAAGGTTATTTTGTGGTCCATATCACTAGAAACAGAAGCCTCTTCCCTCTGAGATGTGTTTTAGACCAGCTGGAGGATCCTTACTTATCTTTTCCTTCCCTCCTACCCCTCCCTAGTCACATATCCTAAGGCAATGTTCTCAGACTTTACAGTGTACAAAACTAATTTCTGGGAGCTTGTTAAACATGCAGATTATGAGCAGCATCCCTAGGATACCTGGATCAGGAGGACTGGGGTGGGGCCCAGGAATGCACACGCTTAATAAGTGCTCCAGATTTCTGGCCTGGATAGTCCCACGACCACCCTTTGAGAACTACTATCTAAAGCCCATTTCCCTTTACCTGAGATGGCTGAATTCTACCCTTTCTCTTGGCAGTATCTGAACCATATCCATAGGAACCCTGCTGGTCTCTGTTTCGCAAAGCCTGAACTAGTAGACAGCAATGCCAACAGACCCAAAGTTCACAACTTCTAATCCAGGCTAGTCGAGCGCCATTACCCTCAGCAGTGGAAATGCAGGGTAAACGTCAATAACTTGTCTTCCTGGACTCCAGGTTGTGGGGCTATCATAAAACAGGCCTTTTACCCAGGCTTTACTAATAAAGACCTCAACATTACTTGGAGAGAGGTGGACTGATTTTTACTTTTGTACTATGAAGGAAGGGTTGGCTCAGGAGATGGATAATGTAAGCAAAACTAGAAAGAAAAGAGTTGATTCAACTAATATAGATAGATAGATAGATAGACAGATAGACAGACAGACATAGATATAGATAGATAGATAGATAGATAGATAGATAGATTTTTTTTTTTAGTACAGGACTCTACTCTCCAGACAGGTTATGCTCCAAAATGCCTCTGAAAGTCAGGTGTTTAGACTGTCTCTTCCCACAGAAACATTACAAATGGTTGTCAGTTTCCCAGACCAGCCCATCCACACCTGTAAAGATAATAATCGTTCCCATTTAAGACCTATTCCATGCCAGAACCTTTATATGTGTGACCTGATACAAATCTCAAAATAACTGTGAAAGGCAGACATTTGTGTCCCTGCCTTAGAGGTGAAGGGACTTGCTCAGGGTCACACAGCATAGCTAGTAAGTGGCAGAGCCAGGTGGATCTGGCTCCAAAATCTGTGTCCTTGTCACTAGAAAATCAGGCTGCCTTTCATAGCTTGTCTGCTTAATACAGGGTGAACAGTAAAACATCGTCCCTTCTTCCCCACACTGAAAAAGAAATATTAAGGGAATAACAGAACTTCCACTACAGCCAGTTGACTCAAGAGGTAATGGAGGACCAAGATGTCTATCATTTCTCTGGAGCAGGAGAGAATGCATGATGATAGCTTAGTAAATTGCTTTGATTTGGGCTTAAAAAAGAAATAACCATCTTAGATTTCATTCTGCATGTGTGGAGGGCATCTAATTAAAAGTTCACCTTCTTGTTGGGGCACCTGGGTGGCTCAGTCGGTTAAGCGGCCGACTTCGGCTCAGGTCATGATCTCACGGTCCGTGAGTTCCAGCCCTGCGTCGGGCTCTGTGCTGACAGCTCAGAGCCTGGAGCCTGTTTCGGATTCTGTGTCTCCCTCTCTCTGACCCTCCCCCGTTCATGCTCTGTCTCTCTCTGTCTCAAAAATAAATAAACGTTAAAAAAAAATTAAAAAAAAAAAAAAAAAGTTCACCTTCTTGCAATGAGTAGTAAATAGGCCCTAGGGATCTAATGCACAGTATAGTGAATACAGACAAGAGTACTGTATTATAATCATCAAACTTGCTAGGAAACTGGAACTTCATTATTCCAACCCCTAAAAAGAAATGGCAATTACATAATGTGATAAAAGTGCTAATTACCACTACAAAGACAGCCACATTGCAAAATATAAATGTATCAGATTAACATGTGGTGTACCTTAAATTATATAATGTTATATGTCAAATATACTTCAATTAAAAATTAATTAATTAAGGGGCACCTGGGTGGCTCAGTAGGTTAAGCGTCTGACTTCGGCTCAGGTCATGATCTCACAGTTCATGAGTTTGAGTCTGGTGTCAGGCTCTGTGCTGACAGCTCAGAGCCTGGAGCCTGCTTTGGATCCTGTGTCTCCGTGTCTCTCTGCCCCTCCCCTGTTTGTGCTCTCTCTCTCTCTCTCAAACATAAATAAAAATATTTTTAAAAATTAAAACAAAATTAATTAATACCTAGAAAAAAGAAAGTTTACCTTCTCTAACTCTCCCTCTCTAACTCCTGCCCTAGCGGACACAGACCTCTGAGATGAGGTTAGGTCTCCAGGACTCACCTTGTCAGCCAGCAGCTCCCTGATCTTGCTGGCCTGCAGGCGGAACCGGAAGAGCTGGGTTTCCAAGGCCAGGCAGCGCTTTTGCCAGTCTACGCTGGCTCGGGTCTCCACCTTGAGTTCTGCCATGATGGAATCCACTTCTGGCTACTCCAGGGAGCCCTGAGAACCAGCACACAGCAAGAGGAGAAGATCAAGAAGTGTGTGAGGAGGAGGGTAGAGAATACAGGGCTACGGGCTGTGAGTTAGTCATTGCTCTCCCTGCGTCCCATTGTCACCTTTCTTAGCTCAATGTGTCCTGTTCCAACGTAAGTTAGCTGGGCAAACTCAGGAAATCACGAAATGTGAGAAACTGTAAGGAGAATTGGGCCTCATCTGTGTTTCATTCAATTATCCATTTAACAAATATGTATCCATTCAATAGACATTTATATGCCAGACACCCTTCTAGGCACTGGAGATGCAAAGGTAAATAAAAGAGGCCCCCTTATCTTTGAGTTTTCCAGGGAACTCAGGAAAATCTAAGAGAGAATGTAGTCACAATTGCTAATCGATATGCAGATAAATGGGAACAGGGAAATGGGGTAGGCTATGGGAGAGGGATAAAGAGGGGACGATGTTTAGGGAAGGCTTAAAGTGAGTGACAGATTCATTTGAGATCATATAGCTAACTGGAGGCAGAACCCTGATTTCCAGTTTATTACTGATTCTACTACATGTATATAATGTTATTTATTGATTTATTTATTTACTTTTAACAAATCGTAATTCTGCATTCCTTCCTTCCTTGGATCCATCTATTCATTCTTTCTTTCAAGTAGGTTCCACACCCAGTGTGGGGCTTGAACTCACGACCCAGAGATCAAGAGTTGCATGCTTCACTGAACCAGCCAGGCACCCCCACTCGGAGATTTTTGATGAGAAAAAATGGAATGAAAATCCAAAGCTTTGCATGTCCTTGACAATTTCCTATTTAGTTGGGATTCTGTCAGTTGTCATCGAATCATCCTCCTCTGAAACAGATTCTCACTCTAAGTTCTAAAATATAAACCAAAAAAATTGGTAGACATTTTGCTGCAACCTCTGGAGAATGCCACAAGTCTTTGGGAAACAATGATACAAATTCAGACACCTATAATATCGCCAGTCAGGGGAATTTATCCAGATGTCTCTTGGATAAATTTTAGAGAAGACAACTGGTTGGGGATGAGAAAATGAAGCAGCATGTATGAGTATGCACGAGAGAGGACACAAGCACAGTGAACACAGGGGAGAGATGGGCTGGAAAACATACCTGCCATCAGAACTTTTAAAATCCTCCCTGCTACTAATAATTACACTTGGCCACCAGCATAAATTTGGTCTGTCCCAAACCATGACACATGATTACTCTAGTATTAGATGATTTTTAAGGAATGACTTATTTTTTTAGGTTGATAATATTTTTTAAATGTGATCTGTCAGAGATACATAAGACTTACAGGTGAAATGATATAATGTCGGGGGGTTAGCAGTGGTCTAGGAAGGAAATACATGAAATCAGATTTATCAAAATATTTCCAAGTTTTGAAGCTGGGTAATAGGTACATGGGAGTTCTTTATACTGGCCTTTTTACTTGAATATATGCCTAGAATTTTCTGTAACAAAACTTTATTTTTTTAAATCCCTTTTCCTTTCTTTAGGAGCCACATGCCTCAGAAAACCCAGTCACCTCCTGCCCTGTTGCCAAATACCGTCTTGGTGACCAGTGAGTCTGTCTTTAATGTGTTAACCACCAATACTGCTTCCCACCTCACATTTAGCTTTTACATGGATCTTTCTCTCATACCACAAATAGCTATCATTTACTGGGTTCTCAGTGTATGCCAGGCATGTGTGGCCTCTTTAATCCTCATGACAACACATAAGACAAGGTGTGGGCACTACTGTCTACACTCTCACATGAGGACACTGAGGAACTGAGAGGCTAAATAACTTATACAAAGAGTTCTAGAGCTAGTAAGTAGTGGGGCTGGAGTTCTCGTCCCAAAGTTCCTGCTCTTAGCAACTCTGCTCTTTACACATCCAGAAACTTGAAAGAATTCTGATCTCACAAAGAGTGAGCTGGATTGTTAAGAATGAGAGAAATATTTTACAGGAACTTTTAGGATCCTTGACAGGATCCTTGGTAGGATATTAGGGTGAACCTGTATTCAAGAGTTTCCAGGGCATCCTGGTCTCAAACCATAACCTGACACCATAACCTTCATAAGCACAGACGTTTATCCTATATCCAGACTTTTCATTTAAAAAACAGCATCAGTAGACCTGCAGAGAAAGGCCCAACAATTAAACACTGATGAGTCTAGTGTCTGCATCTTTCGGTTCTGGGCTGCTCAGAACACTGAACGCATGACCTCAGCCCTGCTCTCCCGGAACTGTCATCCCAAACAATCCCAACATTGTGACCTCCCAGCAATCCCCACCTCAAAAGACTGGGACCGACTGGAACGGGGAGGAAGACAAAAGGCAAAAACAAAACATGACCTTCTCTGAGCTAAGATCACAGCTGAAAAGACAAAACAACCTTGTGGGGCCTCCAGAGAAGGCCAGAGGCTTCATGTTTGATTTGCTTTGTCCTTTAAGGGGGTGTGGGGGGGTTGCTTTTCCTCGTATAAATAAAAAAAGTGGTAGATCTGAACATAGGACCTGAGTGTCTTGCAACCTCGCTTGGGGCTAAGCATTAGCAGTAAAAACACACAAGTAAAACCTAGGGAGAGGAGAAACTTAATTCTTTTGTGGCACCCTCTTATTGACTGTCAAACTACAGCTCAGATTCCAAGAGAACAGTGGAAAACCAATCATGAAAATCTCCAGGAGCTTGGAAATAAAACATATCATTGGCCTCTGCCTGGTCCTGATATCTGAAATTATCTCTAGACTGCAGGGAGTGCTTTCCCAATCAAGCATCTTATGACATCACACTTTCGAATAGATCAAGTGCTCTGCTTAAACCTCTCCCTGCCCTGGGCACGCTAATGTCGGGGGTGGGGGGGGTGGGGGGTGGTGGCGCGGAAAGAGTTGCGCTGGGCTTGTCTTAGCATGTGAGGAGAGCTACGGGGTTTCGAAAGGGAACTGGAGCAAGGTGCCTTCTGCCAAGCGCGTGGCCCAGAGGCTCTTCCGACAGAAGCAGGTGGTTGCCGCGGCAGCTAGAAAACATGAGGCAAAACATAAAAGCAAAATACCAGTACAGTGAACTTCACCTGCTTGGTCACCTTGTACTTGTACCTCCCATAAAGACTTGCAAAGATGAGCAGAAATTAACTCAAAGAACAGTTTTTAACTTTCCAAAGCACTGTGTAGGAGTTATTTCTCTCCTTATCCTCTCAATATCCCTGAGATGTAGGACAAGTGATACTATTCACAATGAACAGATAGATGAGAAAACCCAGCGCAACCATGCCTTGAGACATAGAGCTAAGCAGTGTCAAAGCTGGGCCAAGAATGATCTCCCAGCATACAGAACATCCTCTTTCCGTGAAGATGCTTCAGTAGTGGGGGTGGAGTCTCATGCTACCCGGCTAGCCTAACACAGATAGAACATTAACGGCAAAATAGGTGGGGAAATGAGAGAAGGGACAAAACCCAGCTCAACTGTTCTCTTTGTTTTTTAGTCTGGAAAGCTTCAAATACACACAAGAAGTAGGGAGAATAGTACAATAAATCCCCATGCACCCTCCCCCGAGCTACAATGGTTGACTCATGGCCACTCTTGTGAAATCCACTTCTCTTGATTCCTATTAGTGCCCAGCAGGCTACACTGCCCAGCAAGTGACCACACAGCCTTGACTCCTGCTTTGGAACTCCCTAAGTCCTCCAGCATCCTGGGCTGACACAGCCACAAGGCTGGAGGAGCATGCCTCAGAGGCAGGGGCTGCATGCAGGATGGGTGATGAAAAGGGGGCACAGGGAGTCCTTAGGTGACCTCAGACTTTGAGCCTGTATCAGAGAAAACACAGACTTGACCTGGGATGGCTCTGGAAGGTTTAGGGTTTTGACCAGAAATTGACAAAATGCTGAGATTAAATTTAATTCAACCAACTTTTGTGAAGTGATTTCTACGTGCAAGGTTGGGGACATAAAGATGAATTAAAGATCCCATGGCTTGTAGGGCTCAGGTCTACAGTCTGAATATCCTGGAACTTCCCTACAAAGAGGACCAGTCAATACAAGAACCTAAAGGAAAGAGGGCAGAGGCCACTGCAGGAGGCTTCAGAAGGTAACAGGAACTCTGTTCTGGGTACAATTTCCACTGGGCTCTCCTGTGTCACCTCACTATGGTTCACTCTGAATGTGAGCACCTTTTGTGATTTCCACTTGCTAGTGGTAGGCTACCATCATCTTCTACAAGTGCTAGACTAGACTGACTACCTGCCCAACTATGGGAAAGGAAGAGCTTTGTGCCCCTTTTCTGGGGACGGAGCTGGGGGAGGGTGAGTGCATACAGGGGCATAGCTCCCTCTGACCGCACCATGTCATCTGATCAAGCCAACAATTTGTGTTTTACTCTTGGATGCTGAGGCAGCACATTTCACAATGTTGGAAGAGACAGGAAAAGGTGAGCATGTTCCAGCCTTCGGGGATCTAAATACCAGAAAGGACTAGGACAATCACGAATAGCATCCTTTGAGAACAAAACCAGTAAAGGGAAACAGCAGAGTGTAGTACTTCAGATCCCCTCTCCTGGTGCCAAACAAGCCTGGGTTTGAGTACTGGCTCAGGCACTAATTAATCATGTGACCTTAAACCATTTGCCTAACTCTCTGAGCCTCAGCTCCATTTTGAAATTGAGAGCAATAATATTTGAAAAGGAGGGCAATAATATTAGGTTGAATGATGGAATTATCAACATTTAACCATTTTTTGACCTTCAAAAAATGGCAATTTCATAGGCACACTAGGTCATATTTTTTTGAGAATTAAAGGAGATATCATAAAAGCCTGGCACACAGCACTCCATATTGATAGCTACTATCAACAAAGAAAAGGCAAACCAACAGTGCCTTGGCGTACTAGGAGATGTGGCTCATACATGTGCTCACTACCAGATCTACCTCAGAGAGGTGAGGGGATTTTTAAAGATTATTTTACCACTTTTTTTTTAAGTTTATGTATTTATCTTGAGAGAGATAGAGCATGAGTGGGGGTGAGGGAGGAACAGTGAGAGTGACAGAGAGAGAGAGAGAGAATCTCAAACAGGCTCTACACTCAGCACGGAGCCTGAGTCAGGGCTCAATCCCATGACCATGAGATCATGACTTGAGCCGAAATCAAGAGTTGGGTGCTTAACTGACTAAGCCACCCAGGTGCCCCTTTATCTCTTTATTTTTGAGTACTGAACAAAAGTGTATACGGTACAAAGTAAGGCTTCTTCCCACCTTGTCCCTCAGCCACAGTGTTATGGGGTTTTGTGTCTTCCAGAAATATCCAGTGTAGACACAAGCATTCTTATACATGTTGCATACACATACACAAAGACAAATGGTAGCACACTCTACACACTGTCCTTAACCTATAACTTAGAGATCTTCCTGTATCAACATACATACCCGCTCCGTCTTCCCTCCATTCTCTTTAACAGCTTTATTGTTTTCTACTGTGTAGCTATTACATGACTTAAAGAGTCCCTTATTTTTTTTTATAAAGCTTTTTATAACTTTAAAAAATTATTTACTTATTTTGAGAGAGAGAAAGAGAGAGAACATGCATGAGAGCAGGGGAAGGGCAGAGAGAGAGAGAGGGAGAGAGAGAATCCCAACAGGCTCCACACCGTGAGTGTGGGGTTGGATCTCATGAACTGTGAGATCATAACCTGAGCCGAAATCAAGAGTTAGATGCTTAACTGACTGAGCCACCCAGGTGCCCCAAGAGTCCCTTACTAACACACATTTGGGTTGTTTGAAAACTTTTGCTAAAATAAACAATGCTGCAACAAATATGTCATTTCACATACATAAGAGTATATCTGAAGGATAAAATCCCAGAAATGGAATTGTAGCGTTAAGTGAGAACACATTTTTAAATGGCCAAATTGTCCAGATTGCCTTTTCCGAGACTATTCTAATTCATACTCCAGCCAGCAATAAGTGCCTGTTTTCCCATGGAGGAGGTCAGTTTCGAATTCATTTTTGACAGAAGGGAGAGACGGCTCAACTGGGCTATCCAGAGAAGACTCAGCTGGGCTATCCAGAGATTGCTGGATGGTGGCTCAGCAGCCAGCCTGCTGTGAACTCACCCAGATCAGGACTGAGAAAATCCCCGCACCTTAACCTCAGCATGTACAGCGTCTATACAACGCTCTTCAAACCAAAAGGGGCACAGAGTTCCCCACATGGAAACACAGCCTCACAGAGAGAAGGGAATAGTAAAGAGGAGTGCACAACGGGGGAGCAGAGTAGGAAGTACATGTTTCTTCCGGGGAGCTGGTGACTTCTGAGGAGGGCAGAAGGGGCCCCACATTTTCTCAACTCAGTTGTTAGTCTCAATGAGTCTGAGACCACAGAGGGTAGGTACCCTGTCATAACCCAGCTCTGAGCAGGCCTCCAAAGCAGTCTATGAGAGGGAAGGTAGCTGATAACGGACTACACCCCACCTTAGGAATTTAGGAGGCTTGGGTTTGAGTTTTGCCTTTTCCACTTTTTAGCTATATAACCTTGGGCAGATCACAATTTTTCTGAGACTGTTTCCTTCTTTATAAAATGGGGATAACAGTATGCAGAAACACTAGGTAACTGATGTTAGTTAAGTGACGTTACCACATGTAGAGTCTGGAACACAGAAGACAGTCCAAAAAGCCTGAGGAAAGAATCCACGACTTTTCCATTGAAATTGTTATTAAAATGATCTTTCAAGTGGAAACTGTACCAGGAACTAAGGTTCTGTCCAAAAGAGTTTATGAGATGGACTCACAGTAAAAGCTTACGGAGATGTCCTGGCAGGGAGGAAACCCACACGGGGCGGATTCTACTTCCAGGTGAGGGTCTTCACTGCCTCTGCTACCCCCATTAAAGCTTCCTGGTCCCTGGTGATAAAGTCACAACGGCTCCTAGGACACAAAGCTACTGCTGTCACTCGGTGCCCAACTTGTTTTCTTTTCTGCTTGGCTGACCTGCCTCTAGGAGTCTAGCCGGACCAACAGAATCCCTAAGAGAACTACCGAGAAACCACAGAGGAGATTACCTGAGACAAGGCGGGGAGGAGGGCGGGAGGCGGAAAGCGAGAGGGCAAGAGAGCGCTCGGCAACGCAGTGGGACGCCTGCAAGTGCGCCCGAGGGCCCTTCCCGGGGGCAACCGGCTCGAGCCGGTCCCAAACTCCCGCTCCTCCCGGGAAAGGCGACTCCTCGCCGCTCGGTGCGAGTCCCCCGAGTCCGACCACGGCTGCCAGCGCCGTCAGCGCCAGGCGGGGAGGCACCTGCTCTGGAATCGCCCTCCGGCAGGAGGGAGCCCTTCCTCTCCGCTCCGCCAAACACCTCCCCGCCAGCGCACACCGCCAAGCCCGTCCCTGCCGGCGAGGCGCGCGGCCGCTCACCTCCCGCCAGCTCGCGGACGCTCCCGCCGCCCACCCGGCACACGGGCGCCCTCCGCGCGCGTCCGCCGCTGACCTTGCGTCCTTCTAGCCCGAGTCCGCGGCGACCGCCGGGTCTCCGCTCCGCGGCAGCAGGGGTCGCGGTGGGCGGGGCGGGGGCCGGGCGGGGTGCCCGCGGGCTGGCCGCACAAAGCCAAGCCCGGCCTCGCGGCGCCCCATTCAGAGCCGCGCCGCGCCCCCTCCTCCCGGGCCGCTCCTTAAAGGCCGAGCGCCGGCGCGGCTCCTCGGGCGGCTCGCGGAGAGGCACAGGAAATGACCTCAGCAGGCTCCAGCCTCCCACCTCTCCGCGCCGCCCGGCTCGTCCCTGGGGCGGCGGGGTCTCCCGGCCCCCGCTCCGAGCTCTCCGCGGGGACCGCACCAGCCGCGGAGGGCGGCCGGGAGCCCCGGGAGCTGCTTAGCGCCCGGCCAGCTTGGGACCTTCGCAGGATGGGGCGCAAGACCAGACCTCACCCCCCAAAGGAGGTTCCAGCATTTGCTGGCAATCTGTGAGAACTGTAACGCCCGGATATTTAGAGCAGAAGTCCTTATTTCCAACAGGCTGTCCCACTGCCAGACCCAGGTTATGATTTGTAATTTGGGGAGAAAAAAAAAAAAGTCACCGTGGCCCCGAGTGTACTTTGCTTGCTTATGTACGTTTGTCTATGCATTATTTATGTTAAAGGAGCAGGCCGAGGAGCCAGAAAGGCAAACCGGACGCTGCCTGCTGGGCAGCTAGAGCAGTCTTCATACCCTCGTTCTACAAGGGCTTGCAGTCCCTTAGCGCACCGGTACAGTCCTACACTCAGAGTGGATTGGCACACTCGACTTTTTTGGTTAGGCGGGTTTGGGGTAAAGAA
The DNA here is from genome assembly GCF_028018385.1 of Neofelis nebulosa. Classification (NCBI taxonomy): domain Eukaryota; kingdom Metazoa; phylum Chordata; class Mammalia; order Carnivora; family Felidae; genus Neofelis; species Neofelis nebulosa. The sequence goes on along the minus strand of NC_080788.1, from coordinate 114,482,039 downwards.
GATGAATATGGAGACTATAGGAGGAAAGGAGCCACGTTTCAAACGGCTTTCTTGGCCAGTCCTGCAGGCTCTCTGTCCAGGCCTGAACCGAGACAATCACCACCAGGACCCACTTCTGCAAAGGGGCTTGGAAAACTCACTCTGGGCCTTGATGAAGGATCCTCTGGCTCCACCCCAAGTTTGAATTTGAATCTCTGGCGGTGAGGCTGTCAGATTACCCAGCTAACAACTTCCCCAGGCAATTCTCCTGCACAACTTTGAAAGCCCAGATACTGTAGAAAGCTGGTCCCAGTAGTAGTAGTTTAGGAGGCCAAGGGCAAAAGTTCAACTGGGCCAATGGGACTCCAGGGCTGAACTTGCAAATGGATTCATAGCTCCTGGGGACTGAGATAGGTCAACCCCAGACTGTGGGACACTGGCCTCTGCTATCCCTTCAACACTCAGGAAGATGCCTAAGGAAGCTCAAAAGCAAGTCTTCTGGAGTTTGTTAAGGATGATTCATTGGTTCATTCATGCTTTCATTCACCTTCATGAACATTAGATTTCAAATAATATAAAAGGGCTAACAATGAAAAATGTCTACCTCCCACCCTGCCCTGTCCCCCAGATCACTCCTCCCCAAACACAGAATTTCCTTTCAAGATATTTTATCTATAAAGCATTCATAAATACATATGCATTCATATGTTTGTGTATATATACAGTTGACCCTTGAACAGCATTGATACGAACTGCACAGGTCCACTTATACATGGATCTTATTCAATAAATATATTGCAAATGTTTTTTGGAGATTTGCAACAATTTCAAAAAACTTGCAGATGAGCCACATGCCTAGAAATACCAAAAAAAAAAAAAAAATAGTATTATTGGAAGAATATGGTATTTAATACATATAATGTACAAACTATGTGTTAATCAACTGTTTTTGTTATCAGTAAGGTTTCCAGTCAACAGTGGGCTACTAATTAAGTTTTTGGGGAGTCAAAAGTTATACTCAGATTTTCTTTTTAATTTTTTAAGTTTATTCATTTATTTTGAGAGGAAGAGAAAGAGAATGTGTGTGAGCGAGCAGGGGAGGGGCAGAGAGAGAGGGAGAGACAGAATCTAAGCAGGCTCTGCAGAGTCAGCACAGAGTCCTGTGGGGGGCTTGAACTCATGAACTGTGAGATCATGATCTGAGCTGAAACCAAGAGTCGGACGGACACTCAACCAACTGAGCCAAGCCAGTATAGGCAACCCTATACTCAGATTTTTTACTGCATAGAGGTTGGTGCTCCTAATCCTGGCATTGTTCAAGGGTCAACTATATATATGTTCATATATATGTATTCATATCCCCTTTCAACACTAAGGGAACATCCCTTGCTTTTTTTCCCCTCTTGACATTACCATTTGTTGACTCTTGTTGACTCATCAGCACACTTAGAGATGCTTTATTTTTTTAGGGGTCCCCTAGTGTTCCTAATGATGGATATTTAGGATGTTTCCAATCTTTGGAAATGCTTTGCTACAGTGAATATGTGCATACTTCTTGGTCCACATTTATGACTGTCTTTATGGTTTAATATTTAGAAGTGGAATTGCTGGCTCTACACACAAATATGAATTTTAAATTTCATTAGATGCAACCAAATCACCCTCAAAGGAGGCTGCACCACCAACCTATACTTCTTTCAGTGTGTTTTGAGTGCCCCTTTGTTCCCTCCCACCACACCAGTCAAGTGATTTATCACTAACTACAAAGCTTTTAAAAAGGGAGGATTAAATGAGTTCATATGCATGGATGATTTTAAAACACTGCTAGCACACAGGAAGGTTCAAGAAAGTGTTAGCCTTTGGTCTCCCAACCACACTCCTCCCTATGACCTCTTCTTTCCTTTGGGCTCTGTTTCAATACCAGCTCTGTAAACTTGAGCAAGTTCCTTAGCCTCTCTGGGACTCGGTTTCCTTTTCTCTAATATGCATGAGCTCTCTCTCTGGAGTTGGTTTGAGGATTAAATCAGATAATAGAGTTACATAAATTTTGGAATACAATCATTGTTCCATAAGTGATAGCTATCCTTCCCTCAAACTTTCCCCCCAGCTTTTATTTTGAAAATTTCAAACTGACAGAAGTTGCAAAAAATAGTGCATCAAACACCCATATACTTTTTGCCATGTTTACTTTCTGTCTTTACACATATATAATATATATTATAATATATTACATTATATATTGGTGCTATTTAAGTTATATATTATATATATTATATATTTCATATTTCTAATATATTATATATTACATATATTATAGTAGATAATTTTTCCCCTAAACCATTTGAGAGTTGTGCACATCATGACCTTTTACCCCTGAATATTTCAACATGTACCTTCCCAAGAACAAGGATGTTCTCCTAATATTATCACACTTAAGAAACTTAATACAATACTATCATCTACCATACAGACCATATTAAAATTTCCCCAGTTGTCCCAACAATGTCCTTTATAGCTGAGTTTTATAGCTCTTCTATTTATTATTATTAGTCCCTACCTAATACCAGAATGAATGGATGCCTAGAGAATAATTTCATCCCCTCCTCTGTCCCAGGGAGAGGGTGACTCCCACAATTCTAGAGCCTAGTATTCCTCAGCGGCTTCAGGTAATCAATAACCACACTAGCAGGGAAAGTCACAGGCAGGGCAGAGTTTCCCATCTAATGCTAGGGATTGTCCCACCAGCCGTCTTGGCTGATGTCACCTCCTCTGCCTGGCTCCAGCCGCCCGATGCTGGCAGCCCAGGAAGATTCTGTCCACCTCCCCTCCAAACCCTGCTAGGCTTCTGGTGTCTCCTCCACGTCCCCCATTGGCCTCCAATCAGCAGAGGCAGCTGTGAAAGCTTCAGTGAGGGAAACCTGGCTCCTCCGTCACCCTCAACTGCAGCGCTCCCCATGCCACCCCATCCCTAGATGAATTTCTATGAACCTCCAGGCTGGCCTACCCCTAACTTAACCCTGGAATTAAGGGTTGAGATGTCAAGACACTATCTTTTCCCCACAATCGTTCTGTCTTTTTTTTTAATGTTTATTTTTGAGGGGGAAGGGGGGATAGGCAGAGACAGAGAGAGGGAGACAGAGGATCTGAAGCCAACTCTTCCCTGAGAATGGAGATCTGAGAGCTGAGAACCCGATGTGGGGCTGGAACTCACGAACTATGAGATCATGACTTGAGCCAAAGTCGGACGCTTAACCAACTGAGCCACCCAGGCGCCCCAACAATCTTTCTGTCTTAAGTCACCTTTTACGTAGCCTTCCATGGATCTGAGACTAACAGTCAAACTGGCCACTGATCACATCCAGACAGTAACATCAGCTGATGCTGATATTCTTCTCTTCCCCCCTCCTCCTTCCCATTCATTTGTTCATTCATTCATGATAACTGACTTTTAGGTTGTTCCAGGTACTCTATTAGATGCCCAACTATTAACTTGGATAAACCATTTCCTTGCTTCCTGCCTCAGGACGTCCTGTTGTAAACTGGGGAGGAAAAGGCAGGATTATAAGAGTCATTACAGCAGAGGGGAATTTGCAAAACTGAAGTAAGGAAAAGCCATCTTGGGCACCATATTTGGTGTTGTAGTGGGAAGTAGAGGAGAACAGGAAGGCTGGTGGGAGCCTGCCTGAAAGTCTCCAAGGCCCCAGATCCCTCTACGGGTCCATGCAGAAGCGGCACTCATGACACTTAAAGCTCATTCATGTTTGATATTAGTTTGTTATTATAGTGGCCTGACAGCAGACAGAGGAAGGAAGCCATCGTGTGCCCTGAGTGGAAGGCTCAGTTGGGCCATTGAAGCTGAGGATCTCCTTTTACTTTTCTGAGAAGAGGATGAGGCCTTGGTGGCCACTCACTGTGAACATGTCTGAACCAATTTGGTCCTCTGGCAATTGACAGGATCCTATACTCACGGCCCCTGGAGATGAGAGGTGACTGGAGACCATTCATCTCCTCTTCTATAACCTCTTACAGGTGGGATAGTAAAAATGGCCAAAATTCTGTCAATTATACAGACATCAGCAAGCAGGCACAAAAATTTCTACAACTTGCCTCAAGGGAGTCAGGGAGTTGGCCTGGTCTGGTTTTTACACATTATTCATGTGAGGGCCCATATCCTCTTTCTGGCTAACTCCTTACTTTGGAAACCTCTAGCATACCTCAAGCACATTCAGCCTACTGGTGTAGGCTTTGATGCCATTTGAAGCGCTTATGTAATCACCCTCTAGACTACAGATTCCTGATTAGAATACTTTCGATGCTAACTAACCACTTCAGGGGTTAGAGGAGATCGGTGTATATACAGACACACCATATGGTTTGACATCATCAGTTTAAGTCCCATCTTTACCACATCTGTGCTGATGTAACCTTGCGGCGGTGCTTAATTCCTCATTGGTAAAGTGGTATAACATCTCTTGCCCCATAGGGTTGTTGGAAGGGTTAAATGAGATAGTATTGTGTCTGGCATGTAGCAAATTCTGTATAAAAGGTAGCTTTTGTTATTCATTCTTTGAACAAATATTTGCTAGAGGTATAATGTTTATGAGATACTCTCCCAGGTTGCTAATATCTACTGTACTAGGTCAAGAGGTGGTGATATCTCAAGGAGTTCTCTTTGTTGCAAGATTGCAATAGATAAGAAACATGGTTTGAGAGAAGGAATAACTCTAGGAGAACTAGCAAAATGTTTGACAATTCATCTTCCCATGTCCTGGGCTTTCTAGAGATCCCACTTCTCAACACCACTTGTTTTCTCTGAGTGGGGATCTGGACTCCAAAGAAGCCCTACCTGCTTCACTGAAACTCTCCCAAATCAACCACCCTGTCTTCTGCCTTCAGGGCCTAGTTCCCAGTTGTTTTTGGTAGGAGACTAAAGGGGAAAAGGGAGGGAGAGGAGAAGGGGGGGGGACCTCAGAGTCCCAGGATCCCGGGGGCTGGTCCTTGTCCAACCTTCTACCTCAGGAGCCAGGGGCAGAGGTTGGCAGCTCTTGGGTTACAAAGAAGTCAGGAGGCGATTCTACTGCTGAATCTCTGGGAGAAGCTAGAGCAACCAGGGGCTGCGTCAGAAAGGCTCAGGGTCATTGTCCAATTCAGGTAGGAGAGCAGTGATCAGACATGCAGAGAGATGCAGGATAGGAAGGAAATGAGAGTCCAGAGGCAGAATTCTGTATTCTGTGTGTGTGTGTGTGTGTGTGTGTGTGTGTGTGTGTGTATGTTGGATGGTGGGAGTGTCCTAACTTTGGGCATGGACTCTTCTTTCATTTATTCATTCAGTTACTCAAGAACAAATATTTACGGAGTAGTTACCATTTTTCAGGCACTGTGTGAGGAAACAAAGTGTGGCAAATGTGACCAATGAACTCAGGGCACAGACTTCAAAACCAGACATGCCTGTTGTTGAATCCTGGGTCTTCCCAGTGGGGAGCATGGCAAATGATCTATCCAGTCCAGCTGTGGGCTCCAGAGCCAGACACAGCCAGACAGAGCCGGGCAGAGAGCAGGGAAGAAAGAGGTTCTTCATTTGTAAACAGGAATCAGTATTCTTTCCTTAGAGGGTAGTTGGAAAGATGGAGATAGGGTCTGCCCCAGTATCTGGCATATGCACCCAGTAAGTGTTACTGAATGGAGGTATAAAGGACTAGCAAGATGCCCAAAGAGTAGGGACTTGGAAGCTCACAAAGAGCAATGGGTGGAAGGGAGGCCTGGTCAAGAAGGACTCCAATGAGAAGGAAGGCAGCGATTCCCCACCTGACCTTATATGAAAAAGCCCTGGGGCCACTGATTAAAAACATGGAACGAAGCCCTGAGCATTGAGATCAGCAAGCTCAGGGGTCTGTATTTTCATGATCCTTAGACCAATAGGGTGCCTGGAATTGATTGGTTTGTCATACACCATGTTCCAACACTCCAGTGATCTTCTCAGACAGCAACAACAGCCCCAGAGGGGAAGGCAGGGTAGAACTGATGTCATGACAACACATATCAATGCAAAAGGATCTGTCCAGCACAGCTGTGAGCTCACCAAGTGAGAGAGAGCCAGGCAGAGAGGGACTCAGTAGGATGAGGGTGGAGAGGGAAAAGAGGAGGTGGCAGGGAGGGGGAAAGGGAAGCTGAGTTGGGAGCTGATAGAGCTCAGGGAATGAGAACTGGGTAAATCCAGTCATCTAGGTGGGATTCTAGATCGTTTTAGAACTTACAACATTAAGGTTTTAAACCAACCGTCTTATTTCTCCATGGGGGTAGAAGGGACTGGGAAGGGACCTTCAAGTAAGTGGCATTTCTCCAGAAGTCTAAGGAGCCCATGTGGGAAGAGACTCTGGGGTTCTAAGAAGCCGGGGGAACTCAGGCCAGTCAGGGAGCCTGTTGTAGCACCTTGGCCCCTTTTCTGCAGTATGTGTGTGGCAACTCTAGACATTTGAGTTCTCAAGGTGACATTGTGTTGGCTCTGGGGGATGCTACTTCCAGAGTTCAAATTCCAGCTCTGGCACTTAACTGAATACTGGCATATAGTAAGTACTCAGCAAATGCTGGCCATTATTATTATCCCTTCAGCTGATGACAGACCATGGGAGAGGTGTGGTGAGCTAGGGTTCTGCTTTCATCCATTCAGTACATGCGTGGTGAGTGTCCACTGTGGACCAGGAAGTAGGGGAGGGAGAGCATGGTGGAACAGGTGACTCAGTCTGGGCAAACTGGACTGTGGAGGGCCTCTTTGTGCCCCTTGACCTCCCCTCTGCTGACTGGCTGCTTCACTTGACTGGAAGAGGCTTGCAGTGTAGGGTGGAGAGCTATCTATGGCTGGGAGTTGGAGTCCTCTGCTTCAGAGACACATACATTTCCCTGCAGGGCACCTTCCAGGCTGAGCGGTTGCTATAAGAGCATGCCAATAAGTGCCCCAGAATTCACAGAGATGGCAAGATGCAAAATACCTGAACAGAATGAGAAGACCTAACCATTTCGGCTCTTCCTCCCACCTTCCCCCAAAGATTTAGTGTGAAACCAATTGGTGTGTTATCTGCTTTGATCAATCGAGCCTTCATCTGTGGTGCTCATGATCATTGTGCTCAGGCTCAGGGATTTTACGAGTGTCAGGTCTCATATCCTATTGGAAACCTTCTTTGCCAGCTCCTCTTTATGAAAGGGGGTTAGTCCAGATGACATAACCCGTCTTCCCTCACAAAGTTCCCAATGTGACCCCCCACTAGCCAGGACAGGGAGGCTATCTCTCAGCGCCATCTAGTGGTCAGGATGACTTGTTTTCTTAAACAACCCTGAGCACCAGCATTCCTACTCCCAGCCATGCCGATGGCCAGATCTGTTCCCTTCCAGTCTGACCAGTGCATGCTTTGGCCACCCTGAAAGGTGGTGGTTAATGGGGCTTTAACTTCCTTTTTTTAAAATGTTTTAATTTATTTTTGAGAGAGCGCAAGTGGGGTTGGGGCAGAGAGAGAGATGGAGACAGAGGATCTGAAGCAGGCTCTGCACCAACAGCAGTGAACGGGTCATGGGGCTTGAACTCACCAACCAGGAGATCATGACCTAAGCCGAATGCTCAACTGAATGAGCCACCCAGGTGCCCCATTATGGGGCTTTAACTTCTGTCTAAAGTTGAGACTTTAAACCTTAAATTCTGAATACTTTGTTCCTGTTCAATTTTTCATAGTTTCAGGGAAGGGGATTAGAAAACTTAGTGGTACTAAAAGATGAAGGTAAAGGAGAGAAAGATGGAAAGAACATGCTCCCCTTTCCAGCTCTGAACACTTGGCTTCAGCAGTGCATAGACCATCAACTTGGCACTTGTTCCAGGTATCTCTCACCTAGAGCCACAAGAGCAGGGGACAGGAAGAGACTCTTCTGCAAAGGTCCGAGCTGCAGGTTAAGGATCATCTTTGCTCCACCACAGATAAAGTGATGAGACAGGGAGCTGGGACCAGACTGCTTAACTCAGAGTACCAAGGGAATGCACATACTGGGAGATTTGCTCATGGAAAAGTGAGTTTTGGAGATTCCATAGAAGTGACAGGACAGTGCCCCTTTCCAAAAAGCAGTTTCCACTTTTCCAGGTTCTGAATTTCCTGGTCCAGGTCTAGAAGACAGAATGCTAGTCCTTTCCCTATTACAGTGTGGGGCCCACCCAAAGGAATCAGATAGAGCTGACAGGCTTCAGACACATGAAGGGATGTCGGTGATGGAGCAGAACATACAGATTCCTAGGATTAGAAGCAACAGGCATTGCTCTAGGGGTGACACATGACTGTTGCTCCTTCCAAATACTACATGTTGCTCCACTGGCTACTGGGGGAAACTCTCAGATGGCTTTGGAATGGTCTGATCCTGACAGCAGGAATTTTCCTACAGGGTATAGGGGATCGTTCTTGTGTGGACTCAGGATCTCTCAGGGGTAGGAGAGTGGGGTAGGAAGCACTCTTGGGAATAGCATGGTTCTTTGGGAAGCAAATTTTAGTGTTGAAATAAATCCATTGGAATATTCAGAATAAGAAAATTTCCTAAGTATCCTTGCTATTCAAGCCAGTGGAAGATAATATACATATATAGTAATGCACATAAGATTAGAAGCTATTTATAAGGTAAATATCACTAAAATTTTTCTAGAACCTTTTCCTCAACTCCAAATCTCTGCTTTCCCTGACATAGTTTTATGATTCTTGTGTCCTTTCTTGAGCTATACCACTCAAAACTTCTTACAATTTGTGTTAGGAGAAGGATGCTTAGAAGGACTGTATTGTTCCTCATATTTATAGCAACAATAATAACAGAATAAAAAGGGAGAGGAGCCAAAATGGTGGAACAGCATGGAAGTTTTTTTGTGTGAAATACAGCCAGACCAACACTACCTACACACCTAGAAACCATCTGACACACCTAGATAACTGATCTGAGGATTAACACAACAATTTGCACAACCTGAACCACAGAATTCAGCAGGTACATGGCACAGAGAGGTGAACTGGGGGAGAAAGAAGCTGTGGAGGGCAGGGAGCTGCTTTTGCATGGGGAGAGAGGATGAAGATGGGGGGGGAGAATATAAGAAAAGCACCCCCTCCCAAAAGCAGCTGGAGACAAAGTAGAAAAGTGGAAACAGCCACAGGGACTGAACTAAAAAGGGAGAAAGGAGAAAGGAGAGGGTTTAAATTCCATTAAGACCATAAACGGAGGGGGTGGGGGAGCGCAAAGTCTGCAACTCCACAACTCAATACCTGGTAGTGCTCTGGTGGGAAGGGTGAATCCCCAGGAACAGAGTAGAGTCTGCGGTTCTTCAGGCCACACAGGGATAGGCAGTTCCCCTGCTGGGAGGACACCTGGTAGAGGCTATGTGGGTCCCCCAAAGGCAAAGCCCCAGTGGACTCGGGAAAACAACCACATTCCCTGGTTCTGGAAAAAGGTCATTAATGGTGAAGCCTGGTGCCATATGTGTGTTGTGATTTTCCATAATCCCTGAAATGCTGCTGCTACACAATCTGGCGAACTTTTTCTGGTGTGGGCTGGCACCCAACCACAGTCTCTGGGCATCGGCAGCAGCATGGTCCCGCAAATGTTCCTGGGTGCAGCCAGCACCTGGCCATTGCTTGGTGAGACCCACCTGCAGAGGGGCAGAACAAGTCAAAGCTGCAGTCCCTCAGAACTAAGGGGTTGGGAAAAACAGCCACATCTAAGACAAAACTCAGGAGGAAAGTGCTGCCTGGGGTTTGGTCACAGAATGTGTAAAAGCGGGGAGTGGACGGAGGCTGAGGACAAAGGATGGGTGTGTGATTTCTGATCAGGGAGAACAGAATTCCGATACTAGAGACTGAGTAGCAGGGTGATGCCATTTTCACCGCTCCCGGGCATGTGCCTATGCACCTACAAGCGCCACAACAATCCACCCCAGCAAGCTAAGCAGTGCCATCTAGTGGAGAACGGAGCTGTTACACTAAGCCCTGCCCAACTGGGCCAACCTCGCTCTTCAGGAACACAAGTCTCTCCACCTGCTTAGTTTATGGACTATAAAGCGCTTCATAGTTTGACTTCTAGGGGAAAACAAAGTAATTACAGTTGTATTTCAGTCTGTTCGCCAGTCCATCTATTCAATTTTCTTTCTTTTTTTTCCTCTTTTTTGTTTATTTTCTTTTTCTTGACTACAGAAAGAGAAAAAAATGCATTTTTATTTTTAATTTTTATTAAAAATATTTTTCTTTATTTTTTTCTACTATATTTTCTACCTTTGTGTAAATTTTTTCAAATTCTGTTTTACTTCTATCATTTCATTTTAGTCTACTTCAGTGTATTCATTTTTTCAAATTTTCAAACAATTTCTTTTTTTTCTTTATTTTTTCTTTTCCCGTTTTTCTCTAATCTATCAAGCCCCTTTCAACACTCAGACCAAAGCACAATTAGGATCTAGCATCATTTATTCAATTTTGTGTGTGTCTGTTTGTTTTTAATTTTTTAATTTTAATATTTTTTAATTTTAATTTTTTAATTAAAATTTTTTTTTTACCTCGTTAATTCCTTTTATCCCTTCAAATTGATGAAATGAAGAAACTGACCCCAAAAGAAAGAGCAGAAAGAAACGACAGCCAGGGACTTAACCAACACAGATACAAGCAAGATGTCAGAACCAGAATTTAGAATCACAATAATAAGAATACTAGCTGGAGTCAAAAATAGAGTAGAATCTCGTTCTATGGAGATAAAAGAAGTAAAAGCTATTCAGGATGAAATAAAAAATGTTATAACTGAGCTGCAATCTCAAATGGGTGCCACGGTGGCAAGAATGGATGAGGCAGAACACAGAATCAGCGATATAGAGGACAAACTTATGGAGAATAATGAAGCAGAAAAAAAGAGGGAGATTAAGGCAAAAGAGCACAATTTAAGAATCAGAGAAATCAGTGACTCATTAAAAAGGAACAATATCAGAATCATAGAGGTCCCAGAAGAGGAAGAGAGAGAAATAGGGGTAGAAGAGTTATGTGAGCAAATCATAGCAGAAAACTTTCCTAATCTGAGGAAAGACACAGACATCAAAATCCAGGAAGCACAGAGGACTCCCAATAGATTCAACAAAAACCAGCCATCAACAAGGCATATCATACACAAATTCACAAAATACTCAGGCAAGGAGAGAATCATGAAAGCAGCAAGGGAAAAAAAGTCCTTAACCTACAAGGGAAGACAGATCAGGTTTGCAGCAGACCTATCCACAGAAACTTGGCAGGCCAGAAAAGAGTGGCAGGATATATTCAATGTGCTGAATCAGAAACATATGCAGCCAAGAATTCTTTATCCAGCAAGTCTGTCATTCAAAATAGAAGGAGAGATTAAAAGTTTCCCAGATAAACAAAAATTAAAGGAGTTTGTGACCACTAAACCAGCCCTGCAAGAAATTTTAAGGGAGACTCTCTGAGGGGAGAAAAGATGAAAAAAAAAAAAAACTAATAAATAAAGACCAAAGGAAACAAAGACTAGAAAGGACCAGAGAACACCACCAGAAACTCCAACTCTGCAAGCAACATGATGGCAATAAATTCATATCCTTCAGTACTCACTCTAAACGTCAATGAACTCCAATAAAAAGACATAGGGTATCAGAATGGATAAGAAAACAAGATCCATCTATATGCTATTTACAAGAGACCCACTTTAGACCTAAAGACACCTTCAGATTGAAAGTAAGGGGATGGAGAACCATCTATCATGCTAATGGTCAACAAAAGAAAGCCAGAGTAGCCATACTTATATCAGACAATCTAGACTTTAAAATAAAGACTGTATCAAGAGATGAGGAAGGGCATTATATCATAAGGGGTCTATCCACCAAGAAGACCTAACAATTGTAAACATGTATGCACCAAATGTGGAAGCACCCAAATATATAAATCATTTAATCACAAACATAAACTCATTGATAGTAATACCATAATAGTAGGGAACTTCAACTCCCCACTCACAGCAATGGACAGATCATCTAATAAAAAAATCAACAAGGAAACAATGGCTTTGAATGACACACTGGACCAGATGGACTTAACAGATATATTCAGAACATTTCATCCTAAAGCAGCGGAATATACATTCTTCTCCAGTGCGCATGGAACGTTCTCCAGAATAGACCACATACCGGGACACAAATCAGCCCTCAACAAGTACAAAAAGATTGAGATCATACCATGCATGTTTTCAGACCACAACGCTATAAAACTCAAAATCAACCACAAGAAAAAATTTGGAAAGGTAACAGATACTTGGAGACTAAAGAACATCCTACTAAAGAATGAATGGGCTAACCAAGAAGTTGAGGAGGAAATTAAAAAGTTCATGGAAGCCAATAAAAATGATAACACCACAACCCAAAACCTCTGGGACACAGCAAAGGCGGTCATAAGAGGAAAGTATATAGCAATCCAGGCCTTTCTAAAGAAGGAAGAAAGATCTCAGATACACAACCTAACCTTATGCCTTAAAGAGCTGGAAAAAGAACAGCAAATACAACCCAAAACCAGCAGAAGACAGGAAATAATAAAGATTAGAGCAGAAATTAATGCTATCGAAACTAAAAAACAGTAGAACAGATCAATGAAACCAGAAGCTGGTTCTTTGAAAGAATTAAAAAAATTGATAAACCACTAGCCAGTTTGATCAAAAAGAAAAAGGAAAGGACCCAAATAAATAAAATCAACAATTAAAGAGGAGAGATCACAACCAACACAGCAGAAAAACAAACAATAATAAGTGAATATTATGAGCAATTATATGCCAATAAAATGGGCAATCTGGAAGAAATGGACAAATTCCTAGACACGTATACACTACCAAAACTGAAACAGGAAGAAATAGAAAATTTGAACAGACCCATAACCAGTAAAGAAGTCGAATCAGTAATCAAAAATCTTCCAAAAAACAAGAGTCCAGGGCCAGATGGCTTTCCAGGGGAATTCTACCAAACATTTAAGGAAGAGTTAACACCTATTCTCCTGAAGCTCTTCTCAAAAACAGAAATGGAAGGAAAACTTCCAAACTCTTTCTATGAAGCCAGGGTTACCTTGATTCCAAAACCAGACAAAAACCCCACTAAAAAGGAGAACTATAGACCAATTTCCCTGATGAACATGGATGCAAAAATCCTCAACAAGATATTAGCCAACCAGATCCAACAATACATTAAAAAAATCATTCACCACGGATAAGTGGGATTTATACCTGGGATGCAGGGCTGGTTTAATATTTGCAAAACAATCAATGTGATTCATCACATCAATAAAAGAAAGGACAAGAACCATATGATTCTCTCAATAGATGCAGAGAAAGCATTTGACAAAATACAGCATCCTTTCTTGATAAAAACCCTCAAGAAAGTAGGGATAGAAGGATCATACCTCAAGATCATAAAAGCCATATATGGAAGACCCAACGCTAATATCATCCTCAGTGGGAAAAAACTGCGAGCTTTCCTCCTAAGGTCAGGAACAAGACAGGGATGTCCACTCTCACCACTGTTATTCAACATAGTATTGGAAGTCTTAGCCTCAGCAATCAGAAAACACAAAGAAATAAAAGGCATCCAAATCAGCCAGGAAGAGGTCAAACTTTCACTTGATGCAGATGACATGATACTCTATACTGAAAACCCAAAAGATTCCACCAAAAAACTGCTAGAACTGATTGATGAATTCAGCAAAGTGGCAGGATATAAAATCAATGCACAGAAATTCGTTGCATTCCTATACACCAACAATGAAGCAACAGAAAGAGAAATCAAAAAATCGATCCCATTTACAGTTGCACCAAAAACCATAAAAAATCTAGGAATAAATCTAACCAAAGAGGTGAAAAATCTATACACTGAAAACGACAGAAAGCTTATGAAAGAAATTGAAGACAACACAAAAAAATGGAAAAAGATTCCATGCTCCTGGATAGGAAGAAAAAATATTGTTAAAATGTCGATACTACCCAAAGCAATCTACATATTCAACACAATCCCTATCAAAATAACGCCAGCATTCTTCACAAAGCTAGAACAAATAATCCTAAAATTTGTATGGAACCAGAAAAGACCCCAAATAGCCAAAGCAATCTTGAAAAAGAAAACCAAAGCAGGAGGCATCACAATCCCGGACTTCAAGCTATACTACAAAGCTGTAATCATCAAGACAGTATGGTACTGGCACAAAAACAGACACTCAGATCAATGGAACAGGATAGAGAACCCAGAAATGGACCCACAAATGTATGGCCAACTAATCTTTGACAAAGCAGGAAAGACTATCCAATGGAATAAAGACAGTCTCTTCAGCAAGTGGTGCTGGGAAAACTGGACAGCAACATGAAGAAGAAAGAACCTGGACCACTTTCTTACACCATACACAAAAATAAACTCAAAATGGATGAAAGACCTAAATGTAAGACAGGAAGCCATCAAAATCCCTGAGGAGAAAGCAGGCAAAAACCTCTTTGACGTTGGCCACAGCAACTTGTTACTCAACACATCTCTGGAGGCAAGGGAAACAAAGGCAAAAGTGAACTATTGGGACCTCATCAAAATAAAAAGCTTCTGCACAGCGAAGGAAACAATCAGCAAAACTAAAAGGCAACCGACAGAATGGGAGAAGATATTTGCAAACGACATATCAGATAAAGGGTTAGTATCCAAAATCTACAAAGAACTTATCAAACTCAACACCCAAAAAACAAATAATCCAGTGAAGAAATGGGCAAAAGATATGAATAGATACTTCTCCAAAGAAGACATCCAGATGGCCAACCAACACATGAAAAAATGCTCAACATCACTCATCATCAGGGAAATACAAATCAAAACCACAATGAGATACCACCTCACCCGTGTCAGAATGGCTAACATTAACAACTCAGGCAACAACAGATGTTGGGGAGGATGCAGAGAAAGAGGATCTCTTGCATTGCTGGTGGGAATGCAAGCTGGTGCAGCCACTCTGGAAAACAGTATGGTGGTTTCTCAAAAAATTAAAAATAGAACTACCCTATGACCCAGCAATTGCACTACTAGGTATTTATCCAAGTGATACAGGTGTGCTGTTTCTTTTTTTTTTTTTAATTTTTTTTTTCAACGTTTTTTATTTATTTTTGGGACAGAGAGAGACAGAGCATGAACGGGGGAGGGGCAGAGAGAGAGGGAGACACAGAATTGGAAGCAGGCTCCAGGCTCCGAGCCATCGGCCCAGAGCCTGACGCGGGGCTCGAACCCACGGACCGCGAGATCGTGACCTGGCTGAAGTCGGACGCTTAACCGACTGCGCCACCCAGGCGCCCCAGGTGTGCTGTTTCGAAGGGGCACACGCACCCTCATGTTTATAGCAGCAATATCAACAATAGCCAAAGTATGGAAAGATCCCAAATGTCCATTGATGGATGAATGGATAAAGAAGATGTGGTATGTATATACAATGGAGTATTACTCGGCAATCAAAAAGAATGAAATCTTGCCATTTGCAACTATGTGGATGGAACTAGAGGGTATTATGCTAAGGGAAATTAGTCAGTCAGAGAAAGACAAATATCATATGACTTCACTCATATGAGGACTTTAAGACACAGAAAAGATGAACATAAGGGAAGGGAAGCAAAAATAATATAAAAACAGAGAGGGGGACAAAACATAAGAGACTTAAATATGGAGAACAAACAGAGGGTTACTGCAGGGGTTGTGGGAAGGGGGGATGGGCTAAATGGGTAAGGGGCATGAAGGAATCTACTCCTGAAATCATTGTTGCACTATATGCTAACTAATTTGGATGTAAATTAAAAAAATAAAATAACAGAAAAAAGAAAGATACAACCTAAATATCCATCATTTCTGACCTACTAGTTATTATTATGATTTATCTAGAAAATCAAGTATGCAGACATTAAAATTTGTTGGAGGATTATGTTTCCTAACATGGAAAAATAGTCATTTCTTAATGTCGAGTGAAATAATTTCTAGAAAAGTGTATATAATATGAAGGATTTTATGTAAAACTGTACATATACATAACTACATATATATCTATTTACATAAACGTGAGTGGAAGATGTTTTTCCCAAACATTAACAGTGCTTATCTTTGGATGTAGAAATTTGGTGTAATGGTTTTAGTCTCTGCCTTGTTATTTTCCATATTATGTGAATGTTTTACAAGGAGTATGAATCATTTTTCTAATAAAGCTTTTAAAATGTTTTTAAAGTATTGATCTCATCAGTAATGCAGAAAGCTGAGATTCAGGGAAGTTGACAACTAACTCAATAAAGCCACAGTCTGCCCGTCAATGAGCCAGAATGTGTCCTCTTCCCATCCCTCAAGTTTTATACCAACCCCTTGAGTCACTGCCTTGAACTGGTAAAAGCCCTGAGGGAATATCTAGCAAGTGGACACCTGGAGAGTTGGGGATCAATGTTCAGATCAGAGGGGACTCACATGCTTTTGATGTTGCCTGGATCCCCATTACCTCTTCAGAGCAATTAAGCTATGACCACAATAGCATTACTGGATTCCTATTACACACTATGTTCTCGTGGTCTGGCAGTCATCCAGGTCTTCAAGGAGCAGACACAAGTCTGGGTACAGAGTTAACTTGGACCTAGTTCTAATCCAAGCCCATTTACATCCTGCAAGGGAAATGATGTATTTAAGCCATGTTCTCCACTTGAGGAAAGAAAGGACATGTGGCTAGTTGGAAGTCATCCAGAGGACTAACTTCATGAGGTTCTGGGTGGGAGCAACATGGTGAATGATTTCAAGGAGAAAGTCCCTCTTCCTTCTCTCCACCACTTCTCACTCTTCCACACTTACCCATGTTCATCCACACTCCTTAACTGCAGTACCAGAGACCCTCAGACCCTTCCTTTGACCTTCTTTGATTTCTGGGACATCATCCAACTCCATTTAGCCTGGTGGTCAAGTAGTAGTTATGCCAGGGAGTGGGACCCACCGGGCACAGTGTCTTCCTAGAACAAGAATTTGGATTTAGATAGTAAAAGCTCAGAGATAGGCTACAGTATTAATTTCCCATCATACGAGCACCCATAAAGTCATGTACTGGGTTAAGATAAGGCCTGTCTTCCCTTCTCAGCCTACGTGTTCTTTTTTTTTTTTTTTAATTTTTTTAATGTTTATTTATTTTTGAGACAGAGAGAGACAGAGCATGAAGGGGGGGGGGGGGTCAGAGAGAGGGAGACACAGAATCTGAAGCAGGCTCCAGGCTCTGAGCTGTCAGCACAGAGCCCGGTGTGGGGCTCGAACTCACGGACTGCGAGATCATGACCTGAGCCGAAGTCTGATGCCTAACTGACTGAACCACCCAGGCACCCCTCAGCCTATGTGTTCTGATTGCGGACATGCAGTTCCAGACAAAGCACTCAGCAATTCTGTATTCTTCCTTTTTTTCATTGGAAACCCCACTCTTCTTCCCTCTCTGTCCCTAGACCCTACTATTGTATTCCCTGGGGGGCGGTCACAACCCTAGATATCCGACATAACTTCCCACAGATATGAAAAAAAGTCCACCAAAGATGGCATTGCTTCCTTCCCAGATATGTACTTTGCCGAAGGACATAAGAGCAAGCAAATCTTGACCTAAGCTGTGGGCAAGAAAGAGGGGCAAAGAGTCTTTTGACAGAGAGAAGTGTGTAAATTCGCAAATATCAGACAATTTTGAGCCAAAGTCAGAGTTTCCTTTACAGAGTGTG
This sequence comes from Neofelis nebulosa, assembly GCF_028018385.1. Taxonomy (NCBI): domain Eukaryota; kingdom Metazoa; phylum Chordata; class Mammalia; order Carnivora; family Felidae; genus Neofelis; species Neofelis nebulosa. The sequence continues at coordinate 114,464,297 of NC_080788.1, read as the reverse complement.
GTAGAGATAAAGGCAGGTTATGGAAACAGCTCCATCATGGAACACAAATAAGCAGAGCCTCCCCAGCATGGGAGGCACAGAATTTAAAGCTAGGAGCATGGGATAATGCTTTGTTCTAGACCATTCTATATTGTTCTTATACCCATATGCATAGGTGTCAGTCTTTTTACCTGTATGACCCTAATCCTTGGCACAGTGCGTGGTACATTAATGGTTGTTGAATTTGAATAACAAGTTCCTTGAAGCCAGGTTCAGTCCTCACAACAGCACAGTGCTTGGGAAGAGAAAACACTAAATACATACTTATTAATTAATTAGCATCTGAGACTAAGGATGCCTAATTGAACTAATTCCCCAGGCAACTTCGAGTCCCTGGGATCATCAGCCTCTCAGGCTTACACCGCCTTTCCTGAAGACGGCAGAGTCCTCCTAGAAGGGCCAACACAAGAAGGGTAAAAAGAATTGAAACAGGTTTTATCTGACCCTTGGTGGTGCAATCTGCACACCCCACCCCCACCTTCGCCCCACCTCCAAGCTGGGCTGCCTCACAGCCAGCTCCTAAGGCAGAACCTTTTGCCTCAGATCTACAAAAAGAAAAATTTTCCCACTCTAACCCATCCCAGGACCTAGTGGGGCCCAGAATTGGGACTTGGATGACATGTTGTGATAGAAATTCTTAGCCTATTAGTGTTGCCAAGTCCCAAGATATCCTTCTGCAATCACTGTGTCTGGCTGAAGTTTCTCTTTGAACTGATACAGTGATCGGGACAGGCACACAGTGTCCACCCGTGCCCCCGCCCCAGCAGAATGGCTTAGATAGCAGCATAAAAGCTTTTAGTTGCAAAGCCTTCTCATAAGCAGGCTCCCCTTAACAATACCCCTTTGTCCCTCCTCAGACGACTAAGCTCCTTGTATCCTGGCAAAGGGAGGCACGAGGGGAGGTGACCAGCTTGGCGTTTGGTTTCTAATCTCCAGGGCAGAAATTCTTTCCAATTTGCCCAGCACCTGGGCTGACTGCTGAGTCGGAAATGAGAGCAGCTGGGGAGTGGGGGTGGCTCTCTCCATGATTCCAAAGTTTCATAATGAACTCTATCTCATCCCTGCTCCCCCCACCACTAAATTTACAACCTTCACAGTTAAACTCACCACTTAGAAGTATGAAGTAATGTAGTTTCAATGTATGTTCATATTTTCACTTTGATTTCTTTTAGCATTGGCCTTTTCCCCCCTAATTTACTGCTAATCTCATGAAACTGCACTAATTTTCAGGGCTGTCTTAGTGCACACACATTAATGTCTTAATGCTTTATGGATGAATTCACATTATCATAGAATGGTGAGTTCTTCATTTTCAGGCTCAAGGTGTTCATGAATACTGCATAGTCCTTATCTATTGCATTTTCTTTTTGATGAGTGAAAAAGGAGAGGACACGACTTTTAAATATCCCCAAAGTAAGAATATGCCCGTTATTTTGAGAGCTCTGTGAAAGTTCATACCCCTTTCCCACACAGACATATGGATAGCAAAACTTCTGATAAACCTGCAGTCAATTTGACCATTTCCCTGGGGTTTAATGCCTCTTCGCCTTGCTACTGGTACCCCTTTCCCCCCTTCAGAGGCATTTTGTAAACATTCAAGGACACCCATAACAACCTTTTGCACTTGCTTCCCTTATCACAGTTTACCCACTCCTGAGCAGAGCTCAGAGTTGGGCAAATCCATAAAACACCTGCCTGTTTCCACCTCTATACCAACCCCAGCATGGGCAAGGATTTTATTCAGTAACATATGCCTTCCTGTCCTGGTACTTTCAGAGCTTCCTGCTACTTTCTTGGGGCTGACGTGTTTCTCTCTTCACCTTCTGTCACAGCCAAGAACCCTACAGGGACACTGAGTCAGGTGTAAATTCCTTGTGCTGCCTGCTTCCCCCATGGCATGGACATTTACTGTATGGGGCTGCACAGCAGCCTTTCTCCTCCTCTGGAGAACAGCACTGTGATTTCTCTCTCACTGCTTACCTCTCAGTCATGATGTGGGGTGCTGTTAGAGCTATGTCAGAGTATCCTGCTGGCCCACCCCTGGCGAAGAGGTGGATGCATGACTCAACTTAGGTAAGTGTGGCTCTAACACTTGAGCAGAAGTGATAAAAAAAAAAGTGAAGTCCAGTGTTTAGGGGCAGAACCCTGAGAAGATTCTCAATTACTTCCTATTACCTGGGCTCCCAAAGCTGTTCTGATTCGAGCCTGTTCTGAGTCTATTTTGCCAGCATTCCCTTCAAATCTGTGTATCATCTGAGCATATCCTTCCAAGAAATTCCTTTTAGACTTAAGATAGCTAAAGTCGGTTTCTGTTGCTTGCAGCCAAAGAATCCTAAATGATGCAGGTTCCCACTCTTTAGTCTCTTTATGACTCTTTCCTTCCTACTTCCAGAAGGGACTGTTACAAAGAGACTCCCCTGTTATCAACCCCCAGATGTTTGTTTTGACCTCCTCTCTTACTGCCAAGACTATATTTTCTGAGATGAGAACTTTTCTGAAAGACTTCTGTATGCTTGTTAGGGAGGATTGATGGCCTCAGTTTCCTCCAGTTGTCTCTCACCCAGCTTGCTTTCCTGTAAAGCTGGTCCAAATAATTCCAAACTTGAAATTGCTTTTGACTTTGATGCTTCCTCTGCTCCTAATTCACTTATCTTTTTCTTATCCCAGCCTCTGGGATGGATTGGCCTCCAATTTCTACACTAGGCTCCCTCCCAGGTCCTTCCTGATCTGGCTGTGGGCCCAGTCCCCCCCCCACTGAAATCACCCTCTTGAGCCACATCTCTCCTGACTTATGGTCAGAGGGCATCCCCCAGGGAACCAAGTCTCTCTAACAAGTATGCAGGAGTCTTTCTGGTTCCCCTTGAAAGTCATCAAGGAAATTACTTATAGTGGACAAGAGCAACCACTTTATGGATGGTTTGCTTAGTAGAAGGGCAGAGAAGTTTTTGTCTTTCAGAAAAGATGACTGAGAACCTAACATTATCAAGGCACTTTAGAGACTACAAAGACACTTGAAAGACTCTCTTTTTCCCTACTTCATGGTCAGAGAGAGATGTGCAGAGAATTACTATTAGCTGCCTACTGTGGCAGAGACTTTTAACTATGTATATGTGCCTGACGATATGCTAAATACCTGAATTATCTTACTTAAGCTTACAACAGCCATGGGTTTGGATAATATTGCCATTTCTATTTTGTAGATGGCTATTTTATAGCCTCAGAAAAGGTTAAATAAGTAGACTTAAGATATCTGGCTAGGATGTGGCGTCCGGACTCCAATCCAGCTTGCTTTGATAAGACAAGAAGGCAAAGGAGAGGCTGGCATCCTTTGCCGTGTGTTAGTGCAGCAGGGTTTGCTCTGTCCCATGACTCTCCTCCGTGAATCTGTACTTGAATCACTAGAATTACTATTACTGTGCCCACCTTCACCTGGGGGTCACCTCCCCATTCATTCCCACAACACTATGTATGTTTGTATGTCTCAGCATTCTTGGGTGAAAAACCAGGGGACCCACTCATTGCCACAGATGCTATTTTTAGGTCTGCTTCCAGAGCTGATTGCTCTGCCCCGTACGTACCTCATTTTATTTGACATTTTCTAGGTGCAGACGTATGAGACCCTGGATGGAGTGTCAGAAGACCTGAGTTTGACCTGCATTCTGCCTTTACTAGCAATATGGCCTTGACCAAACCATACAATCTCTTTGAGCCTTGGTTTCCTCATTTATAAAATGGGGGTTAAAATAGCTGCCTTAACCAAAGAAAAAGATATGTTAACTGTAAGGCATTATATGAATTTTTGTTAGGAAGCAATGATTCCTAATTTAGGAATGAGGAAAACCCAGATCATTCAGTTAAATCTATGGGAGAGCTGGACAAAGCAGAGACTGGCTAATGCCAAGTCTTGTGCCTTAGTTCCTTTCCCTCCCTTCTTTTTGATTCTGTAACTGGACTGTGGCTTCTGCATACTATGGCTTCCACACTAAAAATTAAAATATTGATATTATATATGAAAGCATTTTCTTTGATCTCAAAGTTTATTTTTTGTCCCTGATTTTAAAAGAAATGTAAACATTTTTGTGAGCCCTAAAACATTATGGGCACAAGGCACTGCACATACTGTGCTAAATGGGTAAGTCACCCGGAATTCAGATCTTCTGCCTTAACAGCCCATCATGCTTTCTTGTGCAATGCTGCCTCCCAGAGTCAGGGAGGGAACCGAGTCAACTATCAGACACAGATTGAGAAGCAGAGCGGGAGAACTAGGCTTCGGAGGCAAGAGGGCACAGGGAAGGTCCCTCTTCAGTAGGTAAGCTTTGCTGTCAGACTAACTGAAGCCACTTCTTGCCAAGGTGTTCCTGAGAGGGGGCTGTCTCTTGCCTCTCTGATAGTGTTCCAGGGACAGCCTACATGGCTTGCTGTAGCCCTGATCCCTTCTCCCCACTCCCTGCCTTACCTCCCCCCCCCCTTCAGAAAACACTTTCCTGTTATCAAAGGTCCACTGCATACTGAGGACAGTACATGCACTATCTCACTGGGTCATCACAACATACTTATGAAGGAGGAAACTAACTTTGGGAAGTCAAGAGCTCTTGCTACTGGCAACACATGGCTTGAGAAATCCAATATAACTCTTTCTGCCTCATCGAACCCCAGTGCTTTCCTTCTGCAAAGTATGACTCAGCCAGCCCAGGAACTAGGTGTGCATGGGATGGCCTTAGAACTCCTTGTCCACACTGCCCACCCCTAGTTGGACGCACCTTTGTTGATCTTTGAATATCCTGGCCAGGGACAGGAAGTTGGTGAAGCAATGGCCTCATTAGGCAATTAGGAGAATAGGATCAGATTAGGTTCAGATAGTAGGAAAGCAGCCCAGCTTCTCACCCAGGATGTGGCAAGTCCACTGGATGCACCTCAGTTTCCTTTTCTTCCAAGACTCATTGCTGCCCTGGGCTTGGGAGAACTCTTGTCACTGTGGCAGGTGGGAAAACAGGGTTAGGAGGGCTAGGAGAGATCAGGCCTAGGCACACCTAAGGTCTGTGTGAGTATGAGAAAAAGACACTGGCCCCCTTAGGATAGACTGTTTACAAAAGGACAGCTCCAGGGGGCATTACCTATAAATTTTTTTAAATGTCCTTTCCTCTTGGCTGCCATACCCAGTGCCAGAACTGAGGCTTGGAGTTGGCATAGGGGTTCAATTACATTCCTACTCCTGTTCAGTCTTTCTGCGGGACCTGGGACCTGTCTGAAGGGCCTGTCTCACATCAGGGCCCTCTCACCCACTTCCCAAGATCCAAATCCAGAATCTCCAGGCTTTCCAGATGACATCCATTATTTTCCACCGTCCAAGAGAAGAATCTAGAGTGACCTCAGAAAGAACATCCTGTGTTTAATCTTTTCAGTATAGATCAAATTGTGGGTCTTGGAGCTTCCGGCCCTGCCTTAGGCAAATTCCTTAATTTCCACAGGCCTCAGTTTCTTCATCTTGAGAATGGGGATGATAAAAATGACCTTGCAGGGCTGATTCAACGAATGGATAGCACACAGCACAATGCCAACACAGAGTAGGTCTGCAACACCACGTGGTCCGTGGCGCCCAGGTGGCCAAGACCTGCAGGATCCCCACAGGGGGTGTCGCACGCGCCGTCCCCACAACTCCTACAGGCTAGGAGGTGAGGGTCCCGAGTTACTCCTCTCCGCCGGACTCCTGTGGACACCTCGGATGCAGGCGGGGTGGCAGGGGCCGGGAGGGCCGAGCAGCTCTGCACTGCAGCCACCTGCGCCACGGCCTCGGCCGATGGCGCGCTTCCAGGCGCCCAGGGTGCGGCCGACTCCTGGCTGCGGGAGGCGGCGGGGTCGGCGGGGTCGGCGGGGTCGGCGGGGTCGGCGGGGCAGCGGACCCAGCGGGCTAACAGGCGAGCAAGGAGTTAAGCGAGGCCGGAGGCAGCGCGCCTGTCAGACGCGAGCATGTGCAGTTTGCACAGCATCCGTACTATGGGTGAGTGCCACCGCCGCCGCCGCCGCCGCCGCCGCCGGGGGCTCCGTTCGGCCCGGGCAGCGGCGGCTGCAGCCCCCCGGGCCCCGCGCCGCTACGGCGGGCGCCGGCATACAATGCGGGAGTAGGCGCGGCGCGGGAGGGCCGGCGGCGTGGGGGAGGCACCGCCGGCAACTCGACGCGGGGGGAGCCCGAGCTCCGGGCGTGGGGGCGGGGAGCGGCGGCGCAGGAGAGCGCCCCGAGTCCCGGCGCGGGAGGAGGAGCGGGAGCGAGCCCGGGAGACGGCGCTCCTGGCCGCACCTGCACCCGGCGGGCGGCCGGCCCTGCCCTGCCCTTGCCCGCAGCTTCGGCCCCGCACCGGTAGGTGCCCCCGAAGCCCGCGGAGAGGCCTTTCTGCCGCCCGTTGAGGTGGCCGCGCGGGGCTCCAGCGCCGAGTGCGGGGGGCCCGGGGATGGTGCGGTGATGGGAAGACCGGGCGACTGGGCTGGGGGTGCTGCCGGATCCTGCTTCCTCTTTGCTTTCGGTTTCGAAGCGTCTGCCCCGGCTCGAGAGCGAGCCGCAGATCGGAAGGTGCGCCCGGGCTTGGATTCCCTGCGGGGGATGGGCGCACAAGGGGGCGTGTTGGGGAAGGGGTGCACATTGGCAACTTTCCCCGCCTGAAACAAAGGGGTATCGGGGAGGTGCGAGGGGAAGGAGGCAGCCGGGGATGTCTGGCCCCGGAAGGTTGATATCCCCCTTCCTCCGGGAGGAGAGCACCTCCGAGGCCGCCTCGGGAGTGCAGAGGGGGCGCCAGTTTGAGTGGAAGCTAGGAAGCCAGGGCATGGGAGTGGGAAACACCGACCCTCCTGAATCTGAGGCTAAGGACTTTGCTGAAAGGGATGGAACCGTGCCTAGATAACCCTGCCGCCTCCTCCCGGGGGTGAATGGAAAAACTGGGTGATGGTGGACTGCACACCTAGGTGTCCTCCCTTCTCCGAGTCAGTGCCCTGGGGCCCCCAGCCCAGCCCCCTGGCCGCCAGCTCTCCGTTTGCCCTTTCTGATTTCCAGTCCTTGGTGGGAAATGCAGGATTGAGATGGGGACCATTACAGCCCTGTTCATGGCAAGGGCAGGGAGACATTGGCCTCTTTCCCAGGTGTCTTCTTTTCCCTCTTTCTGTGCCCAGTCAGAAGCTGACCCCCTTTCCTTCCTTCCTGGGACTTTTTCCGAGGTTTCCTCGGAGATATGTGTAGTTGCCTCAGGTACAGAGTTTAGGGTGGCAGGTTGTTCTGATACTGCTTCAAACCCTCCCTGGAGAGAGAGAACAGGGCCCCAGAGAGCCATGCCAATGTAACCTTGGGGGCTCTGCTCGCCAATTCTCATGTGTTTTGAGCACCTACTAACAAATGAGCTGTTAACAATGGTCTTCAGACTTTGATCATCAGGAGGCCTGGGTTTCCCTCTTTGCTATAACCAGGAAGAGGGGTGAAGGTGAGGGCTGAATGGCTTCCCCTGAGGGTGGTATACTGTGTTTCTCTCTGTAGAACAAATGGGCCAGGATCCAGATCCCTGGTCCCTGACCTTGTGTCTCAAGGAATGAGGTGTCTCCAGCCCCATGCTGGTTTGCATATGACCACTGGCTTCCATGTGTGACAGGACTGCCCCTTGCCTTTCTTCCTCTTAGAAAGGACAGACCTTTGAGAGTTGAATTTTCCCCCTGGTTGCAAGGCAGTGCTACATCTGCTTGCCTGTGGAGACAGAAGGCACTGGGGGGTGGGGGTGGGGTGGGGGCTGGACTGTTGGGTGACTCTTGCTTGCTCCTGTAAATGGGCTAATGATACAAGTATTTGGGTCAGGGTGGGCCGTGTTACTCTAGAGATGTGGAGGGGTGGGCTGGGATGAGGTTTGGCCTTCCACCCCAAGGCTTGGTATTTGGGGAGAGAGATGGGTAACTGGGAGACAACAGGTCCTTGGAGGCCAGATGACGAGCTGATTTAGTGTTGACTTTGGCCACTCAAAGGCACTGGAGTAAGGGAGGTTCCAAGACCAGTAAGGGGTAGCAGGAGAAAATGAAGTCCTCTGAACCATAGATCTGTGGCCCTGGAAGTTATGGCTGAAGTCAGGTGCAGGTGCTAGACCAGAGAACACCACCGGCCCACTTGTAGGGACCTTTCTTCTCTAAATGGGCACGGTTGATTATTGCTTAGCCCCCCACTGGGTTTATCCCAAGCTATTTGTTCAGAGCTGAGAGTAATGATATGGAAGCCTGACCTCCCCACCCCCAGTGGTGAGAGAAGGGCTTTTCCATGGTGTTCCTCAGATGTACTGACAGTAAGATGGGAAAATGATACTCCCCTGACTCCCTCTCTTAAGGCGATGAGGTATGAAGTTTTACAATTTGTAAAGTGATTTAAGAGCCTTGGGTCCTTGAAAGATGCTAAATGAATTAGGGAAACTTGTACTGTGTTTATTTCATTTGTATCAGACTTATATATTATTTCTAAAGGGAAAGGTGTCATTTTGCAGGAAAGGGCTAAATTACAGCTTTTGTGATGGACAAAGCTCAGCGTTGGTTTTAAAAGTGTAGTTATTAATCAGAAGCACACAGGCCGCAAGTGTTTTTCTGTCTGTCTCTGCTTTCCAGGTATCTTCGAGCTCCTTCCTAGTAGGATTTTTCCTGGTTAGACAGTGTCTAGCCTGGACGTCAGTGGAAGTCCCCTTCCAAGCTCTGAGAAGGGTCTCCAATGATGTTGGGGACTCTGATGTTATAAGTTGAGACCCGGGTACGGGCGGTAAGGCGAAGCCGTTTGGTCTTATCAGAGACCGTATCAGATCTGGCTGTCCTTGAGGGAAGGGAAATCTAACCCTTGCACAGCCTGGCCATTTTCAAATTTATATCCCTTTACTTTCCTCCTAGCTCCTCCCCTCACTCCCAATTTATAGATAAGGGCGGTTTGGGTTTTCTTTTTCTTTTCTTTCTTTCTGTTTTTTTTCTTTCATTGCAAGCACATTCCTTTTAAGGTGTGGTGATTTCTGACTTGGCAAACTCTCAGCTCCCTTTGTGGTAACACCTGGCTAAGGAGGGAACGTCAGAAGGGATTCTGCTGTTCTGAACAGGAAGAAATACAGCCTTTCTGGCCAGGCCTTCTCCACCACCACCTCTCAGAAACCAGAGACGTTGTATTTTAAAAGTAAAGTGGGAGCGGATTTCTGGGAAAGGGCTAGGAGGCAACACTTTTGGTTATGGTTTCCCTTGAGGAAAACTGAGTCACCCTGAGAGCACAGTGGCTGTGTGTGAATGTCTGTGTTGGGCGAGTTTTCCTTTCCTGGGATCTAATGGTGTTTTAGGCTCAGGTACTAGAGGAGACCCTAATTACTTTATATTTTTTCATTATGAGATGAAGATGAAGTTTGGGTGCCCATGTGTTTGGTTTTAGATGTACATGTGCTTCAGACTTTGCACTGTGGGATGCTCCATGCTGCTGTGATTTAAGGAAAAGGAAGTGGCTTTTACCCCTGCAACTCACATCCATAGATAGAGCTGAAGCTGAATAAGTAATGTCTCATCCCCAGATGAAAAGGAGGGCCTGCTCCCTTCCCTGTGCTCACACCCCTCCTGCAGGTGTGGGCTCCCACTCTCCTCCACCCTAAGGCTGTCCTCAATGTTCATTTTAACATCAATCCTCCTATATATAAATTTCGTGGGGTTGAGGTCACAGAGTGGTATTGGTCCCCTGCTCCTTCAAAGGATGGCTCTGAAAGGTAGCTCTCTACCCTCCTCTGATGTTGGTGCTTCTATCTTTGGGGTCAGTCACAGTCCTGTCTGGCAATCTGAGGAGTAACCAAAGCTATTGCCAATTTCTGAACATCCAGCTCCCCATTATCCTTTACTCTGCTGGCTCCCCAACAGAGGGTTTGATATCCTTTCAGGGCTCTTGGCTCTAGTGTGACTGGTACTGTAGAAGCGACAGCATCCTTGAAATTAGGGCCAACAGTCGACATGGACAAGACTTGGGTCTCAGAATGCTCCTTCCTGCTGCTCCATCCTTTAGAAGTACAACAGTTTAAAAAAATAAGACTCGCATTGTCAAATCCTAACCTAATGTAGGGAGATCTAATAGATCAGGAGGCATAATCTGAGAGCACTTGCTGCCATTCCTTTCTACTTTGGGAGCCCCGCATTCAGAACACACTGGATTAGCCATTTCTGACTGCTTCCGCAGTTGGACTTGAATGATGAATGCTTTCTAGCTGGTTTGTTCATTCATTGTTTCTTTTCAGTTTTTAAGAGGCAACCTGTCACATGAGTTTCTGGAATGGTCTGTTTCCATCAGAAAGGTCACTCACCCTGAATTTTCATAAGGCCTTGATACCAGCCCTGAGGATCTAGGGATGCCAGCCAAGAAGGAGATTGAAGAGCCACAAAGAGAGGATTCTTTTCTGGACTTCTGAAGGGTGATTCATGCTTCAAGATAAAATGTGCTTCCTGGGCTCCACAGTTTCAGTGCTTTCACGGTCAATGGAGGGACAGGCCCTGGTGCAGCAAGAAGCCCACCTTAGAGACAATAATCGCTGTTCTTTGGAGCAATGGCAGGGACCTATTTTTAGCCTATTGTCGACCACTATCTTCTTTTTCTATAGCTTGCCTTGGCCAGACCCCATTCTAGTCTGTAGGTTCCCCCTCCCTCTCATTCCCAAAGAGGCCTTTCCAAAGCCAGGGGTAAGGTATCCAGGGCATCGGTCTTACTTTCAACTACCCTCTCAAACATGGATGAGCAATATTGTCGGCACTGGGTAACACCAGGAGCAGCTTCAGATTTTTGTGTTGTAATTGTGTTTTTACCTGTTACAAACAAGGAGATGGCTTTCTTACGCTGACCTATAGATGCCTTGAGGCTTTCATAGAGCCTGATCCGTTTTCTAGCACATGGTGAGTGCTTGTTAAATCATCAGCTGTGGTACTTGGATGTGATCAGATACTCAGATTTCTAGGTCATTGGGCAATGATGTCGTTTGTGCAGGAGCTGATGATTGGCAAAGGCTTCCAGAATCAGGGAATTTTGGATCCCTCCCTGGCTCACTTGTGTGACCTTGGACAGCCAATTGCAGCCCTTTGAGCCTTAATTCCACAAATGGAGCTTCAGCTGGCTTCAGTGGTCACAAGAACGATAACAGTGTCAGCCACCATACTTACTGTATGCCAGGCCTTGGGCTAAGCACTTGACATAAGTTCTCTTTTTCTCACAGCATTGAGATAGCTACTATTAATTATCTTCATTTTACAGCTGGAAAAACTGTGGCTCTGAAAGATAAAGTGATTGCACGTGTCACACAGCTAGCAAGTGTCCAAACTGGGATCTGAACCGAGATCAGTCTGATTCTATTGCGTTCTATAACTTTGGATCAAAGGATGGAACAAATGTTGAGGAGAAGGTGAATGTGGAGATAGTGTTAGACATAAGAAGGAGAGCTGATGTGGAGTAAACACAGCTAGTTAAAAGGAGATGGAAGTAGATTCTTATTTGAAAAACCACATCCCAGTGAATGTTCAGGAAGGAGAGAGATGTTGGTACCCTGCACTGAGGAAGTAGACCAGATGGCCTGGGAGTTACTATAAGGGGAACAGACTTTCTGCTTGGCATAAGAATATATCTCATAAACCCCATTTCATTTTGATGCCAAAATTGTTCTCTCGCTTAACAGACTCTCTGGGCAGCATTTTCTGTCACCCTACTGCCACTAGTCATAATAGCTTACCTTTGCAGATGCTCGACTCCAGATCGCATCCTCCAACCTGGTTTCTGGGCCTTCCTCTGCTCATCATTATAGTCCAGCTGTGGAGACCTGATTATGACTCTGAGGTCCCAGGTATACTCTTCAAAGCGTACCAAGCATTGGACTATCCTGTTCTTCCGAGAAAGTATTTGTGGCCACTGATTACTCCTTTCAAAGCGACCAGCTAGTTCATTGAGGTGGTTCTCCTCATTTTCATCCTTGTTTGTTCTAGGCAAGTTAATTTTTTTAAGTTTATGTATTTATTTTTGAAAAAGAGAGAGAGAGTTGGGGAGGGGTGGAGAGAGAGGGAAGAAAGAGAATCCCAAGCATGCGCCACACGGTCAGCGTGGAGCCCAGTGCAGCGCTTGATCTCACAAACCGTGAGATCATGACCTGAGCCAAAATGAAAAGTCAGATGCTTAACTGATTGAGCCACCCAGGCAGCGCCCCCCTCCCCCCCTCCCGCCCATGCAAGTTAATTCAAACTCTTCTATCATTTTGAGGTGTTTGTGGAAGAGGAATGAAGGTTGAGATGGTGGCCCATGGAGGTAAGCTTACCTCTCTTTGAAAGTTAGCATGATGGTGTATAATGGAGCATGATGCTAGGGTCCAGGCATTTGGGTTCTCTCAGCTCAGTGACTCTGGGCACATGGTGTGAGTGCTTTGGCTTTTAGTTTCCTTATATGTAAAGTGAGAATGTTGGAAGAGAGATTCTATAATATATCCTCCAGCAATAAAGCTGGCTGATCCAGTAGAGTCTGGATAATTTGGTCCTTTCTTCAGAAATAACTTAGCTGGTCTGGAATTGTAGGAAGTCAGAGCTGGGAGAACAGAGGTGGAGTTGAAGGAGAAAGAAGCCAACTTGGAAATTAAGGGACAAAGTCAGTGCAGGAGCATGTCCCGTCTTGTAAAGCGGGACGGGTCAGGTCATTCCTCCTTTGACCATTTAAGTCAGGCAGCTGAGAGGTGGCATCTTTTTACCCTGTATACACCATCCCCTCAACTGAGGGGAGCATCCCTTTTATCTTGTCTTAAAACTTAAACTTCACACTCCCCTCATCCTCCAATTGTTCCCAAGTGAAGGCAGCAGGGAAGCTGTGTATTGGTGTATGTTTCACATTCTGCACTTGGATTTGGCAGACTCCAGGGCCTGTTTCAACCCAGGATCCCCCCTAAGCCTCCAGGACCTGGGGACTTTGGCTGATGCTTTCCAGGTGACTCAGTGTTAGTGAGAACATGCTTCCTTTTGCTGCCTTCAGTCTGCCTGGAAGCCCAGCTTAGGAACTCAGGGAGTCACAGCTTTTTTCTTCATGGAATTGGGCCATCTTGATTTCCCATTGAACAATGCCATTTGTCCAAGGATCCTTGGATTCTGCTATCCATTGGTACAACATCTATTTTCATTTAATCGTATTCAAGGTTGAGGAGCAAATGAGTTCCCACTTAACCTACCAAACCAGTGGTAGGTTCTGCCTCTGCCTGCCTTGCTTTCCCCCTTAACTCCTTACTGCCCTTATACCAGTTATTTCCAGTGGTGGTTACCATACCACTGGGAATGTGAGAGATGTTAGAAACTAATTAGAAACTGATGTTTCAGTTGATATAGGGACAAAACATTTCATTTTAATAGCTATGTTTCTAATGAGTGTAAAGAAACAAGACTCATCGGGGGTGTACTTACAAAGTGACTTTATTTTGTCTTCCACTGTCCTTTTATGCTTATTCAGTGGGATTCATTCTTTCCCGGCCTTGGGATGAAAACTCAGTCAGACCCCATAACTTTTTGGGTCATTCTTGGGCGGTAGAAGGTCCTGTGGTCACTTTAAGTCACAAAACGTAGTCTCAGATCAGTAGTTAATACGTCCAGTCCTTTGTCATTGGACTGGGAGGGACAGGAAAGGGCTCACTTGGCCAGGCCTGTGGTCTGCTGGCTTCCAGCTTCCTGGGCAGAGCAGGTATGTAGTGCTGATTCTCCTTTATGGCCACATTCATGGGTTTCTCAGAGATTCCTCCCCCACCACTTGCTAGGATCAGTCACTTCCAGTTGTCTTGAAAAGAGCAAATTTTCCTTTCTATTCTAGATGATTGTTCTTTCCTCAGCTCCTAAAATCCAGTGATTTGCCTCCAGCCTCTTCCAGCTAAGGTCCTGCAGTCTGTCCACCTGGCCCTCTTGGACAAGACCTGCTCTGGTCTCGTGCCAGCCTTCTCTTGCATGTGGCCCCATTAGCCAGAAGAAGCAATTGTGTGGCCTTTGGTGCAGTGAAGCTGGGAATGCAGGCTGAACCCCCAGCTCAGCCGTCTGCCTTCGCTCCTCTGATAGCAAATGGCCAGTCTGTGTCTCTCACCTTCTGTGCCTCAGGTGGTGATCAGATGCTGGTCCTGTGCCAGGTAGATGCCCTCCTAGTTGCAGGGTCAGACATCAAGCTTCCTGAGCCGTCCTGTTGAAGCCCCTCTCACGGGCTTGGAAGTGTCAGACCTGCTATCCTCAGTGCCTTAATTAGGACTTTAGATTCAACCTCCTGATATATGTGTGTCATCAAAACTATAACTGTCATGAGAAGCCTGTGACTTCATGGCTACTATTGCTCAGGATACAGCTGCGGTACATATTAAACTAAAAATTTAACTTAAATAAAAATAGTTAACAACAGCTAACACTTAACTGAGTACTCCTAATGCAGGGTACTGTTTTCAGTACCATAAACGTGCTCTTTCATTTAACCCTCATGGGAGAGACACTTATATTATTTGTATCCTACAAATGAGTAAACTGAACAAAGAGAGGTCTAATAGTTTGTCCAAGGTCACACAGTTGGCATCAGAGCCAGGATTCAGGTGGAAAGAATCTGAGCCCAGAGCATGCTCTTTTAAACCACTCTACTCTGTCTGCCCACAAGGGTGGTGGGCAGTCATGGCAAGTCATGAGGTGGAAAGCAAACGGTTGGATGCCTTAGGGGCATCAGCGTAGGTTCTTCATTCCGGCATTCAAGGTCTCCATGCACTGCCTTTCCCTTTCCCTTTCCCAATAGCTCCTTCTATGCCCTTTACAGGAGGCTCATACTCTTGCATGGCTACCCTGCCCATATATTGTTTCCCTGCCCAGAGGGCCCTCTGCTTTTCTGCCTCCCCAAATCAAAGTCCTTTTTCAAAGTCAGACCTCATCTTTGCTGCAAAGGTATATTTGACCCAAACCACTTCAGCTGGGATCTTTTACTCCTCTTGGAATTTCATCACTAAATCGGCAGTTTATTATGTGCTTTTCAGCAAAGAGCAGTGGAGGGCAGTTAGCAAACCCAGATTCTGATCTGTGCCATGAAATGCCTGTTGCTAACTTTGCTAACTTATGCGAGACCTGAGACCTCTCTGAACCTTGGTTTCAACATTTTTTTTCTCCAAGTTTTTGTTTAAATTCCACTTAGTTAACATACGGTGAAACATTAGTTTTAGGTGTGGAATTTATTTTTTTATTATTTTTTAATTTTATTTTTTATTTTTTAAAAAATTTACATCCAAATTAGTTAGCATATAGTGCAACAGTGATTTCAGGAGTAGATTCCTTAATGCCCCTTACCCATTTAGCCCATCCCCTCTCCCACAACCCCTCCAGTAACCCTCAGTTTGTTCTCCATATTTATGAATCTCTTCTGAAGTGTGGAATTTAGTGACTCATCATTTAATACAACACCCAGTGCTCATCACAAGTGCTCTCCTTAGTACCCATCACCCATTTAACCCATCCCCCCTCCCACCCACTAATGGTTTCGACATTTAAAAAAAATTTTTTTTTTCAACGTTTTTTATTTTTTATTTTTGGGACAGAGAGAGACAGAGCATGAACGGGGGAGGGGCAGAGAGAGAGGGAGACACAGAATCGGAAACAGGCTCCAGGCTCCGAGCTGTCAGCCCAGAGCCTGACGCGGGGCTCGAACTCACGGACCGCGAGATGGTGACCTGGCTGAAGTCAGATGCTTAACCGACTGCACCACCCAGGCACCCCGGTTTCGACATTTTTAAACTGTGGGTGTGGATTAACTCCCTTCAGTTTTCAGTGTATCCTGATTTATGTTTACCTTCTTGTCCCCACTAATCTTTCAAGCTCTTGAGGGCTGGAACTGTGTCTTGTATGTCTTTTTACCTCCCAGGATTCTGCCCAGGGTTTTACACACAAAATGGATTTACTATCAGTTTGTTGACTGATGGGAAATGCTGCTGTAAGTCTGCTCTGAGTTTGGCTGACTTTTAGAAATCACCTTCTTCTGTGTGATCACCAGTGAGGACTTTGCAGTGTTCTATTCTGCACAAGTTTTAACAAAAGGTTGGGTCCAATCTGCTGCCTTTTATCTTTGAGAGACCTAATGTAATGCCATTAAGGCCCACACTCCTTTATCTGAAGTTTGAAAATCCAAAACATTCAAAAACCGAAAACTTTTCTTTAACTCCTGTAATGGCAAAACCTGATCTGACTTATCTGCTGTGCAGAGTGTGACTATTCATAGATGTGGCCACAAAAATGTTTATGTGTTTACTTGAGGGTGCTGCCCCAGACCCTGCTGTGGGGATTACGTAATGCTGTGGGGTTGTGTTCTACGCTACTTCTTAGAAAATCTAAAAGATGCTGAATTCTGAATTTGGAAAATGGATTGTAATGCTGTTTGGTGTTAGTCCACAGAGGTGCTATTGGCATTCTGGGTGGGACTGGCCTTTGTTATGCAAGACTCTTCTGACTTCAGAGAACCTCACATTACCTTTGCCTCTGGCCTTGCCCTAATCCCAGCCCTGATTCCAACATGACAGCCAGTGCCTTCGTTTACCAATTTGATTTTTTAAAAATATTGCATTATGAGATCATTCATCTTGATTTGTAAGTGTTGTTGGCACCACATTGAAGTTTGTGTCTGAGGCAAGCGCCTTTCTTGCCTCACTTGCCTCACTTAGACACCCTGCATGACTCCTGAACCAAGAATGCTTTCCTCTTCCCACCTCCCTGACTCTGGCATGAACTGGTGTGTCCTCAAAGTGGGAGTTACCTACTGGGTGTTTGCAGCTCATTTCAACATCTGATGCCCTGTCGGCTGAATCAGCTCTCAGAGACCCTTGTAAACTGGTTCCTGAATGCACTTCCTACATCTGGATGTTTCTTTGGAGTCCAAGTGAGCCTGGTCCCTCTACTTCCTTCTAGGAAGTGATACACCTTCTCATGTGAGAGTCAAAATGCTTGTAAATCCCTACATCTGCTTTGACCTGACATTTAAAAAAAAAAAAAAAAAAAAAAAAAAAATATATATATATATATATATATATATATATATATATATATATATATAAAGAAGATATTCCCCAGACCAAGCCTGGCACCTATTTCTTTGACTTCTTCTAAATACATCTTTGCCTCCAGACATTAAACCATTTATCATTTCCCTGGCCCCTATGGATGACTTGTGGTCTTTTACCTATTGTCACTATGCTGGAAAATGCTGAGATATAGAATAATTTAAATTAAATATGGAGATGAAATTTCCCAAAGGTGCCCAATTGAATACTTTTCTTCTTATGCCCCATCAGTTGACCACATTGTCTATATACCCATCATTCAGGATCCTCATGTCAATATCTGACATTGCTCCCACCACACACACACACACACACACACACACACACACACAGAGCCTCCCTCCCCAGGTGCCCTGTCACAGCTGGGTATGGTCACCTTTAACACAGCCAGACAGCTGACCCAGTCTTTTTAAGACTGTGGGATTGAGTTTCTTCTGTGGGATTTATCTTTTGAAGCCACCCTAATTCTGTTTCCTCCTTGATTCCCCTTGGCACTATAGTTTCTCTTGCTTCTAAGGGCACATGATCTGGAATGGTGCCCCCTTTTTATCTAGCAAATATTTATAATGCCTTCTGATCACCCTAAATAAAATTCCTAAATAATATGACCCACATATATACATGTTTTTAAAAAATTTTTTTTTTAAATGTTTTTTATTTATTTTTGGGACAGACAGAGACAGAGCATGAACGGGGGAGGGGCAGAGAGAGAGGGAGACACAGAATCGGAAACAGGCTCCAGGCTCCGAGCCATCAGCCCAGAGCCCGACGCGGGGCTCGAACTCACGGACCGCGAGATCGTGACCTGGCTGAAGTCGGACGCTTAACCGACTGCGCCACCCAGGCGCCCCAATATACATGTTTTTTAAACAAATCAATATAATGCCCTAACTGTAATATAACAGAGAAATAAAGGAAAAGTTAGTTATAATACAGTGTCATGTATTCTAGTACGTAATTGCTCAGGCACAACTACACAGAAAACAGAAGGAAGAAGTCAGATGCTTGAACCTGTGCAGAGAATCACTGAGAATGTAACTGCCACAAATACCCACAGGATCCAGGTGTGTTGTGTGGGTGACTCAGCTACCAGGAGAGGTGCTGCTGAGGTTGACGTGATTTTCCCAGATGGTCAACCGCTCTTGGTGACATTTCAAAGAATACAAAGTATAGTATCCCCTCTAACTGCACTGTGATGGCACTCCCAGACAATTCAGTATATGTTAAAACCATGCAAAAAAGTCACCTGTCAGTCCTGCTTTCTTAATAGCTCTTGAGTCTTAACTAATTTGAGTTGGCTGCTTGACCCTTGTTGGCATTCAGGATTGCAATCTCTACTTACTGTTTGGGCTGGAATAAGACCTTTAGAGGCCCTTAGCACTCATGGGCTTATGGTCCTATAAATAATTACACATAAATTAGTATAGAGTCATCATATAGAATCATGTTTGTAGAAACAGCAAAATCTATTGGTGCACCAAAGTCACAATAACTTCTCTTTGACTCTCTCATTTTCTGTCCTTTCAAATAGTTTTCTTCACCGCCCCATCATGGCTGGCACCCTAAGCACGTGTGTACAGGCCACTTGGGCAATTCAGGGCCATGTAGAATGGCAGCTTCCTGTGGCCCGGGTTGGGCCTTTACCTCTGTGGCCTTTGCCTGCCCCTGGTGGCACAACACAGATCCTGAGTGATTGTTTAATGAATGTGTGAATGAATGCATAAATAATGAGATGAACTTGAAGGGGCTCATTTAAGTAAAAAGCACTGTAAGAGTGTAATTTACTATTATTACTAGTTTTCTGGTGTTTGGTGTTGGTAGAATTTCCAAGATTGTATATTTCCAATGTTTTAAAAACTACTGGCCCCACTCTGGTGTTTCAGCTTTCATACTCCAACCTACATAGCATTGAGGAGTCTGCCCATAAAAGATGCATATCAGATCATATTAATTTCTGAATTAATAAATGAATTTGTACAATGTGATGGTTTGCTTGATTCCCTGTAGCCTGCAGTGAGCCTGCTTAAAAAGACTGGGTCAGCTGTCTGGCTGTGTTAAAGGTGACCACACCCAGCTATGACAGGGCACCTGGGGAGGGAGGCTCTGTGTGTGTGTGTGTATGTGTGTGTGTGTGTGTGTGTGTGTGTGGTGGGAGCAAAGTCTACTCTGGAGTCCAGTGGTGGTGATGGTGGTGGGGTGTGGGAAATGGGACATGCACCCCAGAAAGCCTGCATGAGATCTCCAAAGGGAGGAATATGGCCTAAGGGCCTAAGGTCAGGCAGTCTGAATAGGACTAGCTACAAAATTTGGTGGTGATGGGGCAGGGGAATGAAATATCGTGAAACACCTAGAAGGCTGTGGTTTAACAAATACAACCTGACTCATTATGGTGGGCTTGTGGACAGAAGTGATGTCAAAACATCTCCAGAAAATATTAACCATATGTAATAAAAATAGACCCAAAAGGTTATATTTGTGCCCAGTGCAGACATGTGATGACCGATGTTCTCCCTGGATTTACTCTCTATGTCTGCTCCACTCCTACCCCACACCCTGTCTAGTGGAAGGGGCTCTTTTGTTGTTTTTTTCTCCAAGCTCTTTATTTGGAAGTAATTTCAAAGCCACAGAAAAGTTGCCAGAATAGTACAAAACACCCATATACTCTATCCAGATTCACTTTTTTAAACATTTGCCTCATTTTTTTTTTTTATCATTTATGTTCCTTCTCTCTCTAAATTTTTTTTTTTTTGGAATTTAAGATTAAGTTGCCTACATGAGGGCCCTTTATTTGTAAACATTTCAGTGTGGGTTTTCTAAGAATAAAGATATTGTTTTATATAACCTTCAGCAAATTGAACATTGATACAATACTTTATCTAATCTGCTGGCAGTATTCCAGTTTTGTCAACTGACCCAACAATGTCCTTTATAGCATTTTCCCCTCTTCAGTACAGGGTCTACTCTGGAATCTCATATTGCATTTAGTCCCCTTGCCTCTAGAATAGTTCTTTAGTCTTTCTTTGTCTTTCATGACATTGACTTCAAAAAAATTTTTTTAAGTTTATTTATTTTTGAGAGAGAGGGAGAGAGAGAATCCCAAGCAGGCCCCGTGCTGTCAGTGCAGAGCCCAATGCAGGGCTCAAACTCACGAACTGTGAGATCATGACATGAGCCAAAATCAAGAGTTGGATGCTTAACCGACTGAGCCAACCAGGCGCCCCCATGACATTGACATTTTTGAAGAATATAGTTTGCCTCTTCTACTCCCACCAGGAAGATCAATTCATTCATCATTCACTCAACTGACATGTAAGCATGTTCTTGTGAAAGCTTCTCAGGTTTTCTTGGGCACAGGGGGATATAAAAAGAAGGCTCATGCCTCTTGGTGTCTTTAAGAAGCCTGCAGTAGAGTTGGGAGAACAGACTTGGACTCACTGAAAGGTAAAGGGCAGATAAGTTGTCAGCACTATGACCCCATAGGGCAGCTCACCCAGACCTGTCCCATGACCCTG
Source organism: Neofelis nebulosa (assembly GCF_028018385.1). NCBI lineage: Eukaryota > Metazoa > Chordata > Mammalia > Carnivora > Felidae > Neofelis > Neofelis nebulosa. Next base: position 114,443,668 of record NC_080788.1, on the reverse strand, counting down.
GAGAATTAGGTGCCCTTAGGAGTTTGGGTTGAGGGGGATTCAGGGACCTTTTGTTAATGCAAGTAATCTTTGAGTGGGCCTTGAAGAATAGGCAAATATGGGTAAATGGGGAGGAGAGATAAAGGCACTCTGGGAGGGCAGCTATGTGCACAGAGACTGGGAGTTTGGGGGTGTGGATTGTGTGACTGGGGAGCAGTGAATCATGGGTCGGCCTGGATAGGGCCAAGGGTTGATATGGGGGGCAGGGTCTACCAAATCTTACTGAGCGCCCACGTCACGCCAGACATTTTAAAAAGTAACTTTTCCAGTACTCAAAGGCATATGTATTCAGTATAGGAAGTTTAGAAAAATAGAAATGCATAAAGAAAAATTTTAATGAGGTTACTCTATTCTTTCATCCCCAGATAACGGGTTAGCCATGGTGTATTTCCTTCACTTGTAAGATCTTTATCATTCTTCTGGTGTCAGTCTTATTTTGGTTCATGGATTCAGTAGCCCTTCCCATCCCTCAGGGGATATTCATTGTGCTTTTAAAAATGTTTCATTCTGTCAACTTTATTTTCCTTTCTTTATAACTTCTGTTCTGAAATTTGGTGCTTTTCTGGCAGTTTTGGTTTCTGTCAAATGTTTGGTGAGTCTTTGTTATGTGTTCCTCTCTTTGTATTGTGAGATTTTTCAGTCACCACTCTGTGAACCCTAGTTCCATGCCAATCACTGGTTGTGAACAGGGGGTGAGATGTGTCTGCTAGGGACTGGTGTCTAGGTGTCCCTTGCCCCCCTGCCCCAAGTTCCAGGACACAAACATGGGTGGAGACGTGGGATAGGGGCCCAGCTGCTCCAAATCCAATCACCCATCACTCAGGGCTTCTCATGAGCCCCCAGTGTGCTGGCTCCAAACTTGGAGCCCCCAGAGCTGCTCCTCTGACTGAGCACAAAACCCTTCACCTCACCTGCTTGGGTTCAGATCCTAACCCAGCACTTATTAGTACCATGACTTTGAGAAAGCTGTGTAACTCTGAGTCTTATTCATAAAGTGAGGATGATAGTAGTTTGTATCTCAAAGGATTATTGTGAATATTAAATGAAATAATACAAAGTTCTAAGAATAGTGTCTGTCATATTTATATGCTGTGTGAGTGTCAGTTACTATTAATATTGTTATTTTTTTCATGGTTTTATTTTTGGGGGTTGTGGTTTCTTCATCAGTTTATTCCCATTTGCCTTCCATCTTCAGGGACCCCATATCACTCCTTGTTTTCTGGTGCTGCAATGGATTTACTCTTCCTAGAAAATGTCTCTTCTGCCATTTTCTGGGGCCTTGGGGGTGGCAGGTATATTCCCCTGGTCCTGCCATAGTGATATAGTCATGCATTTCCTTCAAGTCTTTCTTCTCTGAATATGTGTGGGTGTTATTTTTTATCTGTAACACATATGTTGGGGCATCCAGGCCTCAGCCAGGACTCATCACCAGGTCTGTGTTACCTGATGCTGACTCTGTCCTGTGCAGAGGTGGGAGGTGATGAGTTCTCTTCTCAGCCTTCCTCAGACTAGTTTGAGGTTGTCCTAATGAATGTAATGGGCCCTCTGTTTCCTTTGTCAAAAGGAATGTTAATTATTTTCAGCAGTCTAATTATGTGGCTAATGAGAGACTGACTGCGATAACATCCCTTTAATTACTCTTGCCTAAGTGCTGTTTGGAGCCATATTTTGAACATGCTGCAAGGCTCAGTGCTTTCACAGTAGATGGAGCTGTCCAGCGAGAGGCTGAGTGGAGGGCCAGGGCTGCAGGGCTTACGCTCGTGGTGGAAGTGCCTAGCTGCAGTCAGGACCCAGCCAGGTGTATGCTGTCCTTTCCTCTGGGCCATTACTTAAATGAAGGGGACATTCAGATTGGGTCACATGTAGAGCAGACAGCAACTGTCACAGCTCCTTCAGTACATCTCATTCCTGTGTTTCCCCCAGTGCATCTGCTGTTCAGTCTTGTCTTGGCCGGGCCTCCTCCCTCACTCATGGAGTACCTGCGCCTTGCCTTTTTCCTCATTCTGCACTTGGATGTTGAGTCCCTACTATATGTTGAGTTTTTACCCAGGACATGGGGAGGCAAAGGTAAGGAACTCATGGTTCATATAGCTTTCTATAACAAAATTTTCTCATGCCCCTCCCTTCTTTGCCCAGGAGAAATGCCACATGTCTGTGTTCCGACCCCTACCACCTTCTCAGGTTTGTCTTCTGTATTGTGGCCTTCCTGTGGTTTCAATGTGGTGTCTTTCAATAACTGGGCCTTCATGGGCAGACCCTTGGAGGCAGCTCTCCCAAGGCCCTGGTGGACTTGAATATGCTGGGAGGGGCAGCTGACATGAGAACCCACTGTCAACTGTTGGTGGCCCATTGCTATAGGTAAATGAAGTCCCCTATTTCCTGTCCATACATCCCCATCTCTCCTGAGTGGTGTAAGAGAAAAAAGTGCTAGTAAAAACTTGACCCTCCCTTTAACTTCTTTGAGTTTCCAACCCCTCCTGAGTAAATCTGAGTTAATGCCTCCATCCCAGACTTGTGAGGGGTTCTGTGTGGAAGCTGCCTGGCACACAGGAGGTGCCCAATAAACACTCTGGACTTTTTAAACACTCCAGGCAGCACCCCTAGACTGAGTTATAGCCAGAGACGCAGGGACTGACCTCATTCAGCAAGAGCCCTCTCCTGGTTCTTGGGTATAAGTTGCAGTGGACAGAGACTTTCATAAAACAATGGTTCACCCTCCCCCCACCCCCCATCTTAACAATGGTTAACTAGGCCTGAGCCTGAGGAAGAGAGGAAGGGCAGGGGTATCTATTCACAAGAAAAGCTTTTCCAAGAGCAAGAAAATGTAGCTGAGTTTTAGGGCTGTATGTTTGGCAGCCTTCTGGTCACCCTGGATAAGCTCCAGAGCAGTGCAGCTCAATACAACTTTGTGTGATGATGGAAATATTCTATATCTGCACTGTCCAATATGGTAGACACTAGCCACATGTAGCTGTTGAACACTGGAAATGTGGCTAGTACAATGGAGGGATGCAATTTTTAATTTTATTCATTTTTAGTAAATTTAAATTTAAATAGCCACATGTAGCTATCAAATTGGACAATGCTATTCTAGAGCTTATAGAAAAACAATCTAGTTGTGCACTACTTGTTCTTGCACTATTAGTTTTCCCATATCCAGTTTGTAGAAGAGAGTCAAGGCATGCTAGGTTGCTGGCAAGGGTCATGTGTGGTGAAAGGGGAAATGACAAAGTCTGGGCAGCACCCAGAAGGGAGGTTTGGAGCCCCCAAAACTATAGACATCCTGCTGAGAGGGACGCAGCTAGCTAGGCATCTGACCTTATTCTCAGTCCTCCTAACTGTGTGCAAGGGCAGAGCCACTGGTCTGCATGGCAGCAGAGGTGGGCAGGTGGTGCTCAGATATATGATTCTCATGCCAAAAAGGTATGTTCCAGGTGGGGGAAAATTACTTGTGTTAGTCAGGATTTTCTTGATTTCAGATGACAGAAAACTTAACAAACTAGGTGGAGTTAAAAAGGAACATTTACTTTCTTGTTAAAGTGAAATAATCAGGTTAGAGAAGGCCTAGTAAATTTACTTAAATTCTTTTGATGGGAAGCAGGTGGAAAATCCAGGCCATCAGTCAACAAGAGATTTAACTTTGCTTTTATTTGTTAATAAATATATTGCCAAAGCTGACTGGGACCTGCACCTTCCAGCCCCTGCCCACAGGGCAACTGTGCTGGGCATGTCCCCTTGGCAACTGGGGCTTTGCCATGGCCCAGCTGGCACTGTAGGGACCACCAGATGACTTTTGCAATGAGGGGCAGGGAACGTTTGACCCCTTAATTACACTTTTTAGTTGCTCTGGCCTTGATGTTTCTCAAACTTGTTTTTTAGCTTGCTCCTCCCTCAGGGTCTTTTTACTTACTATTCCCTGTGCCTGGAATGCTTTTCCCAAAGCTCTTTGAAAGGCTTCTTTGCAGAGCGCCTGGGTAGCTTAGTCAATTGGGTGTCTGACCCTTGATTTCAGCTCAAGTCGTGATCTCATGGTGGTGGGGTCGAGCCCCACGTTGGACTTCATGCTGAGTGTGGAGCCTGCTTGGGATTCTCTCTCTCTCTCTCTCTCTCTCTCTCTCTCTCTGCTGCTGCTGCTTCCCTGAGCTCTCTCTCTCAAAATAAATAAATAAACATTCAAACACACACACAAATCACTTTAAAAAAAAGAAAGAAAGAAAGGCTTCTTTGCATCTTTCTCATCTATGCCCAAATGCTACCTCCTTAGAGAAATTTAAGATGTGCTCTCCACATCCAGTTTCTCTGTCCTCACCAGGCATCTCCCCTTCTTTGTGGCATATTATCAGACATTACGGCATGTCAGCTAGCCTAATCATTGTCTGTCTCCCCACAGAGATGTGAGCTCCAAGGGGGCAGGAGCATTGTCTTATTCACACTCAGTTCAGTGCCTGGCCTTCAGCAGGTGCTTGATAAATATTTGTTGACCACTGGAATACAACACCTTGAATAAACATGTTAGCCTCCACGGGACTTCTTTGACTAAGTCTCTGGTTGTTTAGAAATCTCTGGGGGTGGCTTGGCTATAGAAAGCTGTGAAAAGCAGGCCACTGGGTGTCATGCTGTTCAGAGGGCTCACTGGGCATCTTTCTGCCTCTACTGGTGAGGCAACTAAGGGGCAGGGCAGGGTTCCCATTGCTCCAAAGGTATGGAGGTGGTGGGGTAACCTATGGGATACCCTAAGGACATGGGCAGTAATAGGGAGAACCTTGATAAATAAATTCCTGGTCACTTAGTCAGTGACGCTGTTAGGCTACTGACTGTCCTTTTCCAGATGACAGGAGAAGCCTTGCTGGTCTCACGTGACCAGGATTCCAGGGCCCCTCAGCTGCTGCCTGATGGGATCTGCATAGGGGATTATTGATGAAGGGGAGGTGAGGCAGCTCTTTACTGTAACACATGCCTTGCTCTGGGACAGCAGCCAGGCAGCTAATTAGAGAGCCCAGCAGCTGTCCAGCCTTTCAGGCAGCAGGCAGCAGCTACCCAGGGCCAGGGGGTGGGGTGGGAAGGAAAGAGGAGGGGCACAGGGCCAGAGACCACCTTCCAAGGTGTAGCGGATGGGTGTCAGGGTTTGTTTAGAAGGGGACATGGAGAAAGGCACGCAAGGCAGGAGGGGCTAGTTGGGGAGAAGGAAGGAAGGAGAGGAGGGTGACAGGACAGAGTAGCCTGCCAGTGAGGAAGAAGACAGATTGGTGAGATGTCCGGCAGGCAGAGAAACCTAGACTCTAAGCCCTAAACGAGGGGGCATGAAGTGGAAGGACAGGGTCAAATGGAGCGTGTGGACAGCCTGTTTCCCAGGTACACCAACCTCTCCCATGGCAGTCAGGCCCAAGGGCTTGGGTCTTCCCCTGGGGGAGCTGAGTCGACACAGGTGCATTTGCACTTTCACATAGTCTCTCACTGACTCCAGAAGTTGCCAAATCTGCTTGTGTTCAGAGCTGGTCTTACTGTAGGACAAGTAAAATCAATTCTGCATCCCGTGGGAAGAACCAGGACACTTTGAGTAATCAGAGGGCTCCCCCAGTGGGTTTTGGGGGGCATTTACTCTTTACTTTGTAGGCACCTAGGGTTGAGGGGAGATCTGGGGACGAGGAGATTGAGAGCGACAAAGGGATGTATTTGCCTGCCACTTCCTGGCTCCGGTCTTAGGTTCTGGGCCATGGAGAGAGAGCGGAGAGTGGGGGGAGGTTTGGTTTTTAGGTTCCGGTCAGGGAAGTAGAGCTTCAATCCTGCAAGTCCAGCTTACCCTAAATAGTTATAGTGGAGGGGAGAGAATGATGCACAGGGACTTTCCTGCCAGCAGCTGCTGGTTAAACCTCTTTGGGAAATGAATGCTATGTGCATGAAAACTGGATGTGCCTTTTGAGAGTGCCAGCACATTGTAGAAGTAACAGAATAGGCATTGTTATTCTCTGACCTGAGCCTCAGCTTGGACCCTTGCCCACATAGGAGCCTGCAGTTTCTCCTGGGATGCCTGGGACATTTTGTTCCTTCCCTAGCCTTCCTCGTGTGACATGTCTTCTCTCTTGTCCCTACCCAAGGCATCCACTCGTCTGTCCTGACCCCTCTGTCCAGGTGATGGCTCTTGGAGGTGGGAGGAGAATGAACATCATCCTTTATTCCCTCATTTGCAAAGATAGCCCTGGCCGCTGTAAACCAATATTTATGGTGCTTTGTGGGAGAGAGCCCTTCCATGACGAGGTGGCCTAAAAATTAGGGAAGAACACTAGACATCACTGTTTGGTTGATAACACTGGATGGTGCAATCACCCAAGCATTTAGCTGGGCCCTTCTCAGCCTTGCTTGTCCATCCATCCAAAAGAAATTCCATGGCCTTGAGGAATTCATCATGTGGAGGGGGAAACAGACAATAATAACTTTAAGATGGGACATTATGTTTCAATGGAAGGATGTTCAAAGTCCTGTGGGAACATCAGTGATGGAATAGCTGGGGGCTTAGGAGGGTTCACAAAGGAATGAGGAGGGAGCAGGGTCTCAGAGGAGCGCCTGGGCATGTTGATGAAGCTGGACGGACAGACTCGGGCTCTATGCTTACAAATAAGCGGCTTACAGAACAGACTAAGTAGATTATAGTGAATGAGGGACAGGTGCATGCAGACGTATGGGAAGCAGCTTGAAGTCATGATGTATGGGGAGAGGGGTGATTCTGGAGCCTAAAGACCAGGGTTTGAGTCAAATGTGTAGATTTGGCCTAATCTCTTAATGTCTTGAGATTCAGAGTTTTCGTCTCTGAAATGGGGTTGGTGGTGGGAGTGGGGTAGGGTGGGTGGTGATAACTCCTGCCCTCCCTGCAGGAGTCTTGGGAGAATCATGAGAGATGATGTACTGGAAAAAGCGTTTTAAGTTCTGCCCACATTAGTTGCTATAAGGGCTCTTCACACATTCCTATGCTCCAAAAACGTCTAGTTCACGCCCTGTGGTCCACAAAGGAGCCTCATGCCACCTACACCAGCGACCTGCTCTGAGGGGCCAAGGAGTGTCAGCGGGGGCTGGGGACAACATGTGTACTTGGAGGCAGGGGTGGGATCCCTGCTAGACTGTTGCCTCCTTGTCCAGCCCCCAGCAGCTCCCTGGTGGAAGAGCCTCAGACCAGGAAGCAGGAGGTGTCCGGTGCCAGGCCAGCCTCGGAAAGGAGCCTCTTCTGACTGCAGCAGCTTCATCTGCCAGGGCGGCATCTCAGCCAGCAGCGGCGGGCTCCCAGGGCTGACTGCAGCGACCAGCAGCCTGTGCTGCCAGGATGTGGGCTTTGGTTTCTGTTTCTGTTTTGTCTCGTGCTTGTTGATGTGGCCTGCTTAGTTTCCCCTGGGAAGGGGAAGTGCCGGTGGGTGGGATTGAACTCCCAGGCACAGGTCATGGTGGTACTGGGGGTAGAGGGGTTATCGGACATGCCCCATGAAAGCCCTTTCCTTGAGGTAATGGGTATGTGCCAGGCTGGCTGGGAGAAGGGAGGAGGATCGACAGGTGGGGCAGGTTGAGGCTTCTGTATGTAGAGCAGCTGGGGAGGAGCCAGGGAGCACAGCAGCCCACTGCATTTTGCTCTCCGTCCTTCACTTGTCTCAGTGCAGGAAGAGGGGGGTGCAGCGGCTGGTGACCCAGGGGTGCACAGCCTTCCGGGCCACAAGCACCTGTGCATGCAGTGAATTCTGCCCTTTCACTTCTCCTCGGCTCCCATGCTGCCTTGCAAGTTGTCAGCTCAGGGAGCTCAGAGAGCCTGGGAGGTATGGGCAGGGAGGAAGCTGGCTGTGGGCACCAGCTCGGGTGGCGCCTCTGTGGAGGCCTGCTTGGCCATCCGTGGGGGGAATGGTCCCGGCTTCCACCCCTGTCCTGCTATAGGGCCACACTGCACCTGACTTCTGTCCTTAGTCTCGTGCAGATGGTGCTGCACTCAAGGGGTTTTCAGAGAAGCTTCAGGACTTTCATATAAAGCCAGAATATCTATCAAATGTTCAAATCTTAGGTATATATTAAAAAGATGTATGTGGCCAGGGGCCAGATTTGTATCAGCATGTGGTCTGTTTCTTTAAAACTTTTTTTAATGTGGGGTTTTTTTTTTTTAGTTCGTTTTTGAGAGACAGAGACAGAATGCTAGTGGGGGAGGGGCAGAGAGCGAAGGAGACACAGAATCTGAAGCAGGCTCAAGCCTCTGAGCTGTCAGCACATAGCCAGATGTGGGGCTAGAACCCACAAACCGTGAGATCATGACCTGAGCTGAAGTCGGATTCTTAACCGACTGAGCCACCCAGGCACCCTTATGTTATTGATGTTAATAGGAAGGGCCTCAACAATCACAGTGATATAATAGAATGAAATAAATATTAGGGTGGTGGGATTATTGCAGGGAGAGGGTCTAGCACACATTTTGTTGGTGTGCTTGTTTTTCTGTGTAGTTGTGCTTGACTCCCCAAATTCCCTACTTGTCTGGGGTTCTTGACCGCCCTTGAGAAAGATGTAGCCACTGCAGGGTGAAGGTGAGAGTGTAATTCGAAGCTAAATGAGAATGGCACTGGATTCTAAAATTATACCCCCTCTCAGATTTACAAATGTGCACACATTTACTCATGGTGCAAGAAGCCCTAAGTCCTAGCCCTGAGTGTGAATTGCCTGGGATCCATCCCAGGCTGTCATTGCTGGATTAACCAGACCTGAGCAAGCAGGATGGCACAGAGGAGGTGATAGGTTCCAGGACAGGGGCCCAGTGGCCTGGATGGACTGCCTGCCTGGTACTGAACCCGGAGCCCAGGCAATTGTAGCGTTCACCTTGAGGCTGCCCCTCCGACTAGCCTGGTGGGTTGGAGCTGGGGCAGTTGAAGCTAATGAACGCCTCCTCTTTTATTCCCAGGGACACATGGAAGCCATCCATCCACTAGCCGAGGATCAGCTGAGCCCTGGGGCTGATGCTTGCCCACACTGCTGAGAATGGCACGGAGGCCCAGCCAGGCAGCAGGAGAAAGGTTAACCTGGGACACTCCTGGACAGTGATCCTGATGTCTGTTCTGAGTTGTGCACTCAAGGGTGTGATAAGTGAGTATGTTACAGGATCCCCAGGGATCACCAGCCCTCCCTGCCTCGGCAGCATGGTCACAGGTCTGGAGGTTCTCATTATGAGCCTGTGTTCTGTCCAAGGGCCTGTCACAGGGCTATAGTTGTAGAATAGGAGGGGAATGTCCAGCAGTTTCAGGCCGTTTCATGTGTTGGAGCCATCTTATAGCCACATGGCCTCTAAAAACTGTGCCAGACCCAGATTGGCTGACACAAATGATGTCAGACACCCAGCACATAGGAGATGACATCTTCCCAAATTCTCTCTCTTAACTGTAGGCTCGTGGATGCTTTGGGCCCTGGGCTTTACCTCTCTGCAATGAGAACTGTACCTCATCTGGGATTCCAGATTCTGCTCCGATGCTATGAACAGTTCACAAGGCCTTGGGTAGAGCACCCAGGGCATTGGGAGGTGAGGGATTGGTGGTGCCTTAGCTGCCATAAAAGTGGCCACCAAGGGGTCAAGAGGAGCAAGTTCTCTGCTGCTTTTGGCCTGTTAGGAGGAAGTTTTCCTCCTCCCAAGTCCAGACAAGCTGCATGGAGAGCAGGGGACCCCCAACTGTGGAGTCTCACCTGTCCTCATATGGGCTTTCTTTCCAGCCTTAACCTCTGGCTTTTCCTCAGTGGTGCTTTAGAAAATGACGATTGGTTGGGGCTTCTGGGTGGCTCAGTTGGTTGAGCATCTGACTTTGGCTCAGGTCATGATCTCACGGTTCGTGGGTTTGAGCCCCACGCCGGGCTCTGTGCTGATGGCTCATCGCCTGGAGCCTGCTTCTTGGATTCTGGGTCTCCCTCTCTGCCCCTTTCCCGCTCATGCTCTGTCTCTTTCTCTCTCTCAAAAGTAAATAAACTTACAAATTAAAAAAAAAAAAAAAAAAAAAAAAGACAATTGGCTGCTTTCCCAAGCCCCAAAGGCCTGTCTGGCCTAAAGGCTATTGTCTGCATAGGGCAAACAGTCCCAGTGAGGGATCAGGGACCAGCAGGCAGGGAAGTCCCCTGGAAGACAGGGCAGGGAGAGCCAGTGCTTTTACACTCCTGACTGGATGGGCTATTGGGAGCTGCTGGGCTGGCATGTAGGAACCAGGAGGCTTAGCTTCCACACAGGAGCATGCAGGGAGGGCAAAGGGTAACTAGGTATTTCTCAGCTGTAGGTAGATGTTGACTCTAGTGCCGGTGGGAGTTTAAAACTCAGGGCTAGCATTTATTTTTCACTCAGCCTGGGCTTGCAAAATCAGTTTATGGTTGGAGGCTCTTTCAGGAAGTTGATTTGTAGCTAGGGTAGTGCAAGCCTGAACTATGGGTGTGGGGTGGGTGCACAGAGATGGCCACAGAGGCCACTGTGGGAGCACGGTGACTCAGACCAGAGACCTATTCCCCATATAACACAGAGTTCCCCAGGGCAATCTACACCATCATCCCTAAGACTGTTGTACCCTTTGGTCCGGTGATCCCATTTCTGGAGTTATTAAGAAATCTTTCTTTAAGGTACGCCTGGGTGACTCAGTCAGTCAAGTGTCCAGCTCTTGATCTTAGCTCAGGTCTTTATTATTATTATTTTTTATTAGTTATTTATCTTTTTTTTTCCTTCCAAGATTGTATTTAAATTCAAGTTAGTTAACATATAGTTTAGTATTGGTTTCAGAATTAGAATTTAGTGATTCATCACTTACATATAATACCCAGTGCTCATCACAAGTACCCACCTTAATAGCCATCTCCCATCTAGCTCTTCCCCCACCTTCCTACTTCCATCAATCCTCAGTTTGTTTTCGATAGTTAAGAGTCTCTTATGGTGTGCCTTCCTCTCTGTTTTTAGCTGATTTTTCCTTCCCTTCCTCTATGTTCATCTGTTTTGTTTCTTAAATTCCACATATGAGTGAAATCACGTGGTATTTGTCTTTCTCTGACTTATTTTGCTTAGCATAATACACTCCAGTTTCATCCACATCATTGCAAATGGCAAGATTTCATTCTTTTTGATGGCTGAGTAATATTCCATTGTATATTTATACCACATCTTCTTTATCCATTCATCAGTTGATGGACATTTGGTCAGCTCAAGTCTTTATCTCAGGGTTGTGAGTTCAAGCCCTGTGTTAGGCTCTACACCCAGCATGGAGCCTACTTAAAAAAAAAAAAAATCTTTCTTTAGGATATATTCCTAGAGAAGGAAAAGGCTGAATTCTTTTGTTACAGGCATAAAAAAAGATGTTTTCTTGTGGTGTCATTGTAATAGTGAGAGTGGGAAACAATTGTTCTCTCTCCCTTTTCTGAACACCTAAGTTAAGTAAATTATAGTTTTCCACCTGGTGGAATATCACATAGCCATTATAATAATGAGAACAAAAGCAATATAACAACTGGGGGAAATGATTATTTTATAATAAGTGAAAATGTCAGGTTACAGAATAAGTACATTAAAGCAACTTGTAAAATAAACACATGAGAAAAAATTGCAAGGGAGAAGTGATAATGGCTGCTAGTTTGGTGGAATTATGAATTCCTTTTCTTTCTATGATACATGGATTTGCTTCTTGTAAAGTTAAGTGTAATCCGGGTGAATATACAACACACCATTAACAGTGACTTTCTCTAAGATGTGGGGTGATGGAAGATATTTACTTTCTAGGTCATTCCTTTCCATAATGTTTAAATTTCAGGTGTGAGCACATGTTACTTTTATAATCAGGAAAAATAATAAAGATATTTTAAAATGTTAGCATTGAAAAATTTTAAAGGCTATATCTGCCAAGAAAGGGGAGAAGAGAAAGGCTGAGCTGCTAGCTGTTTACACCTGCCCTTATCAGTGTTTAAGAGCCTGTGCCTGTGTGGGCCCATTCATTCATTCATTCATTCATCCGTGCCAGAAGTATTAGTGGGTCTTATCACCAGGCACTGTTGTAGGCACTGGGAACCCAGCAGTGAACAAGACAGAGCCCCTGCCCTCATGGAGCATTCATTCTAGTTGGAGGAGACAGACAACAAACAAGTAGCAAAATAGTAGAAAGTGAAAGTGCTGGAGGAATGAAATATGATGATGTCAGTGATGGGAAGGCTGTTTTGGATTCGAGACCAGAGAAGGTCTCAGGGGTGACGGTTGAGCTGAGATCTGAGTAACAATAGAGAAGCAGCCAAGTGAGGTCTGGAAAGAGCCTTGCAGGCAACACTCAGGATGCCCAGCCTCAGGGCCCCAACTGCTAGGTGCCCTTTACTGCCTGAGCCCTGGTGAACCTCTGTGCCAGGCTGACTGTGTTCCCCAGGCCCACTTGTCCTCCTGTGTCTGCCAGCTGGGATTTGCTTAGCATCTGAGGCCTTCTAAAATCCTCTTTGGCCTGCTGCTTTGTGTGGAATGGTTGCTCCTGACACTCTCCCTGGTGCTGCTCCAGGCACCAGGCTTCTCTGGGCAGTGTGATGCTGGTCACTGCTCTTGGCTGAATGTCCATGGCAGGGCTGGGCCATCTGAGATTCCCAGCCAATATTAGGGTGGGCTGGCAGAGGCCCTCAGGGGTGGCTGCTACCATGGTCCTGTGAGGGCCTGCTATGACCCTGGAGGATCATTGTGTGGATCTTGCCAGAACTTGGCCTCTCAGAACAGGACGAGAGCCTGCAATGGCTCTGACACCTGTTCTGGGCTTCATTGATGATCTACTTAGAGGTTCATGTTGCTCTTGCTTCTTGTTTCCTCTCCATATACCATCCTAGTCTTCCAGAAGCAGAAACTCAGAAAGTGGTGGTGCCTACAGAGGAGCCTGTAGTCAGCTTCAAGGGCAGTGCAGTGTGCTGATTGGGAATGAAGGCTCTGGAGCCAGACTTGCTGGGTTTGAATCCTAGCTCTGGCTTTTATAGCTGTAATTCTTAAGACTTATTAAGACTTCCCCTTCCTCAATTGCCCCATCTATAAAATAGGCTTGAATATTATCTGAGTTAATACCTGGTAAGTGCTGAGAAGAGTGGCTGATGATTACTGTGACTTGGGAGGTAGCAGGAAGACCATCCCAAAGAGTTTTCTGGGGGATGCCCATAGCAAGAAAGGGTGGAACTCTATGGTGTCTGGGCTAGCCAGTGACCACAGGTATTTAGCTCTGCTTGTTTCCTTTCTGGCCCTGAAGCAAGCCCATATGTTCCTCCCACCCTCACCCCTCCCAACTTGATTACCACAGTGGAAGCTGAGGATGGTTTCAGACCTTGAATCTTTCACCCAGATGTTAGGACACCTGCCCACCCCTCATAGATTCCACTCACTTCCAGCACAGAGCCTATCAGGGGGCTGGACTCAGAGTACCCACCCCCTCCACTGCCTTGCTCCCAGGGGCCCCCTGTAAAGGCTGTGTGTCTCCCCAGCACATGGAACTGTAGCCATTTTGGTGCCTAGGAATGGGGAAGTAAATGAGGTGAAAGAGGCCTAGTAATGAGGCGAAGCCCCGCCCAGCCTGGTTGCATGTAAGAGGAATCCCGATTTTCTATCAAGTGCTCCTCTGGACAGAAATTCCCAGAGTCATTGTGTTGTGGCACCTTAGCTTCCTGGAACAAGATGAGAGTTTTGAGTAAAACCAAAGGCAGTTGCCTTATCTGGTTTTGCCTCCAGCCTGTCTCAGACTTGTGGCATTCTCTTCGCCCCTCTCAACTTGCTGTGCTCTCTGCGTAGGGAATAACTCAGCAGGTTCTGGAAGCTGGTGAGATACTCCTAGGGAGCAAGATTCTGAACCCCTCCCCACAAAGTCATCTATCACCTGTCCCCTTGGGGGGGGGGGGACGGTGCCCTGCTCTGCCAAGTCACCTTGAGTTCTGGCCCTTGGCTGGAACTCCGTATTCCCAGGCCCTTTTATCAACAAGTATGAAGGCTCTTGTACATGAGTGTTGTTCTCCATATCCTGCATGTGAAACCGTCCACAGCTCTTTTCTCCTTCTTGTTTCCATCCTTGCCCACGCTCTCCTCCTCACTTCACCTTGAGTTTTCTTTCCTGGGCCATCCTGTCTTTGTGTCATCGTTCTCAGGATGGTTGTGTTTGTCACCAGGAGAAAGAGGCCAATGTCCAGTGAGCTACTGGTTCTTCCTGATGCAGGCCTTCCCAGGTCTCTGATCTCAGTGCCGAGCAAGGAGGTACTGGAAGAATGTGGGGAAAGGGCTCGGGTGGGGGGAGGCCTGGGCAGGGATAGGGCTCTGTTGGGCCAGCAGAGGGTCGGGGAGCCTGTCCTAGCTCAAAGTTTAAGCATGGCTCCCATGAGTATTAGCAGTGGGTTCGGGGAGTGGAGTTTTGCAAATCTACCCAAGCCAATGCCGCTTCTAATGTTAGTGTCTGTCCCACCACAGTGTGAGCTGCCATCCCAGCTGATAACACTGTCTCACATCCCCTTTCTCTGTCTTTCCCCCTCATCTCCTGGCTCCAGCCAGGACGTCCAGTTTCTCCTTTTTGTCTCACATGGACTAGGCGTGTTCTTCTGGCAAAACCCCACAGACGCAGCCTGACCTGGCCTAGGTATGCTTCCCCTTTGCCTACCCATGTTCCTCCAGGTAGGCAAGGTTCCAGAAATGGAATCCAGGCCTTGGACTCACCCTGTTCTCTCTTCTCCATCCTCTCTTCTGTTCAACATCTTGCCCTCCTTCCACTGTTTAATGGCTATTCCTTTGTTCTTGCTTGCTTCTGCTCTAAGGTTTGGAGGTCCAGCTCTTTAAAGTCACCTGCTTCCAGGGGGTGTGACTGGACCCCACGAGTTGTTACTGACTGGGAAACCTTGGCCATCTCTAAAGATGAGCCCAAGGGGCAAGGAGAGCAGGGTTTTAAAGTCAACATTAAGGTGGGGTGCTGACCCGAGGACTCCATTAGTTATGTCAGGATGCTGCATAGGATGAACAGGATCCTGTGGGCCAGAGGGGCCAGAGGTGCGAGTGCAGGTCAGGTGGACAGACCTAAGTTCAGAGGAATGCTGGCCCTTTCATTCCACCCTTCTTTTCAAGCCTGGACCTCAGAGGGCTAGTTCTGAGTGCCGCCCACCCCCTCCTTTCATTAAACCTCCCCAGCCACACAGAGGCTAGAAGCTGGCCAAGCCCTCCTCTACGCAACCTTTGTTTCCTCAGGGGCTGCGTGTGTGGTTATTGGTTTCACAGGGTTGCTTGGCTGCTGGGCTGTGCTCTGGGTGGAGGTGAAAACCTGACCCGCTTGGCAAGGAAGGCTGCCCAACCGCTAGTGAGGACAGGGGCAGAATGTCCCGCCTTGGGTACGAGGTGGCACTCAAAGTGGGAGAAGCTCACCAGGAAGCCCATCTCTGTGCCAGAAGTGACAGCCACACTTTCTTGAGCATTTGCTATATTCAGTAGCGCCTATTAGCTCATTCATCCTTACAGTCATCCTCGGAAGTAGTTACTCTTGTTATTTTCCCTTTATCTATAAGGAAACTGAGGAAAAAAGGAAATCGTTTTATAGAAAGGTCTGTTAACGTGCCCTGGAGCCCACAGGTGAAGGGTACCAGCCCGTTTGAATCAGAAAGTTAGAGTCTAGGGCCCCTGGGCTTAACCACTTTATGCTATTCAAACCTGTGAGGCATGGTTTGTTGTTGGTGATGATGGCTCAGGAGGGAACAGCCTGCATTAATTTTTCAGGACTTCAGGTGTCCTAAGGTTCATTTGTCTGGCAAGTTTGTTGAATATCTTCTCTATACAAGGCACAAAGATGATTAATACATATTCATACAACAAACAGTTTTAAGTTAAATTTTATTTTTGTAAAAGTTTATACATTCTTGGTAGAAAAAATTTTTAGACTATACGAGAAGTTTAAAAAAGGAAATAAATATCACTTGTGATGTCACCCTCCAGAGATGATTATGGCTAATTTTTTGTACGTTTACATGTATGTAGGCTTTTGCAAAATCAAAATCATATTAATTATTTAGTTTTGAATCCTGCTTTTTTTTCCTCTTAACATTATAATAAACGTTCATCAAGGGGCCACTGGTGCATAGCAAAGCATAGTGCTAACTGTTGTCACAGAAGTGAACTGGGTGCAGAGGTGGACAAACAGGGCAGCAGATAGCTCTGGAATTGGAGGTGTTTAGGAAAATCTTCACAGAGGAGCTGGACCTTGAAGATTATGGGCTCATGGGCCATGGGTTGGGGGTGGTGGTGGCTGTAGCAGTTGGGAAAGGCACCCCAGGTAGCAAAAGCAGTAATGAAAAGATCCAGAGGACAAGATCTGAGGCAAAGGTGGCTCATAAAGGGCTTTGCCAGCCATCCCTAGGGGTTTGAGCCTAATTGCATAGATGGTAAAGATCCACTAATAGGCCCACATGGGGAGAAATATCAAATTCACGTTTGAGAAAGATTGCTGTTTTTACATACTCTTTAAAAAAATTTTTTTTAGGGGCGCCTGGGTGGCGCAGTCGGTTAAGCGTCCGACTTCAGCCAGGTCACGATCTCGCGGTCCGTGAGTTCGAGCCCCGCGTCAGACTCTGGGCTGATGGCTCCGAGCCTGGAGCCTGTTTCCGATTCTGTGTCTCCCTCTCTCTCTGCCCCTCCCCCATTCATGCTCTGTCTCTCTCTGTCCCAAAAATAAATAAAAAACGTTGAAAAAAAAATTAAAAAAAAATTTTTTTTTAATGTTTATTTGAGAGACAGAGACAGAGCACCAGTGGGGGAGGGGCAGAGAGAGAGGGAGACACAGATCTGAAGCAGGCTCCAGGCTCTGAGCTGTCAGCACAGAGCCAGACGTGGGACTCAAACCCACAAACTGTGAGATCACGACCTGAGCTGAAGTCAGATGCTTACCCAACAGAGCCACCCCGGTGCCCTCTACATGCTCTTAGTGTGATGAGTGGATTGGAAAGGAATAGGCACCTTCCAGGCACCCCCTGGAAGACACCTGGGGGCATCTGGGTGAGAGATGGTGACAGCTTAAAGCAGAGCAGCAGCAATGAGAAAGAGGAGTGAAGAGGAAGAGATGATTTCAAAGATATTTAAGTGGTGGAAAGGACAGGAGGTAATGGCTGACTTGGTGGCCTTGCCATGTGACTTATTTTGATCAAGAAGATGTTAGTGGGCATGAGTTAACCAGAGTCTTGAAAAGCATGGGTGCAGCAGGGCTTGCTCGTTCATGTGCTTCTGCCCTTGCCATGAGAAAGCGTGCCTGGGACATGAGATAAGTAGATAAGAGCCACCCCAGCCAAGGATAGGACAGAACCCCCAAATGACCAGCAGTCTCATGATCAAGGCCACCCAAGATCCCCTAACCCACAGACACACAAGTAGTAGTAACAAATGAGAGTTGATTGAAGCCACTGAGTTTTGGAATGACTTACGTAGCAATTATAAACTATTAATAAATGTCTTTTTTTTTTTTCATTGAATGCTGTGTGCCAGACACTATTGTAGGCAGTGGGGATGCAGTACTGAACCAGACGGACAAGGTCCTTATTCTCAGGGAGCTCATGTTCGAGTGGAGACGCAGCAGAGGAAGTTAGCATGACACTAGAGCCTCTGGCTGCTAACTGGGTGCTTGGTGGTTCCTTTAATCAGAGTGGGGTCACAGGAGGAAGACAAGTTTTGGGGAAAAGATAATGAGTCTGATTTAGGAAAGGATTTGAGGTGCCTATAGGACATTTAGGTGGAGGTGTTCAGGAAGGAGTGGGATACAGAGGTGCAGAACACAGGAAAAACATCTGGATGGGGACTGAATGTTATCAACAAAATAAAACAGGAAATCATCTGGGCCAAGGAGAGATAGAGTGAGTGCTATGGCTATTCAGTGGGGGGAGGGGAGGACTGTGGCGGGGAGGATGAAAAAGATTTTGTTCTGAAGGTAACCTGGAAGCTGGGTTTGTGCTTGTGGAGGTGAGAGGAAAGGCCACAGGAAATACACAGATAGAATCTACAAGGAGGGGAGGGAAGACCGGGAGAGCTGGCCTGTGAGAATAAGGCTGAAAAAGTAGGCTGGCATGAGATCCTAGTGAGTCTTGAATGCCAGGCCAAGGATGCTGTGGCATTTCATTAGGAAATGGGGGGCCACTGAATGTTTTTGAGGAGGGGAGTACCATCAGGCGCACATGTCTAGATGGGCAGTGGTGTGCAGGGGGATGGGTGCTGAAGCAGAAACCAGGAGATGTGGATCCTAGTCTTAGCCTTTCCATCTACTGGCCCTGGGATATGGGGCAAATGACCTCTCTCTGAGCCCCAACTGTCTCTCTTAAAAAACAGGAGTTAAACTATCTGTCATTCATATGAATCTTAATTTTGTAAAAACCAATGACAAAATGTAAATGGAAGTGCTTGGAAGACCACAAAGCAATCCACAAGGGAGGGTATTGAGGTGGATTATTAATTGTGACTAGGTCTGTGTTAGCTGAGAGATGAGGCTGGGATTCCCAGACAGGCATGCAGACTACATATGCATCTTGTTAACCTCTGTCCCCTCTCCCACCTTGACAGAAGTGTCAAGCCTGGTGTCCACTGGCAGCTGGCAGAGCTGGGATGCATGTTTTCATCATCTGCCTTTCCATTCCTGATGCAGCCCTGAACTGCTCCCCTCACCCCCCTCACACACACACCCAAACATGCATTGTTTAGAGACTGCCTGCTCTGGAGAGGCCTGTGCCAAGGCTGCAGAACAGAGGACTGGAAAATAGTCCCTTCCCTCAAGGAATACACAGCTACCTAGCTGTGTACTAGCTAGCTGGATCAGAGGGCATATGCCTTATAACAGCGAACAGGGTGGCACTGGAGAAAGAGGCAATTGAGTCATCCAGACAGTCACTGATGGAGGACAAGGAGAAAGCTGAGAGATCTGGGGGCCAGCCTTCAGGGAAGCAGGATGGAGCCTTAAAGACTGGTGGGGTTGAGAAGAGAGGAGAGGAAGGCAATAAGAAGTAAGAGAGGACTGTCAGCCCACTGGTTTCCTTTCAACATTGAAACTAGCACCAAAACCTGCTTAATGGAGCAGTGAAAGACAAATGTGACCACAACGAGCTTCCACTTTCAACCCATTAGGATGACCATCATCAAAAAACCAGAAAATAACAAGTGCTGGCAAGGATGTGGAGAAATTGGAATCCTTGAGTACTGTTGGTGGGAACGTAAAATGGTATGGCTGCTGTGGAAAACAGCAAGGCTATTCCTCAGAAAATAAACACAGAATCACCATATGATTCAGCAATTCTACTCCTGGATATAAATCCAAAAGAATTGAAAGCAGAGACTAGAACAGATATCTGTATACCCATGTTCATAGCAGCAGTGTTCACAATAGCCAAAAGGTGGAGGCAACCCATTCATGGACAAATGGATAAATAAAAGGTGACATAGGGGGTGCCTGGGCGGCTCAGTGGATTAAGCGTCCGACTTCAGCTCAGGTCATCGTCTCACATCTCGTGAGTTCAAGCCCTGCATCAAGCCCTACATCAAGCTCTGTGCTGACAGCTCAGAGCCTGGAGCCTGCTTCAGATTCTGTGTCTCCCTCTCTCTCTCTCTCTCTGCCCCTCCCCTGCTCGTGCTCTGTCTCTCTCTTAAAAATAAACATTAAAAAATGTTTTTTAATGTGACGTATCTAGATAGCTAGCTAGATCACAGTGGAATGAATATTATTCAGCCTTAAAAAGTGAAGGACATTCTGACACATGCTTACAACATGGATGAACCTTGCAGACACGATGCTCAGTGAAATAAGCCAGTCTTAAAAGGGCAATTACAATATGATGCCACTGAAAAGAGGTAACTAGAGTAGTAAAATTCATAGAGACAGAAGGTGGAACGATGGTTGCCAGGGCGGGGGGGAGGGGGTGGGAAGCGAGTGTTTGATGAGTATGGAATTTCAGTTTGGGATAATGAAAAAATTTTGGAGATGGATGGTAGTGACAGTTGCACAACAGTGTGACTGTACTTGATGTCACTGAACTGTACACCTAAAAATGGCTAACGCAGTTATGTTATGTATGTGTTAACTAACACACACACACAAGATAAATGTGATAGGTTGCTTAGAAAGATCCCAGAAATATGAGTGATGTGGAGTTGTTTGAAAAGAAGTGCAGGGAGAGATGAATCAGCTAGTAGCCTAGAAATGGGGGTGACTGGCAGGCCGGGACAGCCAGTTCTTCCACTGACCACAGATAATCCAAACAAAGTTTAGGGAGTGCAGGATATACCTCCTTCCAATAGTACTTGAGTAGGGCTGGTCAGAGGAAGCCAGTGGAACTTTTAATTTTCTTCCTTTCATTTCTCATGCCCACCTGGCTAAGGTGAGGAATAGGGAATAAAGTAATGAACATGAAATAGGGTCAAGAATATGACTGGTAACCAAAGAGAAAGGTAGAGGCAGGTTTGTAATCCCCTCCAGCCTGGTCATGGCAGAGACCTGAGCTGCACGTGGGAAGGCAGGAGAAGGGCTCCGTCCCTCCTTCCCTCACCTGTCTCCTTTGTGTCCCAGCAGCCAGCCCCACTCGGCGCCATGGCATCTGCCGAGCCCCTGACGGCGCTGTCCCGCTGGTACCTGTATGCCATCCACGGCTACTTCTGCGAGGTGATGTTCACGGCGGCCTGGGAGTTCGTGGTGAACTTTAACTGGAAGTTCCCTGGGGTTACGAGCGTGTGGGCTCTCTTCATCTACGGCACCTCCATCCTCATCGTGGAGCGCATGTACCTGCGCCTGCGCGGCCGCTGCCCACTGCTGGTGCGCTGCCTCATCTACACGCTTTGGACCTACCTGTGGGAGTTCACCACCGGCTTCATCCTGCGCCAGTTCAACGCCTGTCCCTGGGACTATTCCCAGTTCGACTTTGACTTCATGGGCCTCATCACCCTGGAGTACGCCGTGCCCTGGTTCTGCGGGTCCCTCATCATGGAGCAGTTCATCATCCGCAACACCCTCCGCCTCCGCTTTGACAAGGACGCTGAGCCCGGGGAGCCCAGTGGCCCCCTGGCGATGGCCAACGGCCACGTCAAGACAGACTGAATGGGGCTGGTGGGTGGGGCCCGGGGCTCTCTCATGGACCCCGTGGACAGAGGTACCAAGCTGGTGGGGTTACGTCTTCTGAACAGCACAAGCCCTGGCCCGGGTCTGGCCTCAGTCCCTTAGGGCACATACCCTCGCCGTCCACCGGGGGCGGGACCGGGGGCGGGGCCAGGTGTGGGGGGCGGGTGTCGAGGTAGCCCGGGGACTCTGGGAAGGGTCTGTGGATCCCTGCCCAGCTCAGAGGCTGGCGGCCAGAGGCCTATGGCTAAGCAGCGACTTGACCACCTGGGTGACTTTGGAAGCAGCAGGCCCTGTCCTGGCTAAGGGACTCTCAGAATGGGGCAGAAGATGAGAAGCCTGAGGAGGCCTGAGGAGGCTTTGGGCTGCTGCGAGGCCTCCTCTCTCCTCTCACGTGGTTTAAGTTGGGCTTTGGCTGGTTCCATTAGGCAATATTCAGGTGCTTGCTTGCAACCAATACCTCCCTGGGGGCCTGCTGAGCTGCAGCCTAAGGACAGACTGGGCAGCCAGGAGGCTGCTTGGCAGTAGTGCTGGTCTGCCAGGGCTGGAGGCCTTCCCTTGGCTCCTCTCCCCTCCCCCAGGGCTCCAACGCTCCCTAGGCCTTCTGGGGACCCCCCCACCCTGGTGCTGGATTCCCACCAACCTTGGGCTTTTGGAGGTTTCAATCCCTGTGTGTTCGGTGGCGTTTCCCCCCTTTCTCTTTTATTTTCAAGGCTTTTACCACTAGCAGCCCTTTATCCGTGTCTGTCATCCCCACCGGCCCCCCTCCCCAACTCCCTGATCAACACAGCAGCTGCCAGAGATAGAACCCTGAGACAGACCCTGCCCACCCTGTTGCCGCCTTCCCTCCACTATTTCTGCTGGCCTGATGACTGGGAAGTTCCCCTTTTACACCTCCCCACCTGTCTGGTGGGCTGTGGCAATGCCCCGGTGCTCTTCTCTGTGCCCCCTCCCCTCAGTGGCCCAGCAAAAATTGAATGATATACCCTCCCCCAGCACACAGGCCAAGATGGGCCACCCCAGATCCACAATGGGGACCTAGAGACAAATCAGTTTAGGGGAGAAGGGTTGTGATAAAGGCATCTGGTTTCTTTTCAAGCCAGTCAGGGGGAATCGAACTTTCTAGGGGATGGAGGAGCAGGAATCCGGTGTTGGGAGACCCATGGAGAATAAGTGAGGGAAAAAAAGAAGACAGCCTTTCAGCTTTGAGAGGGTCTTTGGAGCATCCTTAGTGGGAGGGGGTCAGTTGGTTCTGCCATAGCCCCAGCCCTGCAGCAAAATCTGGTCAGAGCTACCCCCTTCCCACCCCTCCCAGCAAGGCTGACCCTTTGAGCTTACTCCTTAAGCAGTATTAGCCCTGCCATGCTCATGGGCTTTGTCATCTTGGTTGCCAGCCCCCCCACCCCCCACTCCTTCTGTGACAGGTCCATTGCTGGCAGTGGACAGGTGAAGTCCTCACTCCAGCCCACTTCTGGCTCTGCCCCCACTCCCTGAAGGGAGAGGTCCATCAGAATGCAGCCAATGCTGCACAGCCAATGCTGTGGCATGTGGTCTCTTGACGCACTAGGAGTCTTAGATAGAAATTTGCCTTTCCCTTTTTATGGATCATTATAAAACAATAATACTGCCTGTGGAGAGAATCTGCTCTTCCTTGCTGTGCTGCTCTACCTAGACTGTGCAGACAGCACTAGCCAGGGTGTGAGCCAGGGCTGGTGGCCTGGGGATGGGCAGGAGTGGTATCCCAGATGGGGAGAAAGGCTGGTTGTTTTCTGCGGTTAACCCTGTCCAGGACAGGATGAAGGGCACCTTCCAGCCTTTGTGTCCCTGCCAGGCTCCTCAAATCCAGGCATGAACTACATTCTGCAGGGGCCAGACCTACCTTTGATTTTGCTGTGACCCCAATTCCAGGGTTTTGGGGCATCCAGAGATTCAGGTTTCCATCTACAGGTGGAAGGGGTTCTAGAGGGAAAATATCATCTGGCTTCCCTGTTCCCTCTGGGAAATTATCTCCTTGGCCTTCTCCCTTAATTCTGGGATATCCCAGTTTTCTGGACCCCAACACCCTTCCAGGCCCCCCATGTGGGCCCTTAGACCACACCACCCACCTTTGCCCTCCCCTGCCACGACCGAATCTGTGGTCAGCTTGTTGATGTCTGCCAGCATAGGGCCTCCATGATTCTCAGAGCAAGCCCTTGGATGGCCCATTGGGTCTGTCCACTCCAGATGTTGCCTCATGGGCATTCCCTGGCACCGTCTTTTCTCTGGGCCCTACAAACTCCCAAGTACAGGAGGCCCCACAGTAAACCTGCCTGCCTGACATGTACAGAGCACTGTTTTTCTGCTTCATCCAGGTGCCCTGTGGCTCTTATTGTCCCTCATAGGGCACAGAGTCCCCAGCAAAGGCAGGCAATGATCCAGGGCATGAGTTCAGGGTCTGAAGGCTCAGAAATCACCAGGAGTAGCCCTGATTTCAACTCTTGCTTTTTTTTTTTTTTTTTTTTTTTTTTTTGGTATCTTCAGGGCCCTAATCCCTTAGTGCCCAGCTCTGTCAGTGGGGGTGCTGGCAGGAAGAGTCTGCTTGCTGTTTGTGAACCTCTGGTGTCCTGGGTCTCTCTCCACTGGACATGGCAGCATTTCTGAGTTATAGATCGCCATGTGCTGCCCTGCATGGTTGAACCGCTTCTGATGTCTGCTAGGCATCCTGTCCCTTATGCCCTGTCCCCTCTGATGCCAGTGAGTCACAATGGCCTATGCTTATTTACAGCAATAATACATAGGGAGTGCCCATGAAATCCTCTTGTCCTAGTCCCTCACTCTCTGCATGGGTCTCCTTAGGGAGGCAGCACTGAATGGGTCAGTTCCTGAGAACCTATATTTATGAAGCTCTGGGCTGTGCAGACATCATCACAGGGAATTCAGAAAGGAAAGAGGTCCAGCCCTTGAGCTATGGTGAAGGCAGGGAGAGTACCTTCCACCCTGAAGCCACCCCAGACATGGAGGAGCTGCAGGTCCCGGCTCTCCCACCTTCGAAGTAGGTGGGACTGTCTCCCAACTGCGGCAGCTCTTCAGAAGGACACACGACTGGTTTGTGCGCCCATTGCCTGCTCTGTCTTCATTGGTCTCTTTGTCTCTTCCTTTTCACATTTGTGCACATCAAATATACTGGTGTTTGTGTTCCAGAACTGGCTCTGATCCATCTCTGTTTCTTCTGTTTTGGAGCCCCTTTCCTAGGGGCTTCTGGAGGCCAAGCCCTTCATACCATGTCATGACACTGTCTTAAACCAAGAGGGCTGCTGGTGGAGCCACCCTGTAGGGAGGGCAGGTGGCACCCCCTGACAGTCCTTTTCACTATCTCTGTTCTGACCCTCCTGGTAACCTGAATTCTCTGCCCAACCCTCCACCCCTCACCAGGAACATAATATGATCCATAATCTGGCCATTCTTTGGTCCTAGGTTGCAAAGCAGATGGGGAGCCCTGGGCAGTATTCAGGTTGGCTACAAGTTGACTGCATTTGCCCAGGAGATGAGCTCCTCTTAAAACACACCAGCCATGACCTGGAGTGTCATGAGCCAGAAGGGACCAAGGAAGGAGGCTGAGGGACCAAAGAGCTGAGCCACCAGAGCTCCTTACTTTCCATTACACCAAAGTCATGCTTTGAAGAAGCAGAGCTCTGCACTCCTCCCTGGCAACTCTTCTTTCCCTGAGAGGTACATTTGGAGGGAATAATCCCTCCCTACTTTGTGTACTTCTGCTCTTGTCTTGTGTCCCTTGTCCCCTTCTCCCCTACCATGCTCCTGCCCACTTTCCACAGGAAAAGAATGTAGCATTCAGAAATTGTTCAGTCAGTTCAACTAAACTCAGATGGCCTGGTACCCCCCTGCCACAGCCACTGGTTTTCTGGATGCAGTAGGCAGTGTGTTTTCTGAGTCATTGGGGAGGCCCCTGTTTCCTGCACTCACTTCAATGTATTAATTTCTTTGACTGAAAGCGTTTCCTCTTATAAAAATGAGTAAACATAAAGCCCCAATGGCCATTTACATGTTTGTATAAACAATATATAAGGCTATTCCCTTACAGCAGGTTTTTATAGAAAGAGGCAAGCATAATGAAACAGGGTCTACCTTATGGAGCTTGAGAGAAAAGGCAAGAGGCAGGGCTCAAAACAAGAAGTCTGAGGGGACCCAAGACTCTTCTTAACTGGCCAGCCCCTTCTGTACTCTACTCAATGGATGCCTTTCTTTCTTGATACTTTCCTTAACCTCCTCTGCCCTACTGTCATTCAATCCAAAAGGACCTTTTGTCAATACTGCATTGAGACAAGGAGAGCTAATGCCAAGGACCTTGGCTACATCATCTGACATCTGCCCAGCCTTCACAAGAGTCTAATATTCAATTAACAACAACGAATGACCATAATCTTGCCTTTCCTTCTGGGGTGCCCATCTCAGAAAAGTGCTTTGTCCATACTGCCCCCTGGTACAACTAAGGATATCCGGACTGCCTGTGTTTGGTGGGCAGGGAAACAGGTATAGGAAAAGGGAGCAACTGACTGATCATACCACAAGTTATAGGAATTTGTCTCAATAATTTTACAGTAGCTGCAGTTCTTACCACAGTTAACACTGAGACTTCAAGTATTGGGACTGCAACCTGGGCACAGCGATGAGTGTTCATGCACAATCTCAAATTTTCTCCCATTTGAGGTGGGTACTGTTACATCCCTTTTTTATAGAGGAAATCTGGTGGCAACAAGTCTGTAACCGATTTACCCTATTTCTCTGAAAATCACTTTTTTGTTTCAGTGTAAGCAGAAGATCCTTTGGGGGAGGATTTGTGGTGTGTCAGGTCCCCTTTCCTATTTTGATGAGATTCTGGATTTCATTACAGTCCAGCCATCCAAATGCTATTCACAAAGAGAAATGACTCTTTAGGAGGGGGAGAGCTGAGGTGGGGGGGATTAGGTTATGAGGAAGGAGCTATAGGATGCCATCTTAGTCAAAACCTAAAAAAAAACGGGCACAAGGATTCCTCTTGTGGATGGAGGGTTGTAAAATTGTGGCCTTTGGCAGCTGTGGGTTTAGGATTGACATCTCTTCCCCTCCCACACATGGCCTTATTTTTGCCCTTGGCCTTTTACCTTTGATTCTACTTATTTCTCTTAAGATTAAGCCTGAGCCTCTAGCTGTTGGCACTCTCAGAGGGTTTGAAACTACCAGGTGAAATCTTTCTCCTTCTGAAAACTCAGATGCACCCGAGAATTGACCTGTTTTATTCAACTCCTATGGGACACCTGCAGTGAGCCGGAGTAGTCATCGGGGTGGGGGTGCTTACAGTTAGCTGGTGAGA
The DNA here is from genome assembly GCF_028018385.1 of Neofelis nebulosa. Lineage (NCBI taxonomy): Eukaryota > Metazoa > Chordata > Mammalia > Carnivora > Felidae > Neofelis > Neofelis nebulosa. Next base: position 114,417,214 of record NC_080788.1, on the reverse strand, counting down.
AAGACACTGATTGGACACTCACACAGATAGTTAAGTCATTGCAATGTTGCTTAGCCCTGCAAAAGAGAAATTTCTAACAGAGGAACCTGGCTTATCTACAGGGATACGTAAGGATTCCCTAGGACACACACACACACACACTGTAGACCTTCAGGTTGAGTACTGGTGCTTTTCAGAGGTGGGCTGGCTGCTGGCTGTGCAGAAATATAGATGTTGACTATGCCTTAGGAGGTGCCTAGATGGATACAGTGCAGAACAAAACCAGCACACAGTGGGTACTTCAAGGAATGCTCAACGAGTGAAGTCTTAAAGTAAGTTGGTCCCAGTAAGCCCACCCTGAATGTTCCAGAGCACCACAGTCCCCTTTGGGAACCTGAAGCTATGAATGCCATTTGAACAATGACCATTTCTGCCATATCTGTGCCCACCACCATAGAGCAACTCACTGTCCTACTGATTTTACCAAACCATTAGTCTCCACAGAGCCCTGCCAGCTTCTCTCTCAGCGTCTTTGGAGCTTGGCCCAAGACCCAGCTCCATTGATTTGTCTATTGCTTCATTCTGGTGATACATTTCTTGGTGTGGACAAAGGTGTCCTTTCAGTGCCAAGAACTATAGAGAAGGATACACTGACAGTCTGGTCTGGCTCCATGCTTCTATTACAAGCCTACCTTCCAAACAGAAAGGAAGCTTTCCAAGTTTATAAGGGTCCACCAATGGTGAAGGGCCCCTGAAGCTGAATCTTAGTTTGAGTATGGAGTTATGTTAGTTTCCTAGGGTTGCTGTAACAGATTACCACAAACTGGGTGGCTTAAAGCAACACAGATTTATTCTCTCACAGTTCAGAAGTCAGAAATCTAAAATTAAGGTATCAACAGGGGTTTCCCTCTGGAAACTAGGGGAGAATCTTTCTATGCCCCTTCCAACTTCTGGTGGCTGTTGGCATGTCTTGGCTTCCTAGGTTTGTGACTGCTCCATTCCAGTTTCTGGTCACGTGGCTTCCTCCTCTTCTATCTGGGTCTTCTTTTCTGCTTCTTCTAAGGACACTTGTCATTGGATTTAGGGCCCATCTCAGTAATCCAGGATGATCTCATCTCAAGATCCTTAACTTAATTATTTTTCCAAATAAGGTCACATTCACCAGGTTCTGGGATTTAAATGTGGCTAAATATTTGGGCGGCAGAGGGGGCGGGGAGCACTACTGAACCCACTACAGGGATTAAGGAGGGAGATTTCTACCGAAGCCTTTGCATCTTGTACTGATTAAGAGCAAGAGCTAGAAGAAGTTAGTGCAAAGTGCCCTGGGACAGAACTCAAGGATTTAGGTTGAGGATGAAGCTCTCCATCCCAAAACACATCCAACTGCTGTGGTTTTTCCGTTTAGATGCAGATCTGACCATTTCACTCCCTATTCCAGACTTGTTTAATGATCTCCCATTATCTTTAGTATCAAGCTCTCTGCCTCCTCCAGACTTATATAGCCCTCTGTGGTTTGGCCTCATTCCTCACCTCCCCCTCAGTCCTGTGCAATCTGGAGAGAACAGCATGTAACTTCCCTGCAGCCCCTGCTCCTTGTCCCTGTGCTCCTCTCATTGGAACACTCTTACTCCTTGCCTTTTGCCAGCAGCATAGTCTTCATCTACCCCCAGCTCTCAGGTTAGTTCAGGCACACTCAGGTGGGAGCTGTCTCCCTGGAAACTCTCAGTGTGACAGCCTGCCAGCCACAATGGCTGAGTTCTTCCAGTGCTGTCGATGCAGATTTCATTTGCCCATCTACCCTACTGTGCACCAGGTCCTGTGCTAGGCCCGCAGCACAACAGTGAACAGGGAACACTCATCTCTGCCCTCCCTGTGTGATGCCTTTACCTGAATTATGGGGCACCGAGAACCCTGTTGGGCTGATGTAGGGGAGAAGGAATTAACTAGGTTTAGGGGTCAGGAACTATTTCTCTGTCTGCTACAACCTGGAGAGTGGGAGGTGGGGCAAAGGGGGAGGTGGGGCAAAGATCAGCCTCCAGGTAGAAAGGACCCCACGTGCAAGGCAGGGAACCCAGAGCAGGGTCTCTGTGGGTCTGCATGAGCTCCCAGGGGTGAACAGTGGAGCTCACAGGAAGCCCAGCCTAGATCATGAAATGTCTTGTAAACCAAGGCAGGAGGGACAGATGATAAACAAGAAAATAACAGGTTGTAATACATTAAAACAGATGGGTATGCAAATGAACAGGGAGCTCCTTTAGATTGAGTGGCCCTGAAAGGTCTTTGGGAAGAGATGATATTTGGCTTGAAATCTGGATAATGAGGAGGATCAGCCTGTGAAGATGGGGATGATGTCATGCAGAGGAAACTGTTAGTAGAAAGGCCCAAAGCTGGGAGTAAGTTCGGATAGTTTGAGGAACATCTCAAAGGCCACTGTGGCTGATGCTTGGTGAGGCAGTGGGTAAGGAGAAGTACGGGATGGGGTCAGGGGTCAGAGTGTGGAAGTCGCTGGAGGCCTTGTCAGGGGGAGGGGATAGGGAAGAGAGATGGAGAGAGTTCTTAAGGATGGAAAACTGTGAGGTCCTTCCTGAGGGAACAGGACCAGGCAGGGGAGGACTGCAGGCAGAGCCTGGGGTCCCTTGTACCCTTAGCATGTCCTCCTAGAGGCTGGGTCATGGATGGGGTTAGCATAACTGAAGGGTGGGTCTGTTTGGTTTCTGCAAACCCTTCTCTTTACATAAGCATTCCCGACCTGGAGAAGATTGCATGCAGGGTCCTGCAGAGCTCTACAAATGAAACCTCTCTCCTCTCTCTCTTGCACGCACGTGTGCGTGCGCGCGCACACACACACACACACACATGCACACACACACACCTCACCTCACCTCATATGCTCTAACCTTTGTGAGATGGGCCTTCGGAGGCCCTCCTGAAGCTACCGGGAAGCTCAGACCCCCATCCCACCCACAGACCTTGGAGTCTCCAGGGACTGGTAGTATTAGGACACCCCAGAGGAGGGCAATGGTGGGGGAACGGCACAGGTATCGAATCAGACTTAAGTCTAACCTCGGCTTTGCCACTTACTATATGTACAACTTTTTTTTTTAACTTTATTTTTATATATTTTGAGAGAGAGATAGAGAGCACAAGTGGGGGGAAGAGTAGAGAGAGAGAGGGACAGAGAGAATCCCAAGCAGGCTCCACACTGTCAGCACAGAGCCTAATGTGGGGCTCGAACTCATGAGCCATGAGGTCATGACCTGAGCCGAAATCAAGCTGGACACCAACTGAGCCACCAAGGCAGCCCAACTATCTATATGACTCTTGACAAGTTGCTGAGCTCCTCTGAGATTTAGCTTGGTGGATGTAGTTCAAATTTAGTCAGCTTAGCTTAATTCACTGGGAGCACATTCTAGCCTCCCCTCTTAAGACTGAATGTAAGAGTGACTGCATCAAAGGCTTGGAGCAACAGGAAGGGCATTAGATTCCGGTTCAGTGCAGAAAATATTGTAAAATGGAATAGACATTTATGTTATTAAAAGTTTTGTGAACATTGCCCATGAGGAATTTTCTCTGGTCAACTCTGGCCCACCACCCTGCTGGTTGTAGGATGACCAGTCACCCTGGTCTGCCTGGGACCTTAAAGGCCTTTCCTAGGGTGTGGGACTTTCTGTGCCGAAGCTGGGAAAGTCTCAAGCAGACCAGGGCACATTGGTAACCCTAGTTGGTGAGAGTTTAAAACATCCCACCATTTGGGTTTTTTTTTTTCTAAGCGTGTCCTTTGGCCTTTCCTTTGACTCCTTGAGGTGCCCCTCAGCATTTTCCAATTAACTCCTTTTTGGTTTATGTTAGTTGACTCTGTTGCTTATAACCAACCTCATCCCCTGCTCTCTGCACAGTAGTAAGAATCTTCTGTAGGTTGACAATCCAGATCCCTGCTATACACCTGACTTTTAAACATCTGACTGTCAGCTGTGATCGGACCTTAGCCCTCACACTCCCCCTTCCTAACCTTCATGAGATGCTGCTCAGGCCTTGAACTAAAACCTCCCATCTAGTTCCCGCTCCATCTCCAGGAGACCTTGCCAGTTATGGTGTATGCTTGGCACCCCTGCACCTGTTTTTGAGTCTTAGGTTGATTGCTGAAAGCTAGAGGAAGCTCTGACATGGGAGCACCCATACCTAAGCCCTTCTTTCATAAACTATAAAGCACCCAGAAGTATAGATCAGGACCTTTCAAATTTTGCATATATCCCAGGATTCAGCTCTAATCCAATTGGGATTAATCTGATTTAGGACTTATCCTTTTCTGTTGTAGGGTCCCCAAGAGTCCTTTAAAGATAGGCAGTCTGCCAGCCACCTCTGGGTGGACAGTCAAGGACATCTACTAGTGCCTACTACCTCCCTGGCTTGCCCGCAGGCAGTTCCCTGAAACAGTCCCTCCTGCTGAACCAAAGCCAAAGGTCAAGGCAGGGGACAGAACTTTGTCTAGACCTCTTTGATACCAAAAACCAAACCTCTTCCTTGGATAACTTTAGAAACGAAAACGAAATGACATTAGGTGTTATTTTGCTGACTTCCACTCAATCTGTTACCCCAAGGTCTTAGGTCTGCTGACCAGCAGGACCAGATGGCGCCTTTTACAGGAATATCTCATCATTTCTGCTTTTGTGTAGGCCCTGAACATTCTAAGAAACAACATGTTTTCTCCTTCTGATTGACATATCTGTGCATCAGATATATTTTCATATATTTTTCCTATGACTCTGCTGAAAGCACTTGGCACCCAAGCCTAGTTTACATTTCATGTCCTCGAGATGAGAGCTGACTTCGTTGAACAGAAGGGAAGGGAAGGGCAGAGTGCTCTCTGCAGAGCACTCTATTTTGCAACCAGCCGTTTTTTGGTCTCCGGAATGTGGCCGTCTACACTCCACATTGCTCTAAGAACTTCCTGGCTGCCTCATGAAAGATGCAACATCTCTGACTTTGAAGTCTTTAGACCTGAGTTTGAATCCCAGGTCCCTGACTTACTTGGGCATGTTATATAACCTATCTAAGCCTCCGTTTTGGCTAATACTAGGCCAAATCTCCCAGAGATGTGGAGATCAGATGAGACAACGCTTGACAAGTGGTTGGCATGCACTCAGTGTCAGATATTAGGAGAAATATTCTCGTTAGTCTCACAAGTCAAATGCAAACAGATGTCACTCCAGCAAGCATTTTTGGGCTCCTGTTGACATGCTCATCGTGGCCAAAACCATGGGCTTTGAATGCTTCTGATCTGAACTGGCCCACTTATTAATTGGGAGGCAAATTAATCTCTATACACACAAGTTTTCTCATCTGTAAAATGGGAATGATAAAACCTACTCTGTAGGATTATTGTGAAGGTTAAGTTAAATAAAATGGTATGTCTAACATGCTTAGTATGGATCCATGATTCCTTAACTCAAAACCCATGGGGTTTTGCAAAGCTTTTTGGATTTCAGAAAGATAATAACATTTATATGCTGTATATTTTGTAGTTTCTGGACCAGGTGTGAATAGGACCTCACAGTCCAACACATTATTACTTCTACATGGAAATCTATAAATATCATATTAAGTGGGGGGGGGTAAATAAAAACTCGAAATGGCCTTACATCCTACCTTGTGAGACACGACAAGTGTAAAATTCACACTTGACAGATAACAAACTAAATATCAGGATAGTGGATGGTTCAAGATCACATGGTCCAGAATTGACAACATGAGGATCCCTGGGCCATCTAAGTCCCACCACACAGTGTGACAGATTCGACCCTACCTACAACCATCCTCTCGGCTTAATGAACTTTTCCCCCTCCATATACACACAAAGTGCCTACTAAACAGTTAAGTTTTCTTCTCATCTTTTGAAGTGTATGTATGTATACTTCTGTGTTCTTTGCAGATTCTGCTTTTCTTTACTTTGGTACCTGGTACACATTTCTCTGTGTGGTATTTTAAGATCACTTTTAAAAACTAAAGAGTCTTCCAGAATCATAATATAACCTTAATATAGCTTAGTTATTCCCCTATCACTGAGTGTTTGCATGTTTCCAATTTTACGCTGTTCTAAAATAATGCTCAGTCACTCACTTTAAACTTTGCCTTGGAGATGAACAAGCACATCCATCAGAAAACACCCGTCCCTTGAGCCCCTGGCTGGCTGGCAGCCTTTGGGAGATTGTATTTCCAGGCACTTCAACTATATATTTGTTGTTCCCAATCAAGTAATCAATTAGGGTTTATTGATTACCTGCATGGGGAACAGGGTGCTCTTTGGTGCGGAAGGAAGCACAGAAGCACAAGCATAGAAGAGTAAGATTCTGAGTATTATGAAGTGTACGTGTAACCAAGCAGGTGTTTCAATTTCAAACCAAGTTGGGTTTGCGTCCAGCCAGTGAGGTCTTCTAAGAAAAACTGATCAGGGTGGGCACCAAAGTGTGACATTAGGGGTGAATGGCAAGAATTTCAAATAGGTCTCTGATCTACCTTTTTGCCTGTCAAGGGTGTTGGTTCTATTCAGGACTAAGGCACTAAAAATGAAATAGTGAATAGGGAAAATAAGGTCAGGGGTTCCATGAAGCCTTCCCTAATTTGTCAAGTTTTACTTTCCGACTCTAATGGTAAGGGTGAACCATTAAAAATCAATATAGTACCACTTCCCTGACTCCCCTTGGTGGGGTCTCAGCAAAAGGATAAACAAGACCCGGTTGCTGGTTTTATCTTGCTTCCCCTTAAGCAAATTAACTAACCTTTTCCCCCCATCCATCAAATGGTAACAACAGTAATGCTCTCATGGGACTCACAGGATTGTAACAAGGATTGCTTAAGATCCTGATGAGTTTTTTAGAAAGAGCGAAATGTTGCCCAAATGACCTGAGGGAGGTCAAGGACCACATCTCATTCACTGCCACATCGCAGGCAACCAGCACAGTGTGGGTCTGCACAAAGTAGGAGCTCAATAAACATTTGTTGAATGAACAAGGGAATTGGCAGGTGTTATCATGAGCCCATAAAGGGCAGAGAACTGCCCATCATTTCATCACCCTCCCACTGACTCTGTTACCCATGTATCTACTATAAGGAGTCCCATGTTCAGGGCAGTATAGTTTCATAGCCTAACATTCACCCCTATTGGGGAAGTGTCAGCAAGCACTGACTTCAAGCCATCTCCTCAGGTTTCAAGGCTGCAGGACTCACTGTCACAAGGGACTGGCCAGCTCAGCCCTCACTTCCCGCTCCTGGCTGCTGAGGCAGGGGTACGTCAGGCCATTGTGTCAGCAGCAAATAGTAGCTCTCTGGCCAGCGGAAGACACCTGGCAACAGACAACAGCTGTGCCTTATCTACCTCCATCTGGGGCCTCAGGTGTCCCATCACCTCCTAGCCCAGCCAGCCTGCTGCTCCTGAGCATTTGGTGCCAACAACAGAGACCCCCCCCCCCATACACAGCCCCCCTGCAAGCCTGCACTAGGGAGCCAGTTCCAGGTGGCTCAAGTCCGGCCCACTGGCTGGACTTTTCTAAGGCGCTCTCCTGGATTTCCTGAGTCATTCATGCTTCTCCTTGAGATATCCTAGAGAACAGGATGAGCTGTGAAGGTCGGCAGCTGTGGGGTTATAACAACTGGTCACTTTCTAAAGCCTGATTTCTTTCCTCATGCTTTTGTCACTTTATGCCTTTGTCTCTTTATTTTATCTTCTCCACCGGACACACGGTCCAGAGAGCACGGCGCATTGCTAACTCACTGCTTTCTCATCCCAGTGCTGAGAACTGGGACCACCCCCAAAGAGGTGCTTCATTAATATTTGTGAATGAGTGAACAAATGAACTTTTTGCAATGCTTATTACATATAATAAATGATAGTTATTATAAATAAGTGATTATGATAAGTACCTTTAAAAGGAAGCAGAAATTTCCAGTCTTTCAGGATTAACATACACATTGTCCCGCCTTATTCAGTGATTATGTATTCATTCAGTCATTCAGTTATTCATTTAACCTTGTGTTTGATCTGTAAGAGATGAGAATTAAACAGTTGTATAATGTAGTCAGGGCTACAAAATAGGGGTGCAAATATTTAGGAGTGTCTGATGGGGAGATTTAACCTAGTCAGAGAGGTCAGTGGAAACTACCTGGAGGAAGTCCCATTTGAACCCAGATCTAAACAAAGTCATTAACTGGGAGCCAAAGAATACTGCTGGGAGAGGGGATGCCATGTGAAAGGCCTAGTGGCAGGAGGGAATGTGCAAGGAGCAGAAACTGAGGGTCAGCTGGGGAGTAGGACTGAGTCAGCCACCTTGGAGAGGACAGCACAGCAGATGGCCAGCAGTGTCCACAGGTGCTCAACAGGTGCCCTGGGCCAGGGCATGGTGCCCTTTAGGAGATGTCACCTCTTCTAGGAGACTGTTCCCAATCCCCCCTTCCCCTCCTTGGTTAGGGTCCCTCCTTTGTGTTCCCATGGGACTCAGGGCTTCCTCTCATTGTTTAACTTATACAAGTCTACTTTAATGATCTGTTTTCTCACTTTTTGACCTCCTCATCTCTTGACTTGTGAGTTCTGTAAGTGCAGAGACCTTGGCTATTCATCTTATATCACCAGTGCCTAACACAGTGCCTAGGACATGATTGGGACCCCATTAGTGTTGGATGAATGAATGAACAGACAGCGTTCCAATCATGGAGCGAACTGGACAGGTATTTGGATTTCTGCACACTCAGGAAGCCCCCGCTGAGCCCAGTGCTGCAAACAGGAGAGAGTGGACAGCGATCTATGCTGACTTCTGGAGACGAAGAGAGCCAGAAGGCTGGGGGAAAAACAGTCAGGAGATACTGTGCAATTGGTGACACATGAAGGAAAGGACTTACAGTGCAATCCTTAATAGGAAGGAGAGATGACAGTTTCAAGGAGGATATGTTTACCAGTTGCGGAAAAGAAATTTCAACAGGTAAAATTGCATGAGTTTACATGGATGAAAAAGAACATCAGCTGGTATTTAACAGATTCTAGTGTATTATGTGCCAAACGCTATTCTAAGTGTTTTTCAAGTACTAAACCATTTAAATTCTCATAACAATTGCATGAAGCATTTGTCTGTGTCTATTTTGTCAGTGAGGAAACTGAAGAGCAGAGTACTCCTCCCCAGCCCCCCACAGTACCTCCAGGTCCAAGCAGCCAGAAAGTGACAGAACCAGGGTCTGAGACCAAGCACTTTGATCTGGAAGCCAGGCTCTTACCCCCACCCCATCCTGCTCGCAAGCCAGCCCTTGCTCTGCAGCTGGTATACCTGAGGATTTGGTATCTTTTCAAAGATCCTCCTGAGAGGGAGGTATGTTTCTTCCCTATTTTGCAGATAAGAAAATTGAGGCTCAAAGACATTAGTTTGCCAAAGATCAGCCAGCTGGTAAGTGGCAGAGCCAGGGTCAAGGATGACAGCCACCCTTACTACCTTTCTTATTCTCTCAATGCTCTCAGCTGAGCTCTAAACCTGGGTCATCTTCTGTGCCACTCCTTTGGCAACTTAGGAACCACAGCCCCGGCCTGGCAGATGGCCGTACCTTGCACACATTTCTGACTCAGCAGCCCCTTATCTACTCCCTGGCTTCCTATCCCAACTCTGAGCCTCTAAACCGCATGACAGAGATGGGGACATCACCCCGACCTGGCATGGGATTAAGAACAGCCAAATCCATCAGCAACTTTTGGGGGAAAAAATAGGTACAGTTGAAATCTATTTATACTACCCTGATGGGCAGGAAGGCGACAGCCTGATCTAGGGAAGGTGGTTGAGGATTCAGCATCCCAGGGACCTGTGAGGCCAAGGTGAAGCATTCTGGGCAGGGCTTGGAGCTTCAAGCAGACCTACTGTCTCACCACTTGGGTGCCAGGGTGCTTTTCCTAGTGCTGCTGTATCTTTGCTCTCTCCTGCTCCACCCCTCAGGGGTTCCCTCGTCCAATGGCTAGCAGGCTTATGGTGACCTGAAACCAGGGCAAAGGGCAATTGGACCCAATCTAGCCTCTTTACACCGAGTCCTAGGGCCAAGTTGATAGCTCAGGCCTTTATTCTGTATCTTGTGGTTACTTTTCACTTCAATAACCTGACTCAAAAGCCATCTGATGCAGGTTTCACTACTCAGTTCCCCTTCCTGAAGGTGACATGTTGTTGTGACAGTCTGTGCCTCAGTTTCCCCATGTGTGAGAACAGAAACTTCTCAAGCTTCTAGCACATACAAGCTTGACCAAGGGAGCCCTCCTTGAGAAAATAACTGAAAAGATTTCCTTTTATGGGCTGAGAGAGGCAGCCTGGTGAGGGTAAGGGGCAAGAGACATTTGGCTTTCAGGATCAAATAGATCTGGGTTCAAGTTCTGGATTTGCCTCTTCCTATCTATGTGATCTCTGAGCCTTGGAAATCACAACCAGTCCAATCCTCAAAACAGCCTCTGAGGTAGATGCTATAATTGAGAAACAGGTAGAGAGGTAAGTTAGCTTGCCCACAGTCACAGAGCTGGTAGGTAGCAGAATCAGGTGGCCGAGCTCTGGCCTCTGCTCCTAACCACCACCCTACACTGCCCTGCTTCCTATAAGACCTTGAAGAGCAGAATTCTGATCCTGGCCCGGCCAGTAGCTTAAGTTGCATTGTCGCTTGGGCCTCATCTATAAAACGAGGGAAGAAGACCCCTGATTCTACACAATGTAGCACTATCTTAGTCTTTAAGTTGTTTCTGGGAGTGTGTTGTTTCTGCCCCTCAGACCACAAGGTCCTGGGACAGTTGTTGGGAGATCTCTCCTCCTTGCCCCCCACATCACTATGCCTTGCCTCCTAGCCTTGGCTTCAAGGATCAACAACCAGGGCTGTGAAAGAGCCTGTTCCCAGGGTCTCCTGGGTGTCCACAGCAGCCCTCTTCCAGGGCTCCAGTGTGCTGTGAGGAAGGAGGCTGTCTCTGGACAGCGTGGACCATGCTGTGCCGATAGCTTGCATCAAAGTTCACTTGGCCTTTTGGTCACATCAAAGTTCACTTGGCCTTTTGGTCACACTGGGTGACCAATTTAAAGTAATTCTGAGAATCTCAGTATTAGAGGGGAATGGGCAACCAGGACAGGAATGCAGGAGTGTCATCTTCAGCGGCTCTGACCCACCTGGCTGGTGTGGCCTCATAACAGCCATCTCAGCCTAACCTAGGACTCAAGTTAGGGCTAAAAGAGTCTGAGCCCCTCCTAGCTGGTCCAAATAGAAAGTTCTTCCTCAAGTTGTGCTGCAGTGTGACTTTCCTGTCATGTTCACCTTCTGGGGCGAGTGTGGCCCTTTGGAGAATGGCAGGGTCCCTCTCATGGGATAGTCCTTTATCAACTTGAAGAGAGTCCCTGTGTCCCTGCCAACTCCTCCATTTCCTAGATTAAACGTTCACATTTCCTTTAATTCTACATCTTGGGTCAGAGTTCTTTGAGGCTTTTTACTCACCACCCTACTCTCTCTTCTTTCCAATCTGTCCTAATGGATTTTCCAGGAATCCCAACTCAGGATCTCTTTAAAGATACTATTCTCAGAGGGGTGCCTGAGTGATTCAATTGGTTAAGTGTTGACTCTTGATTTTAACTCAAGTCTTGATCTCTGTGTCATGGGTTCGAGCCATGTGTTGGGCTCTGTGCTGGGGATGGAGCCTACTTAAAAACAAAAACAAAAAACCCCAAAAAAACACTATTCTCAGAGCATAACACTCCAATGCTTGGTAGGCCAGGACTATTGTCTATTGTCTCCCTTTGCCATTTCTTCCCTCCACCCCCTCCAACTCTCCAGGCTTTCTTCTGGAAACTGCACCCCCCAAAACTCCACCATGTGGTCCTTGTAGGGATTGCCTTGCTCAGCTATGATTCTGTCCCCAAGGATAGCTGATTGGCCAAGAGGTTGGTACTATATTTAAGCTGCTCCAATCAATTAATTTCTTGGGATTTGGGGACTTGAGTGCCTCTCTGGTGGCTACAACTGTGAGATACAAAAACTCAGCAGCTATTGGCAGCTATATTGATCAGGACAGAGTAGGCTATGCCGTGGAAATGAATCAATCCCGAGATGTTAGTGGCTTATTCCAATGAAAATATATTTCCTTTCCATGTAAAGTTTGATGGGGGTTGGGTACTTCTCCTCGGAAGCTCTTCTCCAAGTGGTGATTTAGGGATCCAAGATCTTTCCACCCTAAGGTTCCATCCTCTTAAAAGTCTTTCACTTCCAGGGGTGACTGGGTGGCTCAGTCAGTTGAGTATCTGACTTTGGCTCGGCTCACAGTCTCACGGTTTGTTAGTTCGAGCCCTGTATGAGGCTCACTGCTGTCAGCACAGAGCCTGTTCCAGATCCTCTGTCCCCCTCTCTCTCTGCCCCTCCCCCACTCACAATCACTCTCTCAAAAATAAACATTAAAAAACAAAGTCCTTCACTTCCAGCTGCACAGATGGGGGTGAAGGAATGGAGGGGGTGGGGGGAGGACATGGAGAAATCCTGTCTGCTTTGAACAGCTTCTACCTTAAAGGATGCACATCACTTCCACTCACATTCCCCAGTCAGGCTGCAGTCTAAAGCCTCACTTAACTAACTGCAGGGTGGAGACTGGGAGAGGTCATCCTTCTTGTGCTGGGGGAGAAGAAAAAAAACAGAGATCTGTGAAAATTATCAAACTTGGGATAGGAAACTTGCTGTTGCCATGTTATGTGCAGAAAGCTGGTCTGTACTGAGAGAAGCAGGCATAGGCAGGAGAGGTGAGAGATGGGGAGAAAGTTCCTGACTAGATGGCTCCTGAGGTTCACCACCTCTAGGGCTTCTTTTCTGTGAGATACCACGGCATACCTCCAGTACATTTCTCCTGTGGTAATTTTGTATTACTTTTGGTCACCTACATCTAAAGGAGACTTATTGAAAACATACCTTGTCTTCACATTGTAATGCTACTCATGCAGACTAAATGATCTTTTTTTTTTTTTTTTTTTTTTTAACCTTTTCACTCAAGCTGTTATAAATTCAAATCTCTGCATCAGGACTTCCTTGTCTATTTCATGTGACCTCTGCTAGCAAATATTTTAGACATTGTAGACCATACGATCCCTGTACAACTACTCAATTCTGTTGCTGTAGTGTGACAGCAGCCACAGATAGTATATAAACAATTGAACGTGGCTGTGTTCCAATAAAATCTAATTTTACAAAAATGGCTGCAGGCTGGATTTGGCACACAGGCTGTGGTTTGACAACCCCTGATCTAGGTGGTCTTTTTTAGATCTGAGCTTGAGATTCTCATATCTCCCTATAAAACATAATCTTGTTAACTTCGACCCATCTTTCATGTCAGCAGACATATTTTTGGATCCTGACTCTACCATTAGCATAGCAGATTCCCCTCCCAGCCCCTGCTCTGTGTCATGTGCATATCGAATGAGATTTCAGTGTCTTAATGGTTTGTCTAGACTTTCAGGCCCTTGAAAATGTAATAGGTGGTGACTGTGTTGCCCCTCCTGAGAAAGGACACACTGGGAAGCCAGGACCCAAAGATAAGATGTGTGACAGGACACCCTCCTAATCATTCCATGCCCGGCCTCTGCTGACCTGGGCCTAACACCCTATCTATCTGTTTCTCTGATTTCATGGAGGGCATCTGGCTCAGGGGTGGGGCGGGAGTAATTTGGGGCTGTTTGCTTCCCTGAAGAATTCCTTTACTCAACATTAATTGTGATTCAATGTGATAAGTCCCATAGGGACTTATTCCTTAACTGTGTCCTCCAGCAATCTCTGGGGCATCCTCCATAGGTTAGAGGCATGGATGGCAATCTTAGGGCTGGGTGGAATTTAGCAATCATCAAGTCCAGTACCCCTCATTATGTAGATGAGAAATCATGAAGGCGGAGATGTGAACAACTTGCCCAAAGGCAAGGAGGGCATCTGTGGAAGAGGCAAGCTGGAACCCGGTGTCCTGCTTCCTCCTTCCACATCCTTCCAAAAGGAACTGCTTCCAGTGAGCTTCCAGGCCATGAAGCCCCAGGAACCCTGGGTACTCAATGCCTCTATGTGGGCTTTACAGCTTACCATCAAAATGAACAGAAGATCTAGTTTTTCCTGGGGAAAAAACTGGTTTTGTGGACTCTCATTGGCTTGGCTGTAAAGCCAAAAGGACTTTGAATTAGTCATAAGAAAACTGTGAAGTCCATGAGCTGCTTTGTAAATTGTCTTCCTTAAACCAAGGTGATGATGTTTCCTTATGAATTGTGATTTCTATGTGCATGTTTTTTTCTGACTCCCATGAGTGTTTTTTCCCAACACCAAATATGTGTTGTTTTCTCCATCAATTCTCCATCACCAACTAGGTGTCTAGCAATTCAATTCAATTCAATTCAATTCAATCCTGACACTATCTACCGGGAGTTAGCATCAGATCCCACAAACTTTAGGACTCAGTCCCAAAGACTCTCCCCACTTTAAATACCAGCAAGTGGAATCCCCAGATGACACTTAACTTTTACCTGACCCATTCAGAGGTTTCCACAATTTCCCCCAAACCAGGTCTGATAATTCACTGAAATGACTCACAGAACTAAAGAAAGTCCTCTACTTATGATTACCATTTCATTATAAAGGATACAACTCAGGAAGAGACAAATAGTAGAGATACATAGAGCAAAGAATGAGGCTAGAGGGGAGAGTGGAACTTCTATTCCCTTTCATGGCACATTACTCACTGAACACTTTGATGTGTTCACCAACCTGGAAGTTCTCTGAATCTCATTGTTTCAGAGTTTATATAACTCAATCTCCAGCCCCCTCCCCCACCCCCAAGAGTTTGAGAGCTGGGGCTGAACATTTCCACCCTCTAATTGTGTTTGGTCTTTCTGGTGATCAGCCCCCCATCCTGAAGCTAGCTGGAGACTCTACCCTGAGTCACCTCCTTAGCATAAACTACTGTGTGTTCAAAAGGACTCAGTATGAATATCAAAAGACATTCCTATCAGGGAATTCCAAGGGTTTGAGGAGCTTTGTGCCAGGAACCCAGGATAAAGAACCAAAAAGTACATATATTTTTATTATACCATATTATACTATATAGTTCCTAAATCAGCTAGGATATTTATAGCTGGATCCCTAGAAACACACTCTGGACACACAGTTTATCACACTTATCACTAAGAGGCCACCCACTTACCACAAAAGGCAAGGATACTCCTTGTCTTACTTAGTACCTGTTTTCTCATTTGGGATATGAGGCTTGACTGGGGCCATGCCAGTGTTATACTCCTGTTTCTGACTTGACAGCATTACCGCCATTCCCAGAACCTGGCCCTCCTCCCCTTTGCCTGTGCCAAGCCATCTCCTTGGAATGCTCTTCTTTCCCTTCTTTTCCTGTCAGATTGCAGGTGAGTAAAGAGACCTCAGGACACAGAATAGTTTGTGATAGTGGTAGGTCTTCTATGACAGGATACTCTTAATTTGAATTTCTTTCATTTTTCCCTTTGGCTAGAAGAAAGTTTTACACTGTCAGTTTTACAGTGTCACAGAACAAACACTTGCACTTTTTGGCTCACAACTTACAGAGCTCATTTAATGCAATTTTGTTGCTTCTGTCACATTTCTGACTATCACAAACAAATCCTTCCCTACGGGGGTTGGAAGGACACATGCCCATCCTCCCCTTTTCCCTGAGGCTACATTTGTGGTCAAAATCATATTCATCTTCACAAGCCCTCCTCAAGTGCTTCCTCCTCTGTGAAGCCTTCAGGGTTCATCCAGGCAGAATTAAAACAGATCTTTGCATAGCACTTTGTACCCTGGGCTCTAACATCTTGTTTATGAGGCTGTTGCCTGCAAAGGCTGCATTTGTTGTTTATCTTTGCCCTGAGGAGTATCTGACACATAATGTGGGCTTACTAAATATTTAGTCCTGATCTATAGGAGAGAGAAGTCAACCTAATTAGACAAGAACCAGGACAGGACACAGAGGAAAACTGGTGGTGGGGGCAGGGAAGGTGCTTCTTGATAGTCATCCTCTTTTCAGAGGAGAGGCTATTACTCATCTATGCCTGGTTCTGGTTTACTCTGCTTTTGGCACTGCTGGACCCACCTCCCACTAGACACACACATAGTTCTATTAATAGATATAACTCAAAGACAACAACTCCAAAAATAATCTCTTCTCCAAGGTCAATGCAAGGCCACAGAAACACCATCCTGGTCAACCCATGGAACCAATGGGTGGACATTGGGTCCTAGGCAAAAAGACTCCCAACCCTCAAGGATGGGGCACTGTGGAGTGTTAGAAGGGCCACATTATGACTTTCATGGGGCTTAGGCACTTGTGCCTTTGTGGGCTCATCCCTCCATAAAAATATATGTAAAATTATATTTTACAACTACGTTGGCATAAAGACAAATATAATCCAGTCTTGACTCATTTTTATATGTCTATTATTATTATATTCATCTCCTGATTTTAAAAGAAACTAAAATTAAAACATTTTCATGGGTCCCTAAAAGTATTGTGGGCCTGTATTTGCCTGGGTTCTCCAGAAAAATAGAACCAATAGGAGATATATAGATTATGTACACATATTATAGATATATATTATAGATATGTACTATAAGGAATTGGCTCATGCAGTATTGGAGGCTGAGAAGTCCCACAGTCTGCAGTTAGCAAGCTACAGACCCAGGAAAGCCGATGGTGTAAATTCCAGTCCAAGTCTGAGATCAAAGGCAGGAGAAAAATCAATGTGCCAGCTCAAAGACAATCAGGCAGAGAAAGTGAATTCTCCCTTACTCTGCCTTTTTTGTTCTATTCAGGCTTCCAACAGATTGGATGAGGCCTACCCATGTTGGGGAGGACAATCTGCTTTACTTGATCTATGGATTCAAATGTTAATCTCATCCAGAAACGCCCTCACAGACATACCCTGAATAATGCTTAACCAAACATCTGGGCACCTAATAGCCCAGTCAAGTTGACCCATAAAATTAACCATCACAAGCTCACCCTTCATCAACTAGGCATCCATACACATCTTCTTAAACCATACTTATTCTCCAAATACAGACAATAAAAAAGGCCATAAATCTGCCTAACATGATACAACAATCTTACATACAACCAAAAATGCACTCCTTCCCCAGAAGCAATAAACTCCTTTAATGATGTTTACTCTTCTTTCTGATATCATAGAACTTAAATACTATGATGTAAAATTAACAAATCTTTAAAACTATTATAGAAGGACAATATATCTTATGTTACATGATAAGGGAATGGGGGAGGGAAGAAAAAAGATATTTGCATACCAGTATATTCATAAAAAAATAAAGAGGAAACATTCTTTACAATTATAGCCCTCATTTCTGTAACTGGTCATGTGGTCATAGCCTGTATTTATTTATTTTTAATAATAATGTCATTTTAAAAAATTTAATTTTTTTAAATGTTTATTTATTTTTGAGGCAGAGAGAGACAGAGCATGAATGGGGAAGGGTCAGAAAGAGAGGGAGACACAGAATCCAAAGCAGCCTCCAGGCTCTGATCTGTCAGCACGGAGCCCAACGCGGGGCTGGAACTCACAGACTGTGAGATCATGGCCTGAGCTGAAGTCAGATGCTCAACCGAAAATTTAATTTTTTTTTAGAGAGAGAGAGAGAGCATGCACATGAGCAAGGCAGAGGGGCAGACGGAGGGAGACAGAGAATCTCAAGAAGGCTCCACGCTCAGTGCAGAGCAAGACATGGGGCTCTATCCCATGACCCTGGGATCATGACCTGAGCCAAAATCAAGAGTCAAATGCTCAACCAACTGAGCCACCCAGGTGCCGGCATAGTTGGTATTTAGAACGATTTTCTTCCATTAACCACTCTGTATTCCTTTTGCCCTCAGCAAGCACCTCAAGTAGTCATGGTTCTTTACTTGGTGGGGTGACCCAAACCTTCATTCCTGTAGGATCTGGGCCATTAGAAGCCGTGCCTGGATTGAGTTGTTGCAGTTTTTCACTGACCTTACTCACAGGTCATGGTAATACCAAGAGACATCCTGAGAGAGCTCCTACATTCCAGACATACTCTCCTTTACCTCAGTGTGCATTCACAGTCCAATTTCCCCTTGTTAGTGAAGACCAATCATCCCCTTTAGTGGGGTAACTTGGTCTTCTTTGCCTGTTGATTCAGGGCCGTGGGGAGTCCAAACTGGCTGGGCTGTAGTCTTAACTTTCAGTTCAATAGAATAACTGTTGTGTTTCCAGGTGAAAACATTCCTCCCTTTGGAGCTAAGGCCTCTAGGCCAGCAGAGCATGAGGTCATGGGAACAGGAAGCAAAAATGTTGCTAGTGAGTAAGTAGGGGTAATAGTGAGCAGTGCCACTCCCATTTCTATCTCTGGATTCCTGGGTCTGTGAATCCTGGCTATGGGGGAAACAGCACCATATTTTGACACTAATTCAGAGTTTATACAGCCTTCTGGAGAACTTTATCCCAGTCCTGCAAGGTATTGCCACCTAGCTGGCACTACAAATGAGTCTTCAAAAGACCACTCTACACTTCTATCAAACCATATCAAACCAGAATGGTGGGGAACATGGTAAGACTAGTGAATTCCACAATCATGGACCTATCGTTGCACTTCTTTTGCTGTGAAGTAAGTTCCCTGATCAGAAGCAATGTTGGGTGGAATTCCATGATGGCGTATCAGGCATTCTGTAAGTCCCTGGATGGTAGTTTTAGCAGAAGCATTGCACTATAGGTAAGGCAATTCTGTATCCAGGGTATCTATTCTAGTAAGAACAAAATGCTGCCCCTTCCACAACAGAAGTGGTTCAATGTAATCAACCTACCCCAGGTAAGTGGACTGAGCACCCTGGAAAGTTGTGTCGTATCAGGGGCTGTGTTTGCTTCTGCTGCCAGTAGTTTGGACACTCATCAGTGGCCAGCTAGGCTAGCTTTGGTGAATAGAAGTCCATGTTGCTGAGCCCTATATAACCACCACCCCTGCCACGATGGCCACTTGGTTCATGAGCCTGTTGGGTGATGGTGGGGTGGGTGGGGAAAGAGGCTGACTGGTATCCACAGAACAGGTCATCTGATTCATTTGAATATTAAAATTCTCCTCTGCTGAGGTCACCCTTTGGTGAGAATTCACATGGGACACAAATATCTTCATGTTTTCCCCTGCTCCATTCAGAGAGGTTTACCCACATAACTCTTCCTCAAATTTCCTTATCACCAATTTTCCAATCATGTTTGTCCCAGATCCCTGGCCATCCAAACCATTGGCCATAGCCCAATGGATCAATGTATAATCACATGTCTGGTATTTCTTCTTCCACACAAAGTGAAAAACCCAGTGCATCCTCCCAAGAGTTCTGCCCACTGGGAGGATTTCCCTTCACCACTGCCTTCAGGGATGTCTCAGAGAGGGGCAGCAGTGCTGTAGCTGTCCACAGTCAGATGTGCCTGCATGCCATGTAGAACCATCTGTAAGCCAGGCCTGAGTCTTCTCTTCTCCTGTCAACTGATCATAGGGAACTCCCCATGAGGCTGTATGTACAGGCTGGGAGAGAGAAGGCAGTGGAGCAGGGGTGGGGACCATGAGCATTTGGGTAACTTACTTTTGCCTTCAGGGTCTGCTCAAGCAGGATCATGTATATATTATTCCCATTTGATGATGGAATACATGCTGGACTTCATGGTTTGGTAGGTCAGATAACATCTGGTTCACAACAGGGAGCTCAGGTTGCCTGATAACTTGGTTAAGTGTTCAGTCTCTACTGAGGCCCAGTAGCAAAGAGTTGTTTCTCAAAAGGAGAGTAGTTAACTTCAGAGGATGGGAGGGCTTTGCTGCAAAATCCTAAGGTCCTGGTGCTGTGATTCACCTACAAGGGCCTGTCAAGGACTCTGAACAGCATGTCTATCTGCTGCTGACACTACAAGCATCACTGGGTCTACTGGATCATATGCCTAAGTGGCAGAATAGCTGTGTGGCAGCCTGGATCTGTGCCAGAGCCTCTCCTTTTCTGACCCCACTGAAAACTAGCAACTTTTTGGGTCCCTTAGTAATTGGGCTGGATAATATACCCAATGAGGAATATGTTACCTCTAAAATCTAGAGGCACTACAAAGCATTGTGTTTCTTTCTTGGTTGTAGGAGGAGCCAGATGCAACTAATCCTTCACGTTTCAAGGGCTATCTTGACATGTTTCACACTACTGGACATGTAGAAATTTCACTGAGGTAAAGGGCCCCTGGATTTTTGTGGGATTAATAAATACTACCCTCCGACATGCAAATGTCTTACCGATGACTCTAGAGTCATTGCTTTTTGTTCTGTAGGTCAGTTAGCTAATGTCATCAATGTAATGGACCAGTGTGACATCTTGTGGAAGAAAAAAGTGATCAAGATCCCTGTGAACTAAATGATGACATAGGGCCTGAGGGTTGATATACCCCCAAGGGAGGACAGTGCAGATACATTGCTGGCCTTGCCCGCTGAAAGCAAAAAGCTTCTGGTGAAATTCTGTTGTCAAGAAAAAAGCATTTGCCAGACCAATTGCTGCATGTGAGGTATCACGGACATGCTAGTTTGGCACTAATTCCCAGTCCCTCCAGGAATGTGGTATTGCTTTTGTTTCCTTTTTTTTTTTTTTTTTTTTCTAGATAGATGCTTCTAGTGGACTTTCCCACCATAATAATCCTCACTCCACAGGTCAGGGAACCCATGTGGGGAGTATACCAGCTGCTGAGTAGATCTATTCCAATCATGAATTTTGGAACTAGGGAAATAACCACAGGATGGGTTTGAGGACTGCTAGGGTCTGAATGTTTGTTTTAAAATTCATATGTTAAAATCCTAACCCCTAAAGGTGATGGTATTAGTAGGTGGGGCCTTTGGGATGTGATTAGGTCATGAAGGTGGAGACCTCATGAACAGGAGTAGTGCTCTTGTGAAAAAGATCCCACAGGGCTCCCTAGCTCCCTCCACCATGTGAGGATACAATAAGAAGTCTGCAGCTCAGAAGACAGCCCTCACCCAACCATATTGGCACCCTGATCTTAGACTTCTAGCTTTTGGAATTGTGAGCAACAAATTTCTGAGCCACCCAGTCTGTGGCATTTTGTTATAGCAGCCTGAATGGACTAAGGCAGGGACCCACTGGGAAATGAATCAGAGTTAAAATTCCACTGATCACCTGACTTCCATAAGCCTCTGCTCTGGTAGACAACAGTGACATTTTGAGTCTCTCGGAATTAATGTCACTTTGGAGTCAATGCCTAGTAGTCCCTGAAGGGCCTGATTATTTCCCAATGCACAATTAAAAGTAAAAAGTTAAAGCTTTTTATTATTTTATTTTTTTAAAGTTTATTAGTGTGTGTGTGTGTGAGAGAGAGAGAGAGAGAGAGAGAGAGAGAGCGAGAGGGAGAGAACAGACTTGGGTTGGGGAGGGGCAGAAAGAGAGGGAGAGAGAGAATCCCAAACAGGCTCTGCACTGTCAGTACAGAGCCCAAAGCCTGCTTGGGATTCTCCCTCCCTCCCTCTCCCTCTCTCAAAATAAATAAATAAATATTTAAAACAATTAAAAAGTATACGTAAAAGGCTGTAGGTCTCTTTGGGAAAGGCCAGGAGAAAAATTCACAGTATAAATTCTGGCAGTGTACTGGGT
Source organism: Neofelis nebulosa (assembly GCF_028018385.1). Lineage (NCBI taxonomy): Eukaryota > Metazoa > Chordata > Mammalia > Carnivora > Felidae > Neofelis > Neofelis nebulosa. The sequence goes on along the minus strand of NC_080788.1, from coordinate 114,395,556 downwards.
TCTTCATTAAGGGAAACTGACTTCTCCTTCATTCCTGGGGTTCTGGGTCTATAAACCTGCTCACACTTGGGAGTTGACTGAGGGAGCATGACTTTTTTTTTATGATTCAGGTTAAACTTTTGTTCATTTGACCCAGAACTTGTCTGCTTATACAGATCAAGTGAGAATTTAATAGGCTTCCTATCTATTTCACTTCTAGGAACACCATGATCAACTAGCTAACACCATGGATCTATGGGAGTCAGACTATTCTGATTGCTGCTTTGGCTCTGCTGTCCTTTACCATAACCATGCCCACTTTGCTTCCGGTAGTTGAGTGCTGACATTTGACCCTTACCATACCAGGATCCAATTACTCCCATTGCATTTAGGTTTCCCGATTCAGTGACTGTGGTCCTTACTATAAGGTCTGGCCTACAGATAAGAGTGATCCCAGAGATTTTCAAGGATGCCTGGGCTCGTTTCACAGATTTATTTCTCACAGTAGTGGTGAAGGGTGGGTATTCTGGACTCTTCCAGTGTGGGTGAGTAAATCTTAAATGATTAATCCACTCTAAAATTCCAACCCCCTTAACCTTTGACTCTCTTCTACGTTAAACTAAGGATGGCATGGCATTTGTAATTCACCCACCGTGGGTCACCTTTTGACCCATATTTTAGCCAACCGGACAAACTGTTAGAGCCCTTCACGATGCCCTCAGCTGAAACACTAAATGCAGAATTTCTGCTTAGTGAACCCATGTCAATAAATTTGGCCTGATCCAACTTTAGGTTCTTTCCACCATCATCCTACACTCCCAAGCTTCATTTGCACAAACGTTACCTAAATTTCTGTCTGTATAAATCAGAAAACTCAAATAGTTCTTTTGGAGTGCAGCACACCTCCTCATGGGTCCTACTTTGTAGCTCATCTTTAGGGACTTGAGTCTGGCTGTAGCTCTAGGAGCAGAGAGGTGATGGAGGTGGGTCCTGAGGAGAATCAGCATCGTCTTGCATGGCGAATGCCTCAGGGGAGGACATTACGGTTTCTTCAGGTTGTGCAGGGTTAGTGCCCTCAGATGAGAGGGAAAAGTTACAACTGGAGGTGGGGAGGCTGCTTCCTCTGGCAAAGAAGACTCTTCAGAATTTAGGGCCTTACCGTCCCAGCTTCATCAGGGTCTTCTTACCTATCCCCACTCCAATTTATAGGATCCCATTCTTTCTCAGTCAATGCCTTCACTTTAACAGTAGACACCTCGCAAGAGAGGGAGCTCAATTTGTGTTGTAACTCAGCTAGTGGCACTTTTTTATTTTAAAAATGTCATCCAAGGGGTGCCTGGGTGGCTCAGTGGGTTAAGCAATCAATTCTTGATTTTGGCTCAGGTCATGATCTCACCATTTGTGAGATGGACTCCCACAGCAGGCTCTGCGCTGACAGCATGGAGCTTGCTTGGGATTTTTACTCTTCCTGCCCCTCCCCTGCTTACCCTCTCTCTCTTACAAAATAAATAAACTTAAAAAAAATATTGCATTAATTGCATATAATTATTGCATTATTGCATATAATCCAAATTTTGCATTATACTCCATATTTATTTATTCTTCCCCTAAATATTTGCATAAAAGATGATGCTCCATTTTTATCCTGTAGCTCCACAAGTCCTGGAATACAGGTCCCCTACTTGAAGAAAAATGGATTAGAGAGAAAGGCCAGCTCTGAGGCTCTTTGTCAGAGACTAATGACACTACAAAAGTTAGGATCAATATTCTGCTGTCTTTCCTGCCTTCTCTTCCATCTTCCCATTTTCCAGATGGGGAAAGTAAGGCCTAGAGAAGGGTGCCTATTTTCTTAGTGTGTCAAGGCAGGGGATGAAACAGAATCAGAGCAGCAACACAGAAAACCAGGAGATCTTCTGGGTGTGTCTTCCATATCCTAAGCATCATCCAGAGACAGACAAATCCTACCCACCTATGTATTCAAATAGACCACACTCCATGTACCTAAGGCCCATTTAATATAACTTTACATCCATATCAAGGAAGTTCAATCTTTGAGAAAATAAACATTGACCCAGCTTCAAATCAGTGAGACCTTCTGCTGTTTATTTTTAGTTCTCTGGATGTGTGATCATCACTAATGCAATAAAGAAAATGCAGATGCTTCCCATAATTACCCAGATAATAAATCATGGTTGAAAGGCTGCTAGGGACAGTGTGTTCTGATGGCCTTGGCTAGGGAGGTAGCTCTGTCCCTGAGGAATAAGTGAGATGCATTGGATGGGGAATGGATTAGACACTCCTGGCTGGTGTGTCCTGAGAGAAGGCTTGCGTAGGTATGCAGTGTGTCAAAGAATGGATCTTAAGGGGTCTACATAGAATGAGTGTGGTGTGTGTGGCATGGTGTGTGTGTGTGTGTGTGTGTGTTGGCATGTTTATGTGGCATATGTGTGGTCTGTTTACGTGGTATATGTTTTTGTATGTGGGGTGTGTGTATATGTGGTGTGGGGTGGGTGTAGGTATTGTGTAGTATGTGTGGTGTGTGGTGTATGTGTAGTGTGGTATGTGTGAATGTGTGTGGTGTGTATATGTGTGTGGTATGTATGTGTGTGCAGTGTATGTGTGGTATATATGTGGTATGGTATGTTTGTATGTGTGTGGTATGTGTGTAAATGTGTGATGTGTGGTGTGTGGCATGGTTTGCATGTGTATGGTTTGTACAGTTTGTATGCAGTGTGTATGTGGTGTGTGTGGTGTAGTGTGTGGTGTGTATGTGTACAGTGTGCGTGTGGTGTGTGTATATGTGCACTGTAAGTATGGTGCATGTATGTGGATGTAGTATATGTAGGTTTGGTGTGTGTATGTATGTGTGGATTGTGTATGTGTGTGGTATGTGTGTGGTGTGTGTTGAATGGTGTATACATTTGTGTGGTGAATGTTCGTATCTTATATATGGGGTATCTGTGTCTGCTTGTGTGGTATGTGTGTGTGCGCTACATATGTGAGTAGTATATGGTATGGTGTGTGTAGTGTGGTATGTATGTGAGTGTAGTGTGTGTGGTGTGTGTATGTAGTGTGATGCATATGTGTGGTATGTGTATTGTGCAGTATGTGTGTGGTATGTGTATGGTGTGGTGTCTATGTGGTGTATGTATGTGTGGGGTGTGTGTGGTATGGATGTGGTATGGTGTGTGTATGTGTGTGATGTGTGCATGTGTGGTGTGTATATAATATGTGGTGTATATGTGGAATGTGTGGTGTGTGTGGTGTGGTATGTGTGTGTATGTGTGTGGTGTGTGCATGTGTGGTATGTGTGGTGTTTATGTGGTATACGTTTGTGTATGTGGCATGTGTATGGTGTGGTGTATCCATGGTGTGTGTACATGCATGAAGTGTTTGTGTGGCATGTGTGTGGTATGTGTATGTGTGGCATGTGTGTGGTGTGTGTATGTGTTTATGGTGTGTGTGTATGTATGGTGTGTGGTATGTGTAGTGTGGTGCACGTATGTGCATGTAGTGTGTGTTTTTGTGCTGTGTATGTGCATGTATTATGTTTGGTGCTGTGTGTGTGGGGTGTGTATGTGTGTATGTATTTGTGGCATGTTGTGTGGTGTGTGTAGTATGGTGCATATGTGCACGTAGTATGTGTTTGTGTGCTGCATGTGTGTGTGTGGTATGTGTGTATGTGTGTGGTGTGTGTATGGTGTGATATGTATGTGCACGTAGTATGTGTTTGCATGGTGTGTGTGTATATGTGGTGTGTGGGGTATATGTATGTGTGTGGTGTGTACGTGTGGTATGTGTGGTGTAGTACATGGATGTATGTAGTGTGTGGGTGATGGGTGGGTGGTGTGTGTATGTGGGGTATGGTAGGTGTGGTGTGGTGTGTATGTGGTGTACTGTATGTTTGTGTGGTATGTGTGGGGTGTGTGTGTGCACTGGAAGGGATGGGGGTGGGAAAAGACTGGGGGAGCCAGCTGATGGGTTTTGAACCACAGCGGGGAGGCTGGTGGCAATGGCATCTACTTCCAGGTGTCTAATGAGCATCCAAAGTGTTTTCCTGCCAAGACCCTATTTCTCTTTCTGGTTGAAATTCTTGAATTTCCCTTTTGCTAAAGACAGTTTGAGTTTAGTTTCAGCCACTGGCAAGCGAAAGAGCCCTAGGCAGCCATGGAAGAGTCCTGTGAAAAGAGCATTAGGCTGAAAGTCATGAGCAGAGGCTCTGTCACAAACTGCACTTATGACCTAGACTTAGTTTCTCCGTTTGTAAAAAGATGAGTTGTTCCAGATTTTGGATTTCATGGGCCAGTTAATATCATTGCAAATAACCATGTCACCCACAACTATCACTAACATTTTATAGAGAATATTTTAATGTTGAAAGTGTGAAGGACAACATCTCAAAATTAAAAAACAGAATTAAGCTGGATTTTAAGAAAAACCCACTGTATCATTTGTATTTTTTCTCCATATTGCCCTAGACTGGAGAAAACATCATTGTGTACTGGTACTGCTCTGGTGCCTGGGGTTTGGAGACTTTTACATTTCATGAACTCTTGGGTCCATCTTCAAGCTCCAATATGGTAGCATTAATCTTCCAGCTCTGCACCTTCTTTCAAAATTGTCAGTCTGTGACTTGTCACTAGCCTAGCCCTTAGCGATTCTTTCCTCCTTCCGCAGCTGAGAAAACAGAAGTGTCTACTCTAATAAGGAGACATTTCCTCCTCAAGCACACACACTGATGAAAACCTACTGCTACTGCTGCTACTACTACTAAAATATGGCCAAGAGCCTATTCCTGACACGATTCTAAATGCTTTACTTGTTTCATGTTTAAAAAGCTAACTCACTTTCATTTCACAACAACCTTATGAGATAGGTGTGATTGTTATCTTCATTTTGTAGATAAGGACACAGGCACAGAGACCCAGGGGAGGGCACTGGAAAAGGCCTTCTGAGAAAAGGAGGAAGGCTCAAGGGGAGATTAGGGATGGGACAAAATATCTTGGGGCCAGAGCATCCTACCCTGGGAGCTTTGCCAAGATGGGTCAAAGTGGCCTTGGGGAGATCTCTGGGAGAGGGTTCCATAGCTGGGCTGGGAAGGGTGTTAGACTGGATGCAGAACACAGATGGCAGATGGACTCTTTGGTATTATCTCTCAGCCCAAACCCTTGACTCATTGGGCTTAACCTGTAAAATTGGGTTAACAGGCCTTACTTGAGGCTGGGAAGGAAGATGAGATAATAACTTCCTTGACTTTGGAGTCAGGGCAGGTCTGAAGACATTGTCCTGTTCCCGCTCCCCACTCCTTGTCCCCCTGGCCCCTACCAACCTTCCCCACCTTGGTAAATGGCACCACCCAGCACTGGGCTGCTCAAGCTGGAAGTCAGAGATTCAGCCTGACTCCTCCCCATCACCTACTCCAGCCCAGCAGCACGTCCTCTGGGTCCAACCTTCCAAACACGTCTCCAAATCCCCACCTCTCTCTCAACTCCACCACCAATTCCAAGCAGCATCCTCTTTCACTTGGACACTGCAGGGGTTCCTAAATGTTCTTCTTTCTCCCACTCCTGCCCCTAAAGCCTGTTCCCAGACCTGCAGCCACAGTGATGCTTGAAAATGTAAGCCACAAAGGGTCCCTTGCTTAAAGACCTTCAACGATTTTCTGCTCTCCTCAGGCAAAAATAAAAATCCCTAAACTTAGTCTGATTGGTCTGGTCCCTGCCCACCCCTCCAACCATCTCAGGCCACAGGTCTTGCCTTCACTCACTGAACCCCAACTCCAATGAGACTGCAGTTCCTAGACCAGACCAAGCTCTTTTCTACTGAAGGACATTTGCACCTGCTGGTATCTCAGCCTTGTGCTATTCCCTGTCAACTGCTTCTATCACCCAGACTCAGAGAGGCCTTCCCTGACCATCTTTTCGGAAGCAGAATTTTACTTTATTTTCTATCACAGTACCTGTTTATTTCCTTTGAGCCCTCATTATAATATAAACATGTCATTCCCTGACTTTGCCTATTTTTTGCCTTGAGTTCACTGGACTGTAATGTCCATGAAGGCAAGGTCATGTCTGTCTTTTCATAGTTGTAGCTTCCTTGTGCAGCATTTGGCACACAGTAGGCACTCAATAAATACTTTTGGATAAAAGATGAAAGATCTATTCCGCAGGTCACAATAGGATCCCATCCCAGTGTCTCTTCTTGCCCCCCAACCTGCCCGCTTCTGCCCCTCTGCTCTCTTCCTCCAGAGGGTAGGTCACCACACAGGAGGCTGGGAAAGTGCTGAATCCACTCTCAGAGCTGGTTTCTGACCTCATGAGGAGGGCTTACACAAGGTCTGAAGGTGGCAGCGAGGTTATGGGGTGGCAGATGGAGGCTGGGAGGAGTGACAGCTCCCAAGCACCTACTCTGACATCCTGAGAGAACTCTTTCCCCAGCTTGATCTCCCTTAGAGAAAAGGCGCCCCCTCTGCTGGACTGTGTGAAGCTGCTAAAGACCGGGTACCACCCAGGGGTGCCTGGGTGCCTCAGTCAGTTGAGCATCTGACTTCGGCTCAGGTCATGATCTCACTGTTCAGGAGTTCAAGCCCCTGGAGCCTGCTTTGGATTCTATGTCTCTGTCTGTCTCTGCCCCTTCCCTGCTTGTACTCTGTCTCTCTCTCAAAAAAAATAAAAAAATTTAAAGAATGGGTACCACCCAGGGGAGAAGTGGTCAGGTATCCAGGAAGAGGTGAAACTTGGTATTTCAGGGCCAGGGAACTGATGTGCTGGTTTGAGAGGAAGAGTTTAGATTCTCCCCCAGGGCTGCAGGACATCAAGAATGAAATCTGGGGTATGTTGTTGCCTTGCTGCCCCCCTCTCCCCCAGCTACTCTGTGGTACAAAGTAGACTCTCCCTTCCTACATAGATTCCCACTGGCCTGGCATCCTGGCCATTTGCCCAGCCTTCATGGGGGAGGCTGGCCAACCTTGACTGGAAAGTAGTATCTTGTGAAATCCACAGATCCTGGCAAGAAGCCCCAAGGCTTCAGGCAAGAATGGATCTGTAGGTTCCAGGAAAGAGGATTCTGTGGGAAGCAGAGCCACAGTGGCATTTCTGCACCTCAGGGATCAGCCCACAGGAAAGTAAGAATCGTCTGGGAGCCAGAGAAGTTCAGAATCGCATTTGCAACACTCCCCATCTCCTCTGTTTATCCTGAAAAGTCAATACTTAACAGTCTCCACCATGCTGCCTTCTGATCTCTCCCCCTGCTCTCAATTTGGTGCAAAAATGGGTGATCAGAAAAATGTCCTGATGCACTCATCCCACACAGCAAGATCCAACATGAGACATGACCAAGGGTATAGTGGGATGACACTTATGAGATGCCAGGCCTTGGATCAAATCCAAGGCAGAAAAGACCTGTTATCACCCAGGATCTGGGGGCCCAAGGGAGGAAAAGGACAGGGGGTGACATCCAGGCAAGGATGCTTTGAGGCGGGGACCCTAAAGATCTGGTATTCCAGGGGTGCCTGGGTGGCTCAGTCAAGCAACCGACTCTTGATTTCAGCTCAGGTCATGATCTCATGGTTCATGAGTTCGAACCTGGCATTGGGGTCTGCACTGTGTGGAGCCTGCTTGGGATATTCATATTCTCATTCTCATTCTTTCTCTCTCTCCCTCTCTCTCTCCCCCCCTCTCTCCCCCTCCCTGGCATGCGCACGTGTGTGTATGCGTGTGTGTGCACATGAGCACTCTCTCACAAAATAAGCTCAAAAAAAAAAAAAAAAAAGGAAAATAGTTAAAAAAAAAAAATCCAGTGTTCGGTTAACTCTTCATGTGACCCTCCTAGGAGTTTGACAAATACCCTCCTAGGAGTTTGACAAATAGGAGTTTGTATTACCACGATGGAGTTTAAAAACAATTTATAGAACAAAATACAACATGATGAGCACCCAGTGAGTGCTCTGTTACTCTGTCCTGTTGTGGCCACTGCTCTGTGGGCATCTCACACACGTGCATTCGCTGCCCACAGAGCTGGGTATTCTCTCTGCAGTCCTCATAATTTATTCCCTTTTCATTTCTGTGCATGCACAGGGGCTGTTGCTTCAAACACAGTTTGGTCCTCCAAATGCCCCCCTGCACTGTGGTTGGCTTACAGTATAGTGGCTCTCACATCAGGGCAATTATGAGTCATCTAGCCTGCCTGATAAAATGAATATTCCTAGGCCCCCTTCAGATTATGATTTACGAGGTCTGAAGTGTGACCCAAGAACCTGTCTTTCTACACCATCCCAGGGGATTCTGGTTAGAGGGTCATAAGACGCCCCTGCCCCACCCTTTGAAATATATACCCCACCCTTTGAAATGACTTAGAAGTCATTGTGCAAATGGTTGGTTTCTAATATTTTCCTATTTAAATAATACTGTAATGAAAACTTTGTAGAAATGATTTTTTTCTTTTACATTATTTTCTTTAGACATTTCCTTATAGGAAGTATTATGGAATCAAAGGATAGGAATTACTTTGTAGTTTTTGCCAAATTAGTCTCCAGGGAATTTGAATAATTGAACATTAAGTTTCAGCATTTAAATTGATTTTTATAACAATATACAAGTTGCTAAAACTGCAAGTTCAAGATTTATAGTGGGGCTGCACATTTTTCTATGTAGAGGTTGGTGTGTAAATGATGTGCTCACTTCCTTTGACTACTTATCAAAAAAGGAACAGGATACTGGCCTTTTACAGTTATATCAATTCCTTAGCTATTTTGGATAAAAAGCTTTATTTGCCACATAGAATTCTCCTCCTTCTGTGGCTTTCATTTTTGTGTTTGCTTTATTACATTCAGTGGCACAAAAGGCTCTTAAAAACACATTTGGATCCATCTACCCTGTCTGTGATATCTCTTTCATCAATAGTCAAAATGGTTTCTCCTCTTCATGGTTGAAACACATTTGCTTTTCCATTGTTTTCTCTGGCTTTTTATGACCCATTTGAAATGTATTGTAGTGCACGAGGTGAAAAATATGAATATAAGCTCATTCTGATTCATGCGGACGTCTCACTATTTAGATGATATTTATTCAATAATGATTCTTATAGCATTGTGTTGATGCTTATTCATCTTACATAAAGTTCTTAAATACCTTCAATCTATTTTTTCAGTATATTTCCCTCGTCAATTTTTCTTGTCTTTACCCTGATAGATTGTAGTGATAGCTACCTGGTTATTTTAAGTTCCCTAAAACATTTTTTTTTTCTAAATATTTTGCCCATTCATACTCCAGATGAGTTTTACTATTTGTTAAGCCCTGCAATGCAGCTCATTGTGTCTTTATATTCTATTGTAATCTTAACTTTATTTAGATTTCACAATCAAGATCAAGGTGCAGCTCTTCAGGGGCACCTCAGTGGCTCAGTCAGTTAAGCGTCTGACTTTGGCTCAGGTCATGATTTCATGGTTTGTGAGCTGGAGCCCTACATCAGGCTCTGCACTGACAGCATGGAGCCCGCTTGGGATTCTCTCTCTCTCTCTCTCTCTCTCTCTCTCTCTCTCTCTCTTTCCCCCAATAAACAAACTAACTAAAAAAAAGTATAGCTCTTCATTCACTCATGTTTTCCTTTACACCTTAACATTTTCTTTGAAAAAAATCATTTATTCCAAGTTAAATTCCCAGCTATTTACTTTTTGTTGGTTTGCTTTTTGTTGTTCTTTTTTTCAATGCAGAAAAGGAACCTACAGTGTGTGTTAAGGTTTGATTAGCTGTTATCTCCTCTTTATCTGCCTAGGACTTGGCCCCAGCTATTTACTGTTGCGGGGGGCAGGAGGAGATTATTCTTGTGACTAAGCCAGCTCTCTCCTTTCTTCTCTCCACCTCACTCCTATTCTCATTCTCATGTTCACTAAAACACAAGCATTTTGACCCAAAAGCCTTGCAATAAAATGATACACTGTCCCCCCAAGCCAGCTCATGCTGTTTCTTGGTTTCAGTCAGCAGTAATCTGTACACTCCTCTGAGGAGTCCTCCATTTATCTTTCTCCCCTTTCCTTTCCCTCCCTTAAGATGGGCAGAATTTTCCTGCCTCCAGGACTCAGCATATTCCATTTATTAAATAAAACAGGAAGACACAGTATACTAGGTTGAATAAGCATCCTCTCAAAACTCATGTCCACGAAGGACCTCAGAATGTGAACTTACTTGGAAATATGGTCTTTGTGGATATAGTTAGTTAAGATGAGGTCATGCCTGGATTAGAATGGGCCCTAAATCCAATGACTGATGTCTTGATAAAAGGGATAACAGAGACACAGGCAAAGACAGGCGGATAGACAGACAAACAGGCAGACACACACACACACACACACACACACACACACACACACACACGGGCGAAGGCTATGAGACAACAGAGGCAAAGATTGGACCAAGGAATCCCAAGGATACCTGATAAGCACCAGAAGCCAGGAGAGGCCTGGAGACCTGAAACAGATTCTCCCTCTGAGCCTCCAGAAAGAACCAACACTACCAACACCTTCTAGACTTCTAGCCTCCAGAGCAGAGAGAAGAAGTTTCTGTTGATTTAAGCCACCCAGTCTGTGGTACTTTGTTATGGTGGCCCTAGAAAACCAGTCCACACAGGATCCTTGGTCTCGCCTGAAAGCACCCCAATGATTTTAGTTGTAGAATTCTCTAAAACACAGGGAAGTGTCTTTGTAAATCTGCCCCAAAGCAGAGAATGAACAGTTCACTCTGGAATGTAAATACTTAAGAAATGATGAGGTTTTTCCTGTTTCCTGACCAACTAAAAGTCTCTCTCTGTAGAAGGCAAACTATTTATGGCATATTCCAAGTTCTAAAAACCCAAGACTCTTTCACTAAGGGAGGTAGTGTGGTGTATTTCAAAAGGTTCAGAAGGTGGTCTCAGATGACCAGGGTCTTAATCTTGGCTCTGCCATTTACTAGAAGCCTAAGTGAGCAAGTTATAATCTCTTTGAGCTAGGCTCCCAATTTGTAAAAGGAGACAATAAAAACTTATGCCTAACATATTTTAGGAAGCTGTTGCTGGAATCTGATGAGATAATTTCTGGGAAATTATTGTTTAAAACTGTAAAGTGTCGGGCGGATGTTACCAATCAATAGTGGTTGCCTGTGAGGTTGGAGAAACAGGGTAAAAGGGTGTGAGGGAAACTTACTTCTCACTGTTCCTCTTTTGTTCCATGTAGTAATGGAAATAATATGTTAAAGAATATTTAATGTGCACCCACAAACATACAGCCAACTAATCTTTGACAAAGCAGGAAAGACTATCCAATGGAATAAAGACAGTATCTTCAGCAAGTGGTGCTGGGAAAACTGGACAGCGACATGCAGAAGAAAGAACCCGGACCACTTTCTTACACCACACACAAAAATAAACTCAAAATGGATGAAAGACCTAAATGTAAGACAGGAAGCCATCAAAATCCCTGAGGAGGAAGCAGGCAAAAACCTCTTTGACCTTGGCCGCAGCAACTTCTTACTTAACACATCTCTGGAAGCAAGGGAAACAAAGGCAAAAGTGAACTACTGGGACCTCATCAAAATAAAAAGCTTCTGCACAGCGAAGGAAAACAATCAGCAAAACTAAAAGGCAACCGACAGAATGGGAGAAGATATTTGCAAACAACATATCAGATAAAGGGTTAGTATCCAAAATCTATAAAGAACTTATCAAACTCAACACGCCAAAAACAAATAACCCAGTGAAGAAATGGGCAAAAGACATGAATACACACTTCTCCAAAGAAGACATCCAGATGGTCAACCAACATATGAAAAAATGCTCAACATCACTCATCATCAGGGAAATAAAAATCAAAACCACAATGAGATGCCACCTCACACCTGTCAGAATGACTAACATTGACAACTCAGGCAAAAACAGATGTTGGGGAGGATGCAGAGAAAGAAGATCTCTTTTGCATTGCTGCTGGGAATGCAAGCTGGTGCAGCCACTATAGAAAAGAGTGTGGAGGTTCCTCAAAAAATTAAAAATAGAACTACCCTACAACCCAGCAATTGCACTACTAGGTATTTATCCAAGGGATACAGGTATGCAATGTTTCAAAGGGACACATGCACCCCAATGTTTATAGCAGCACTATCAACAACAGCCAAAGTATGGAAAGAGCCCAAATGTCCATTGATGGATGAATGGATAAAGAAGATGTGGTATATATATACAATGGAGTATTACTCGGCAATCAAAAAGAACGAAATCTTGCCATTTGCAACTATGTGGATGGAACTAGAGGGTATTATTCTGAGGGAAATTAGTCAGAGAAAGACAAATATCATATAACTTCACTCATATGAGGGCTTTAAGATACAAAACAGATGAACTTAAGGGAAGGGAAGCAAAAATAATATAAAAACAGGGAGGGGGACAAAACATAAAACACTCTTAAATATGGAGAACAAACAGAGGGTTGCTGGAGGGGTTGTGGGAGAGGGGATGTTTAAATGGGCAAGGGGCATTAAGGAATCTACCCCTGAAATCATTGTTGCACTGTATGATAACTAACTTGAATGTAAATTAAAAAAATAAAATGAGATAAAATAATTAAAAACAGACAGACCTGGGTTCAATCCCAGCCCTGTAGCTTAAAGACCATGTGATCTTGAGCAAGTTATTTAGTCTCTTGGAATTGGTTTCTCATTTGAAAAATACAGAACAGAGCTAGGCCACAGGAACATTGAGTTAAACAAGATAATGCATTTATGGGGTTTAGTGTTGGCACCCAGCGTGTAGTAAGTGTTGAATAAATGTTAGACGTTGTTGTTAGCAGAATAATCTGGTTGGTTGGTTTCTAGTCATGGCTTTAGCCTACTTGAGTTTTGTGAACTTGAATGAAGTATTTCACCCCTGCAGGCACTTATTTCATATAAAAAGAGAGGACAGGTCTTGAACCTTAATATTCCTCTGACTCTAGGATTCTATGATCCCTTTAGTCCTAATGGGATAATTCCACTTGCCATGAGAACAAACATTAGGATAATCACATGAGGTAGCTGCCTAAAGGGCAAGATAAGAGAGGTTGCCAAAGTTCACCTGGCTTCTGCAGACCAAAGCCCATCTCTGTCTCCTGTCCTAGATCCCAGGCAGCAGTAGGGAGGCGCTGTGGGGAGCTGGTCTGTGGAGCATCCTGGTAAATAACTAACACTGAAGGAAGGAAGGAAGGAAGGAATGCCAGGCCCTTAGGCCTACCTGAAAAACAGATTCAGAGGTCTGCAGGAAGGGGAAGTACTGGGCAGGGCAAGTACTGGGCAGTGCCAGTGAGAAAGGAGGCTGTGAGGAGGCTGAAATTGCAGTTTCTGGAGCTGTCTGAAGAGGCATTGTGTGCACTGGTTAAAACCCTAGCTGCAGAGCCAGATTGCCTGGGTTTGAATCTTGCCTCTTCCATTTATCAGCTGTGTGATCTTGGTCAAAGTACTTAACATCTCTGGGCCTCAAATCCTCCATTTGTGAAACAGGAGTAAGGATGATAGTTCCCCCTACTGGGTTGTTGTGGAGAATAGTGTATATAAGAACTTAGCAAAGTGCCAGGCATATGATAAGTGCTGCACAAGTGCCGGCTGTGAATATTTTTATGATATTGGGGAGCAAGATATCATTTTGGCCTTGGAACACTTGAGAGTACATGTGTAGGTAGGTGGGTGGGGGAGTGGTCCCTCTGTTGTTTCATTAGAAACAGTCGGAAGCATCCCCCCACGCTGACTGGAGGCCTGGGGCACGAGCGGAGCTCCTATAAGATACCTTCTGGAGACTCCCAGAAATGTGCAAGAGACTTTGTGAATGGTCCCGTAACAGTAGCAGAACATGCCAGAAAAATATATTCCTTATAATTACTATAGCCCCTCCATACAGGCGCTTGAGGAAACTAAGTTTATACCATCACTGTTAAGGTTCAAATCCCCTCAAGTAAGAGTATTTTTGGAAGTGCTAAATAGCAAATTATCTGGGCACCTGGGTGACTCAGTGGGTTAAGTGTCCAACTCTTGATTTTTGGCCCAGTTCATGATCTCATGGTTTGTGGGTTCAAGCCCCACATTGGGCTCTGCACTGACAGCACAGAACCTGCTTGGGATACTCTCTCTCCCCCTCTCTCTGCCCCTCACGTGCTCTCTCCCTCTCTTAAAAATAAACATTTAAAGAAAGAAAAAAGTAAATAGTAAATTGTCTTCAGCCATGCAGTGCAAATGAGTTTCTCAGATGGGCCAATATTTTAGTAGAACCTGAGCGAATAAGAACTGGAACTGGTTGGGGCAGGTCAGTCCTGCCATGAGCTCTGTGTGAGACAGAAGGTGGGTGGGGTCCTGGGTGGCAGACAAGAAGCTCTAAGTGTGCTTTGGGTGAGATACGAGGATGCTAGAGAGTAAGGAGAGGGGCATTGACAAAGGTTTGGCCTTAAGTTTGGCCTGCTTAAGTTTGGCCTTGGAGCCCCTGGGCCTTGGGTTGGCTGAATTTCCATGGCCACAGCCCATGAGGGCTGTCCCTCTGGCCCTCCTCGAGTGGTGGACCTTACTTGCCAGGGATACCTCAACTGCATGGGACTTGGCTGCCTCCTAGTGGCCACTGGGCAGACGTTCTCTTAAAATGGGCAGAGACAACAGGAAGATTTTACAAAAGCCATTTGGATAGTGCTTTACAGTTATAAGGCACTGTCACAAAAATGACAGTGCAGCTTTTCTGCTTGAATATGCCCCCTGTCTTCCCATAGTCTTCAGCCACCTCAAGCATATTATCTACGCAACCCTTCCCCAGCCACCTCCAACACTCTACCTTTCAGTTTCCCTTGACTCATCTAATTTCTCCTAATAGGTGGAGAGGGTCCTGGAGCTTGGAGAAGCAAGGGAAGACTGGTGAGCTCTGACTCCTCCAGGGCCTTGGGTCCTTGCTCTAGCCAGAGATTAGAGAGTGTGGCTGGAAAATGACAGTCCCCTTCACTCAGCTTGTGCACACTCTCCCCTCTTCACATGGAGGTCCTGGCTCCCTGGACACGCCTCAGGACCAGAACTGCCCTGAGCTGCCTTCGCTTCCAAGCCACAAACCCCAGGAGTCCTTAGACTTTAAGTTCCTCTTAAAACCAGACTATCCACCACCACTCCCTTCCCCAAATCAGCACAAAGTCTGCCCTTTCTCTGATGCTATGGAACGTACTCACACTTGGCCGTTTAAGAGGCTTACCGATTGTCCCTATAGTGAAGGTGGCAGCAGGCAATGAAACATCCATCACAGCAAGATACATAGGGTCCCACACTTTCAAAGGACTCAGTCATGGTCCCCAGTTTTTGGTTCCTAACTTTGCTGAGATCACTGAAAACCCCAAGGGTGAGGCTGACATCCTCCTCCCTCGGTAGCTCAGCCGAGATGCTATCAGACCCAACAATACACTCCCTTGTGTGCAGAGTATCCTAGTGACCATTGTTCTGATTGTCTTTCCACAGGAAAAGGTAATCGGAGAGTCATACTGAATATTTTAAATGTTGGATGTTGAGTGTGTTTTGGTTTTTGATATGTTATCTTGAGAAACCACTTAGAGATGTTTTATTTGGGGCAGCACAAAGCAGCCATTAAAATGGTCTCATTTGCAGTATTAAACTTTGTTTCTCCAGGCACAATACAGCAGTTGAGCCTGTTGGGATGATGTCCCTCCTTTCCAAGTAGGACTTGAGAAGAATTAAGGCAGAGAAAGGCGAGGATGCAGTGGAGGGGGCCTCGGACTTCTCTGATGGACAAGAGCTGAGCCAGGACCATGCGGAACCAACTTCTAGGCACAAAGTAGGGTCACAGCAGAGGGTCCTTTCTGGTCCAATGGCACCCCAAGAGCCAACCCAACCCTGTCAGATTCACCCCTCCATGGAAGCCTCAGTAGGGACCCTGTTCAGGCAGGTCACGACCCAAGAGAGAATGCCAGATGTTGAGAATGGAAATGAGGGGGGAAATGGGAGTGGGGGGGTGGGATCAGTGATTTTACTTCCTTCTCTCTTAACAACCCTCAATATTTTAGCTTCTCTCCCCTGCCTGCTATTGGTATTCAATTCCACAGGACCATAATAGGTGAGAATGGAGAAGAGGATTTCAATTCCTTTCATCGCTCCAAATACTGCAGGAGCCATAGAAATACCCACCAAGGACTCATTTGCACTTGGATGCTTCTGAGGAGAGGGACAGCCATATACTTGCCCTCTCTGGAAGGAAACAACACTCACTGAGTTGGAAGAAAACGTCAGGACATATAGGAAGCTGGACTGGCACAAACCCCTGGGTCTACACCCTTCCCTTTTTTTTTTTTTTTTTACAGCTCCTTACCAACTGTGCCAGTAATCACCACAGCTCTCCCCCTTCTCCTCTCAGACTCACCACTTCCTGTTTCCTGTGCTATGAGCACCCTGATGCCTACTTTCCCTCCAAGTTCCCCAGTTCTGGCAATGGACGCAGCCCATATCCCCACTTCAGACCTTCCCGGTCTCTCTCACTCTTGGTTTCCCCCTTCTGCAAGCACCATGGCTGCCTGGGGACTGTGCTAGAGGCTGATGAAGGGCATTCCCAAAATAGCCTCTGTTAGGAAAAATCTGGTCGGGGAGGTTACTGGGGAGGGGTGCTCATAGATAAAGAATTAACTGCAAAACCATGTTGTTAAGTACTGTCCTAGAGGCTGGTACAGATGGTCATTTTATTCTTTAAATTCATCTTGCAAACAAACACCCTCCCAATCCCTTCTTGTCCCTTTCCTTCCTGCTTGAGACAGTGTTTTGAGAGAATGATGTTTGTTGCTGTGGCAACAAATGCATGAATGAGGACAGGGCAGGAAGTTGGGAAAAGCCTGATTTGTGATGGCAGCATTGAGCCATTGGGTCAACTCTGATGTCACCTACCTCCAGGCTTCTTGTTAAGTAGATAAACACATCTCCCTAGGGTTTAAGCCATTGTTGGTTGACTTTTGGTTACTTGGAACCAAAGCACTGTAACTGATTTTCTTCTAGGTATGAATGAAGGAGTTAAGAGTGACTTAGGGACAGACTCATCACAGTTCTGGTGATCAGTCTGGGCAGACTCAACTTCTTTGTAGAAAGGGACAGAAAGCCCCATGGTGGATGGACCCACTTAACCTGCATTCACTGAACTTATTCAGCCCTTATTTATGGAATGGTGCCTATGTGCCAGGCATCATGAGGAGTTGCTGTGGCTAAAATCAAGAGTAAAACCACACATAGTCCTAGTTTTCATGAAGCTTAGAATCCAATGAGGGAGTAAGACATTAATCAAATAATAACAAGTAAACAATTAAAAGATGAGCTAAGCACATGGAGGAAAGAAGATGCCGTAAGAACATGCAACATGATACATGTGAGAACATGCAACATGATACATATTAAATAAAGCCTGGGAGCCAGAAAGATATCCTTGAGAAAGTAATCTTTAAACTGGGACCTGAAAGAGGAAGAGGAGGGGTGTGCCAAGCAGAGGCTAGTGAGGCTTGGAGTACAGGGAGCTGTGCATGCAAAGGCCATGGGGCATGAGAGAACCAGGCTGGCATGAGAGCCCTAAGAGGAACAGACTGAGTTTAGGTGGGTTGAAAGTTTGCCTTCAGTGCCTCCCCAAAATCTGGCCTACGAATACTCCTTGCCATGTCCCCTGCTTCTTCACTCATCCCACACTGCCCCCCCCCCCTCCCCGGGGAACCCTGTGTCTTCAAGGCTCTTCGACTAAAGTGCCATGCTGGGGTTCCACCCAGTTCTGCCCTTCCCTCTACTCTACCTTGCAAATGACTCTCCCCTCTATCAAAATCTCCTTTTCCTCTCCATAAATCAAGCTATTAAAGAATCTCTTCTACATTTTGTTGAGAGAGAGAAAGAACCATTGGTGGAATTCAGACAGCAAGCAAAGAATTTCAGGCAGGAGGAAGGCCTTGGACATCATATGTCCCGCTCAGCGGTCTCCTGGCCTCCTCCATAAGACACTTGTGGGCTGGGGTGCTGGTCAGTCTGCGTGGGTGCGCTGGCCACTCCCCTCCTTTTCTGGATACACCAGTAACTTCCCCTCAGCGGCTGAACTCAGAAGTCTCCCTACCCTAGGTTTTTACTGCAGCAGCACCCAGGGCTTTGTGGGAGGGCTGGGCCACCCTCTGATGAATGGACTTCAAAGCGCCTAGAGAGGCAGTGGGAGGAGCCTCGCTTTGGAACCAGAGCAGGAGCCACACAGTTCTGGGGATGAGGCTGATCCCCAGTGTGCTGTGTGAGCTCAGGCTGTCACTTAGCTCTCTGGGCCTCAGTTGCCTCATCTGCAACAATATAGATGATCTTCTTTACAGAGTTGCTGGGAGGATTAGAAATAAAAATGTATAAAAGGGGGACAAAGATGAGGTTTTAAATCTGAGCTCCAGCACAGATGTAGCATAGAGATTAACAGTCCAGTCCCAATTCCAAATAGATTGCCCTATACATCTACTCCCACCTATCAGGCCCTGGGTCCTGAGTTTTTATTGGAAAACATGACGATCCCTAGATCTGCATTGTCTGATTTGCTAGCCACTGGTCACAGGTGGCTGTATAAATTCTAATTAAAATGAAATAAAATTTAAACTTCAGTTCTTTACACTAGTCTCATTTTAAGTGGCTCAATAGCCTTTCGTGGTGTCGGACAGAGCAGATATAGAACATTTCCATCAGCAAAGAAAGTTCTATTGGACAACAGGAACTTAGAGAAAGGAGCCACTTGTAAAGAGGAGGTATGTTTATTTTACTTGTCATCTCACTCCTGGACCAAGACACTGATTGGGACAAACTGGCAGTTAGAGAATCAACGGGAGTTTGGCACACATGAGTGCACGTGTGTGTGCGTGTGTGTGTGTGTGTGTGTGTGTGCCTGCACATGCATATGTGTATGGGTAGCAGACAGGCCATGGGTCCAGCCTTCAGGCCTTCTAGATGATCTCATTGACACTCACCACTTGCAGGGCTTGACCTGGTGAGTAAAGTCACAGAATGAAAACCCACCACAGAGATCTCAAACTTGCCCCACCTGTGAGACCCAGGGCTGGGGACAGGGAAGAGGTCCACAATCCTGGAATCTAGTCCTGACTCAGGACCCCAGGAGGAAAGGATCTCCTGGTGTTGCTTCTAAGGCAGAAGGAGAAGACGACACAGAGCTACAAGATACAAGTGTGCAGCCCTTAGGACAGAGGGACATGCAACCCTGATTGCTACCTTGATTCAAGGGCTAAGACAAGGACTTGGCAGATAAAACAAATGGGCTAACCAGGGAGTCTGCTCTACAAAAGATACATAAGGAGGGGACTGGGTCATTCCAGAGCCTACAGTAGGTCTGCCTCCCTGGGTTTCTCATTCACAAGTATGGCAGTCTCTCAAGCTGTCCCTGGTCATGAGAGGAACGTGGACTGTTTTCCCAGCAGGCCTACTTCCCAGAGACCTTGGCATCATAGGTGACAGACTTCCTAGCTGACTCCACTTCCAAGAGCCACAAATGTCCTGAGCGGGCCACAGCCACAAAGAGAAACGCCCAGGACACCCCAAAGCATTTCAGTGCTGTAGACTCAGCTCCCTGGAATTGTGCTGCAGGGATGCCTGCCCTCCCAAACACCTCCCTCCTTTGCACTCACTCATGAGTTTCACTCAGAAGTCATTGGAGCCCCAGGCCTCTGGTCTGCATCTTGAGAGATTGTCTCCATAGTATATGATATTCAGTAAACATTTTGAGCCCAAAGATTGAGCCCAAATTTGGAGTCAGCCCTGTACAAGCTTGGCAAGTTACTTCCATTTCATCATCTGCAAATGCAAATAACAGCATCTACTTCGTTGGGCTGTTGGCATTAATGGATGACTTAGCACAGTGGCCCAAATATGGCAGCTATCACTATTATTAGTTCTACCAAGATGCAGTGATATACAAGGCTGAGCCCCAACTCTGGGGGGTAGCTGGAGAGAGCTTCAGAAGAGGGGCCACAGAGGTGGGTCTGAGAGAGAAGCAGGATCCTGCTAGAGAGGGAAGTGGGGAAGACCATTCTTGGAGGACAGTTGTCTTGCTCAGCCCTTAGGTCTACTTGACTGGGCGGACACCTGAGGCTCACCCAGTTCTTGCTTCCTAAGCAATCATGAGACACCTGGAGGGGTAAGAGGGAGAGAGGGAAGGAAGAGGTAGCCACGGTCTATTCCCTGGTTTGGGGTAGACACAAATCTGAGGGCTGGATAACTCACTACCCCATCTTCACATTGCTGGCTACACTGTATCCCCATGTCTGGAAAGTGCAATTAGGGGTCAAGAGCAAAGCGCTGTCTTCAATAGAAGCTGTCTTGAGAGTGGCCTCTAGAAAGAGAAGGCACTACTGTTACCGTAAAATGGGTTCCCCTGATTTATAATAGGAAGTGAAGAGCTGGTCTTGTTCTCAGAATGGCCTCAGAAATTCACTGTCAATTTTCCTGTCCTAATAGTGATGACTAAAATAGTAATAATGGCAATACTTCTTAAAACCTGCAATTTTTCTATTATCAATTTCCTTATTGTTACAGTGATAACTCATTCATCCAGAATTCAATATCTGGCAACCTCACTCATGCAAAACAAAGCACAGAATCAGAAATCAGGTGAAAAAGCAAAAGCCTGGAGAAGTTTTGGAGGAGCACATATCATGTGACGAGAGCATTCAGACACCATTTATCTTTATTTTCTGCACAGTTCTAATACCTTGGGTTATGTTTCTAAATTTAATCCGATTGTAAGCAATTTATAGAGTAGCTGCTGGAGATGAGCACCCTGACAGCAGTAGGTGGCAATAAGGGAGGAGGCAAAGAAACTTTGAAGGGCAGAACAAGAACCACAAAGCACAGCAACTGGATCTGTTTAAGAGGCAGTGGTTGAGGGCACCTGTGCCATTCCCACAGGATTCTACGTTCTTACCAAGGAGCTCAGGACATACATCCCAAAAGTCCAACAGGTGTGTGATCCAATGATTTGGACTGTGTTCCTGCAGGGACAACCGGCACCCATCTAGTCTCAACCTCCCCTCAGCATTTCTGAGATGCTAGGTTACCTTCCTGCTGCCTGTCCCCCACCCCCACCCTCCCACACACATACTGAATACAGCCCAGGAGGAAAAGCCCTGGCATAGAGGTCTGAGTTCTGAGTGTGACCTCACAAGTTGTCCCTCTGACCTACCATTTATTCTTTGAACTCTTCCCAGGAAGCTCAATTTCCTCCCCCCTAAAAGGAAGGTTGGACTATGTAAGGTCTGACAGTCCATGTGTCCAGGGAGAGGCTGTCTGGGGCCGAGGCATAATGATCACCGACATGATCAAGGATATGCACAGGTGATATCTAAGTGCTTTACGGGCTAACCTTTAATCCTCTCAACAACCCTGTGAGGCTCCAACAGTGGCATAGGGCCCCACGACTGTTTTAACAGTCTGCTGCTGATACCTTGAAATTCTTAAGTTTTGAAACTGGAGCCTACCTTTTCATTCTGTATTGGAACCTGCAAATTGTGCAGCCAGACCGGAGTTCGAGGTCTCCTCTTTACGGAAGCTAAGTAACTCCTGTGGTTCCTAACCAAGGACAGTAGCATCATCTGGTGACTAGTTACAAGTGCAAAGTCCCAGGCCCAGCATAGCTCTCTAGAGTCGGATCTGCACTTTAAGGAGATCAAATGCAGTCTGCCATCTTAGCCACTGTCTGCTATTTTCTTCCATGTCTGCACTTACTGGAAACGTATCCTTAATTGAACAGGAAAGATCTCAATTTCTGATCTTCAAGTGAGAGGAGATTCACCTTGCTCGTGGGAGGTGGGCTTCTACATGGGCGGGCAACCCCAAAAGCTGTGGAGGAGCCAGGTAACTCAGAAGTTGCACCTGCAGTGGTCAAGACTCAGGCTGGGACTGGGGCGGGACTAGCAGGAGAAGCAGCACAAAATTTAAGGAGACACGCGCTTTCAGGGGTGGACCTTGCACCTCCACACTCCGAGAACCTCCTTAAACTCTTCGTCCAAGGCTCCCGCTGGCCAGGTGTTGGTGGGAAGTCTGCCTCGGCCTCCACAGCTGACCTCTGCGGGGCGCCTGCCCCGCCCAGCCCACGTGGTTCCGCGTTTGGAATGCGGTGAAGCGTCAGCCTCCATTCCTGGGAAGTTCTGGCCCGAGCTTCCCCCTCACTGGAAACTCCCAAAAGGGGCGTGAGTGATTGCTACTTTGAGAATTCAGTCTTCACGCCATCTCTTAGCATTTTTAACCTCACGAAGCCCGCAGCAACCCCCTACTCCTCAGTTTGTCTAGGTTCAGAGCTCTGTGTTGGGGATTGTTGGGGCAGGCTTCGCCCTCTTCTAATCTCCCGAGCAGACTGCCCCACCTAGCAACTGATAGCCTCTCCCGAGGGCGGAGCTGGGTGCGTGGGGGCTAGGGACTCTTTTATGCCACCCGGCCTGAATGCAGGTGGGAGACCAGCCTGGAGACTGACTTGCACACCCGAATTCAGCTCGAGCCACACATCACCTGGGGGACGCACAGGATTTCCCTCCCCCTGCCCCCGTCGTAGTCAGCAATGGGGCTGGTGTTCAGTCGGCACCCACGTTTGAATTCAGAGGGCCCTTCCCCCTAAGAGGGCTGAGAAGCTCAGGGGGTTTTCAGGACTAAGGTTCCCAGAGCTGACCCACCTCCTCACCAGGACAGGTTTCTTAAATGAGGCTTCTCCAATCCACAAATCAGAATCTCCTGGGGATGGGTATGGTCCCTGCTACTTTGTATGAAATAGAAGAAGGTGCCTTCTCTGGGCAGAAGCAGTCTTGCTAGGATGTGACTTGGCAAGTGGACAGAGACTTTAGGTTAAGAAAAATCCCCCCTCCCTTTAGAGAATGCAGCCCTGAGTTGAGGGCATGTGTGGACTGTGGAGCATAGCTTGCACTTTGGCTTCCATTTGCCCTTTTTATGCAGTACACAACCTGCCTTGTTATGAGAGGAGGCCCTGAGTGGGGCTGGTTAAACGCCCTGCAGGTGATTCTGATGATTGGCCAGGTGAGAGCCTCTGAGGCCAGAGAACAAATATGACCAGATGTGATAGTGATACACGGTGGCCAGCACGTGGCACCATAGCCAGCCCCTTCCTGCTGGGGTTCCTCACACATTCCCAGGCCAAGGTTCTACCACCACCCCCCCCCCCCTTAAAAAATGTATTTATTTATTTTGGGAGAGGGAGAGAGAGAGAATCCTAACTAAGCAGGCTCTGTGCTGTCAGTGTGGACCCTGATGCCGGACTCCATCAGGAACTGTGAGATCACGACATGAGTTAAAATCAAGAGTCAGATGCTTAACCGACTGAGCCACCCAGGCGCCCTGCTCCCCCACGTTGCCCCCCCCCTTTTTTTTACACACACAAAATAAGCCAAAAGAAAGCCTAACCTCCAGGAATGACATTTAGAGAAGGGGGGAAGGGGGGAAGGGGGGGAGAGAAGGAGGGGAGGGCGCTTATCTATATTAAACAGGTCCAGTTCTCCCTGAACAGACAGCTGAGTCATGATGCATCCTGCTCCACCCCCTGCCCTTCCTGTCCAGGAGACAGCTGCCACAAGCATTTCTCCTAAAAGGCTGGGTTCTGAGGGACAGGCAGGGTCGAGGGCACTGGTGGGGAAGCAGGGAGTCTGGGCTGTCCCCGATCAAAGGCTGGCTGAACACCCTGGAGAGGCTGACAGCTCTCTCAAGGTGTTTCAGCTTTGCCAGTGGAACAGGGAGGTGAGTTTCAGGGTGTTCATGAGAGGGCACTCCACCCGTCCATGTTAGGTGTTCCAAGCTGCACAGTCCTGGCATTGCCCAGTAGTGTCCTTCAGGATCTGAGACGCAGCTGAGGTGGAGAGCTGTGGGTATCAATGAACTTTCACCAGTTACACCGTGGTAGCAAACAACCCTCCCCCAACCTCAGTGTCTACAACAACAAAGGCTTACTTCTTACGTTGGCTGTAGTTCTTTTCCCAAGTTGTGTGCACTCCTGGACCCAATTTGTGGAAGCAGCCCCGATTTGGGCCATGCCGGGCTTGTGGAAAGAGCAAGGGTGGAACCAGGTGATGGCGCTTAAATCTTCCACTGGGATGTGCAGGTGATGTTCTGTGGGTCAAAGCAAGTTACAAGACCCACCCTGAATCAAAGGGTCAGGGAAGCCTACCACAGACAGTGAATAATTGGGAACAAGAATGCAACTTACCACAGTAACCCTCTGACTTAGGCCAATGGGATTCCTTCTCCAAAGAGAGAACATCCTTTAGCCAAAGGAGACAGTATGAAGTAGTGGAAAGAACAAGGCTTGGAATCAGACAGGTCTAGATTTTAACCTGGACTGAGCCATATACTAGCTTTGTGATATTGGCCAAGTTATTTAACTTCTCTGAATCTTCATTTCCATCTACAGAATGGGTATAATCCCCAATTCACAGGGAATTTTTGAGGATTAGATAAAATAGTATATGCTAAGTCTTTGGCACATAATAGGAACACAGTAAACATAACCTCTCTGCTCTTCTACCCCCTTCCCAGCTTTGGTATTTTATCCATAACTGTGGGGTACTTACAACCAATACTCCTACTAACTTCACAAGATTGGGATCAAATGGAATTGAGGGAATTTATTGTGTTCTACTGTGTGCCAGGCATTGGCACTACACAATTTACTTTCATATTCTCATTTATTTTGCCCAATAACCCCGTGAGACAGGCACTTTCTTACCCCATTTTATGGATGAGGAAAATAAGGATCAGAGAGGATAAGTAATTTGCCAAAGGTCATGTAATGGCTGAAATAAGATGTGAAGTTTCCAGAACTCACACTCGAAGTGGTTTATTTTATGAGTGGTCTGTTTGGTACTGCTCTGTGATAAGCTAAGAACAGAAATGGAGAGTGTTTGGAAACTTTTATGGCAGCTGGGCATTGCCACGACATTCAAGTGCATGATGGATGGTTTTGTTTCATTGAACAGAATATAGATGAGTTTGGTTGATGCAGAAGTCTCTGGTAAGTTGCCTATGGTGGAGGCTATGTTCTAGTCATGCACACTAGGACCACACAATAGTCCACGACTCAGGGGAAATCAAAAGCACTGGTCTTCAGCACAGATGGTGTGGGCAGCACTGTTCTGGAACACCACTTTTTGTGTTGGTGGGTCTGCCCTGCCACCTGTGGCAGACCAGGGGGATATTCATGGTTAATCAAAGTGGTACTTTGTCTACACTGATGTGTAAGGCCTGGGGCCAGGGTCTGTGTATTCCTCCTGGCAAGTGGTTTGTGCTTTGTACATGGAACATATTCAATATGAGTCTCCACCTTGGTGAATGAATGAATGAAATGATGAATGAATGAATATGTTTCTGGCTGTAAGAGAGCAACTTGGGATGGCTTTGAGCAAAACCATGAATTGGGCAAAATTTCTCTACCAGCTCTCTCTGCTGCCTTCACTTCTAGCTCCCTTCTCCTTCCTCTTTTTTCTGCCCAATGCCTTCAGGGTGCTTTCCTGGCTGCCCAAGACCCCACATGCCCCCCTTTTCCTGTGAGTGGTGCTCTACACTGCACCTCTTCACTGCCCTCTTTCCCGGCCACTTCCCAGTTCCGAGTCTTTTCCAGGGGGATCTCCCCCAGCTAGCCATCCCCTGATAAAGACAACACAGAGCCTACACATCTAGGAAGGGGCTCTGTTCCTCCCAATAAAATCAGCAAAGATTTCTAAAAATACTACAGGTAATACTGGTGTAGACACCCAAGACTGCCATTATCATATGCTGCTGGTAAAGACATCTTGTGGTATGTTTCTAAAAGGCAGTTTGGAGATGTGTATCAAGAATTTTAAAAATACACCTTTTAACCTAAAAGCATGCTTTCAACATTTATCCAAAAATAATCAGGGATGTGGCAGAATGTTTATGTACTGAGGTATTTATCATAGCATCATTTACACAGTAAAACAGGGAATTCAACCTAAATGAAAATGATGAAATACATTATGATATAGGCAGGATGAAATGTTATTCAACCATTAAAATTATGTTTTTGAATTACTTTTAATGATCTGCTAAGATGCTTATTAGCTATTATAAATGAAAAAAAGACAAGGTTCAAGAATTTTTAAATAAAAATATATGTGAATGTAAAAATATTATCTGCCTGGATGATGGGATTTGTGTGGTGTTATTTATTTATTTATTTATTTTTGTAATTTCTAAACTTTCTATAATGAGCACAAAAATTATTTATGGTCAGAAAAAACATGGAAGACATTGTTTAAAGTCTTTTCTGGCTTTGCAGACAGAACTCTTTCCAGTGTGTGTAGTTATACCCTCAAGACAGTCCTGTTCTGATGCAGGACACTGCTAGGGAAAGTGCCCTTGGCGTTTGCTGAGAGCTAGCCTTGAAGTACTTGAAGTACCTTGAGGTACTGTTAGCCTGTTTCCTGGTCTTGCATTGCCACTAACTGGCTGTTGGGCCTTGGACAAGTCATTTTATTTCTCTGGGCTTTGGGAGTCTTCATTTATAAAATTCTGATTAGATTCTGATTCTGGATTCTGATACACTCATTAAGTCAATGTATTCATTGTGAGTAAGGATTCATGATTTACCGTTCTCTACTGTGAGTATCTTAAACAGTGGATCCTTATCTATAGCTAGAGGAATGACTCTCTAATGATGGAATTTCACATTGGAATTTCACATGAATCACCTACAAGCAAACACTGACCATATAGCTCTCTACAACTCACACATTCTAGATATTATCTGACCTTCTGAGAGAGTCAAGGATCCTTCCACATCAGCCTAAGTCTTGAGAGGGAGAGGAGAGTTGTCTGCCTGGAAGAGTAAGATAAGCTCTTGTGTTCTGAGCTTCCTTACCTTTCCCTCTCCTTTCTCCAATTCTCAGCTGTTCACCACTGTCTGCTTCCTCTGTCTTCATCCTCTTCCCCATGGTTGAGTTGGGCTTATGTCAGCGTGGTTCCCTGGTGGGCTGGTGGCTCAGCCACTACAGCTGGGTGAGGAAAGAGTGTGACTCATGCCATGGGTCCAGTGAGTCAGACGGGGTGGGCTGGACCAGGGGCTTCCCCAGGACAGGAAGCAGGTTCTAAGTATGCAGAGGCCTTAGTTTCCTCCTGGTAGGGGACACTTCCAGGAGAGAGGACCAGTATTGTTCCCTTTTCCATCTCTGTGAACTCATTCAGGAACACTTCTTGTCAAATGTATTGCCACCTCTTCCAAGTCTTAGTAGGCTGTGTTAGTCTGTGCCAATCCCCTGCTTTCCTGGATTTGAGAGGAAGAAGGAGATGAGCAGGCCACAGCCAGAGCCAAAGAGGATAGAATTTCCCATTCTATCCTCCCATGTCCTAGGTTTGAGCCCAGCAAGATTTCAGAGCTCATGTGATTCTTTACTCCTCCTTCTAGCTGAAGAACTGAGAAGTAAGTGTAGTATCCACACTGCCCTGGAGTTAAAATCCTACGTTGTGTGACCTTGGGCAAGTTATTTAACTATTTTGAGTTTCAGTTTCCTTTGCTGGGAAAAAACAAATAAAGGGATAATAAACTCACCTAATGGGATTATTGTACATTAAATAAAACCTCGCACCACTACAGACCTGGCTTCAGAAGGTACTGAGTCTATGTGCGTTTTGAAATGGAGTGGAAGATACATTCATTGCTTTTGGATTCATGGGGAGATCTGAAGTCAGTCAGTGAGAAGGCATTTCCGGGGCATTGGCACCGGTTGGGAATTGTGCACCAGGCTGGTTCTGAAAGGCAACCTAGGGTACTTTCTTCTGACAGAAACTTTTCTTCTCTTCTAAGCAGCTAGGGCCTTTCCGCTTCCTGGTGAACAATCCTTAGGGGGCCCTTCACACCCAGTGCAAACAATGAACAAGCTGAATGTGTCCTAAGGATTACTAGAAAGAATCAGTATTGCTATGTTTCCTTTTGTTGCAGACTCCAATATGGTCTGGTAGGACATGGCTGACCCCGTCCTCATTTAAATTTTTGTTGTTTTGTTCATCTGGGATTTTTTTTTTTTTGCGTTATTTTTGATTTTCAAAAATACTGCATTAAAATATAATTTATCTAGATTACTGAGTTCCTCGGCATGCCCTTAAATTTTGCACCTAATGAAGTAATCCCCAGCTGTAGCTTTTTTGGGGGTGGGTGGGTATATTCTGGAGGCAGAGGGCTCCTGCAATCTGCGCCTGCTTCTTTAAACCTGTGACCGTTTTTTGTTTTTTTGTTTTTTGTTTTGTCAACGGGAACTTCGCCCTGCGCCCACCAGGGGCCAGGATAAAGTTCCCAGCTGGTTCCACTCCATCCATTCTCCCCACCCCCCCCCCCACCCCCCATTTCCACTGAGCTCGGGATTACTCGGAATCCCTGCAAATCCTTTCAGTGCCGTTTAATTCCGTAAGTATTACTCGAGGGCCATACACTAAGTGCCAGGCAGGCACCTGGTTAAGGCTGGGGGCTGGCGAAGATGGGCAAAGACCAGACAGCCAGAGGCGCTGCGCGCGCTCAGGGGCACCTGGATGGGACACCCCGCCCGGTCGGAGAGCGCGGGACCGGGAAGGCTCCCGGAGGCGACGGCAGGGCGGGACGCTCAGAGCCCGCAGACTCTGTACCCGGAGGCCTAACCGCAGACCCTAGCGCGCCTTTGCGGGGGCGACCACGTCAGAAACCCCGACCTGGCGTGACTTCCTGCCCGGGAGGCCCCGCGGTCTCGGGCTCTGGACGCGGGCCAGGGAGGCGTCGCCCGCGCGGGGTCGGAGGTGCTTCCTGGGCGCCGCGGGCGCGCGGAGGAGCGGGCGGCGCGGGGACAGCGCACCTGGAGCGCCCGGAGGCCCGGCTGGCGCGCGCAGCGACATGGAGGACGGCGTGCTCAAGGAGGGTTTCCTCGTCAAGAGGGTGAGCGGACACTGGCCCGGAGGGCGGCTCCCGGAGCCGGGTCCCCAGCCCGCGCCCGACGGCGGTCTCGGCGGCCTGGGGACAGCCGGGTGCCGGGGTTGGAGGGGGGCTTCAGGTGGAACAGAGCGGCCGGGGCACACAGGCAAGGAGGAGAGTCCAGCTTGGCTAGTGGTAGGAGGCGGGGGGGGCGACTCCTGAAGGGGTATCTTAATTAAAACAACGTATTAAGCTGGAAAGAGTACAGTATTTAAATATGCTATATTGAAGCAACCTAAGTGTGCTCGCGGCGCCCGTCTACGTACGAACGCATCATCTCCTGTACTACTCACAGTAACCCCTGAGCGAGGAGGCAGACCAGGCTTCTGAATGAAGCTCTTAGCGTGTAGGAGTCCCGGACCTCGTGTTCTTCAGCTCCCCCGCAGTCCCACACGTGCGGCACCACTTTCCTCCCTTTCCCCAAAGGAGAAACTAGGTTCGGGGAGGTTAATTAAGCAGCTTGCTTAGGATCTGGGTGCTAGTGGTGATGGAGCGGGTGCAAACCCATAAGGTTGACTCCAAATCTTATTCTGTCCACAGCAGGGTGGGTGTTGTTATCACTGAATTACAGATGAGGAAACGGAGGGGCAGAAAGATGAAACCGCTTGCCCAGAGCCGGGGGACTAATAACTGGGACTGCAGTCTCCATCCTCAGTCCATGGCCCATGACCTCGTGCCCATGGCCCATGTCGCCTTTCCCACAGCTTACAAGACTTCAGACAGACAAAGAGCACACAGATCAAGGTGGAAAATGAACCAAAGAGCAGCAGCAAGAGGAAGTTCAATATTTTAAAATTCTTTTAACATTGATCACACTAAGGGTTTATACTAACATAACAGCAGGGCATAAAATCTGGGGATGAGACTTTTGGCTCTTCTACTGAGATTGTAGCTTTGGGAGGGAGATGGATGAAGAGAGATGACAGGGCTCCCCCTTCCATTGCCTCCCCTGGCGGTCAGAGCAGCCCTGAAGTCTCAGATTGCTTTCAGGTCCATGGGTAATGTAGCCATGCTATGTTACACATTATTTGTATAGGAGGGCAGGGGTGTTGTTTGCTCAAAACTACAAGCAGGAGATCTAGTAGGAGGCTGATGCCGGATCAAGGGTCAGGCTGGACACAAGCAGGTACCAAATTCCAAGCCACTGTGGTTAGTCTTTCTCGTTCTGTGGAAGCATCTGCACCTCAGAAAGACAACCTGTGGCGGGGTTGGTGGAACTTTCCTGCACCTTGTGAGGTGAGAGGGAGAGTGTGAGCTGGGCAGGGCATCTGATAGGCATCTTTGATTGCCCACATAGCTTGGCCCTAGTAGGGGTCTCCCCCAGTTGCTGGAGTTTCCTCCCAAGATTCCCCACCACCACCACCATGCAGAATCCGGGAATGCTAGAAGGAAGGATGTGAATTCTCTTCTGGATGGCTGCCCAGTCCTGGGTCGCTGGCCAAGGGAGTTCAGGGTGCAGGGAAGTGAGAACAGTCTACAGGTCCAGCCCAAAAGCCCACAGAAAGCGCTTGGCTAAAATACTGAAGGCTCATTCCAGCTAAACCCAAAGCCTGGTGTTTGGAGGCTGGCCCTGAAGCTAGCGGAAGCCACACCCTTTCCTGCAAGGTGAGGGACCTGGCTGGGTGCCCCTGCTAACAGTTCCCGCCTATTGATCAATCTCAACTCCCCGCGCCCCCCCCCCCCCCCCCCCCGCCCCTCTCCTCCTGGGTGGCGCCGGCAGCAGCTTCTGCATCCACTGGACTAGTTGCAAGGCTAGGGCCATGGGATTCCATAGATTTAGGACGGTTTAAAGCCTGGGGTGGGGGCAGGGCCTGAGCTAGAAGCCCAGAGTACAAAACAGTCATCACCCAGGAGGGTGAAAGCAGTTGACGGGCAGGGGCATGATAGATCTGGCTCTCTCCCGCCCAGACAAGAAAGAAGCAAAGCTCCAGGCAAAATGCAGGGCACTCACTTGGCCTGGCTTTAAAGGAGGGTGAGGGGGAAGGAAGTGAGATCAGCACAGACAAGATTGCTTTTCCTTTAAGAAGACACTGAGGCACTTCAGGCCTTGCTGCCCAGCTCATACCTCTGATGACCCTCTTAGAAAATGATATGGCAATGCTAACACCCTTTGGCCTGAAAATGTCCTTTGTAGGAAGGACTCTATCCCAAGAAAATGCCATCAAAGCTTTATGAACACAGTATTATTTATGTAGTGAAAAAACTGGAAACTACCTATATGTCCGCACAAATAAACAAATGACTAAGTATATTATGGTTTTGCAGATGTTAAAAATGCTTATAATCTAATAACCCAAAAAGTGAAAATATAAAAGGTATTATTAGTAAGGAAAAATAGGCATAGAAGAAACAAGTCTGGAAGGAGTTCTGCAGGCTAGAAGTCTGAAATCAAGGTGTTAGCAGGGCCATGCTTCCTCTGAAACCTATAGGGGAGAATCCTCCCTTGGCTCTTTTGCTTTGACGTTTGCAGATTTTTCCTTCCCATGTAGGGAAAACCTTATAGGGAACAACCTATTGTTTCTTTATTCTGTGAATTTCCTTTACTTGTACACAGAACACTTCCCTTCTGACACTGCTGGTCACCAAATGTGTAGAGGTTTTCCCCAACACCAAGCAATTCTCTGTGATACCAGCTACATGTCCTGCCATTTAACTCAATTCTGACACTATCTACCTAGGGATAGTGTCATATCCCATGGGTTAAGAGATCAGTCCCACAAAGCTGCCCCCCTCCACCCCACCCCACCCATACTTTAGACACTAGCTGCACTTCTGACTGACCAATGGGCTATCGATTGGAGGTTCCAATACACCGCCTTTTCCATTTCAGTTAATTTGCTACAGTGACTCACAGAACTCAGGAAAATATATTTACCAGTTTATTAAAGGATATGATAAGTGATACAGATGAAGAGCCAGTTGGAAAACCTGGGTAGGGCAAGGTATGTGGGAAGGGGCATGAAGCTGCTATGTACTCTCCAGGCATGCCAGGCTCAGCACTTCCATGTATTTACCAACCCAGAAGCTCTCTGAACCCTGTATTTTTGGGATTTTGTGGAGACTTCATCACATAGGCATGATTGATCATTAACTCCATTTTCAGCCATTCTCCCTTCTCAAGAGAATTGGGGTGGGGCTGAAAATGCCAAGCTTCTAATTGTGGTTCTTTATGGTGACCAGCCTTCATCCAGGAGCCCACCTGAGTCACCTCGTTAGAAAAAAGACGTTCCTATTACCCAGGAAATTACAAGGGTTTCAGGAGCTCTGTGCCAGGAGCCGGGGACAGAGACCTAAATATAAAACCTATTATCTCATGCAGGCAATTCTTGCCATTTTTGGTTTGTAGATGCATCACTCTAATCTCTGCCTCCACTGTCCCATGACCATCTTCTTCCTGTATATCTCACTGTCCAAATTCTCCTCTTCATATAAGGAATACCAGTTAGTATTAGGTCCGCCCTAATCCTTTATGACTTCACGGTATCCTAATTACATCTGCAAAGACTCTATTTCCAAATGAGATCACATGCATAGGTACCAGGGGTTAAAACTTCGTACCTTTTGGGGAGGGAAACATAATTCAATCTGTAACAAGTACCATCTCTGCTTTTCTGGGGTTGTAAGATCATGGGTAAGACCTTTATGGGCCTCAGTTCCTTCATCATTAAAGTAGGGAGTAGTATGGACTTTCTCAAAGGGTGCCTCTAGCTATAATATTCCATGCCTCTTGAACCCAGTCATAGGTTTGTTATCCCAGCTATGGACTCTCCTCCCTCTCCCTAAAGGGGTTCTAGGGACTCTAAGCCACTTGTGGTTGGTCCAGTGGGCCTCTGGCCTTGGCCAGCCATTTGCAGACAAGGAGCCTGGAGAGGGAGGAAACTCCCTGGGTAGAGGGAAGCCTGGGATATCTTTCACCTTATACCACAGTGGTTTTGGCCTCGATCCCTTTACCTGGTGACATTAGACCAGTTCCTTATTTCTGCTGAACATGGCGTGCTTTTCTGTAGACCAGGGATAATGGAGTTCTCCTTCCCATTTTGTGGATTATTATGGCATCTGCCAACTGAACTGCCTGCTCCAGTCTGACCCACTTCATTCAGCTGTTCTGCCACAGTGTGGTCAAGGTGATCTTCTTAACATGAGAACCTAAGCCTTTCTTAGCAGCTTCTTCTTAGAAGTCTTCCAGGACTCCCCTCTGGCCACAGTATACAGATCAAACTTTACCGCATGGAACTTGAAGCTGACTGTGCCTGCATCACTTCTGTCCTTTGCCCACAGGCCTCTGAGCCTCATCCATACAGAACCAGTTGGAGTTTCTCAAAAGTGGAAGTGGTTCAAGCTCTCCTTTCCCTGCCTTCCTGACCTGACCAACTCTACACAACCTTCAAGACTCAGCCCCAGTAGCAGCTCTTCAGGGAGCCAACCTAACCCCACTCACTCTCTTTTGAGCTTCTTCTTCCACCTAAGCTGCTTTTCGGGGTTTGCATCATGACCTATATCACTTCTCTATTGTTCTATAATAGTTGCCTCAAACCTTAATGTCTTTTTTTTTTTTTTTAATTTATTTTTGAGAGTGAAAGAACAAGCAGGGAAGGGGCAGAGAGAGAGGGAGACAGTACTGACAGTGCAGAGCCCAGTGCAGGGCTCGAACTCATGAACCTTGAGATCATGACCTGAACTGAAACCAAGAGTCAAGACACTTAACTGACTGAGCTAGCCGGGTGCCCTGACAGAGCTTAACATCTTAAAGCCATAAACATTTATTGTCTCACATAATTTCTGAGGGGCATGTATTCAGGAAGAGCTTAGCTGCAAGATTCAAGTCTCTCATGAAGTTACAGCCAAAATATTGCCTAGTGTGGCACTCTCCTGAAGGCTTGGCTGACCGAAGGGTCCGATTCCAAACTCAATCACATGGCTAGTGGCTGGAGGTCTTAGTTCCTCACCTCTCCATAAGGGTCGGTCATGATGTGGCATCTAGCTTTCCTCAGAGTCCGTCTTTTCTAACCTAACCTGACAAATCATTACTCTGCCACATTCTCTTGGTCACACAGATCAGCCCTTGTACAATGTGGGGAAAAAGTATATATAAGGTTGTGAATACCAAAAGGTGGATATCCTGGGGGACCCCACCAGTCATCTGTCCTGGAACTTATCACATTGAGTGGCATCATTGTGTGTCTCCTCTGCTGTCTTGGGTCTGTATCTTGTTCATCTTTGTCTCCCTGCTGCCAGCCCAGTGCTTGGTGCAGTAGTAGTTAGTCATTGATTGTTGAATGAATAGATAAGTGAATGAATTATTTCCCTAATCATCTCATCAGGATTTTTGTTTGTTTGAATTAAAATTAATTTTCCATTATAAAAATAATACATACTTTTATTTAAAAAAAAACTAGAAAAGTACTCAAGGCTGTAAATTGAAAAATAAGTTTTCATTCTCGTTGCCTTATGTCCAGTCTTAGTCCTTAGAAATGACTATTAACAATCCTGAGGTATCCCTTCAGAAATTTTCAAAAATAGCTACTAGAGTTATTTTTAGGTATCGTATGAAAAAATGTAAGTAAAAGTGCTTTACCTGTGTTAAAGACCATTGGCGCTGTGATTCTTGTTGACTCAGACTGCTGTGTTTGACCTTGAGGGCTCCACCAATGACCTTTCCTGCCATCTGTTAGGATTGGAATGCCTCCCCTATAGCCACAGTGGGCATGGTATTGTTACACAGTTAGAATATTTTGCATTATTTTATTATAAGCAATGATCCTAAGTGTCTCAATACATAAAACCTTTTCCCTCTCCTAGATGATTTACTCCACACACATCCCCGGAAGTAGAATTATTGGGTCAGAAGATTTGAACATTTTTTTTTGAGGGTCACAAGCTGCTTCAGGGTTTCTACCTACACAGTAAATCCTTTCTCATCAGCCTTTCTCCTCAGACCTCTCACCCTTACTGTCAGGATCTGTAGTTGCTCATAAACACATTCCACTCTAGTGAGTTTGAACAGAAAGGGATTTCATGGAGGAATAATAACTATTAAGTAACTCAGGAATATTTGGGAGGGCCAGAGAACCTGGCTGGGATGCTATAAAGCCAGAGATGATGTAGCTAGACAAAAATACCTACCAGCACCAGCAGACATTTCTAGCGGAAACATCATTGCTGACATTGTTTGCTATTTGTCCCTGGTAGCCCTGGGGACGGGTGTCAGAAGAACCTATTCTTCCAATATTGTTCTCTCCAAAAATTCCTGTTTCCCGTGGGAAGCCATGCATAGGGGTGGCAGCCACTTGGTCACCTATCAGTTCCCTTCGTGCCAGGGATTCCGAGAAATGTAGCATTTTGTCCAGGAAAGTATAGTATCTCCAAACTGGTTTGTTCTGTTCAACATCTGTTGGTGACACTTTCTTGAACGTCTTCAGCCCCATTTCTCCTCTCCCTGTTGCTTTAGTTTGCTAGAGTATTGAAACAAAATACCACAGACAAGACAGCTAAACAGATTTATTTTCTCACAGTTGTGGAGGCTAGGGTAAAAGGTCAAACTGTCAGCAGGTTTGGTTTCTTCTGAGGCCTCTCTTCAGCTTGCACATGGGCACCTTCTTGCCATGTGCTCACATGGTCTTTCCTCTGTGCATATACCTCCCTGATGTCTCTGTGTGTCTCTGAGTGTCCTTTTCTTATAAGGACCCCAGTCAGATTGGATTAGGGCCCACTTGATGACCTCATCCTAATCTAATCACGTTTCTAGGGCCCTATCTGCACCTACAGTCAACACTGAAAGTTAGGGCTTTAATATATGAATTTGTGTGTGTGTGAGGAGTGACATAATTTAGCCTGTAACACCTATGTTTTAAGATATAAGATTATTTTACCTTCTTCACTTCTCTACCTCACACCAGCCCCCATTCCATCAACTAGGATTGCATTCTCCCTGTACACAATCTTTTGAGCCAACAATCTACTGCTAATGCTGCTTCAACAGCCCCTCAGAAGGGGGTCATCGGAAAAGGGAAAAGAGGACTCGAGTCTGGGCCATGTGGGGAGCAGTAGAGAACCCCAACTGCTGAGACGTCAAAGCCAAATCTTCTTTGTTTCTTGAAACATGTCTGCCCACATCAAGAAAAGCTGTCACCCGTCATGTTACATGTTGATCCTAAGTATGGGAGAGAGCAAAAAATGTAAACTTGACCTTGACTATGAAAGTTATCTTCTGTGAAGAGCTTGATCGCCATGCAATGTAATAGCACTTAGACATATTAATAAATTCTTGTCATATTAACATGGTTAAAAGTTTTATTGAGTTGCCACAGTAAATTGTTTGGGCATAGCCCAGTGCTCACTCAGTCAATTCCCACAACTTTTGGTTCCCTAACAGCACTGTGCACAGTACACATCCAACAATCACAGTTCCACAGATGTGAGAACATGAGGAGACTTCGAACTTAATAAATGCGAGGAAATGTAAGGAAAGGAGTGAACTAGGGAAATGGTCTCTGATTCAGATAAAGCCCATCTCTCTTAGTTAGAAGCTCGCTCTTATTGGGCTCTGCTCTGGGAAATATGCCATGAAAGTTGCTTTCATGAGTATGTACTAAACCCATTCCTTTCTGATTCCTCAGCAGACATTCCCTCATCTGTTGGTCTGTTCTAGAAATAGGCTCTTTGCTTTTACCTTACTATCCTGTCCATTGGCTCTATGACTCACTTGAGAACCCCCAAACTACCCTGTCTTTCAGTCTTGCCATACCAAGCTAAGCAAGATTATTAGGGTCTTTAGCACTGGTAGACTGTTTGTGGCTTCAACTTTACAAATTGCCTACATCTTTGACTAGTGACATTCTTTCTAGGAACATATGCTAAGGAAAAGAAAATCTGAGATGCAGATCAGAATTTATGTGCAAGAATATTCATTGCAGAATTGTTTATAACAGTGAAAAAAAGAAACAACCTCAGTTCAAACAATAGAAGATTGATAAGTAAATATTGCATCCACCTAGTGGTCATTCAAAAACATGTTTTAAAGAAATACATCGGTGTGAGACGATGCTCAGCAAAGCTCAACAAAACAAAAACTAGATAATGAAACTATATGTAACATGGTCCTGATTTTTTTTTTTTAAACCAGAAAGTAAAAACTAAGGAAAAAAGACAATAAGAAAACAAAATGTTAGCAACAGCGGTCTCCTAGTAGTAGGACTTCCTCTTCAGTATACTTTGTAGTTTCTTTCAAGGTTTATAACCACAAACAAGGTCAAATGGGAACTGGAAGGTCAATGCCAAAGGTCTTGGTTACATACTCAGATGACAAAGAGATCCAGACTGATAATGCTTTTTTCATGCACATGAAAATAAAACGTATGATTCTGAACTAGATCCTTTCTTTGGCTATTAAAGATATTACTAGGGCAATTGGTGAAACTTGGCTGGGGGTTGTGGAATCGATGATAATAATATATTAATGGAAATTTCCTGATGTTGATGGTTGCATTGTGGTTATGTTGGAAATATCCGCCCCCTTTTTTTGTAGGAGATGCACAATAAAATATTCAGAAGTGTTGGAGCATCATGTTAAGAATTTACTCTTAAATGATTCTATCATACAAGTTCTTAATACTATTCTTCAGCTTTTCTCTGAATTGAAATTATTTTAAAATAAAAAAATTAAGTGAAGTTAAAAAAAAAAAGATAATGCTGTCCCCCTTTCTGGGCAGTTGATCCCACGGCACAGTCTGGTTACCTGTGCTGTGGGACACCTCTCCCTGAACACAGTGTCGTCCCCTCAGCCATCTCACCACAGGGCTGTGCTGTCCATCCTCAGGGTCACATTGTCCACAACTGGAAAGCACGATGGTTCATCCTCCGGCAGAACACGCTGCTGTACTACAAGCTCCAGGGGGGTCGGAAGGTGACCCCTCCCAAGGGCCGGATCCTTCTGGATGGCTGCACCATCACCTGCCCCTGCCTGGAGTATGAAAACCGACCCGTAAGTGAAGGCCCCTGCTTCTCGGCTCCTTTCTGCCCGGGACCCTCTCATCTCTGGCCTCTTTGGCGAAGGTGATGTGGATAATAGGAAGAGCTGAGTTATCATTGAAAAAACCTAAATTCAAGTCCTGCTGAGCTGTGTAACAGATGTGACCTTGGGCAAGTAATTGAGCCTCTCTGAGCCTTAGTTCCTCCTCTATACAATGGGGTAAAATAGTGACACCTCACTATCCCCCATGATTGTGTTGAGAATCATGCAGAAGGTAACAGTCTGTCAAAGCACCTTGTAGGCTAGGAGGAACCTCACAAATGGGAGCAACTATTGCTATCTTGGGGTTCAATGTGATGGCTTTCATCCCCTAAAGGGGTGAGTGTTCTAAAAGTCAGGCGCAGCTTCAACCCTACCATGAAAAATTACCTGAATCAGTCGTTTTTTTTTAAGGGCCCATTTTGTGCCAAGAAATTTCCTAGGCTTGGAGGAGTCAAGGAAGAAAATGGTAAGAGTGCTTTCCCTGGAGTTAGTCATCTTATTATGAAAACAAATGGTTAATCGAAAAAAACATTCAGAGTTCCAAATGTTGGTATAAACATGGTTAGTCATAGAGAACACCATATTCCTGAAGAGGAGGAAGACGTATTTATAGGCTGTTGAGTCAGGTACAGCATTGGGAGGAATAGAGACTTGACAAAGATCTGAAAGAGGAGAGAGGCAGATATTCTGGAATGTCAGGTGGAAAGTCTTGAGTGAAAGTGAGGGGAGAGATAGGGATAGATTTAGAGATGACGATGGCCAGTGTGGCAAAAGGAGAATGTTCACCAAGGGAGCAATGGGAGATTGGCTGGGACCAGATGGAGGTAATGGGGAGTCACTGAAGGTTCTGAAGTAAGAGAATGGACTGGTGGAAACACTCTTAGGAGGACTAAAATGAGGAACTATGCTCTGATTCTAATAGGTTACTAGATCAATAAAGAAGGGATCTAACCACTTATGTTTTTCTTCTTTGACTTTTCTAAACCAATTGACAAGCCTTCTAAGTATAAGAAAATGTTTGTGACAGTCCATTCTGGGAGGTGGGTTTCCTGGTATTATGTTAACTGCTGTACTCTTTTGTAATTTTGACTTTTTCTCAAATAAGAAAACAAAGGGAGCTATTAAAATAGCGAGGCATGAAATAAGGCAAAAAGTAGGGGGAAACACAAGAAAATGTTATGAAGGACATGTCAACAGGACCTGGTTGACTGGATGTTGAGGACAAGGGAGAGGAAGGTATTGAGTGTCATTCTACCCTATGAGGCTGCAAAAATGAAATGTCATTCTACAATTTCCTCTGCTAATCTGGAAGTGCCACTGATTAAGGAAAAAAGTCAGGTGGGGTAGCATTCTGTTGGGTGGAGGTGGGGCTGCCGGAGGATGCCCAGCCTGGGAAGACTGGGGCTGCACCTTCT
Organism: Neofelis nebulosa; assembly: GCF_028018385.1. NCBI lineage: Eukaryota > Metazoa > Chordata > Mammalia > Carnivora > Felidae > Neofelis > Neofelis nebulosa. The sequence goes on along the minus strand of NC_080788.1, from coordinate 114,356,190 downwards.
TCCTTGTGGGTCAGAAGACCAAACACAATGTCTGGACACATAGCAGATGATTACTAAATGTTTGTTGAATTGATGTTTAAGAAAGAAGAAACATTTACAGCGGAGACGTTTTTAAGAGGAAAAACCCCTAGTTTTCTAAGTGAAGTTAAGACTCTAGTTCTCAATAAATTAAACCCCAGACCTTGTAGGGTTGCTCGTTAACCTGATGCCCTTTAACAATCTTTAAGAAACAGTGGAAAGCAAGAGTGCTGGTAGAACGGGCTGGAGATAGAGAAGCTTTCAAAAAAGGAAATAAGTGAAATTTGCTAACTGGAGTTGTGAACTTCATGTTAATTTTCCCTAACATTCTCAGATTGTCATCCTCCCAGTTCAAGAGTACTTGACCTGCAAGAGGTCAAGAGGAGCCAACAAGTTCACTAAGAACACGTTATAAAGTATATACATGTGTATTTGAATATATATATGTGTATACACACACACACACACACACACACACATATATATTTATTTATTTTATTTTTTTAATTTGGGAAGCTATGAAAGAGTATGTGTGGATTTCACATGGAATTATATAGTCTCTCCTGAAATTCTTTCATTAAAATGTTGATTGCAGACTGCCAGTGCAGGTGCAGGGAGCTGGGTGAATTTGTTCCCCTACGATGCTAATGGGTGAGTCAGTGTTAACTTGGAGGAACGGATTTGTGGTATCCTTTGGGACTGTGAACCAGCCTCATCTCATCACTGTTTTTACTGTTAGTTGAGGTGAGGGATACTGAGTCTGCAAACAAAGCAAGTTGGGAATTAATGCACTGGAAGACAGAATCAGAATGAAATAGAATGCATCTGCTTTCCCAAAACAAGCAGTAGGCTTCTAAGATGACATTTAATAGGGTCAACATCAGAATCCCACAGTGGCCAAAAATAACCCAAAAAACCCTAAATGCACATTTAAGGAATGGAGGAGATGCGGCCTACATCAAAAAGACTGTCTGCTGACCTCATAGAGTGCGAGTCTATGGTGCCACCAGAGCTACCTCGGGCCGTCAGCCGTGCCACCCTGTGCCCCTCAGAGCTTTCCTGGAGCAGCCTGCTCCATTTCATGGGTCATAGTTTATGAGAATGGCGACCACCTGCAGAACATGTAACAGAGCATGAGCTGATTAAGAGTTTAAGCCATATGATATGAGAAGTGTGTGAAAGATTGGGGATGACTGAAGAAAAGAGGACCGAAAGGAGCATAAGGAACAGTTCCTCCAACGTAGGTGTTAATATCCCCATATGACAGATAAAGAGACTAAGGCTTGGTGGGGTTCCTTTTTTGTTTTGTTTTGTTTTTTGAGAGAGGGAGAGGGCCCAGTGAGTGAGGGGCAGAGACGGGGGCTGAGGCGGGGAGAGGGACGGAGAGGGAGAGAGAGAAAAGTGGGGCTCACCCGAAGCAGGGCTCATGGTTTACCCGAAGTGGGACTCGAGCTCACTCGATGAGGGACTTGAACTCATAAACCGTGAGATCATGCCCTGAGCCTAACTCAGATGCTTAACGGTCTGAGTCACCCAGGCACCCCTTGGTGAGGTTCCTTAATGTGCCCAAGCATTCATAGCTAAGTGGCTAAGCTAGGATTTGCATTCAGATCAGTTGGACTTGAAAGCCAGTACACTTCTCACTTCAGCACAGGGGCTGTCATGGGAGGTAAGGTTAGTCTGTGTGATTAGAAGCAAGGAGGCAAAGTACCCAGGCAACAGTCCCTACGCTAACTAGTCTGTCCAAGAGGGAGAGCTTGCCTTGTGAGCCATGAGCTCCCTGTTGCTTCAGGTTGACAAGTGAATCTTTGAAGACCACCCCCTGGGACATGGTTGAGGGGTTGGGAGTTTGGCAGCCACCAGATCTGTGTGTCCTGGGCTTGCTGTGGCCCCGTCATCTTTGTTTGGGGCCAACATTCTCTGGCCTGCCAGGCCTCTGAGTGCTGGTCTGACGAGCCATCTCTTCCTGCAGCTTCTCATTAAGTTGAAGACTCAAACATCCACTGAGTACTTCCTGGAAGCCTGTTCTCGAGAGGAGAGGGACGCCTGGGCCTTTGAGATAACAGGGGCTATTCACGCTGGGCAGCCGGGGAAAGTCCAGCAACTCCACATATTGAAGAACTCCTTCAAGCTGCCCCCTCACATCAGTCTGCAGTGAGTACCCAGCCCACCCCCACCCCTCACCCTGCCTGGCTTTGTTGCAGCTGCTTCTGTCAGTGCGACTGGGGAGGGGGTGGGTTCTGTTGTTACTACACACGCCTGTCTGGTGCCACCATTGTGCGTTAGGGTTTTCTGCTGTCACTGTCCTGTTTGTATTATTTTTTCTGCCTGGGAGCGGCCCTCCCTGCCTGCCCTGCTCCTATGTAATATCTTGGGTCCTCTGCTGCTTTCCCACCTCAATGTCTTGAGACCCTCCCTTCAATTTCAGCCAGGGTGCCTGGGGCTATGTCACAGCCTCCTAGGAATCTCCACTCACCAAGTCACTGGTCTTGTTTGCAGCCTGGTGGCAAGAATGGTGTGTTCTGGTAGTGGCTGCATTCTTGCTTTATGAGGTTCCTCATTCATCCATCCATTCATGCATGCATGCATCCATCCATCCAGGAAATAGTTATAGAGGGCTTCTTGAATGCCATATACTGTACTAGGTGCTCAGGAGATGCAAATATGAATAAATAAGGTCTCATCTCAGTGGCTTTCCAACTCAGGGGCATAAATAGAAAATGAGAAAAGATCTTCCATTGGTGGCGGGAATCATCTCACAGAACAGAAGGAAAGCAGATCACTGGTGGAGGCAATACTCTAAAGTGGGGACATCAGAAAGGAGTGCCATCATGGAAACTGTTACATCTACAGGAAACACCCCCTAGCCTCCCAGGCAGCAGAACTGTTACACCCATCAAAGACAAGGCACGAGTCCATTCCTGGGCTCCCAGAAAGCTCCATGCCAGTCCCTGAAATCTTGATTGTGCAGCCTGGGTGCTTGCTAGACCATGGTGAGTGCAGGAGGAGCAGTGGAGGTAGGAGTGGGTTGAAGCGATGGGTGACTTTGAGAAGTAGCTGGAGGAGGTCCGACTTCTGCAGATCATAGAGAATCATTATTGTATATTATTTTGCTTTTAAGTTGAAAGTAATAGCTCTTAAGTTTTGCTACAAAAGTAATACCCATCTAGTGTAGAGACATGAGAGCATTTAGATGAGCAAGAAGAAAAGAAACATCCTGAAATCCTACCTTTCCAATCTGATGCATTACGGAAACGCCTCTTGCTTTGTGATGTGTATCACACCGTTTGCCACTTGCTTTATACCTGTAGCAGCACTCTTGGACTCCCCCTCCTACCTGCTGGTGTGATGTGGGTATCACACACCGTGGGGCCCCTCTCCTTTGCCTTCCTTCTGTGTAGTCGCATTGTGGACAAGATGCACGACAGCAGCAGCGGAATCCGGCCAAGCCCCAACATGGAACAGGGAAGCACCTACAAAAAGACCTTCATAGGTGAGCATCCCCTCTTGGGGGCTGGGCTGGGCAGTGGAAACCTGGGGCGTGGGGACCCGAGACTCAGCCATGCTTGCCTTCCTGTGCTGAGGCCAGAGCTGCCTGTGGCCAATGGGCTGGTCTGAGATGGCCGCATGCTCTCTGGTAGAACCCAAGGCTGCCCAGGAGGTTAGGGTCAATGAGGTCACAGCCAAGCACCCCCAGGGAGGCTGGTCTGTAGCCTGTCATCTGACTGATGCCGCCCTTGCCCCAATGCAGGCTCCTCCCTAGTGGACTGGCTCATCTCCAACAGCTTTTCTGCTAACCGTCTGGAGGCTGTGACCCTGGCCTCCATGCTCATGGAAGAGAATTTCCTTAAGCCAGTAGGCGTCCGAAGCATGGGAGCCATTCGCTCTGGAGACCTGGCCGAGCAGTTCCTGGATGACTCCACGGCCCTGTACACTTTCGTGAGTTAGGGAGTGGGTTCTTCTTGCCGCTGGGGCAGAGGGAAGGAGAAGGTAACCAAGTGAGGACCAGGGGATCCACAGTCATGGGCCAGAGGCCTAGGGTTTGGGGACTTCTTCACCCTCAGGGGGAGTGAGGTTTCTGTACCAAGGATTTTCCTGTCCCCTGTGGTAGTCCCAGAGCCTGGAACTGGAGCCTTTTTGTAACAGAGCCCTTGTTCACTCCTTCCCACTAGGCTGAGAGCTACAAGAAGAAGATAAGCTCCAAGGAAGAAATTAGCCTCAGCACTGTGGAGTTGAGTGGCACAGTGGTAAAACAAGGCTATCTGGCCAAGCAGGTATGCTTGTCTTGGAGAGGGAGATGGACAGAATGCCCCCAAAGGGTGGGAGGGGCTGAGCTGCTAAAGGGCACTCATTACCAGCAGAATCTGCTAAAGCAGGAGCCGGTGGCGGCTGCAGGGAGCAAGTCAAGAGGCATGAATGTACCCGTTCACACACATGTGCGTGTGTGTCCCAGACACAGGGGAAAGTACGCACAAGTCAGTATCACAATGCTAAAAAACGTCTGCAGCACTGCCCAGTTCATGCATTTGGAAGGACATTGCTTACTGGATCAGTGCTGGCCTTCAGCTCCAGGACGCTTCCTGGGGTCTCTGTCTTCTTCTGTGGGACTCTGCATACCCTCCAGATACACTTTTTGAAAAAAAAAAAAAAAAAAGTCTTTTTTACTGCAGTGTAATGTCAGTGTTTAAAACCTGACTGTGGTCACTACCGCAAACCGTGTTTGGAGAGCAGCCCTGTCCCAGGCACACATGCGGCCTTTCTACCTGTGCCTGACACACAGGCTATTCTGTGAACAGAATCCCCACATCCCAGCATGTGAAGTGACCTCTGCACAGCTCTCGTGTTTGTGCATTTCCCACACACCGTGCGAATGTGCATGTCTGTACCATGGACACACGTGCTGCTCAGTGCCCTGCCCATTTTTACTTGGAGCACATGGCTGTCCTTGTCACCTGCTTCTTGCATATCAGGATCCCCATCTGCTCTTGGATTATTTACTGTGCATGCAACTGCCTATCTACCCCAGATAGATCTCTACTACCGCTCCCAGGCCTGACAGGAGTCTAGTGAGGGGAGGCAGTGAGGCCCTGGAAGACCACGAGGAAGGTGTGGGAGGGGCTCTGGGTGTTCCAGGCTAAAGGGTTGAGGAAGCTTTGCGATCCAGGGGGTGAAGCCAAAGAGAGTTACACATACACCAGTGTCTTACACATTTAGATTTTAACATAAAAGTGATCATTTCTTTTGCTGATGCAGAACGTTGAAGTGGTTTTCGCTGTATTTGTGTGCACATAAGTACATGCAACTGTGTGTAGGTTTGTTTTTTTTGCTAAGTTGACACTTAAAGTTGGTGCCCTTGGGTTCAAGTTTGCCTGTGAGCTCTTAGTGTAGCTGACACCTGCTGTCTCCCTGTCCATCTTACACGCTGAGTGGGCTCTGAGTCATGCTCCCCTCTTCCTTCAGTGTAACCCTCTTTGGTTCTGGGAACTTGGCTAACTGTGACAGTGTTTTTGCTAATGTGTCTCTGAGCAGGGAAGTCCAAGTCACTGCAATCCCTGGGTCTCCGGCAGACTCCTCTTAGAAAGTAGTCTGTTGGAGCCAGCTGGCTTGGATGTTTGGCATTAGCTGCATGGAGGTGGGAGGAAGGGACAGAGCTGTCACAGATGAGCCTTGAACCCTTTCTTTGCCTCAGGGACACAAAAGGAAAAACTGGAAGGTGCGGCGCTTTGTTCTGAGAAAGGATCCGGCTTTTCTGCATTACTATGACCCTTCCAAAGTGAGTGTCACATGTTCACTTGGTACCTGTGTGTGATACTTCCAGACCCTTCTCTCCTGGGCATAGCAGGCAGCTGGCTGTACTTCCTTTCTCTCAGCATCCCTCCCTCCCTTTCCTCCCACAATCGAAGCTGCACTCAACGGTCTGATCATTCCCTTCAGCACGCTGTTGCCTGAGCAAGAGGGTTACCATTATTTTGAGAGGAAAGCATCTTTTAGTTTCTCCAAAGCTTTTTGTGTGGCTGGGGAGGGTGGAGCGGGCTGATAGACTCCTAACTAGTGCTTTCCAGCCTCTTCACCCCTTTCTATGAGGAGATCCCATGAAATCCTGCCCCTCAACCTTTTGTCCTCACCAGTGTTGTGGAAAGTTTCTTTTACCATGTACTGTTTAGGCCATAATTTACTAATTTTGTTTTCTTTTTTCTAATTGATCAAAGGATTGCTACTCTGAGTTTCAGATGTAAGAATTATTGTGTGATGAGTTGATTTAATTCCAGTCAAAAGCAAAGAAAAATAGGGGCGCCTGGGTGGCGCAGTCGGTTAAGCGTCCGACTTCAGCCAGGTCACGATCTCGCGGTCCGTGAGTTCGAGCCCCGCGTCGGGCTCTGGGCTGATGGCTCGGAGCCTGGAGCCTGTTTCCGATTCTGTGTCTCCCTCTCTCTCTGCCCCTCCCCCGTTCATGCTCTGTCTCTCTCTGTCCCAAAAATAAAAAAAAAAAAAAAAAAAAAAACGTTGAAAAAAAAAAGCAAAGAAAAATGGCCTTTTAGTTGGCCTGTCCAGCCTTGTCTTGGTAGATGTAGGATTTTCATTCATTTTTTGAAATATTGGAGAGTGGGCAGTTCCTCCATCACCAGGCTTCAGTCAGGAATTCCCGCCCTAACAGTGGCACACGATGGAGTGAGGGGAGGAATGTGGCCCTGCCACTGCTGGCAGTGAAATGAAGCCCAGATTTCCTTACTGGTGCATGTCACATGGCCGTGTGATGTCTAAATTCAGCCTCACCTACTCCTCCAGATGACTCTCTGACTTCTTTAGCGGGCCTCAGGGTGGTTACAGGCAAGAGTTCAACTCCTTTTTCCCTTTTATGCATTCACACTATGCCTAATCAGGAATCCCTTCCGCTGCAGGAAGAGAACCGGCCAGTGGGTGGATTTTCTCTTCGTGGTTCCCTCGTGTCTGCTCTGGAGGATAACGGTGTTCCCACTGGTAAGGTGCAACTTCATGCAGGCCTGCAGGCCTCAGGCTCCTCCTCAAATCCCCCCCTACTGTGCTGTCAGCAGTGCTCTGCTGATGGGCTGAGCTATGGGAGCGGAGTATGCTCTCTCAGTGAGACGAATGGTGTGAGTTTGAAGCCAATTTCAGAATTAGGGAAAAGGGCAAGGGGGGTGGTGTTCTTAGTCTTTTAACAACACAACTAAATAATCCTTGTCTCTGGTATTCTTTCCCCTCAGTTTCTGTGCCTACTGGCAGGTAAATTGCCACCTAAGAATAGAAGCCTACAGTGTTTAAGGATTAGCAACACAGCTGAATGTCTATTAGCACGCTAATTTCACAATGGCCAGCTAAGACAGTATTATTCCCATTTTATGGACATGGAAATTGAGGTTCGAAGAAGTGAAACAAGTTAATATCAGGTCCCAAATCTGTGCCTGCTTTTATCATAAGCATACTGGATTCTTTGATGTGAACGGAACTGTAGATCTATGGTTGGTGCAGGGAGCAGGCCAGGAGGGCACAGGTGAAGGACAGGGAATGGAGAGGAGGAAAAGAGGGAAGCGGGCTTTGGGTGGGATTCCCTAACCACATACGTTGGCATTGAAAAACACTTCATGTGTATTTTTGTTTTTGGGTCAGTTGACTTCTAGCTGAAAGCAGACATGGATACTCACTGATTTTTCTTCTGCCCAGGGGTTAAAGGAAATGTCCAGGGGAATCTCTTCAAAGTGATTACCAAGGAGGACACACACTATTACATCCAGGCCAGCAGCAAGGCTGAGCGAGCTGAGTGGATTGAAGCTATCAAAAAGCTAACGTGACAAGGGAGCGTGTTCCTGAAGGAACAGGACAAGGTTTCCTCCCTCCTACCGGATGGTACAGACAAGATTTCCTGGAGAATGGGTGTGTGCAGACTTATAGCTTCTTTGTATATTTTGCACTGCTTTGCAGTGAGACTGGTGATCCTTAGATCACAATCGGCAGTGGTGCTATTTCCTTCCCCACCTTCCTGTTAACAGCCTGGAAATGCTAGAACAACCATTAGGCGTCAGCATCTTGACTTTCACCCATCTTCACAGCCAGCCATTCCTCGGGCACCAAGGTAGGGTTCCCTGTTGTAACACTAACTAGCCACGTTGCAATACTAAATAAAATGCTAATATCGTGTTGGCTGTCTCTGAAGTGCTGTTAAAAACTAACTCCTTCCTTGGAATTAATAAAAACTGCCATATTTTTAGCTATTAGAATTTCCTGGACAAAGTTGTATGGTTTTCAAAGGTTTTCCATACTCGAGCCTATGTAAATTACTATGCAAGATTATGAAAACATGTCAAGTGATCTGTCACTTCATCTTAAAATGGGGATGATGGCAAAATTTTGGTTGAACATTCATTGAATATTGATTTGCTTTGAAAAAGAAGCCTGCATAAGCATATATACTGCAGAAATCATGGGCTCAGTTGGGAGAGATTACTCACACATACAAAAAAGAGTGAAGTTACAGTGTTTCTATGAAAAATGGCATTCAGAAAGAGATGCAGAGCAGAAGCTGCGAAAGGACAGAGAAAGATATAAAAGAATTAAATTAAGGCATGAAATTTTTGTTTTAAAGTTAACATTGAGACATGTAAGTACCAAGAAGCTTCACCAGTGGGGTTAATCTGAAGTAGTGAAAAGTCTGTATCATACAGTATCTTTAAAAACATTTTTATTACTTTCAAGTTTATACAGTAATCTGGCACAAGCTACTGCCAGCATTCTTGCCAAGTACAAGTGCTTAGACTTCCTTTAATGAATAGATATGTAACTTACATTTAAGGGGAATAGTATTTCCAAAGTGCTTAAGGAAAAAATTTTCCTTTTAGTTTGAACTGTCTCCTCTTAATCTGGTCTAGAAATACCTGACCTGAATGATCAGGAATTCCAAGCTAATGAGGTTTTATTTTATTCCTTACATTGTAAGAGACTGCCTTTTAAAGCACCATTTTCCATTTGGCATTTCACCAAGGTCTGATGTCCCTGGAATTAGTTTCTTTATTGCTCTTTGAATATCAACAAGTGTTTATCTAAATTAAACTGCATTTGGCTTGATGGCTTGACTCCAAATTGGTGCAACGGCACCATTCTATATAGGTGTATCAGAATCTTCATGCATTGAAAAAAGTAGATGGCCATCACCTTGAGGCAAATCAGGGGGCAACTGTTGCCAAGGTACCAGTACTTGAATTTTTAAAAATCCCAAACCATTTTAATTGATGGATCTTCACACAAAAGTAGCTAAAATGTTTGAAAGTATGGCAGCTGAGTAATCATCATAATGCTTGGCGTGATTTAGTGCTTAGCAGGTCTCTGTAGGTTTCCCCTAAATGAAAATGACCCACGTACGTACTGGTCCGTCTTCTTTTGCTATAAAATACAGCAAATGAAATGTTTTGAATGTTCCCACTTTTTCTCGGCTGGTTTTGACTTTCAATTATGATTAAACGAGACCCAAACTACTGCTAATTTTCAGTTGTGTGAACTGATAACTGCTTTTACCTCAAAGGCAGAATGGGGAGTAGATGAAATTGTCAGTTTTTAATGAAAAGACGCTGTGGGGAGATGCAAGATTTGGATAAAGTTGTCAATTGTCCTTGTCAATCTGTTCCTCAGGTTATTTGGAGATGGGTGTGTAGCTTGTCCTCACGTTTGAAAGTGATCTTGTTAGGGCAGCAGGGTATATGTATGCTTTTACTTAGTTCTCTCCTTCAAGGTATCAGTGAGGTATTAACCTTTTCTCTGGGACGGGTCATAAATTTGCAAAATTGTTGTAGAGCTGAGCAAAAGGCTTGCATGGGATAAAATCACTCACCATAGAGGTCACCGGTACTTCTCAACAGTTACGCCTTTGAAGTACAAAAACGTCAGTAAACAAGGTGAAAATTCAATTCTCCTGCCTACAGCAAACATTTAGGGAGCATCGGTTATATTTTGATGACATTCTTGATGTCACAAGCCTTATAGACTAGTTTTTTGACTCCTCAAAAAGACCAAAGTGAAAATCATGTGCCAATATTTAGATCCTCCTCTAAATATTCCCAGTATGGCATGCTAGCTGGCAATCAAGGCTATCTCGTGGAAATAGCCATATGAAGTTATACTTTGGGATTTAAAAAGCTACTAGAGGCTGCTGAATTAAATAAAGGGACAAACCTCCAAAAATGGCATTGACTGTTTCACCAACACACTCTTCTATTTCCTAGTCCCTTTAATAATTGAATTAAGTCTAGTCCTCAGTCAAGTAAGGTGGGTTAGGTTTAATCTTTAACGTTTTTAAATAGCTATTCTTAGGAGTAATTAATAAAATGAATACATCTAGTACCTCAAGTATCCAAAGAGATTAAATCTATGAAACAGACCAGTCTTCAAACTCAAGACTTTCTACACCCTGGCTACTGTAACTTAACTTCAAATAGTAACTTAGATATGTATCTAAGTTACTATGTTATCTATGAAATTTCTTTACATTTCTTTACCTTTAGATTCATATACCTTTAAAACAATTAGCTCTTAAACATACAAATGATGGAAATATAGAAAAATCATTGTAATTGTGTTCAATCAGATCCCTATTTGTTATAAAGAACTAAAGCTCTAGGTGGCACCTAGTGAATGATTTAATGGGAGAGAAAAAAAAAAAAAAAAAGCTGAGCAATGATACTCAAAATAACTAAGGCAGCATCTTTAAAAACAAACAAAAAAAACTTTACCACCCTAAATTACAAACTCAGGGCGAGCAGCTTAGTACACCAACAAGAACCAGTGTGATAAATTCTCCCTCATACCATGTATTCTCAGTCTCAAACTGGCAAAAGGCACACATCCTATGTAATTTTTATATTGTGTTTTAAGGCTTTTTCTCCCTAAGAGTCAACTGTAACTGTGGTTAAAATTGAGAAATTATTTTCTCCAAACCCTTCTTTGAAAGGATCCGCTGTATAGATCCTTTGGTCACCTGCCCTTATGTTTCTTCTACATCTAGACTAAAAGGAAGATAACAGAATTAGGATCTTAGTAATCATAATGCTTTTAACTGGTGACAAGAAGGAAGAAGCCTATAGTTAAATATCCCAGAAATTTATTTAATGTTTGCTTGATACATTTTATATAGAAAGGTTGAGGCTATTTGCTTTGGGTGCCCCCTTGTAAATCTCATGGAGGCACTGAACTACAAAGGGGTGCCAATCTGGAGACATCAGAAATGGAAACCACAAGCCCAATTTTATGTTCTTAAAGATTTATCTCTAGTGAAATTAAGCCCACTCCCTTAAAAAATGCTGAATGTTGGAGCTATTGTGTGAAAACAGCTGACTTTTTGACTTTTAGGAGGGCATTTCACATTTTGGTCTGTTGGAACATTTAAATACTTGGAAATAAAAAATATTCAGCTTTGAAGTTTTCAATACTGGAAAACTTTCAGTCTAGGGTTTACAGCCAGGAAGGGCTGTTTTGTGTTCCTTAAACTGGACTCTGTTTCCCACAAAGTTAATCTTCGGCTTTGGCTTCCATTTCTTCTGCATCATCGTCTCCATCCACTTCTGCATTCTCTCTCTCAAGCCTCTCAAGCTGCCTTGCAAGTTCGGTCTCATCTGTATCTGTGACCACTTTAGGCTGTGGAAGCAGAGGCATAATTTCCAAGTGAGATGGTTAAACAGTATACGAATTCAACTTTAATACTCTTATTGCCTAGTATTTTAACTCTTAAAAAAATACTTTTCCTTCACCAACTCTGCCATCTGTTCACTCTTGATTGCTGATGCATCATTAATAAATTCCATTAGATAAATAATGGGAGAAATGTAAAAGAGTGAGAGTATGGGGAAAAGAAATGTGTATTAAAAGAAAATATTCCCTTCTATCATTTTTATAAGCCAAAACTGAAAAATATGAAAATCATCTCGGTGGCTGTATCTTTCAAACCCATAAGATGTCTTATAAAAATGCATCCTCTGGGTTTAAAATAAATTACTTACCATTTTTTTCTAATTAGGTTTCATTCTTGTTGAGATGAAGAAAATATTACTCTTGTTTCTAATCCTTAGATCAAATTTTAAGCCTTCCACATTAAATTCTGACAATAACCACTCCTTTTTATTGTCTATTTTTTTTCTCTTTTGGGGGGATAAACCCAACATCCATCAGTGACCTTACTCCTGAATAACCATCATAGTTCTCATTTACTTCTAAATGAGTGACAGTTCTCATTTACTTCTAAAAAGCCCCTTTAAGGGCCCTCTGAGTCAATGATTATTTTATGCTTAGCAGAATTATAATCCTAGATGTATGTCATGTTTTAAAAGGCAGTGATTAAGTATTTTAGAATGCAAATCATTTAGAGATTTAAATTCCGTATGTATGTACATACATCCGTATGTATGTACATACATCCATATGTATGTATCTAAGTAATCTCTAACCCCAAGGTGAGATTTGAACTCATGACCCCAAGATCAAGAGTTGCATACTCTACTGACTGAGCCAGCTGGGCACCCCTAAATTTCTTATATATTTTAAAAACAAGGCAAGAACAGTATAGACCTTACCTCCATTTGGACATTGAAGACACCCCTCTTTTCCTCAATCTTTTCTTTTATAACAGCCATAGCTTGATTGAGGACAGAGAGGCCCTCTGTTCTCTCCAGGGTTGTTGTGGTCATCACATATCTAGGAGGAGCTATTAGATTAATCTAAGAAAGAAGAAAAAAATCAATTATGAACATAACAATACAACACAAAACCATCAGCATGTTTGAGAACTTTTTTGCTAATCTGCTGCCTTAACAAATCACCCTAAAACTTAATTTCTAATTCTGTAAGTCAGCAATTGGGGCTGGTTTGTTAATGCAGCAAAAACTAGTTGATACAGTGATATAATCCAATGTAAACAGTCCACTGAAAGACAATATATACAATTAAGACTTCTCCCTCTTTGGTGGCTAAAATAACTACAGCCATCATCAGAACAATGGACAATTTGTTTCTAAAAGCAACAAAAATTCTTATTTGGTTCTAAACTAAACTGACAGAAGAAAATCTAAGATTCTGAATAACAACCATCTGGTTAATTGTACTGCTTAGAAGATTCAGACCAAAACTCCTAAAAGATGTGTGAATATGAGAATATGTTATCCTTTTCAAGATCCTATGGGCATTATGGGCACAGCAATTTTGTTGTTGTTGTTGTTGATTTTTGAGAGAAGAGAAGAGACAGCCAGCAGAGGAGGAGCAGAGAAAATGAGGGGGAACAGAGGATCTGAAGCAGGCTCTGTGCTAACAGCAGACAGCCCAATGCGGGGCTCAAACTCACGAGCCACAAGATCATGACCTGAGCTGAAGCTGGACGCTTAACTGACTGAGCCACCCAGATGCCCCGTAGCAACTCTGTATTATAAAGGAGGTTTAGCACAGCCGGCCCTCTGGCACTAAATACCAATAGAAATCTTTATCCACTGTGACAGTAGCAGTAGCATCCCTTAGACAACAGCACCAAGAACCACTCTGCCCGACACCTGTTACGAAACATGATCATAAAAAGAATCTGATTTGGTTTAGGTTGGTATTTTAGCAGGGAGAGAAAAAACATTACTCACCTTGATGGGCATGGTTTCTGTAGAACAATTCAAACCTGCTCTCAGGGCTTCTTTTACAGCATCAATGCCTTCATAACCATAACAAGCCACTTCAATATCTAAAAGTACAGAAATTGAAAAACGTATACCAAATAATGCAAAAAAGTACTGAAAGGCTTAAAAATCAGAGATGTGGCAGATACACTAGTACTCAAACACTTATGAAAGCTTTCATAATCCTTTCAGTATAGAAATAACCCTATATGTTAACTTTCATAATTATAAAATCTGAATATGCAGTGAAATGATATCTTCTCCTCCACATCAAGCCCCTGAATGATGACTATAAAGGAGAGAAATTCAACAAACACCTTGATTTCTGCCTATGCCTGGGTTAAATCATGATTCCAACATCTCTATGCCTCAGTTCCTTATTTGTCAAGTGGAGAGGAGGAGGAGTGTGATAAAGGCTGAATAAAACAATAACTGCAAGTTGCTTAGAACAGTTTAGAAATTGCATACCCTCTGACCCAGCAATTGCACTTCTCGGAGTTTGCCTAACAGAACACTCATATAACTGGGTAAGTGTCTATGTTACAAGCATGCTAATTTGTAATATTTTTTTCTCACAGTGAAAAAACTGGCAGAAGATAAATGTCCATCAAGAGAAGACTGGTTTATACTGGTTTTACTGTTCTATAAAATATCACACCTAGCTGGGGCGCCTGGGTGGCTCAATCGGTTGAGCGTCCCGACTTCAGCTCAGGTCATGATCTCATAGTTCATGAGTTCAAGGCCTGAGTCGGGCTCTGTGCTGACAGCTCAGAGCCTGGAGCCTGCTTTGGATTCTGTGTCTCCCTCTCTCTGCCCCTGCCTTACTCGCACTCTGTCTCTGTCTCTCTCTCTCTCTGTCAACAAACATTAAAAATATCACACCAAGCCATTAAAAAAAAATGAGAAATAGTCCCATGTTTTGCATGGAAAGGCAACCATGCTAGTTGAGGAAAATTTTTCATAGTATGATCCCACCTTTGTAAAAAACAAAAAAATCTATGAATGTAAATAGCATATATTCCTATACAGTGTATATGTGTAGGAAAAATGTCTGAAAGAATATACTCCAAACTATATTAACAGTGGTTAATCTGCAGGCATAAAAGGGTATTACTGTACTATTAGAATATTTTAAAGTTATTTTCTAAAACAAAATTACACCCCCCCTTTAAAAAAAGGGGCTAACGTAATGTTAGTTGAATGCATATATGACAGTTTTCCCTTGTGTCAATATATACATTTTATGATTCAGTAGAAGCAAAAATAATTTCTTCAACTTTTCTTGTTGTAAGAAACAGACATTTAGAAAAATTTATAGATGTTGATATAGCAAAATATTCTTTGGTAAGTCTCATCATTTAACAACTTTTTAATTTATGCAACGTATTTTAAACATTTAAAAAATCACTTACCTGCTCGAATTTTGACAGCTTGTGGTGTCAAACGCCTATTAATATTGTTAATAAGTACTCCCCGTTCATCTTCATTCAAATCTAAACTATCCAAAATAGATGGGTCTCTAATTAAAGCAAAACAAAACACACACACAAACATAAAAGATCAAAGTTACTTTACTAATAACTGACATCAAACACAGTACCACAGAATGTTTAAGAGCACAGGCTTTAGTGTCAAGACTGAGTTCAAATCTTAGCTCTGCACTTTAATAATGGTGTTTCGGGGCCCTTCCAGACCTCAGTTTCGAAACTTGTAAAATGAGGATGAAAACTCATCCACCCAGTCACTGGACTGTGGTATTAAATGAGAGTGCAAGTAAAGCACTTAGGACAATTATGACAAATAGAAAACACCTAACTGATTACTATGTAAAGAAAAATTTTAGAGATCTGGCTAAAACAAGGAATTTAAAATGTCTTCTAAAACATCTGGCATCCCACAATAATTAAGCATTTCCATGTAATTAGCAGTCTCTTTTCAAGGAGCCTGAAAAGAACAAAAACATACAAGCAAATTTAAAAATAAAAGTGCATCCTTGGGAATCAGTAGAGGAAGGGATTACTTTCAGTCAGTGGGCTCAGGAAGGGCTGCATGGACTAACGTGGCATTTCACCCGACCCTTCTGAGTGCCACAAGGCAGGGACCAGGGTCTTAGTCACCAGCATGGTTGCGGAACATGAACAAATGAAAAAACTGAATGACTAAAAGGATGGTAGGACTTTAAAAAGCAAAGGTAGAAGTGTTGTAAGAAAGTTATAAAGTATTAAAGTAGAAATGGCATGGGCAAGCATCAGGCCTAAACAGCAGGGGTTCGGGAATGAAAAGCAAAAGAATTTGGGTGGAGGGAACTTTCATTCAGCTAATACTGCCTACAAAATGTAACAAGACAAACCATCAGAAAATGAGCAATAAGATGAACAGATGTTTCACAGAAGCAGCAGTAAGCACAGGAAAAGCTGTTAACTTCACCAACAACCAGTAAAATGCAAACCACAACAAGATACTATTACACCTATCAGTTTGGCAAAAGGGAAAACAATCTGAGATATATACCAAATGTTGGTGAGGATAAAGAGAAATAGGAACGCTCATACATCTGCTAGAGGAAATACAAATTGTAGAACCAATTTGGAGAATATTTTGACAAAACTGAGTCAATTTAAAGATGTGTGTAATCAGTCCTATGAGCCAACAACTCTACTGCTATATGTATACCTCAGAAACTCCCAAACATAGAGAAATGTACATGTATATTCTTAATAGCACTGTTCAAAAATACGGGATAAGGGTGTGTGTGTGACCTTATATCTCTTAATAGAGGAATAAAGTATATTCTCGAAATACTGTATAAAAATTAATATGAAGTAGGCACACATCTATCAATTTCGAGAATCTTGCTCTTAACAGCCTTATAAGTAAAACTGTAAGGTACAGAGATCTGCAATGACAATAAATTTTGTTTTTCAGTTTACATGAATAAGAAATATTTTTAAATACAAAAATTCTATATGTACTTTACAGATATATATGTAATAAAACTATAAAAATGTAAATAATAATGATGCATACTAATTATAGTAGTTACCACTTACAAGGGGAATGGGTTGGGAAGGGTAAAATATGGTTTCCAACTATCTCAGAAATTTTATTTCTTAATTAAAAGAAAAAAATATGAAGCACATGTGGCATAGAATTATCTTTAAATGTGGTCACTCCATGGCTGATGAAACAAAAGAATGTTAGGGAAAAGGAAAGACAACATATACCAATGCCGAGCAGTAATGGAGGGGGTGCTGGAGGTGGAAGTGAGAGAGCTAAGCCAGGACTGGAAAATGACAGCACACCAAATTATGAAATGTACTGGCTGACGGATGCAGGACTGAAATCAGGGAGGAAAGAAATATACCACAGTGCTTAATGGTTAATAGCATAAGCTCCATATGGAGCCAGTGTCTAGGTCTGAATTGGGGCTCTACCACTTGCTAGCTCTGTGCACATGGACAAATTATTTCATCTCTGCTTCAATTTTCTCACCTATAAGACTGGGATAATAACAGCACTTATACCACAGGTTGTTGTGAGGCATATATAAATGTTAGCTATTCTAACTATTCTTCTTACCTTTCCCACAACGTAATATGAAGAAAAAAGTCACATGGGGGACCAGGGGGACTGTAAGGGATTTGGAGCCCCAGATGAGTTGGCTTGTTGGCGACTCTAACAGTCCCAGGTCTTACTTGGCCATTCTGAGAGCTGAGGGGACCAATATCCCTTGGCAGCACAAATGCTGGGAAATTAACCTTGGTGTAGTGGTGAGGCTGCTTGTGGGGCATTAACATTTGGGAAAGAGTAGGAGGTGCAGAAGGAGAGACAGGAAGTACACAAAAGTGAAGGAGTCTGGCTATTAGAAAGGATACGATACTTGCTACAGGAGAAAGTAGAGGAAGGTAGTAAAGAAGTTTGCTTTTAGTATAAATGGGAGAAGGTAGAGCATATTTTTATACTAATGGAGCAAAACCAACAAAGATAAAGGCTGAAAACCCAAAAGAGAGAATAATGGATAAAAAGAGATCCCTGAGCAGTAGCTGTGCACAGGTGGTAAGATTAGTTTGAGAGCAGGAAGGATATGAATTCCAGCATAGGAGGTAATGATGGATGGGAGGGAGAAGTTTGCTGAGATAGTGGAAGGAGTACAGGAGATCCTGTGCAATGGCTTATATTGTCTTTATAAAATAGGTAGTGAAACATACCAGTTGAGAGGGAGGGAAGGGGGGGGGGACTGGGTATCTGATGGAGAGTGTGGAAAAGCTCTAAAATAGCCACTCTAAGAATGGGAGAAGAACTGACAAAGAGCAGAGAGAATGTGAGGCAGCAGTGAAGGCGCAGCTGAGGTTGGAGACCATGAGTATGCAGTGGCACCAACCTGCAAGACTGTGGTTTTTCCTAGCAGCACCCAGTAGTCTACAAGTGTAGAGAAGGCAGGAACATCGATCCAAGGCTGGATGTAACAGAAGGAAAAACAGGGCAAAAGCTCATGACATTGGCAAGAAAGTTGTTGGAATGATGGACCATGGTATGTCTATGCTGAATAAGAAAGAGAAGGCAGGAAAGGGTGAAAAGACAGGGAGGAAAAAAAAGGTCTGGAATCATAGACTGGCAAAAGAATTAGGAAGACACAGAGTAGAGCTAACTATGGGGGAGCTGGAAGGACAGGAAGCTGTGCTAAAACAACAGAATGTATGGATTACAGGTTTTGGAAACACAGCAAATTCTGGTGATAATAAGACCCAGGGTGAGGCCATATGAAAACTGGCTTAAGTGGCATGGGCTGAAGGTCAAAGGAACTAAGGTAAAGAAAATAAGGTTACTGTTATAGATGAGACGTCTACACTGGACCTGAAGTTAACCAGAATAACAAAACTAGGAGGGGAAAACGTGTAAGTGGATAATGTGAAACCATATGGTTTACAAAAACTATGGTGTACAAAATTACAGATGCGTGGTTATATAGGATTGGCCCATATTATGGGCCTTTTATACTGAAATGTTTTAACCTAAATTTGGCAAGGACAGAATACGTGGATGTTGTGCTTTTATTACATGTCAGGCTCTCAACCCATGTGCTAGAACTAGCACAGCTGTGGTATCAAGGTAGAAACAGAGCCAAGAAGATGTTCTTACGAGACTGCATGCTTAAATGCATCATAGGCACCGTATCCGGGTCTCTTGTATTTGTCATCAAAGACCCAGGCAGTCCTCTGGAACAGGCTCTCCAGCTGCTCGTCCTTGGTGTACTCTAACACCTCAGCAACATGACGAAGAATACTGTAAACCTAGAAACAAAATGAAGAGTTCAACAATTCAAAGATTCAAGAGAGCTATTAAAAAATAGGTATTTTTATATTTCAGTAGACAGCATATAAAACCTTGGTTAATTAGACTACAATAATTCCTTAACAAAAGATTAACATACAAGTTCTTTTTTCATAGAGAAATATTGGCTTTCCAATAGTAGTTAACTCAAGTAGGTATAACAAGTAGAAACAGGATGTAATTTAGTGTCCTAAGACCCAGACTATGAGTTGACTCTGGGACTAATTAACCTCTCTGAATTTGTTTCCTCTTCTGGAAGAAGGAACTACTAACATCTCTCCTTTTTACAGCAGTGAGCTCTCACACAGGTCAAATATATCCAAATGCAGCACACTATAAATGGAAAATATTGTACAAATGTACAAAATTTATAAATTATACAAATCCTCTTATGCAAGTGCAAGCTATTATTACTACTCCATATGACAGCATGGAGCCAGAATTGAGATTTTAATATTTTTCTGCTCTGTTATCATTTTAACAGTTATCCTTCAATCCTACCTACCTCCCACTCACTGCTGCCAAACCCTTTTTCTAATTTCCTAAAAATAAAAGGGCTTAAAGACAAGAAAAGAGGTTTTCACATTACATATGAAAATTGAGTGAGGAGAGGTACTAACATTGCCTATTTCATTCTATCACCTTATCATCCTGATAAGATCTACTAACATACTCATTTTACAATATTCTAAGGGGACAAAACAAAGTGAAAGTTTCCTAGAGTGGAGCTTATCAAACTTAGTGGGACTTGAAATACTGCATTAAGTGGTCAGGTGATGTCAATGCTGCTGGTCCAGAAACTACATTTTGGTTTTTTTGTTTTGTTTTTATTTAAAAAAAATGTCTTTAATGTTTATTTATTATTGAGAGACTAAGAGAGACAGAGCATGAGCAGGGGAGGGGCAGAGAGAGAGGGAGACACAGAATCCGAAGCAGGCTCGAGGCTCTGAGCTGTCAGCACAGAGCCCATGAGATCATGACCTGAGCGAAAGTCAGACACTCAACCGACTGAGCCACCCAGGTGCCCCTAGAGACTACATTTTGAATGGCAAGGGCCTCAGATTATTATTATTTTTTAATTTACTTACTTGTTTTTTAAAAGTTTATTTATTTTTGAGAGAGAGAGAGAGAGAGAGAGAGAGAGAGAGAGACACACACACACACCATGCGCTTGAGCACACAAACAAGGGAAGAGCTGAAAGAGCGGGAGACACAGAATCCGAAGCAGGCTCCAGATATCTGGTGTTATCCAGCACCAGATAACAGCTCCAAGCTGTTAGTACAGAGCCTGACGCAGGGCTTCAACTCCAGAACTGGGAGACCATGACCTGAGCCAAAGTCAGACACTTAACCGTCTGAGCCACCTAGGTGCCCCAGGTCATCAGATTATTAAGAAGGGATTTTACTGATTGTGTTTTCTAATGTGTAAACCATCCTGCAGTAATAGTAAACAGATCAGTAAAACAAAAGGAAAGGTTTGGATCATGGTCTTTTGGTTGTTTAGATTTGTATTCTCTTATTTATTTGGGTTAATCAAGATTTCAAAAATCTCTTCATTTAAAGCATTGTTTTCTTGGCATTTTACCTTAAGGACAGAAATACACAAGAGAGAGAGAACAAAAGAAAAGGAAAACAGAAACAATGGAAACAGTGCCATTAAGAACCTAAGACCTAGAGAATAAAGGATAATCTATATGGGACCAGAGAAGAGAAAAATATAGACAGAAGATAAAGAATGAAAAAAATGACTGTTCTTGCTTAAGGCTTACTGCACAGAAGTAGGGAATTTCAGCAGAAATTAGAAAATGAAACAGAAAAGAACCCTAGCAAAGCGGGGGAGGGGAACTAGTAACAGGCCCCTGCCTGCCTTGCTTTCCTGGATTCACAAACCCTTGCTTATTCTTATTTTATTTTATTTTTAATGCTTACTTCTTTTGAGAGAGAGAGAGAGAGAGAGAGAGAGAGGAGACAGGGAGAGAGGGAGAAAGGAAGAGAGGGGGAGAGGGGGGGAGAGGGGGAGAGGGGGGGAGAGAGGGGGAGGGGGGAGGGAGAGACAGAGAGAACACAAGCAGGTGAGGGGCAGAGAGAGAGGGAGACACAGAAACTGAAGCGGCCTCAAGGCTCCATCTGAGCTGTCAGAGCCCAATACGGGGCTTGAACTCACGAACCATGAAATCATGCCTGAGCTGAAGTTGGATGCTTAACTGACTGAGCCACCCAGGCGCCCCTTTCATTTTATTTTAGAGAGGGAGGGAGTGCAAGTGGGGGGTGGGGGAAGGCCAGAGGGAGAGAGAATCTTAAGCAGGCTCCACTTTCAGCATGGAGCCCAACTTGGGGCTTGATCCCATGACCCTGGGATCATGACCTAAGCTGAAATCAAGAATCAGATGCTCAACGGGCCAAGTGACCTAGATGCCCCGACCCTTGCTTATTCTTAACATACAATAGCTGGTTGTCTCGAATATCCCCAAACAGGGTTTAAAGCCAGGAACTACATGTTACCGTAAGTCAAACTGACTGAAATCACCCATAGTTAATTTAACCTAATATAACTTAAACACACTAACATCCAATAAACTCATTATAGAATAGCAAACCATAAGCAGTGCCTTAAGGTAGTACCACCACCAGATAAAACACTGCAGTCATAACTCTTTTGAAATTAAGACTTCAAATTATTCTTCTCAACTCATAGTTGTAAATGGAAATACAGTTACAGAAAATTCAGGGTTTTTTTTTCCTGCCTATATTACATGCTGATTATTAAATATATTAAATAGTGAACTAATTTCACTCAAATATCAAACTTACAGTTTTGGATTTGGTGAATTTATCTTCACATTTGATTGCTTCCTCTGGAGAAACTCTTCTTTTTGACAAATCAATATATCCTGTATGAGAGAAGTTTGAAAAAAAGCTTAGCACTGTGATAAATTTTTGCAACCATGTTGTTTGGTTGGCATATCTACACTTATTTCCCACTAAAATTATTATCAATAAAATGCTGCATAAGAAATATAAGATGAGAGATTTCTGTTTTCAGAAGGCACTTGTATCATGTAATTGCATATTCTGCATCACTT
Organism: Neofelis nebulosa; assembly: GCF_028018385.1. Taxonomy (NCBI): domain Eukaryota; kingdom Metazoa; phylum Chordata; class Mammalia; order Carnivora; family Felidae; genus Neofelis; species Neofelis nebulosa. Next base: position 114,334,109 of record NC_080788.1, on the reverse strand, counting down.
TAGTAGAGGGAACTAACTAATACTTTCAATTACCCAAATGAAAAGTTAGTCAAAAGATTCTCTATACTTGTCTTTTTGGCATCCATCATCACAAGGTCAATTGTATTATCTATATTTTCTGTATTCTTTTTTTTTTAACATTTATTTATTTTTGAGACAGAGAGAGACAGAGCATGAACGGGGGAGGGTCAGAGAGAGAGGGAGACACAGAATCCGAAACAGGGTTCAGGCTCTGAGCCGTCAGCACAGAGCCCGACGCGGGGCTCGAACTCACATACCGCGAGATCGTGACCTGAGCCGAAGTTGGACGCTTAACCGACTGAGCCACCCAGGCGCCCCTATATTTTCTGTATTCTTGATGCTCCTTCTGTCTCCTGACCAAAACTGGTACTTCCTCATGGTGGCCCTACATGGCATGATGTGGCCACAGCACTGGCCTCTTCATGTCGTCAATCACATCCATAAATTAAAATCCCATGGGTATATAACGAGACAAGCACTTAAATGTATTCTGAAGAATTTAAGAGAAAAATAGTCTTTTACATTTACCCACATATTTCCTATGTCAGGCCTCACACCTCATCGGCCTGCACAACTTCCTTTATTGTTTCTTATAATGGAGATTTATTAGGTAATACATCCTCTTAAGTTTCTATTTACCCAAAAATGTCATCATTTTTGATCTTCACTATTGAATATTTTCTTAAAATATAGAATTCTGGGTTGACAATTTTTCTTTCAGTGTTTTAAATGGTCAGTCATTCAATGCTCAGACAGCCACTATTTTCAGTAATACCATACTAATTCATATTACTATTCCCCTGTAAATCATGAGTCGTTTTCTTTTGGCTACTTTCAAGATTTTCCCTATCTCTGTTTTTCAATGGTTTAACATGCCTAGATGTGGTCTTATCAGTATTTATCCTGCTTGAGGTCTGCCAAGCTTCTCCAAGTTGTAGATGTTTTTTTCAGTAAATACAGGAAACTTTTGACAACTATTTCCTCAAATATATTTTCTGCCCTTTCTCTCTCTTCTTTTGGAATAGAGCTTTTAATATTTGACACATTTTTTTTTCCTGCTCTGTTCTTCAGATTGGTTCTTTTACATTTATTTATTTATTTAAATAGCCACATATTATTTTAATCTTTTATTTTTGAGAGAGAGACAGCGTGTGAGCAGGGGAGGAGCAGAGAGAGAGGGAGACACAGAATCCGAAGCAGGCTCCAGGCTCCGAGCTGTCAGCCCAGAGCGTGACACGGGGCTCGAACTCACCAACCGTGAGATCATGACCTGAGCCAAAGCCAGACGCTCAGCTGACTGAGCCACCCAGGTGCCCCTATTTATTTATTTTTTGACAGTGAGAGACAAAGCACAAGTGGGAGAGGAGCAGAGAGGGGAGGAGACACAGAATCTGAAGCAGGCTCCAGGCTCCTAGCTGTCAGCACACAGCCTGACGCCGGGCTTCAACTCACAAACTGCAAGATCATGACCTGAGCCGAAGTCGGATGCTTAACCGACTGAGCCACCCAGGCGCCCCAAAATTGGTTCTTTTAAATGAACTCCCTGCAAGTTTGACTTGAGCCTTCTGCCATCTATGCTGTTAGCCCAGTGAGTTGTTTAGATATTAAACTTTTAATTTTAGAATTTGTATTTAGTTCTTTGTGAGAGTTTCTAATTTCTCTGAGATTTCATTTTTTTCATTCATTACAAGCTTATTTTCCTAATATTCTTGAGCAGTTAACAACATCTGCTTTAAAATCCTTGTCTGTTAACTCCAATATTAAGGTCACCTCTGGGTTGGTCTCCACTGACTGCCTTTTCTCTCCTGTTTTCTGAAATGTTTAGTAATTTTGGACATTGTGAATAATATGTGCCAGAGACTCTGAGTTCCTTTATGTTCCTCTTGATACTGATTTTTTGTTTTAGTAAGCAAAACTTGTCTGAATTCAAATATTAAAGCTCTGTTTCCCCAGGTGGAAAGCAACCAAAATCTGTTTAGATTTTTACCCTGTTGCCCCTCATGGGGCTGTACCTCATCCTATACGTTACTGGTTCAGGGTTCTGGCAGAGATTTGAGAATTTATAACTTAAACTAAGGGGCTCTCCTTGAGTTGGTCCTTTCTCTAATCCTCATCACTACCTTCCAAATGTTGTGGTTGTCCAAAACTCTCATCTGATTCTCAAGCCATTGAAACACTATAGACTTTCCACTAGAATTTTAGCTGCCCTGCTGGAAGCTATCTATGGCATGCACTCAGACAAACAACTGTAAAACTTATCCAAGTGCAGTTCCTCTCTTCCAAGCGTTGACCTACCTTCAGTTTTGGCCTGCCTTTGGTTGCTCCCAACATCTTTAGGCACTTTTTTTTTTTTTAAATATATATATTTGTTCACAGCTTTTCACTGTTTAACTGTTACATTGGAACATTTGTCCAACAGAACCTAATCCTCCAATATCAGAAGTGGATGCCCTCTACAGGATCTTCTGTACTTTGCTTGTATCTTACTCTAGGATCTTTCCATATCAGAACACTGAGATCTCATTCCGTACAAAGTTGCGCTGCACGAATGTTACAATTTATTTAACCATGATTTTGATTTTTCTTGTTTTTAATTAACACTGTGCAAACAGTGCTGCTATGAAAATACTTTTACATCTACTGTACTTAAGTATACCTTTTCACTTTTTTCTGATTGCAACTGAAAATATATTTGATTCCTTCTTGTGTATATATTTTCTATGATAGAAAATAAAATACTAGACAAGACACCATTTTAAGTCCTAGTGGGGCAGTAATATGAAGACTTAACACAAGTTTAAGGTATAATTTGTCTTTAGTAGTTTAATAATAGGGGGTTCTAGAAGTTAAGCCCTACCAAAACATATATAATAATCAATATGCTAAGTGGCAGTCACTACCTAAGGGATAACAAAATGTCTCTAAAGTTTATCACCTACGACTATAATCAGAGAAAAAAAATGTCAGTTATGTATAAAACCAATCACTTGCAGAAGTGTCACAATTAACTAGATGGCTGAGGTATTCAAAAAGACAAGTTCAATCAAGGTCATTGGTCTTTTAAGCAATGATGGTAACTACTATGTAAAACTAACACCTAATAAATTATAGTGAGACAATTATAACCAATTATTTTAAGGAAGTTGAACCCCAAACTTACTTAATGGTATTGTACACTGTGTCTAGAAAAAAATGTGTTCACAAAGGTGAAGATTTACATGGAGTCCAGAAAAATGGGGACAAGTAAAAAAATGAATACACATTCAGCACTATCTGAAATCTCCCACATGATTTTGGGGGAGTCACAAACATTCTGATAACCGAAGAGATACAGAATACTGGGTTTTGGGTGTGTGTTTGCAGCATATTGCTTTTTCAAAGCTTATATAAAATGTTCCTAAAATCCATTGTACCTTTGCCCCATTTCCATGTTCATCCAATAATCTGATTGCAAATTTAGCTTTAAATCAGGAAAAAAGCATCTTACAAATCTAAATGAACTAGTACTCTGGTTTACTTATCCTATCTCTTCTGAGTTTAGCCAAAATGAGTCAACTACCAAGATCCTGTAACCTCTGGGAATAAAAGTCATTTCACCCACAAAAACTAGTCCTGGGATGTGCTAATTAAGCCACTACTAACTTAAGAAGTCTTACTTAGATGGCTAATTGGCATCCTTCTCTAACAACTCTGTATGTAAAAAGAATTTAAGCATAAAAGGAGATGTTTTTGTTTTTTTTTTTTACAGCAGCCAGCAATTAAAAAGAAAAACTAAAATAAAGCATTTTTAAATCCAAAATATGTATTTTAGATATTTTTCCCACTTACCTTTTTCTTTGTCCACTCTAATGACTACCACACATTCATTCCTGCCAATTCTGATGAGTTTGTTTATAGAACGGATACGCCTTCTGGACAGCTCACTAAGAAGAATCATGCCTTCAATATTGTTGTATTCCAGCAAGCTGACATAAGCCCCCATTTCAGCAATGGACCTTACGTTCACCATCACTACATCTTCCACCTCAGGAAATTTGTGTTGATAAAATCTACAACTTAGACCCGGCATTCTGCATTTTAAACAAAAGAATCAAGTGAGTGTTCAGTTAAGGTCAAAATAAAGAAATGTCAATTTTCCACATCTTGCCACTGGAAGAAATGATTAGTCTTCTCAACTCTTCAAACTTCTTAAATGGTACCAGAAAACAGATGGATGTTCAGGAACGAAGCTTTAATTTTTACGTGCTCCACATTTTTGTAGGGCTTGAGTGATTCTCTGACATCAGTTTTAGAGGAATCATAAAAACTAATGACCATCTATGAAGTACTCTGAGACTTAAGGATTAAAGGTACACCTTGAAACACTATTTTAAATACCACCACTTTAAGAAATAACAAATGATGGGAAGCATCACTACTACTATAAACCTATCAACAAAACCAAAGCTACTCATTCTCCAAGTCAGCTAAGACTTTATATACTACCACCCACATAAAGGGAAGAATCTTCCCACTACTTAAACCACAGCCCTCACCATATATCAAACAATATACCCTATCATTTATTCTAGCCAAACTCACAGTATCATGTTACGACAAAGACCAAAAATTTATTAACAAAAAAATAAATATAACTAAATACAACTAAACACTTAACTTCTATCGAATAGGTATACCCAATCTTGAGAATAGCTTTATAGAACTCCATTACTATAAAGTTCAAGCATCTCTTAAACTCCAAGCACTAAATATATTTATTTATTTTTATTTATTTTGGGGGGAGCACACGCGTGAGAATGGGGAAGAGAGGGAGAGCGAGAGACAGAAAATCCTGAGCAGGCTCTATGCTCAGCGTAGCCCAACAGAGGGCTTGATCCCACGACCCTGGGATCATGACCCAAGTGAAATCAAGAGAAGGATGCTCAACCAACTGAGCCACCTAGGCGTCCCAACCACCAAGCATTAAATATATTTAAAACTATTCCCTTTGATCTACCCAACCTACTTTCAGCACCACTCCTTTTATGACCCACAAGACTGAAATTATACCATGCACAGGAACATATTTTTAAAAGAAAGCTCTAAAATGAATCACAGTTGATTTTCATGTTTTTCTACTAACCTTAACCAATTTACTATTGTCAAAGTTCAGAAAACAGGCAGTAATAGGATCTAAAGGCCTACGAAAAATGTGTGAAAATTCATTTACTTATTTTTTTCCTAATTGGGCAATAAGGCTGCCATTACTTGATCTTAAAGACAGACCAGCCACATCCAGCCCACAGAACACCAGAGTTCTGCTGCAGTTCAGTTTGAGAACTAATTGCATCCACATGTATCTTCACAGTGGATTCCCACTGATTTTTACATCTACCACCTATAGGTATTGGCTACTGCCTGAGTACCACTTTCCCCCTAGTTCTATATTATAAATGAAGAAATTCAAACAGGCTAAGCAACTTGTTCTGTCATATACTGCTAACAACTGATAGTCAGAATTTGAACCTATGAAGTCTGGATCCATAGTCTGTGCTCTGATTCATCAGGCTATATATTCTCTCAGTATTACTGATAGATATATCAGAAGCATCTTTAAAAAATGCAATATACATATTCATTGCTGAATCACAGATCATAGATTAATGCAAACTTTTAGTACCAATCTATCCTGTTTAACAACAAAAATAAGGTGGCATATTAATAAAACGGCCAAAATGTAGTTCTCTTGTAGCTTGACAAAATAGCGATTTAGCAAATAAAGGGAAGTAGACATTCAATGGCCAGAATTACCCAGCAAGAAACAGCTGAGCTGGTTGTTTCATTCTTAAATGGCTTTTTTTTTTTTCTTCCTTTTGGACAGCTGTTGTCACATATCTGTATGTAAAGCACTAAAATTTGAGAGCTAGAAAAGTCTCAAACTGGTAAATGATGTCACAGAATGTGTGAAACGGTTTTAAGAGATTTAATAGAGGCTAACCACATTTACTTACCAAATTTATGCAAATAGTAAAGCTGATAATTCTGGGGAATCAAGGCTTAATTTGATAACTAAAGAATACAAGCAATATTGTAAAAGAATCCTGATGGGAGAGATGAATGCTACTGCTCTAGGAGGTACCAGTCTCTTTACAATATACAAAGTAAAAAAAAAAAAGAACACAGCTGATGGTATGTTATTCAACATAAAGAATAGCCAGTAAGTACAAAATAGCTCTAGACATGGGTTTCAGCCCTTGCTCTCCTACCTACTACCTGTTGTTGCTTGGGAAATGCATTCACATTAAACTGTAGTTTCTAGTCTGTGTCATGGACCTTGCAGGTTTGTGGAGTGTATCAAATTAGATTAAAATATATGTAAATCTGCAAAGTGTACTGTGCTATACAAATAATGACGATAAAAGGCAAAGGAGTAATTTTTTTGTATTTTGTAACTTAATTCGTTAAACAATTATTTTTGCAGTATCTACTATGTACTAAGTACTACTAACACTTAAAGATTCTTACCTAAGGAAGTTAATCATAGAGTGGGAAACAAACTGGTAAGCATATCAATTGCAATATGGGGTACTAGGAAAGGAGTACAGTGAAGCAGGGTTCCAGGGAACCAAGGAACAGAAATATTAAATGACTTCCTCAAGGATAAATACTTAAAAGGTACTGGAACAGGAACTAAAACCAAGACTTCACATAGTAAATCCAGAATACCTTTAACCCACAGAATCTCAGTACGTCAGAATACTGCAATATGGTTATGTGTTCTTCAATGCTGAATATCCACCTTTCAAAATGTACTAACTGAACTCCAAGCCAATTTCAAATACCTTGTGCCTGGTCAAATGGTAGGTAGGACTCCTTAAACCAGTGCATGGTCAAGTAACCATAATAGATCCAGGACGTCCACATTCCTTTCCAAAGTTAAGTGTGTTATGTGACAGAGACAATTCACGATAATTTTAATGTGTCTCTCACCGTCACCAGTAACGCTCTCTGAATGGTAGTTTCTAGAAGTGCTACACAAATAAGCTTTTAAACTATTTCACTGTAGTTGAAATAGGAAGCCCTGATTCCTACAAATATTACTGTGTCTTTTTGAGATCTTAGAATCAGTAACTGTCACTTGGCATTAGATCAACTCAGTAGACAGTAAAGCTCTATATAATTCACACATTGTTGAAAGACACATAATCACAATTTTATTTCCTTGAACAACTTCAATCGGGAGAAAAACCAGGACTTCTCTGCTACAACTTTTCTCCAAGAAACAAAGTAGCCTAAGTTTGGGGGATAATAAAGAGGAGCTGAGGCTGAATACGCATTTAACCCTAAAATTCCCTTATCTTTTTAGTTATGTTTAACTGTGAGGCCACAGCGTGTAATTCTCTTCTCATTGGTGCTGAAATACGGCAAACCGATACTAAGATTAGTGAACTCTTCAACAGTATGTTTTAGCTTCGATGCAAAGGGTGACTCATTCTGTAAAAATGCACAAGTCAAGCGATACAGTAATATGAGCATCGATTAAAAAAATCAATTATCGGACAAATAAACTATTCTTGGATCTTTCTAACCCAGCTCTTGTCAACGTTACGGACCACCCCTATGGTCCCTTCACGTGTCTGGTCTGGTTTCCACTGAGAGGTAGCATTTGCTTGGGGCGGAAGGAAAAAAAAAGGGTGGGAGCGGAATTCTTAGTGTCCTGGGGTGGGGGTGTCACAGCGTTTTCCCAAGGCCACCCCCTCGTCTCAAGGTACCCTCACTTTCAGTATATTGAAGGTGTACAGTCGTTTGGCCCACTTTCCTTCACAAGATCCCTCCGCTCGTATAATGACACCTCTGTTAACACTGCCGACCAAGCCGGCGCTGGCGGGTGGTGTCGGACACTTCCCGCGCAGGAACGGGAAAGGGAGGGGTGTTAGCCCAGGGCCTACTCTCTCTCGACCACCAGTCAACCGACACAACCAAAGTGAGTTCTTGAAGAAACCGATCTGGGGGACTAATCACCTGAGGTATGTATGTGAATCCCGCGCCGGGATCCCGTGCCGTGCTCTTTAATCGCAGAGATTAGACAGTCCAGCCGCAGCGGCAGCCGAACCTCAGCGTGCGCTTCGCTCTATCCCACCGCGCATGCGGAACCACCTCGCATTGCGCATGCGCCAGTAGAACAGCGGTCTCTCTTCCTCACTGATCATAGAGTCTAGGTCCTCCGAAGAAAAGGAAGAAAGTAGATCATAGGAGGACCTGAAAAGTACGTTTTCTCGATTATCTGTCGTTTTCGTTAAGTAACCTTGAAGGCGCAGGGAACTGGTAGGACTCTGATTCCTTGTCCTTGAAGAATTAACTCTCTCTCAAAGCTTCTGTCAACCATGAGGTGGCGCTGTGACCAAAGACGAAAAGTGGAGGAAGAGAAGGAGTGTACTCCTCCCCTGTTCTTTCACCTCGCGCGTGCAAAGCCTTACTCAGCCTCCTGGGAGGGGGAGGGGGAGGGGCTAGGAGGCGAACCGGAAGTGAGGGGCGGTTCGGGGGTGGAGGGGGCGAGGCCTCAACATCCGGGCATCGTCTTTTTTTTTTTTTTTTTTTTTTTTTTTTTGGTCCTCCCCAACCGCCCCCGCCAAGTGCCAACAGGAAGCGGAAGTGAAGAATGCGTGTGTAAGAATCCCGGCTGCCACTTAGCAACGCGAGGAGGTCAGGTGATACAACCAGCTGACTCCCGTAGAGGAGGTCCGTGTGGCTGTGGGTGTTGCAGCCACGATAGCCCGGCCCAGACTCGAACCGAACTATCATCGTCAGAATGTCGGGCAAAGACCGAATTGAAATCTTTCCCTCGCGCATGTAAGTAACAGAACGGGTCGAGCAGCATTCATAGGTTCATGAACGCCTGTTCGGAGCAGCGACCCCTCCATACCCTGGACTAGCAGGGAGGTTCATTGTTTCCTGGGTAGATCCTGAGCTCACCCCGTCCCTTTTCGTGAGTCTGGGACGACGCTTCCTGATGACCCCCTCACATATTCTGGACAGATCCCAAGCCGTAGGAACAGTCTGTCCGAACTGCTGGTTTTTATGGAGGTCCGCAGTCTTTATTCATTAATCGAGCCATTCGTCCCATATTCCCTTATTGAGCTGGGCACTGGGTTTATAGAACTATGAATCGTCGCCAGTTTTGCCTTAGAGAGCTTACAGTTTAGCGGAGAGATGGACAGGTCAGCGAGGTTTCATAAATACTTTGAGAAGGGAAGTTTACTGTGGTAAGCACATAGAAGAGGCTTCTAGGCCAAATTGGGGGTTGAATCGAATTGCACTAGCGTGGACGTCAGATTCGATCTTGGATCCCTTTTCTCATTTTCTAAGATCCCATGAAATGTTACCTGCGGCTGGAAGATATCCCTGAGTTTCCCAGGCACTCTTTTTTTGCTTCATCACCATTGCCCCGTGTTCAGACCTCTGTTAATACCACCCATCACACTGTAAAGTGGATATTTGTTTACATATCTTTCCCCCTGTACTGTGAGCTTTCTCTAGGAGAAGAGTGTCTTAATAATTAATCCATAGAAAGTCTACAAAAAATGTTCCTTGAGTGAACCTATGCCTTGGAATCTGCCCAGTTGTGGCCTGCCTTTCTCTTTTGTCTGAATTCTTTGGCAGGAGAAAAAGCCCTGTGTTTGAACAGTTGTAAAAGGTCTTGTAGTTTTCTCAAATGTGCCTAACAATGTGTGGAAAGTATAGATTGTTATTTTCTCTCTCTTCTGCCACTTCCTTTTGTCTTGTTTGTTTGTTTTTTCCAGCAAGGAGCAGGAAATCAGGTTTGCCTCTGACATTTAGATCTTTAGATTGTGGTCCTATTTCTTTGGGGGTGTTCTGTTCTTTTTCTTCATCTTGATCTTTTTCTTAGAGAATCTGAGAATGCTTAAAATAAAAGAATTATATTCAATCTCACTCCTAGATTTCTTTCCAGGGTGGCTGCAGTTCTTAATGAAATGAAAGCGTTTTGGGATTTTGTTATTTTTTACCTTTACCTACTGATTTTCTAGTAGATATTTGTATTAGGTGGGAAGCAAGCCCATTGTGGAGAAAGGCACTGCCTGTAAAATAGGTCAGGATCAAGGCTACTTTGAAGTAGTGAGATCTGCAGAACTCCCAGTACTTGAGTTTGAGTCTTACCAAATGTCTGTGCTGAGAGACCACCAAATTCTAGCATGGCCTAAGGCCATCAACATGGCTGCCTGAGAAAGCTCAGTGCTTCCAGGAGAATTTATTGTTTGTTCTATCCAATACTTTTTTTTTCTTCTTCTTTTTTTTTTTTTTTTTTTTTTTTTAGAGAGACAGAGAGCAAGAGGGGGAGGGGCAGAGAGAGAGGGAGACACAGAACCCAAAGCAGATTCCAGGCTCTGAGCGGCCAGCACAGAGCCTGATGCGGGTCTCGAACTCATGCACTGCAAGATAATGACCCCAGCCAAAGTCAGACGCTTAACCAACTGAGCCACCCAGATGCCACGACCCAATACTTGACAATAGGCTCCTGACTTCCCTTTCTTAAGGCATTCAGTAAAAGTAGCTTACAATTATGAATCCTTTCTTTACTTTTTGAGATGTATATGTCTATTCTATAACTTAGAAGTCCCTTTCTCAAGGACCTGACAGCCATTTCTTTGAAACATAGATATTAGGAAGGATAGGGCCTCTGCCAGTCTCTGTGGGAGGATAGAATCCTAACTTCATGATTGCCAGCTAGTGAGACACAGCTTGCCTAAAGTCATTTTTACTGACTAACCCTTGGTAATTTTTCAGTTCTGTGACCCTTCTTGAGGCCGCTCTTAGTCCTCTTCCTTATTCCTTTCCCTTATTCCTTTGAAATACCCAACCACTTCTGCACAAATCAGAATGGAGCTCAGCTCTTTCTCCCACTGTTAGTGGTTACTGAACAAATTCTGTTTTCACCATTTTAATGTCTGGCTGTGTTTATCTTTGATAGTAGTCAGAATGTTAGCATTTTTGTTTTGTTTTTACTTTGAGACTAAAGTGAAAATAAACTTCTTTGGGCTTATACAGGAAGACTAATAGGTTCCAAAAGGTGAAAACTGCTATTTAAGAGCACTCAGCTTGCTGATTGAGAGGAAAATCAGGTGCAGGAAATAACTGCTTCTCTAAATATTTTCCCTAAGGCTTAGCAGTGGGTATTTTGTCATGCAGTCAGATGCGTTTGATTCAGCTGAAAACAGTCATCATTCTAGATGAAGGTCATACATTTTTCCTATGGTCAAGTGGCTCTGAAACTTATAAAAGAATATGTGTTTTAAGAGCTAGGATAGAAAATACTTTCGTGACTTCTGTGTCAGATACTTGCATCTTACAGGTTTTATGACATATTGGCTGTAAGTCCTTGGGCAAGTCACTCTTCAAATCTCAAGAATTAAAATTTGTTTCACAGAAGTGCCATTAGCTGGGAGGAAATTAAAATTAGCATGGTAAATTCAGTTTTATCAACCAGATTATCTTTTTTATAATAAACTTGCTGGAATCTGCAGTACTGGGATTTGACTTAAATTTGATCCAACCCTTCGAGCTCAAATTCTGGTCCTTAGTGTCAACAATATGATATGTTAAATGTACACATTGGGGAGGATAGCTCCAGCTCAGGCTGGAAACTGAACCAGCTTTGCTTAGACCTTCAGTGAGGCCAGTCAGTACAAAGTCAGCCACTGATAGTTTTCAAAGAGAGAACTGTTTATATGATGCTGTTTCTTTTTTTTTTTTTTTTTAATTTTTTTTTTTAACATTTATTTTTGAGAGAGAGAGTGAGTCGAGAAGGGGCAGAGAGAGAGAGAGAGAGAGAGAGGGAGACAGAATCTGAAGCAGGCTCCAAGCTGTCAGCACAGAGCCTGATGCGGGGCTCGAACCCATGAACCGTGAGGTGAGACCATGACCTGAGCCGAAGTCTGGCGGCTCTCAACCTACTGAGACACGCAGGCATCCCCCGCCCCGTCTGATGCTGTTTCTAATAGGCAGCGTGGCATGTGGTTGGGATACAGTGGGACTAGGTTTGAGCCTTGATTTGAGCCTTGGACAAGGCACTGGAGTCAGAAATCTGTTTCAGTCTGTTTATTTTTTTCACCTAGAGTGAGAAAGTGTTTCGTTTTTCTAAGTCTCATTTTCAAGATAATGTTTAAAGTTTATTCCAGCTATAGAATTATCTCAGTAACGTTTCCCCTATGGTAAAAGATGAGTAAAATCTAGGAATTTACCCAAAAGTCCATTAATACATGATACTTTGCAGTTTGTTACAACACTGGTAATATGAAATTATATCCCCTTATACAAATCATTTTATCAACATTATACAACATATTGTTAAATTGTATTACCCACTTTTTTTTAAAATTAAATTTTACCTGGCATAGGGTAGGAAGGACAGAAATGTCAATTTCTGCTATTACTTTCTTGACTTGTATTGGGATTTCTGATAGGAAAAGATTGGAATAAGGAGGTAAGGAGACTTCAGTAGTTTGCCACTTCTCAGAAGTCTTTACTTATATGTGTCATTGTTTCCTAGAATCATTTACAAATTAATAAAATGATTGCTGGTAGGATTTTGACTGATGATATGAAAACATTAGTGCCACACTTTTAATAGAAAAAGTAATAAATGGTTGTGGTATAAAACTCAAAAGGTTCAAAGGAATATAAATATAATAGTAAAAAGTAATCCATTTTTTTTCACTCAGTCCCATTTCCCAAAGGAAACTTATCAGTTTCTGTGAATCTTTTCTAGAACTATTCTCTGTATCAAAATAAGCATATTTATCCCTTATTTTGTATGAGTAAGAATATAAAATAGGGAGCATATGTAGATCTACCTTCCTCTTATTTTTTTTTATGACTGCATAACATTCCCTTGGAAGAACCATGATTTATGGGACACTAATATCCACCCTTTTGCTATTACATATAAGGCTGGAGTACTCATCCTTAACCTTGTGTATATTTTTGTGTATATGTGGGAGTAAATCTGTAGGATAAATTCCTCAAAGTGGAATTGTTGGTCCTGAGGTAAGTGCATTTCAAATTATGATATTTATTAGTGGACAGATTTTTTTTTTAAATGCTTAATACATGTGTAATGGAAACACAGATATTATTTTAACTTACAAATCAAATTAATATTTTAACTATGGTGGCATTATAAGATAGAACTCCTGATAAATTTTATCATAATTTAATAACTAATTCCAGATATTGGTTAAAGAATTGTTTCTGTTTTAAATAAATGAACTTCTTATTTATGGAATGCTGAGGGTGGAAATCTACAGTATTGAGAAACCAATTAATTGTAACTGTCAGCACAAGTGCTATATATTCTTATTCTCATGACATCAAAGAATGAAGCATGATTTTAACACTGTATTGGGGAGATATTTGTATGTCTTTTAAACAGTGGGAATAAATGTCTCTAACTTTGTTTGTGTAGGGCACAGACCATCATGAAGGCTCGATTAAAAGGAGCACAGACAGGTCGAAACCTCCTGAAGAAAAAATCTGATGCCTTAACTCTTCGATTTCGACAGATCCTAAAGAAGATAATAGAGGTAGAATGAACTGTTTTTAGAACAGTTATTTTAGAGGTATCTAAGGAAAATCTAGCATGGCTATTGGCATTTAAATTTTTCTTCAAGTTATTTTAATTTAAAATTTTGTCTTTTTATTATTTAAAAAAATTTTTTTTGTGTGTTTATTTATTTTTGAGAGAGAGAGACAGAGTGTGAGCAGGGGAGGGGCAGAGAGAGAGGGAGACACAGAACTGAAGCAGGCTCCAGGCTTTGAGCCTGTCCGCACAGAGCCCGACGTGGGGCTCGAACCCACGAACCGTGAGATCATGACCTGAGCTGAAGTCGGACACCCAACTGACTGAGCCACCCAGGCGCCCCTAATTTTTTTTTCTTTCAAAAGTAAAAATACCATTATCACTGTAACAAGTTTCAGATTACTTAATAAAATTCAAACTCTTTACTCTTGCCTGCAAAGCCCCACTTGATCCCATGTGGCCCCTGCCTGCCTCTCTGATCTCATTTGGAACATTCTCCCTACCATCTTCCTCCAGGACCTTTTCAGCAGCTGTTTCTTCTGCCTGAAATGTTCTTTCCTCAGAACTTCTTGTGATTTGCTCCTCTGGCCATTCTGGTCTCTTCAGAGAGGCCATCCCTCATTACCTAATCAGAAGTGACCACCATATTTACTTCTGTCACATTTCCTTATTTTAGTTGTAGTATGTATTACTGCATATTTTCTTGTTTGGTTGGTTAGTTCCTTGAGAGCAGAGACTTTCTTGTCCCTAGAACAGTGCTGGCCCATAGTATGTTTCAATTCATTGCTTTTTGGGTAATTGCTATGTGAATATGGAAGTGTATTTAAAAAGTGAAAGTTATTCCTCTTCCCCTACCTAACTACCCTTGCTTCATTTCCCAGAGGAGTTCTTCATGACACTTTGATTTTTAGTCTTTCAGTCTCCCTGTCTGTCTTTCATGATGTTTTTAGCAACAGACATGCAATTGTTATGTAATTCAATAACGTTTCCTGGCTGCTCCCCCTGGCAGAGTTTGGACAGCTATCTACATCAGTGCATAGATTTTCCTTTCTCTTTATAGCAGCTGCATGGTACTCCATTGAATGGACAATGGAATTTAGCCGTTTTCCTGTTGATGAATGTGTAGTTTTACTATTTTGTGGGGGAGGGTACTCTTAAATCCTTTTATGTATGTGTAAGAGTACTGACAACACTGACTCCATCTTTGGCCCTCCATCCTGTTCATGCCTGCACTATGACTTTGGGGCTATGTGTTCCAGGCTCCGTGGAGGTTGATGTTTGCCGTAACCAGAATGTGGGAAGGCTTGTCCTGATCTTTCCTAAAGTGGCCCACAGAGGGCGCCACTTTAGGTAACTAGTAGAGATGGCTGGCACACAGAAGGTGCCACTTTAGGTAAGTAGTAGAGGTGGTTGGAGGAGCTGCTCGAGGTAACTAGTGGGATGTTGGTGCACAGAAGGTGCCACTTTAGGTAATTATCCTGTAACCACTCCACCATGCCCCTTGCTCTATAAAAGCAGGGGATTATGGGCCAGGCTTGGCGGACAGTAGCTCTTTGGGTCGTTAGGCTTCCTGATCCCTCCCTGTCGGTAAGTTACTGTGAGTAAAAGGGTGTAACCGGTTCTGAGAGGCTTGCATTGTTTTTCTGAGTGCCTTCTCAGTGTCCCTCCTCCATCTTCTACCAGCTGGCAAGCCAGCCAGGAAACTGAAAGTGAAGCTAGCCTGGTCTAGGGGCCAGGGGTGGGGGGAGCCTGAGCTGGCTAGCCACCGCCACGTGGGGAGACTTGGCCGGGTGTGTGAGTGCGGGGGTGCCCTGAAAATGGCCAAGGGGTTGGTGTATAGCCTGCCTGAAACCGGGAGAGGGGGAGAAAAGGAGAAGGGAGAGTGGAATAGCAGTTGTGGCGGTGGCTTGGCAGTTGGTCTGTGTGTTGTGAGGTGCCATGGAGGGAGAGTTGGGAGTAGAGAGGGATTTGGAACGGACCGGAGAGGTGGCATTGGCTTTGTAAGAGGATGTGGGAGCAGCATGTTCTTCCTCTAGGGTTGTTCTGTCCAGAGGAATCCAGCAGCGGGGTTGGGGGGGTGGGGCACTTGGGAATGATGGCCGTTGGTGGCGGGTGGAGGAGGGTGAGTGCCCACTACCTCGCACTAAAGGGAGAACTGTGAGGTCTCAGGAGAGTTGGCGTCCTGAGGCCTGCGATCCCTGGGATAATGGCTCTGATGAGGAGGATGTTTTCCTAGAGGGGGAAGATGATTTATAGGCATGCCCTTTGGTTGGAACAGAGCCCCAGGCTGCTTGTTTGCCTGAGGATGAGCAGAAGAAATTCCCATGCTCAGGAAACGACTGTGAGGGAATATTCTGCCCCTGACGTAGTGGAGCCAGTCAGCCACTTTAAGAAGGAGAGCCGAAAAAGGGGTGGCAGCTTGAATGTTGGGACTGTGGGATACTGGGGAAGATGGTGTTCTGGTGGAGGTTTGGGACGTCAAAAATGGCCTCAGTCCCTGCTCAACCTGCCTTGTGACAGATACATGCCACAGTCCTAGGTGAGAATCACGGGCACTTAGCTAATTTGACTGGATAAATGCTAGTATTAAGATAACTTGGCCTAACTGAAGCCTGTCTCTGGCTTGCAGATGGCTGTGTCCTCACATGGTTTTTCCTCTGTGGTGTCTCTCTGTGTGTTGTAATGTTCTTATTAAAAGGACGTCAGATTGAATTAGATTCCAGCCTAAAGGCCTCATTTTAACCGGGGTTAGGACTTCAACATATATACCTCATGGGGACCCAATTCAGCTTTATATATGTATATATCCTATATATAGTAATGAATAAATTAGAGAATAAATAATGCATTACATACCAGTGTGCTGAACTTGTGACTGTGAGCCAACCATTAATAAAAACTGAAATATAATGGGAATAAAAAAAAAAAACTTGGCCTAGCAAAGGGGATATTCCCTGATCTCTATGCAAGAACTGCAAGAAATTATACGTGAACTGGGAATGAAACCTGCCATTTATGCCTAGCATTTTAGAGGCCTAAACAAAGAATTATTTTTCTCTGGTATGGAAGACCTTATATTACAGTCAGCCCCAGGGACATGATATGGGACTTAGTATCTGTTCTTGTCCCTTTGGTTAATCAACCCATTTGCTATAGTAGCTACTATGGTGGCTGACTTAAGTCAAACCAGAAGAATCTGTCATAAGGGAAATAGGTTGAAAAATGGGAAAACAAAGGATCCTGCCAATGATAAAATGGCAGAGAGGGGGTCCATCAAGGTCTCTCAAAAATTATTGCCAAGATCTAATTTTATACAGGTCCCGGAGAGAAAATCTACACAACCCAGTTTGGTCTTGGTAAGCTTATGGAAGACATTGCTTAAGGGAAAGCAGTTTATTCCCTTGGAGGAAAGCTCAAGAAAACCAGGTGTGTTCCCCAGAGCACCTCTGCTAATAGGAATTTTGGGAGTGGATACACCTTACCCCTAGAGACTAGGGATTATGCTAACATTGCTTGCAGTAGGGGGCAAACAGGCTGCATGTTGAATTAACCATTTATTGGTCTTGCACTTACAGACTACCAGCTCTAATAGACGCTGGAGCTGAATGCACACTTAGGGAAACCCCTTGAAATTTGGGGGAAAAGTAAAGGCAGTAGATATTTATGTGGGGCAGATTATCAAAGTTCTGCAAACTAGTCTTTACTTACAGATTGCAGACTTCCTGCCTGTTGTTTTCTAGTGCATATCTCCCACATTTCTGAGTATTTTGGGCATCAATGTTCTGCAGGATCTGAATCTAACAACGACAGGTGGATTCAGTTGTGTATCCAAGTAGTGAAACTTGTTGTGGGTCATGGCAAAATGTGCACCTATACAGCTGCTGATTTCTAAAGAGTAATAAACATAAAATGATATGAGCTACTTATTAGGGGGGGCATGATGAGATTATTGCCACCATTAAAGAATTAGAAAAGGTGGAGGTAATCAGGCCTGCTCAAAGCCCGTTCAGTAGTTGGTTTGGCCTATAATGAAATTTAATGGGACCTGGCAAATGACAGTAGATTATAGGGAACTCAGTAAAATTACTCTGCTCATCCATGCCATGATACCTAATACAGCCTTATTGTTAGGGGAAATCATGGCATCCATTAAGACTTATCATTACCTGCTAGACTTGTCTAATGCCTTTTCCAGCATTCATTAGGATGTGAATCCCAAGACCAATTTCCCTTCGTGTGGAACCCGAGTGACTTTCCAGGTGTTGCCCAAGGGTATCTCCTTAGTCCCTCTGTTTGTCACAGGATGGTAGCCAGAGATTTGGAAAAATGAATATTTTCAGAAGAGATGGTGCTTTATCATCATGTCAGTGTTATGTTAACTTATGATGATTTATCCTCCCTGTCTCAAGCAGCCACCTCATTCCAGGTGTGAAGTCTTGAGGGTGAGAGGTAAATACCAGCAAATCCAAAGACTGGGTTAATCAGTAAAGTTCCCGGGCATCATCAGTTTGTGTAAGACCAGTGATGCCACAGATGGTCATTGATAAAATGTAAACCTTCCTAGTCCCTAAAACGGTAAAGGAATTATAGGCTTTTTGTTGATTTACTGGGTTACTGAAGACTACTTATTCCCTGTCTAGTGATAGGGCAGACATTAAGATCTTTTATATGCCTTGGTTAGGAGGGGAAGCTAATGAGATTGGGGTGCAGACCAACAAGAGGCTATCCTAAAAAATGACAGTAAAACAAGTACAGACCTTGGGGTTATTAATGCCAGCTGTGACTTAGATGTGAATTAGATGTAAATTCATGTCTAGAAGGGTTTGGTTGGGGCTTGTGGGATGGATGAAATGGGAAACAGATCCTGTTAGGATTCTGTGGCTTCAATTATGGAAGGAAACAGAAGCCAGGTAGAATCCCATGGAAGCACAGGTATTAGTTATATATCTTGCACTGCAGCAGATGGAAGGCCTGAGTGCTGATTTGCCTGTGATGGTACGAACCTCTCTGCTGGTAGGAGGATGAACTAAGGACAGACATGTTCAGCAAACCTAAGAGTGCCTGTGCCCAGGTAAGCACCTTACAGAAATGGCATGCTTATCTACAGAGGAGGAACCTCCTCTCTCATGAGCTGCACCTGGTACTAGGGCTGGTCACTTAAATCGACCCTGCCCAACTTCAGAATTGTCTGACTTTATGCTTCCTCCCCGCCCCCAGTAAGGGAAGAGGTAGGCTCATCTCCAGCAGGTGCATAGTATACTGATGGCTGTTGCTGGGGAAACTTGCCTATTTGGCATTCCTCTGCCATCCAGCTGGATTCTGATGTACTTTGGTTTGAAGGAACTAATCAAAGTCAGTGGGCAGAATTGAAAATGGTATGGATTGTGTTGACACATGAGCCAGTGCCCATCAATTTGGCTGCTGACAGCTGGGCAGTGTTGTAAAGGTTGACAACCTAGATGCAATGATGGCACAAAGAAGGCTGGGCTGTATTAAATAGACCCCTGCGGAAAGTAGAACCGTGAGAAGATGTTTGGGTAGTATGCTTTAAGCCCAGTGCAGCCATCGAACAGCCATCCAAGTATGGCATATGTCCCTGCTCACTCCCCATCCACACTACCAGGCAATCCTGAGGCAAATGCTCTAGTCTGGGTATGAGCCCTTCAGCTGGAGAAAATGCTGACCCTGTCTGATGTAGCAGAATGGGTCCATCATAAATCAGGACACTGAGGTCCCAAAAGTACCTGAGAAATGAGATTACATTTTTCTGTAAAATATTCAGTCTACAAGCTGCTGACAAGAACTGCCCCCAGTGCCATCTCAAGCGATGGACCTTATGCCACACCCTGGGGTGTATTGGGTGGGCTATAAACTCTGTTTCTCACTGGCAGATCTATTACATAAGCCCTTTGCCAGTATTGGGAGGGCACAAATATGTACAGACCTGTGTGGACACTTGCACAGGACTTGTACAAGCCTTAGCCTATAAAAAGAGCTAATCAGGCTGCAGCTGTAACAGATTAACAAAACTGGAGAGCATGTACAAACACCCCCTACTCAGTGATCAAGGGACACATTTTACTGGCCATGATATCCAAAAATGGGCAGAGACCTGGGTATATTAGGGACTTCCCACCTGCCATACAGCCTCACTGTTGCAGGCCTAATTGAAAGGATGAATGGGCTAATAGCACATTAAAGACTTTATCACGGGTGGATCCCTGAAAGGATGGTCTCCAAGACTAACCAGCAATTCATCTCCTTAAAGCTATGCCCATAGCAAGACAGACATCTACATATGAACACCTCACCAGCAACACCCATGCAGTTTGCAGCTCTCGTGCAGGTGTTATCTGGAGACCCATGGTCTGTTGGGGGAGGAGGGCCTCCTTTTGTGATTGCTACAAGACCTCCCACATGGTTAAGACTTTAGTTCATTGGAAATAAACTTGGAATGCCTCCTCCAGGTGGCTTGGTATCCTAATCCCTTGGGGCCACGGCCTCCCATCCAGTAGTATTCTTAACCCTTTATTATGCATTGGTCAGGGCCCAACACATGCAAATAACTGCTTCTGAATTTCTGATGCTTGGTATTGAGGTAGGGTTGTTAGTGCAAACCGAAATGCCCCTGTACAATATAGGTACACCCTTTGATGATACTAAGGGGCAAAATACATGGGGTCTTTTCCCAGGGAAAATACCTAAGCCAGGGGTGTTCTTAGTTCATGGGGCCCAAACCACTACCCTGTTGTTTATGAATGAAGATTTGCCACATCTGTTGCCTGTAAAACATTTCTTACTGCCCTTAACCTTGCATCGTTAATGTTTCTATTGTGTCTGGAAACGTCTTCTTGTCATAGGCCACCACTTACGCTGAAGTTTACAATCGCTCTGACTGCTGGGTCTGCAGAAAGCGTTGCTGGGAAATTGTAGTTCTAAGTATTTTCTTTGGTCGTACAGATCTGTTGTTGCTGCTGTGGTATAGAGATGCAAGTCCCCTCCCAATACCTGTCCGTAGGGTCATTGTGGAAGAATGGTGTGTAAAGGTTATACGGGCCGTAAAGATGTTGAGGGTAGAGTGTAGTAACGCTGACAGCACTGACTCCCATTTGTCAGTGCTCCATCTTGTTCGTGCTGCGCAATGACTTCGCTTGGCAACTGGTAGAGATGGCTGGTGCACAGAGGGTATCACTTTAGGTAACTCCCTTGTGATCTCCCCACCATACCCCTGACCCTCTCTATAAAAGCTGGGGGTTTGTGATCCAGACTTGGCAGAGATAGCTGCATAGCTGCCTGGATTGTTGGTCGCTCCCTGCATAAAACTGTAAATGGTCTGCAGTGCCTTGCATTGGGTTTCGGTCTCAGAGTGTCGTCTTAGCCTGGAAGATGCTCGACTATCCCTTCTCCACCTTCTGACAGTATATGTACTGACATTTCTCTGGAAAATCTTAGAATCTCAAGGATCTATTCATTTAAATTTTTGATGGATAACTGTCAAATTGTTTTCCAAGTTGTTATACTAATTTACATTCCTGTCAAATGATTACGAGAGCACCTATTCTCTCAAATTCATCATAACTGGGTATTAGTAATCTTTTTGATGCCAATCTATGGGACTAAAATTGGTATCTTTTAATTTGCACTACTTTTGATTGTCAGGTTGAGCCTCTTTTCATGTTTACTGGTAATTTGATTTTCTTGGTGAATATCTTTTTGTAGAAGTTCTACAATAGTCTGGTTAGTGTGTAAAATGCCAAAAATATTTTCACCTAGCCTTTTTAAAAAAATATTTCTTGTTTGGTGAAGTCTTTTTTTTCTTTTTAACATAGTACTTGGGTTATACATAATGCTTAGAAAGGCCTAAAAAGATTAAGAAAATATTCTATGCTTTATAGTTTTTTTTTTTGAAACTAATGACTTCTGGAGAGAGAGAGACAGAGAGAGAGAGAGAGAGAGAGTGTGTGTGTGTGTGTGTGTGTGTGTGTGTGTGAGAGAGAGAGAGAGAGAGAGAGAGATGTGAGGAGGTAGGGATTTAGCTTTATCATTTTGTAAGTGGGTGGCCAGTTGAATGGTCTCTTTGTTACCAAATTCCCATATAGGCTTGCGGCTCTTTCTGAGTACTGTTCTGTTTCATTGTCTTATTTTTCCCATATCGAATGAATTTTCTTATTGTAGGTATACATTTTTAAAAAATTTAAAAAAATTTTTTTCTTTTTTTTAGCGTTTATTCATTTTTTGAGAGACCGAGCATGAGTGGGGGAGGGGCAGAGAGAGGGAGACACAGAATCTGAAGCAAGCTCCAGGCTCAGAACTAACAGCACAGAGCCTGACGTGGGGCTCAAGCTCACAAACCTTGTGATCATGACCTGAGCCAAAGTCGGACGCTTAACCCACTGAGCCACCCAGGCACCCCATTAAAAACAATTTTTCTAATGTTTATTTTTTGAGCAAGAAACTGAGTGCAAGGCGGGGAGGGGGCAGAGACAAAGGGGAACACAGAATCTGAAGCAGGCTCCAGGCTCTGAGGTGTCAGCACAGAGCCCATTGCGGGGCTCAAACCCACAAATTGTGAGATCATGACCTGAGCTGAAGTCGGATGCTAAACTGACTGAGCCACTTAGGCACCCGTGTAGCTATACATTTTTAATACTTGGCAACTCTGCCCATCTGCCCTAACTTTTTTTTAAAAAAGGTTATTGAATATTCTCAAACATTAAATATTTCATGTTTATATTAAAGCCACTATGCCATTAAGATTTTGACTGCATTGCAGTGAGCAAATTGGCATGAACTCATTCAGGAATAAGATTGGTCCTTCAGTAAAGATCGTTTTCTGTTTCTTAATGTCTTTATTCTGATGTTTTAATTATAAACTGTATGGTTTTGTAACACTATTAACTGACCATAACCAAAACTGTTGAAACAAAATTGGATATTTTTGTTATCAAGTCATTATTTTAGGCACACACCTGGCATAAAATACTGGTTATTAAAGAAATGTAATTTTGATGTTTTTTCCTTGTAATAAACTTGATTGGATCAGTTGTTGGTTTATGCTTTTCCAGACTAAAATGTTGATGGGTGAAGTGATGAGAGAAGCTGCCTTTTCACTTGCAGAGGCCAAGTTCACGGCAGGGGACTTCAGGTAAGAAGACTTAATGGGGTGTTTTGAAAAATCAAAGTCCTTTCATGTTCATAATTTCACTTCAAAGCTGTTCTTAATGAAAACCATATAAGCAATAAAGACAAATGATGGGGGTGCAAGTGTTCGTTGCTACTACTCTGTCACCCTAACACTAGTGTCTTGATTATCATCCACATGTGTCTGTTACACAGTTGGAGGCACAGGGTACTTAACATTTTATAGTTTGTTTTCTTTTTTTTTTTATAAATTTTTTTTTTTTTAACGTCTATTTTTGAGACAGAGACAGAGCATGAATGGGGGAGGGTCAGAGAGAGGGAGACACAGAATCTGAAACAGGCTCCAGGCTCTGAGCTGTCAGCACAGAGCCCGACGCGGGGCTCGAACTCACAGACCACGAGATCATGACCTGAGCCGAAGTCGGCCGCTTAACCAACTGAGCCACCCAGGCGCCCCTAGTCTGTTTTCATTTAACATTGTATCATGAAATTTTTTTCTGGTTTTTACATAGCTGTATAACCTTTCTCTAAATGTACATAATTTATTAACCATTTCTAATGGTGGACTTTTGGGTTGATTTTCAGATTTTTTGAGTATTAGAAAAGATGCTGTAAACATCTTCATGTATATATATTTTTTTGTTTCTGTAGAATTACTTCCTTAGGATAAGTTTGAGAATGGAATTGGTTGTTGAAGGCCTTAGAGAATTTATGCCCTTTATCACATCAGTACATGCTTTACAAACAATATAAAATGTTTTTGTTTTACAAAGGGGGTTTTGCCAGTTGTATGATTCTCCCCAAATAACCTTGTGAGGAAACCAGGCAAGCATTGTTATTCCTCATTTAAATTCAGTGCCTTCCTGAAGGCAAATGGCTATTTGGGGGCAGAGGTGGAAATTTTCAGGGTTTTTCATTTTTGTTGTCTTTACCCAATGACACAGTGTCTCCATTCTTAGTTTGTGTTATCCAGGAGCATTACCTAATGGGCAGGTCTTACAGCCTCAGGGGCAGAAGGCCTTTTGTGAAGAGATGGACTTTAATTTTGCCAGTGTTTGTGGGACAGCACCTTGCATTGACTTTTCTAGCAGAGACAGGGAATCAGTAGTATGAGTGGAATGTGAATGTGTTTTAGGGTGGTTATGGTGAAAACACTGGAAGAACAAACTGGGGAGTCAGACAAAACCAGATGGAAGTTAGGTTCCAGGTTAAAGGAATTAAAGTCCTGCTTAGCCAAATCTAGAAGGTTAGAAGGAACGAATTTTCTCTAAATTACATTAGCTGAATAAAAGCCCTTAAATCACCTTTCTGGCACCACATGCCTGACTGAAAAGTCAATCCATGTACTTTAAAATTTTTTGTTATTTTCTTATGGTTAATTTTTTTATATTAAATATAATTTGTTGTCAAATTGATTTCCATACAACATCCAGTGCTCATCCCAACAAGTGCCCTCCTCCATGCCCATCACCCATTTTCCCCTCTCCCCCACCCCCATCAACCCTCAGTTCTCAGTATTTAAGAGTCTCTTATGGTTTGCCTCCCTCCCTCTCTGTAACTTTTTTTTTTTCCCCCTTAATGTTTTGAAAAATTGTTCATTCTTTACTCTTTGAGGCCCTCTTCTGGCAGCAGTGATTTTTTTTTTTTTTCTTCTTTTTCTGGAAAGACCATTCTCAGAACATACTTAATTGTGCTATCTCATCCTTGTTGAAATTACCTGATCGGTTTCTGTAGTTTTCTCACTCTAAAATCTCAACTAAATCATGGCCTTTTCTCTTTCTGCAGCACCACAGTAATTCAAAATGTAAATAAAGCCCAAGTGAAGATTCGAGCTAAGAAAGATAATGTAGCAGGTAACTTTTCAACCCTTTAGCATGCCTGGGAAGAAAAGATGACATTTATTTTTTTAATGTTTTTATTTTTGAGACAGCACGAGTGGGAGAGGGGCAGAGAGAGTGAGAGTGAGAGTGAGAGTGAGAGTGAGAGAGAGAGAGAGAGAGAGAGGTAGACTTGAGAGTCCAGAGCAGGCTTCAGGCTCTGAGCTGTCAGCATAGAGCCTGATGTGGGGCTCAAACCGATGAACTGCGAGATCATGTCCTGAGATGAAGTTGGACGCTTAACCAACTGAGGTGCCCCAAGAAAAAAATGACATTTAAAAACTAATGTGTTCATACAGCAAGATCTTCATGTCCTAACTAATCTCTTCTACTTAGAACAAGTTTATTGGCTTTACATGTTAAAACCATTGCCAGAGGATGGGGGTGGGGGAAATGGGGAGCTGTTCAATAGCTATAAAGTTACAGTTACACAAGATGAATAAGTTCCAGAGATCTGCTGTACAACATAGTGCCTATAGTTAACAATGCAGTGTTGTGTACCTAAAAACTTAGGGTAGATCTTGTGTTGAGTGTTCTTAACACACACGAAAAGGGACACAATAAATCTTTTGGAGGTGATAGATGGGTTGATTGCCTTGATTGTGGTGATGGTATTATGGGTGTACCCAGGTATCTAAATGCATCAAAATGTATGTGTAAAATATGTGCAGTTTTTTTCCTGCATTTTATGTATACCTCAAAACTGAAAGGAAGAAAATTGTGACAGATCTCTTATGACTCAGGATGATTTGATTATTAAATAGGAATGAACGCTTAAGATAGCAAGTTCCTAAATTCATTTATTGAAACCAGTTCCAGTTCCAGACAGTCTCTTGACTTTTGAGTATTTGCTGAAAAAGAAACACAGGGAAAGAGTGGTGATTAAGAAACAGTACTTCAAGGGCATGTTTGTAATTCACACGTTTTGTATTTAACAGGGGTTACTTTGCCAGTGTTTGAACATTACCATGAAGGAACTGACAGTAAGTGTGAAACTTGGGTAGTCTGTGTTGCTGGATTCTCCAGGTTCCTCTTTAAACTTTTTTCTGGAAAATGGTGCTAGATAGACCTTCTTTGATTTCAGTGGCTCCATTGTGTTAGCAGCCTTTTCATCTGGTACAGTTGGGACGATGGTTAGTTAAAGTATTATGGCAGGGGTCTTAAAACATTGTAATGTCTTAAAATGTTTTATTTCCACCTAGATATACTTAAATATACAGTCATTTGCTATTAAAAAAAAAGACTTCTGTGTTGTCTTTCTGCATAAACTGCACCCATAATGCACTGTCTATAATTTCCAGTTTGAATTTCTTTAAGGTTTTAGACTCTCTGCTGAATCTTCCTAGATTTTATAGCTCAGCCTCAATTTTTTACAATTGTATTAGAATTTCCTAATTTGATAGCATTTTTTGGGTAGTAACACATCTTTGTTGAGTCTTTTCAAAGTAATCAACTTTTCTTCATAGAAACAACAGTTTTTGGTACTATTCTTTCATTGGTTCACAGAGGATATTTAGTACAGCTTGAATAAAGAAATGGAGCATCCTAGAGAGTCACTTGTTAATGGAGAGTTACTGTACTATGGGCAGGCATCAGGCCATATGATACAAGGGGATGGGGCACAATGTGAATAAAGTGAAGGTTGGTTAAAAGCTTCTATAGTTCTATTTAGAATAGCTTCCTTGGGGAGAAAAGTGTGTTCACTGTTAAGTCTGAACTCTGGAGAACAAACTGATGGTTACCAGAGAGGAGCTGGGTGGGGGATGGGTTACATAGGTGATGGTGATGGGGATTAAGGAGTACATTTGTGATGAGTACCAGGTATTATATGGAAGTGTTGAATCACTGTATTGTATGCCTGAAACAAATATTACACTGTATGTTAACTAACCTGAATTTAAATAAAAACTTAAATGCTTAAAACTTCACATCAAAACAAACATGTTCACAGTTCAGCATGCCTAGGGAGTAGGATGGGTACTTAATGTTTCCATTTAACAGGGGTTAGTGAATTTGTTTCTTCTTGGTTGGTATTCTTTGGGAAATTTATCGGGAAGATTATTTACTCTACTTACAAGTGTTGTCTAACTGGTTCTTTCAGGTTATGAACTGACTGGTTTAGCCAGAGGTGGGGAACAATTGGCTAAATTAAAGAGGAATTATGCCAAAGCAGTGGAATTACTGGTGGAACTGGCTTCACTTCAGGTCAGTAGCAGGAGAACTAGAGACCTGCTGCGGTTTGATATCTGAGAGCTGAGAGCCGAGAGGGGAAGCTTCAGGTCTTGAATCCACACGTCCTGCACTTACTGCTTTAAACTGTTTCCGTGACTTTATGTAAAAAAAAGCCAGGGATGTTTTGATTCCTTAAATGATGGCTTCTGTACCTTTGTGTCTACTTCTTACTACTAACAAAATGTGTGTGCAGTGGTATAGTTTCACTCTTGTGTAGGTGAGAACAGCAACAGTGGATACTGAATTTAAATGTAAATATAACCTAGTTTATGCATGAAAGCTATTTTTTCCCTTTTGTGACCAGTTAATGTAGATCTATGTAATAGTGCCTGATTCTTTCCCCTTGCCACTTTTATAACATTAGGCAAATTTGAAGTGACCAAATTAGAATAGCATAGAAATAGTATTAGCTCTGTGGAAATCTCACAAGAATTTTCCTGTTTGAGCAGATTGAAAAGTAGTCTTGGTTTCCAAATGTTCTCTACAAGTGCAGTCTGAGGGAAGCCAAGTGAACAGGACATGATTAGGAAGACTTCATGCTTACCTTATTTGTTCTCTTATTTTAGACTTCCTTTGTTACTTTGGATGAAGCTATTAAGATAACCAACAGGCGTGTAAATGCCATTGAACATGGTGAGTGTAAGCTGCCGTGAGGCTCTTTGTTCACCCACTTGTCCATACCTCCACATTTGTTATGTAACTGCTGGGAATCCGGCACTGATCACAAGGTGAATAAGACCTTGCCCCTGTCCACAGTGGGAAGGGCCATGAGTCAGCAGTAAAGTGTTACTAAGTGCTTTGATAGAAGTATGTTTATGATTTGGGGGTGAGTTACACAATGGAATGGGAAGTTAAAAGTTCTGAAGTGTTTTATTCATTCCTGGTTATGAATAAAGGGCAAAACTATTTTTCAAGAGCTCTAGTGTTTTCTTTAGTTCTTTCCAGTGATTCAGTAATCTTTTGAACACATTAAATATTTAACTTTAAATCCGTTTCCTGTAAGCTTTATGTCCTGCTCTTCTTGATTCCTAAAAATTTTCCCATTTGATGCATTTTTTTTTCCATCTCTTATTGTTCTAAAACTACACTTAATGTTGGCACAATACTTTCCGTTCAAAGAACTCCGTTTTCATTAAAGAAATGCTCAGTTTTAAGGTAAGAAAGGAATAGATTTTAAACAGCACAGAACTTATTTTGGTCTTTTGGTGTTAAAGATGAGGTTATCTCATTTTTCAAAACTCCACACACATTTCCTGGCTGGTTGCTAGTGCCAGGCTTTGTCAGTGGAATTGCAAGCAAAACAAAATGGGTAAGGTTATAAATCATTCCAACTCTTCAGTGAGTTCAGTTTTTAGAAGCAGATAGGCAAATTGTATGTAAAATAGCACCTTATGACTACTGTAAAACTCTACAACTTAGTGCATTCTCTTTGCTTGATGATCTACTTTTTCTCTTAATTTTTTTTTTTTAAGAGTGCGAGTTGGAAAGAGGGGCAGAGGGAGAGAGAGAATCCCAAGCAGGCTCCATGCTAAGCATGGACCCTGACATGGGGCTTGATCTCCTGACCCTGGTATCCCTGATGATTTACTTTTTAACAGTGGATTGGTGTTCTGTTTAAACTAGCATCTGTGGTTCAGTGTTACATATTCATATAAATCCAGTATATTCAGTGTTGTGTATATTGTGATTCAGTGTTCTTGGTCTATAGAAAGGACACTAGAAAGGTATATACCAAAATATTTACAGTAGTTATTTTACGGTGGTTGGATTATACTTTATTTTTTTTGTTTTCCAACTTTCCTGTATTAAATGTACATTAATTTTACAATTAGAAAAAGTATCCATTATACAGATGAGCACTGGCAGTTTGAAAAAAGGTTTGAAGTTCTCATATATATGTATACATATATATATATACACACGTATCTATTTTTTTAAACCCTAGTCATCATTCCCCGGATCGAACGTACCCTTGCTTATATCATCACAGAGCTGGATGAGAGAGAGCGAGAAGAGTTCTATAGGTTTGTTGGAATTGGTCATTTTTTTGTTTTCATATTCCAAAGGCTAGATTTTCTCAGAGACATGTTGGCTTACGTTCTTTAGAATTAGCACAGCCTGTATTTTATTGTGATAAATGAGAAGCAAGACCTAATATTGACATAGGGCTATGGAGACTAATGTATGCTGAGTTTTGCATATACTTAAAACATGGCACTCTAGAAAGTTAGGCCCTTAGGAGAAACTATTGATAGACTTGATTATTCTTTAAAATGAAATCCTAATTTAGATCGGGTGTCTCCCACATAAAAAGAAACTGGAATTAATCAGTTAACATTTATGTATTGCATAGTGAACATGCTCCAGGAGAAAGTATAAAGTACTGGGGGACATTATGTAATCAGATAAATGACACCATTAGAGGATTAGCACAGTCCTCAGAAATGATGCATCTACCTGAGTTGGTTATGAACAGTTAGGCCTTGTAGGGACAGCAGATCCTCAATAGGTATAGTACACGGGTCAGTGTGCCAGCTTCCGAGAAGTGGGAGACAGGTGAAGGCAAGTATTCAGGAAGGATGTGGCCTTCTTGGATCTTGAGTAGCATCTCAGTATGATTTATAATCTTAATTATAAGAGGTTATTGTGTTTCTGTCCTTCAATGACATTCAGGGTTGTAGTGATCCAGATTGAATGATCCAAAATTTTATTAAATGTCTGAATGCTCAAACGCTGTTCCATTATTAAGGGGCGGATTTCAAAGTTTATTCAGTCTGGGATAGGAACTTTTGAAGTCTGTTACTAGCTTAAAATGTCTATGTTCTACCTCAGATACTTT
The DNA here is from genome assembly GCF_028018385.1 of Neofelis nebulosa. Taxonomy (NCBI): domain Eukaryota; kingdom Metazoa; phylum Chordata; class Mammalia; order Carnivora; family Felidae; genus Neofelis; species Neofelis nebulosa. The sequence goes on along the minus strand of NC_080788.1, from coordinate 114,304,426 downwards.
AAAAATGGGTTATAAATCACTAGAAATGAAAGTTTTGTTCTAGTTTGTAAATGTTATTGTTACAAAACTAGAAGAAATCACATCTACTTAGAACTGAAACCATGTTCAGAAAATCCCCTCCTTGTTTTACAGGTTAAAGAAAATCCAAGAGAAGAAAAAGATTCTCAAGGAAAAATCAGAGAAGGACTTGGAACAGCGGAGGGCAGCTGGAGAGGTGATGGAGCCTGCTAATCTTTTGGCTGAAGAGAAGGATGAGGATCTTTTGTTTGAATAGTTTCCTGCTCTGGTTCTTTCATAAGCCCTAACATGGCACCATTTTAATTCACGGTGTGTGTAGGTTTGGTATGTGTGGCTATTTATTTTTTGGCCTAAGAATTTCACTGGTGGTAACATTTCCCGGGATGTTGGTTATGGGGCTGCCTTTGCAAAATCCTAATTCAGCAACCATTTATATCATGTGAGATTTGGAGACCTTGCCCAGGAACCTGTAGAATTTACTCTGCAGAAATGGTACCCTATTCTGTTTACATCTGTTACAAGTGCTCTGCTTACCAAGCATATTAGGAAATTCCCCTTAGGAAACAGCAGTGGCCTCAGGCCAGCTGTCACTGTAGCACCCTTTGTTCCTACCTGCTCCCTGAGATTGCTGCAGCCATCCTTGTGTTACCGTGGTACTTGTCTCAAGCTTTATGAAACTTTCACTATTTTTCCTTGCATGACAGGTCTCTGTCTTGTCTGTCATGGGAGTTCTGCCAATTTTAGTGTGACTATGGTGTAAACAGTAAAATGATTTAAAAATGAGTTGTTCCTTTATTTAAGAAATTTACTGCTAAAATCAGTCACGTTCTGCTCAGATTGGCATATGGGATTGTTACCTAAAGTGTTTTCTCTGCAGACATGCAGGAGGTGGATAGCCTCCCTTTATCCCCTCTTCATATGAAGTGCTTTACTGATAAACTTACTGAGAGGACTGTTGAATTTTGGGGTACTCATAAATATTAGTGAGTTAAGGGGGGTCATTAATATTTTCTCATCTAAGAAAAAATACCTTGTTTCTTACTCTCAGGTGGTAACTTTTTATCTTCTAAACTGTAACAACTTGCTGTCTTCCACATAGGAAGATGAGGCATTTGAGTGGCTCTGTTAGAAGCAGACTGAGGTTTTTGGTGCTGTTTGATTTGGTGTGAGCCATCCATGATTACTCAGGCTTTCTTGTACCCACTGTCTGAGGCGACTGGCTGTGGGAGAGTTTTTACTGAAATTGTTAACACTAGGCTTATGAGTATTGTATTTAACTCCACTGATAGCACAGCCAAGGCTTTTTAAAGTACCAAGTAATCTTGCAAACATTTAATACCTGCTATAAAATAATCTTAGTTGTGTGCCAACTGTTTTAAGTGTTTTATTTATCTTGTCACAACAACCATAAAGAGATACTTACTTTAACGCCACTTTTCACAGAAGAAAACTTTGAGGCACAAGGAGCTTCAGTAATTGGTCCTAGGCCAAAAAGCTAGAAGTAGTGAATCTAGGCAGTCAGCCGTTAGTGTTTTGATACCTTTAACCTCTATCCTTTTTTGCCTCCCCTAGATTTAAAACTTTGGGTAAAGGTAAGACACAAGGCTTGTGCTGGAGGAGCTGAGTTTTAGGAAATCCTGTTACATTGAATCTGAGCTTTTATTCTGTAAGTAACTTTGATAATGATTGGAAAACCAGTGAGTGAGTTCCTGAGCTTTGAAAATAGGTAACATTGACCTGCTTACATTTAATCCTCCCACTACCGGAGTAAGGTGTAAATCCTATCCTCTCCATTTTGCAGATGAGAAAACTGAAGCTTTGTCAGGTCAAATAGCAGAGCTGGCATGGAGGCATTGGTTCTTAAGCAGTATGTACTGCCTCTCTAGGAGGCAAAAGTTAGCTTGAAGTGTACTTATAGAGAGCCAGGTTACTTAATAGTTTTTCATTTAGGTAAAATTAGTGTTCACCTTAAAGCACTGAGGCCAGAGAAGAACCTAGATTTTTCCCATGGCTTCTTAAAACTCCATTTTTTATTGGCCTTGGCCAAACTCCCTACACAACTTCAGATGACTTTATAGTTTTAGCATACTGATCAACTAGAAATTGTGAACAGTTTGTGTGGGGTGATGTGATCCATAGGGGAAGGGAATGATCAAGAATGGAAAGCCAGCTGGGTAGCAGGTATGTATATGTGTGACACTTTTTGTTGGTATGATTTGCTTCTTCTGGGAGATCTAGAGAGGTAGAGTAGAAAAGGGAGAAGTGAATGTGGTCTACTCGAGGCTAGGGTGGGAGTTAACCATGTCCTACAATCCTTGGCTGCATAGAAGTGGAATTTGCCTATTATATGATTAAGTTCACAATGTTAAGCTGTCTTTAATTTTTTAAAACCAGGAGACAGAACCTACATCTGTACCAATAGGGGGCACTCCCCGCCATTAAGAATACATGAAAAGGTATTGGACGTTTCACCCAGAGAATCCAGTGAACTTTATGGCAAAAAGTTGAAGACAGGGTGGTTACATGAGTTGAAACCTTGAATAGTGGACATAAACACAACTTACTCAGTGGTTTTATTTGAAATATAATTTTACTTTTGTTTTTACAAGACAGTGTGCAGTAGGACAACTCAAAATAAGAGTGCAGATACAAGATAAGAGTACAAAGGAGGATTAACAATAGATGTCAAGAATGGTTACCTTTTATTAAGGCTAAATCCCTGGTTTATATTTTCCATACACATTCACAAAATTACATTCAAATTATTCCTTATCAATATTCCTTAGGCCATAAGGAAAAAAAAATCCAGACATTACATTTTTCATATAAAGCAAATCTGAATTAGTGTTAAATACTGTTTTCCTTTCCAGTTGTTGTGACTTATGAAAATTTAGCAAAGGAAGAGATTTCCTTATTTGAACTAATATGCATTTTTTTAGCTATTGATACCATTCTGTAAGTGGATAAGACCTCTCTCACACTGGAGTCGCCAATCAGAACCACAAGGGACAGGAAATGAACTGTGGCCAGAGCAGTTGGACAACTGGGTGTATAGCAAGGTTTTTTGTTTTTTTAAGGAAGTCAAAAACAACTAAGTTTTCACTTTGTGTAGGGGGATGCTGTGTTGAATATCAACACAATACATCCATGTTACTGGGACTGAAAAAAGTTTGTGATGTGAACATTTCTATCCCTCTACCAGTGCTAATGAGATCTATAGGCCTTCACTGACCCTCAAAAAGTATACTTTGACATGGCATGTGCCTTGGTAGGAGATTTGCTTTTAAAGCCTGCAGGCTTAGGAACTGGTACAAGAGCTACTTAAACTGCCACCATTTTAGATGCTAGGGCTGAAAACAGTTTTATGAAAAGCAGCTCAAAAAACTCCACTGTCTACCATAGACTACTTTCGCCTAAGGAATGAAAGGTAAACTGGAGAACTGAAGAGTTAAGTGCTAATATTCCTTGGTTTTCACTGCCCGAAGCTGGAGTGTTTCAGACCTGAAAAATAGTATGTGTGGCATTCCTTCCCTTAACCCAGGAATGTTACTTTCAAGATAACCTTTCCTTAGGAAGAATTTCCACATAAGACACATTGCAGCCAACTTCAAGGCCATGCAAATTTGAACAGAGAACGGCAACATAAACTATCTACATTTGTTCAAATAAAATTATACAGAAATCAAATACATACACGACACCAAGAAAAACACCTTAAAAACAATTGCTTATGTTAAATTAAGTGACAACTCCATGTTATTCCAGTGTTTAGCTTTGGGAACAGGAAATGCTGTAGCTAAAGTCATCATAAAAATAAAATCAAGACATTCACATTTGAGGTCATTTGACACACATCACACCATCCCTAAAGGCTTGAAAAGACTACAAAATAACTTTCCATGCCAATTACAGAAGTTAAAATTTAAAGCTACAGCTATAGAGATAGTATGAAAATCCCATTAGCTTAAACATTTATGGTGTAGCAAGCTGCTGCATTCTGGTCATAAGAGGCAGAACGTGATAGGATAAAAATCTGTTTCTATATGCTTAAACCCCCCCCCCCCCAAGTTCTTTTCCTATAATGTTCAAATGACTTTCAGGTCATCCTTTCCTTGTGATCTCAAAGTCAATTGTTCTAGCATTTCCCCTTGGATATAATTTTATTCCAATGCTGAGTGTTATCAATAACCATTTGTCAATCTATTAAACATCAGTATACAGTACAGCAGCTATATTCATCACAGAATTCCAGTTTATTACCTATATGGCATAGTCCTCAAATTCTACTGTGCTCATGTATAAAAATGCAAAAACTGTCGAATGTGCTGTCTTCTCATGTATATGAAAAACTACTTGCATCATGAGGAAGAAACGATCAACAGTTTATGACCATCTGCCATTCATAAGTGTAACTTATACATTCTATTGTACTATACAGATTAAAGAAAGCAAGGTTATAGAATCAGTTGTGACAGTTTTAAAAAGATCAGCATATGCTGTGTAAGTTTAACTAGATCAGAATCTGTTGAGTGTGCAGTGAAATCTGATCCACAAAGTAGCTAAAAAACTGATGTTTCTAACGGAATGTTTTAAGAATTAAAAGACACACAAATGAATTCAAGCCTAACAGAGTAGTTTGAGACCAAAGTGGCACCATTTTTCTTACTTTTCAGGAAAACACATTTTTTAAAGTATCTCTACACCCAGTGTGGTGCTCCAGAGATCAACAGTCTCATGCTCCACCAACTGAGCCAGCTAGGAATCCCCAGGCAACGATTTCTGATGACAAAACCAGCCTTCTAACCAAATACTGTCTTGCCCAGTGCACAGAAGCACAGTCCCCATCCCCCTAATTCCCACAAAGTCCTTTAACTGTTAAATAGCATCAATATTTACAACTATGCGAGATAATGGCCCGTTGGGTATAGTCCCACAAGTTTTTCATGGAACTAGGGCCAGGCAGAAAAGATTTAGTTAGGTGAAAACAGAATTAAAGTTTTTACATGGATAAAATGGAACTGGTCTGTTGAAAGCTTCCATTTAGAATCCCCAAAGGAGCCAAGAACCTCTGAAGCCATGTTTACAGAATAATAACCGCTATGAACAAATTGCCTAAGGGGATTTTCTTCTCCCTAGTTTGAGATCAAAGAATAGCTTATTTGGCCTTCCACCTGTACTCAGGGTCTTGCTGAAGTATCAAGGCTATCTTCCTAGTGGTAGGCTGCCAGATCAGGTCCAATCACGCCACAGAACGGATGTTTCCCTCACCTGAGCCAAGTGGATGGCACCCACTGAGGTTCAGTATCGAGTTTGTTAATTAACCTAAGCAATTCTTGATAGGCTTTATCAAGATCTGAATTCACAATTGCCGTGTCAAAGTAGTGCCCATTGTTCTGCTCCATCTCTCTAGTCTTCTCTATGATTTCTCTCAATTCTTCAGGCTGTAAAAAGAAGACAAAAACTGAGGTAATTCCGTTAACAAAATAGACGAGTCAGAGAGGACTCAAGAACAAAAAAATGACCTTATATTGCCTGCTGTCTCAATATATGCAACTTCAGGAGCTGCTCCTCAACCCTGTCTTGGCCTCAGTGATTTCCTTTGCTCTGGCATCAATTAGGACTCATACTGAATCATTTGGAACGCAACATAATCTGTTTTTACTGTTACTCAGGTTTTCAAATATTTCTGTCTTACCCACTAGACTAGGGGCTTCAAGAGCAAAGACTGTTACTTTGAATTCCCTACAGACCTTCCTTTTCAAGCATTTTAGGGCATTATAAACTTTCCCTAAAAAATAACATCTTTTGTAATAGAGCGAACCCTTCTGGTTGAAGCAAGGCTGGTAGGACCCAAAATGCCATCTACTCTTGGCTTTATAAAGAGCCACTGCCCTTTATATCTGTTCGGCAGGGTAAATAAACATCAAGGGAAAAGAAAAGGATCAACAGAGTGGATACTTTCTATGAAAACATTGGTCAACCCAAGATTTAATAATCTAATGTTTTGGGGGAATTACTTGCCTTTAAACTGCTTCTCTATTTTCAGTACACAAAGGAGGTCTTTAAAGATGCAAAAGAAGTATCCTAAGAAGAGTTTCAGAAATGATACAGAGTAGGCTACTTTAAAATACTCGGTAAAGGAAACAGCTGTTTCATATAGATGAGCCTTAGAGATAAAGCTAGGTGCAAAACTTCTTCAGAATCCTCTGGATTACCAGGCACATGTGTTCAAGAAAGTAAAACAGCACCCAGATCACCCCTTGTCAATGAAGAGAACTAATTAAACTCAAGTCCAAATGTCTCAGATATAAAAGACACACCAATACTACATTGGACACTCAATGCAAAACAACTTCTATCATTCAACTGGTTGAACTTCTGTAACAGTAGGAAAACCTATTAGAAATATGACAGCTCTGGCTTGTCCTGCAGCAGTTTCTTGTGTGGCTCTCTAATTTTCATTCTGGAATGTTGTGCATCTGGCTGTGGTACACAGAATCCTTTGTTTCCTAGGGGATTCTACTACACCATGATAACTAAATACACTGTAACATTCTTGCTAAAACTTATTCTACTCAAATCTCAGTATTATTGAAAGAACATTCCAGAACTCAAAACAGAATCTAAATTTTGTGGTGCTAGAGTTGAAATGTAAAACCCTACATCTTACGAAGGTTCACATGAACAATCCATCTGTTTTTTCTTTATCAAATTTAAGACATTATTTTGTCCTGTGCCAAAATGGCATCTACCATTTGGTACTTTTAATTTCCTCTTATTTTTCAAATAACAATTTAAGATGAAACAAAATGTTTTTGCTCAAAAAGTTTTGGACTGAAAAAACTGGCATAGGAGTTTAGCCCTCTCAGACCCCCATTCTAGCAGGAATTCAGAGTACAATCAGATTAACTGATTATTTACATTCTGCATCCAGGGAGGAACACCATCACTTTCCTGACTGGTCCATGTGGACTTGTTTTTGCTCAATACTTCTATCGTATGAGTGATAAAAAGCACTACTAGAAATACCAAAGGAGATAAAACATAAGTGGAATAAAAAGGCAATCAGATACACCACCCTCTATACATTCTAACCATTACATTTATGGAACATGCACACACAACTGATGCTGGGTCATAAAAATAAGGCTCAAACATTTTTGAAAGGCTACAATGTTCTTGGACCATAATGGAATTACAAATCAATAAAGTATTTTTTTAAATCTCCAAATTGGTGAAAATTACATTCTTCTAAATAACCCATGTATTAAAGAAGAAAAGGACAAAGGGAATTAGTATTTCTGACAAGATGATAATGGAAAAATTACTTCAAAATTTGTAGGATGCCATTAAGGAACTGTTTAAAGGGAAATTTATTAACTGCCTATTAGAAAAGAAAGATTTTAAAATCTAAGTTTTCTTCAGGAAACTAGAGCAAGTGCAAATTAAAGCCAAAGTAAGTATAAGTTAATGAAATAAGAGACAGACAATAAAGAAAATTAACAAAGACAAAAGGCCTCTCTGTTCTTTTTCTAAAGTGTTTGGTTATTCAATTTCCATATAAACTTTAAAGTCATCTTTTCAAAAAAAATTTTTTTTCATGTTTACTTTTGAGAGAGAGAGTGTGTGAGCAGGAGAGGGGCAGAGAAAGAGGAAGACACAGAATCCGAAGCAGGCTCTAGGCTCTGAGTTGTCAGCACAGAGCCCAATTCAGGGCTTGAACCCACAAACCGTGAGATCATGACCTGAGCCAAAGTCGGATGCTTAACCAACTGAGCCACCCAGGTGCCCCTGAAATCATCTTTTCAATTTCACAGAAACATCTGGGATTTTCTTTTTTGATAACACTTTTCTTGAGATACAATTCATTTATAATTCACCCATTTTAAAATGAATGATTCAATCATTTTTAGTATAGTCACAGAGTTCTGCAATCAACAGCACAATTTTAGAATATTTTCAATCATTCTCCCACCCCAGCCAAAAAATCCATACCCCTAGGCAGCCACTCTCCATTGTCTCCCAACCCCCAGCCCTAGGCAACCACTAATCTACTTTAGGTCCCTATAGGTTTGCCATAAAATGTAATCATACAACATGTAGTCTTTTGTGACTGGCTTCTCTCACTTATAATGTTTTCGAGGTTCATCCATGATGCACCATGTAGGAATACTTCATTCCTTTTTCTGACTTTTTTGAAACTTCTAATAAAACTGCAGTAATCAAGACAGTGTGTAATTAGCATAAATACAGCATGGAGTCCAGAAATAATCCTACCCCACTCTCCACTACATATTTGGCCAGGTTATTTTTTAAAAGCATGCCAATTGAATTCAATGGGAAAAAGGACGGTCTTTTTCAAGAAATGATGCTAGAGCAACTGAACATCCACATGTGATTAAAAAAAATAATAAAAACAAAAACCACCAAACCAACACCATCCTTACTTCATACTAAAACAAAGACATTTTAGAGATTGTAGACCTAAGAGTAAAAGCCAAATACAAGAAAGCTATTATAAGAAAACATAGGATAAAATCTTTATAATCTTGGAAGTAGGCAAATATTTTCAGACAGTATGCAAAAATCATTAAAAGAAAAATGAAAAAGTGTGCTTCTTTAAAATTAAAAATATTTTGAGAAAATATTTCCAGAATATATAAAAAAAAATTTACAACTCACTAAAACCACCAATTTAAAAAATAAGACATTTCACAAAAGAATATACTTAAATAACCACATGAAAAAATACTATCATTAGTCATCAGGAAAATGCAAATGAAAACCTTAATGATACTTCACACTTATTAGAATGGCAAAAGTTGTTGACAAACCAACAAAAGCGAAAGCTGGTAAGGATGTGAAGCAAATGGAACCAAAGTGGGAGCAAGTGGAACCAAACTGTTTTAAAACAGCTTTACAACTTTATACAGTTAAAATATACACTCACCATTTGATCCAGCAATTCGAAAAACCCCAAAAACACCCACGTCCACCAAAAGACTGAATATTTCGAGCTGCTTTAATCCCACCAGCTCAAAATTGGAAACAACCCAAATGGTTTTTAACTGATGAATGAACCAACTGTGATATATTTAGCTCATGGTATACGACTCAGCAATATGTAGGTATGAACTGTTAGATGCAACACTGATAAATCTCAGTAACACTATGCTAATCAAAAGCCAGATGCAAACTTAAATATACACTATGGTTCCACTTAAATGAACTGCTAGAACAGACAAATCCACAGTCACAGAAAGGAAATTAGTGGTTGCCTAGGGAAGAATGGAGGGGTATTAACTTCAGAGAAGCATGGGGGCACCTGGGTAGCTCAAGTAAAAATCTCGTGGTTGTGGGATGGAGCCCCACATTGGGCTCTATGCTGAGCATGGAGCCTGCTTGGGATTCTGTCTCTCTCCCACCCCTTCTCTTTCAGAATAATAAACTTTTTTATTTTTAATTTATATAAAGAAGCAGGAGAGAATTTTCTAAAGTGATGAAAATGTTCTAAATCTTGACTGGCATGGCAGTGACACAGCTATACATTTTGCCAAAACTCACTGAATTATACAGGTAAAATATATAAAGTAATTTCAATAAATTTTTAAAAATCAGAAATTTCTCATTAGAAAATCAAGCATACTGTAAACTAGTAAAACATCTTGGTCCTGATTAAGTTCTTCATTTAAAAATATGTATAATTGGTATCATTCTAGACCTTACTCAATTTGGGATAGCTAATTCAAAATAAATAATAGGATAAATAATCCCATAAGAGCACTCCAGACCACCAACCCAAAGAAGGTTGCCTAACATGTTCTGGAATGGTATACAGATAGCCCTTCGCACAATACTGAATCCTTGGAGAAGAAAAAACTAACAAAAAAGTTAAGTGTGCACATTAGAAAATTGAAAAATTAGGCTGAACAAGTAGGATGAAGTCCACTCTCGTCCTTAATATCCAGCCTTTTTCTTAAACAACCATGGTATTTCTTCTGGTCTACCAAAGTAATTACTGGCACTAAGTTTCATAGAGTATCAGTTTTGTTTTCTTTATTGTGACCCCCTCAAGAACAGCCAGTGACCTTGTCTCATTTTTTTGGGTATCATCTCAAGTGCTAAGAACAACAGATACTTTGACTCTATTAATTAATGAACTTAACAATTATGTTGCAAAAACTGAAAAAAGGGTGAAACACTACTTTAACCAGATAGCCTACTTTAACCAGATTGCCTAAAGAAAGCAACCAGAATTACGCTCATCATGTAGGATGAGAAAGTCCTTGATTGTCTATAGCCTAAGACACTGAAAAATATGACCTTCAAGTATAGATTGAATAAGAAACATAAGCAGACCGAGAACAGGAAAAGATATTATCTTGGGGAGGAAGAAAGAGGGCTGGTGGCTATGGTGTATAGCCAAGAATCAGGAAAGGAGTGATGTTATGCTTTTAATGACTTTTTTTTTTTAATAAATGTTAAAAAAAATTTTTTTTCAATATATGAAGTTTATTGTCAAATTGGTTTCCATACAACACCCAGTGCTCATCCCAAAAGGTGCCCTCCTCAATACCCATCAACCACCCTCCCCTGTCTCCCACCCCCCATCAACCCTCAGTTTGTTCTAAAAAATATGGAATGCTTCACGAATTTGTGTGTCATCCTTGCGCAAGGGCCATGCTAATCTTCTCTGTATCGTTCCAATTTTACTATATGTGCTGCCGAAGCGAGCACGCTTTTAGTGACTTTTAAGGATCTTATAAAAAAGTGTGACGATGTGTGTTTATGGTTTGTTTGTTTTTTGAAAGAGGGCACAAGTGAGTGAAGAGCAGAGAGGGAGAGACAGAGAGAAAGAGAGAGAAGCGGGCTCGCCAGCGGCTTGTGTTTTTTACCTGAAGCAGGACACAAGCTCATCTGACATGGGACTCGCACTCACCAACTATGAGATCATGACCTGAGCTCAAGTCATATGCTTAATGACTGAGCCACCCAGGCACCCTGTTTATGGTTTTTAAGGAGATTTAGAGAGAACAAATGAAATGAGGAGACCTAAATGATTCCTCTGTAAAACAGAAATATTTAAGATATCTGGGGCATCTGAGTGGCTCATCAGTAGAGCATTTGACTTTGGTTCAGGTCATGATCTCATGGTTCCCTGAGTTTGAGCCCCCCATCAGGCTCTCTACTGTCAGCACAGAGCCCGCTTTGGATCTTCTGTCCCCCTTCTTTTTGTCCCTCCCCCACTCACACACCCTCTCTCTCAAAAATAAGCATTAAAAAAAAGTGGGGGGTGGGGAGTGCCTGGGTGGCTCAGCTGGTTAAGTGTCCAACTCTTGGTTTCAGCTGAGGTCATGATCTCACACAACTTGTGGGTTCGAGCCCTGTGTCAGGCTCTGTGCTGACAGCGTGGGGCCTGCCTGGGATTCTGTATCCCTGTCTCTCTCTGCCCCTCCACCCTCATGCTCACTCACTTTCTCTCAGAAATAAACATTAAAAAAAAAAAAAATTAGAAAAATTTTTTTTAAAAATCAGCAAAAAACAAGGGAAAATACTTGTTACTTTGATATAGTAAGTCACTTGACAGTTTTCATTTCACATATTTAAACAAAGTCAATGCTTTCTGATTAAGTACATCAGTATAATTTTGTTATTAACAATGTTTAGTAAAATGTGAACTACCTCAACCATGTCCAGCATCTAAAATAATTAAAAAAAAATTTTTCCGTTTCAGGTCATTTGAGAAGACCAAAGGGAGAAGGCAAATAGAACATAAATTTCAATGAGAAAAAAGAAGAGAAAATCAAGAGCACCCAACTCGGCTCCCCCCATATACAGAGTATCTAACAAAGAAAAGTGGGTAATCCCTAAGAATCTGCTGAGAACTTTTTTCTTTGGGGGTAGAAAGCAGGGAGGTCACATAATCTCTATTGGAAATAACAGGGACCCATGTAAAGAAGGTTAAGGAATACCAAGAGTAACCACACATTTGGGATAACAATAGAGACGGTGTGGGGAACAACAAGGGAAGTCCCTGCTTTGGAGAGCTGTCACAGTCCAGCCAGAAGCAACAACAGAAATTTTGGGAAAAGTGACAGGGCTCAAAGAATAATCAGTTTGAAAGCTCAAGCCAATGTAGCTTTTAAGCACTTGTGACATATTAGGTCATGACTCTTTCATGTTTACTTTCAGTGGAACAGTACAACATTATTACCTTTGGATTCTTGCCTTCCTTGGCCAATAATGCACGAAGTCTCTCTTGTGAAGGGGGTGCAATGAAGATAATATAAGGTTTCAAGTCTGAATTCCGGAGAGTCTTCAATGACTATTAAAAAAAAATATTTTGGATCTTTATAATAATTTTCATCATTTATTTGCTTCCCAGTAATATACTTCAAATAATAATATCATTAAAAAAAAAAAAAACATTGCCTATGAATGTTTCCAAACATCTTTGTAACAATTCACAATATTTTAAGATCCTACCATTCACTGTAAGAATACATTATGTGCCTATGCAACACACACACACAAATTAGCTTGCCCTGTTTATATATAATGAAATAAAAATGACACTGAAGGTATACAACTATGTGATGCTAAAATATCCTCTAATAAGATCACATAAAGATTATAAATAACCATATTCAAATTCCATTTTGGAGGAAGTAGAAATAAGCAGTAATGTTATTGGGTGCTGGGATCTAAATACAAGCAGAATATAAAGAAAAATTTCACACACATATATAAAAAGAAGTTCTGGAAAAGTACACCCAAGAAAAAGCAGACTGAATTAGGATATTGTGGTTTTCACCCTGCCTTTGCCACTGCATGACTGTGTGTTCCTCAACTGAAGCACACTGTCTAAACAGGGATTACAGGAACATGCTTTTTCTATCTAATAACATTATTAACACAATACACTTTAACTACCCTAAGTTCTTTGAAAAATGTTTTCACCCAATTTAACATTAAAGAATTCTGAAGGCATTTAGTGAAAGCATTTATACTTTCTTTAAAATGTTTTTAATGTTTATTTATTTTTGACAGAGAGAGACAGAGACAACAGTGTGAGCAGGGAAGGGGCAGAGAGGGAGACACAGAATCTGAAGCAGGCTCCAGGCTCTGAGCTCCAAGCTGTCAGCCCAGAGCCCGATTTGGGGCTTGAACCCAAGAACTGCAACCGCAAGATCATGACCTGACCTGAGCTGAAGTTGGACGCTTAACTGACTGAGCCACGAGGTGCCCCGCATTTATATTTTTCTTTTTTGTTTTTTTACATTTATTTTTGAGACAGAGAGAGACAGAGCACAAGTGGGGGAGGGGCAGAGAGAGAAGGAGACAGAATCCGAAGCAGGCTCCAGGCTCTGAGCTGTCAGCACAGAGCCCGACGCGGGGCTCAAACTCACAAACCATGAGATCATGACCTGAGCCGAAGTCGGGCACTTATCCGACTGAGCCACCCAGGTGCGCCCCTGTACTTTTCTTAAATCAAATGTTTATAATTGAAATAGTAGAGACTAAGTTCTTTTGTCCACTAAAAAAACAGATGACCAGTGGAAAAAATAGTATGAGAACTTTATTTACCTGTGTACGAAGACTTAAAAGACATATTTTGCCAGAGTTGATCACTTGCCGTACAGAATCTATGCTGGTTCCATACAGATTCTTCTCAAATTCACCATGTTCAATGAACTTTCCAGCTGCTATGTCTGCCTCAAATGCTTGCCGTGAAACAAAGTGGTAATCTCTACCAGCTACTTCGTGGTCTCGCCTACTCCGAGTTGTATCTAGGCAAACAAAATCAGGTAAAAATAAGGGGCATGGATCAGAGTAAAGATGGGGGATATTTCTGCTAGTCAGGAAAAATTTTAATTTTGTAATACAGAGGAAATGTAAAATGACGAACTGAGGAAATGTTAAGAGCCCATGTGTTTAACACTGACTGGTTTTATTTCTAGACTGAGAAATGAACAAAAATGTGGTTTTAGTATCTTAATAATAGTTACATTTAATTGCCGTAACACATTTTAGGCTTACACTTTAAATTGCTTCTTGCATTTAAACACTACCATTTTTTTCCTAAAGTTTATTTCCATAAGATTAGGCACTGTGTAATATTTATTCACTTACTTACCTATTTATTATTTACTTATACTATTTAATTTTAAGATACAGCATTTTTTAAACGTTTATTCATTTTTGAGAGAGACAGAGCACGAGTAGGGGAGGGGCAGAGAGGAGACACAGAATCCAAAGCAGTCTCCAGGCTCTGAGTTGTCAGCATAGAGCCCGATGTAGGGCAAGATCATGACCTGAGCCGAAGTCAGACACTTAACCAACTGAGCCACCCAGGCGCCCCTAGGTACTATAAAATCTTTAAACAGAACTTCTGTGTTCAGACATTCAGTCTACATTTCTATCTTCTGCATCAGTTTAAAAAACAGAAACTGATTCCATATTGAATAGGGAATCGTAAGAAACCCAAATTGAAATTCATTTAGAAAATAATTAGTACCACAGGAAAAATGGAAATTTCTCAATAATGACTATCTTGAGTTACATATTCTCAAAAGATTTGATTAAAACAAAGTTCCTTTTTTCTGGGCAAAACTATTTTTGATGAACTGGATGAAAAATTTCCCTCCAGTTAGGTTCTAAGATAGAAAATTGAAAAGCACAGGAAAATGAGAATGCATCCAAACTTACGAGGAACCGCAGATGCAAAGCGGTCTTTTTCCTTGTTCATGAGCCTCTGACGCAATTCATTCTGGCCACAGTTCTGTGGACCAATCAGAATGATAGGTCTTTTCCTATTTGCTGGCTGATGATAAAGTGACATTTCCTCATAAGTTAAGATCTCTTCATTGTCATAATCTTTGAAAAAGAAAAAGTTAAGCCCTTCAGATAGAATTATTGCCATGTAATAAAAATGTACTCAAATTTTCCAAAAAATTGGAGAGAAGACACTTTATTATCATTAAAAATGCTTAGCTTTTTGGATGAAGATAGTAATAACTGGGTAGGATTATATGAATATTTTCCAATGTGAATATATACTTCCCAGGATACTACGAAAATAAATCAGACAATATACTGATCCTTCTGGAAGTGTTTACTGCTCCTTACGCTTCATAGTTTGAATGTTTTAATACAATATAACTACACTCCTTCTTATGTAAAATAACTAGTTTGCAGCCAATACTCTGTCAGAGGGTGGGCACCAGGGGATAAACTAATGAGAATATTATCTGCCATTTTTGTAAAATGGACATAATACTTCACTTAGAGGGTTGGTTTAAGGATCAGACAATATATATGCTGAGCACAACACCTGGCACTGACAAACATTTACAAATAGTAGCTACAACTAATGTTATCAGAGAAAGTAGGGATACTTTTCTGTGATTATATAACTTGAAATCAGGTCATTATGTGTGCTATCCGAACTTGGAATACTAACTTGAGGTCACGATTCAAGATGTATAAATTGTGAAAGGTGGGGTAACATTCCTAAAGCCCATAACCCAGATGAAATCAGAGCTGTCAAGTGGTAAGAACAAAGGCAGGGAACTAGCAGCCTGCTATCTTCTCACTCCTGTTCTCACTCCCTGTCGGGGAAAGAGCATCAGATATATGGTCACACTTGGCTGTAAGTTCCACGGGGTCAGGCAATCATTTTAGTCTTGCCAGTGCTTTGCACAAAGTGCAGAGTAGGAACCCAAACTGTCTAGATTCGAGCTCAACTATATATGCTTTAAGAACTAAAGCAGATTTTTAATATTTGAACTTCAGTTTGTTAATCTGTAATCTCAAGGAATTTATTGTGAGACCTAAATGGATGAAAGTATCTAAAGTATATAGTTACTACTCCTAGAATAGAATGGTTATTATAAATGATAGTTATTATTGTAGAAATATAATTCCTGCCTTTTCCAAAATACTTTACACTCTGAAAAATCTGAGTTCTTCCTTCTAACATGTACAATCAGACTGTGGCAGCATTTTTATTTATAAAGACTTAGTTTATAAATCTGTAAGCTTCAGATATGCAGGTTTTCTATAATAGCTATTAGAGCTGAACCAATTTAGTATGTTTCAAAAGATGCAGAAACATACCCAAATATAGAGCAAAGGATTAAAAATTCAATAAATCTTAATTACATAGTGATTTAATTAGCATTATGGATATTTATTTTGGAAAAAAAAATTTTATTAAAGTAGACTGAATCTCTTTTAAATAGAATTTTTCAATAACCTATAATATTTTATTTTTGTGTTTAACTTATGCTACCTAAAAAAAAAACAACTCAAGATATTGAGAGAATAATAAGCCTTATAAATTGTATAAGAAGTTAAGGAGTGCCTTTGCTTTATTATTTGGCTTGTTTCTGACATGAAGCAAAGCAGGGGGAGAAAATTCTAATGCACGTTAAGGACGAATGAAGAAGGTAATGAAAAGCAGTAAATGAGGTTGGGTTTATAAAAACTGGATGTGGAAACTGCTGAACTAAGGTAGTTGGTGCCTAATAGAGAGGCAACAGCCATCACTCAGGTCCAGCAGACTGCTGTCACTTGTGAACACAAACCCTGTGTTACTAGAGCCTTTGATGTGGAGAGAAGCTACACTTAAAATTTTTTTTTAAATCTTAGTAATAAAACAAAACAAAAACACTCTCCTTTTGTGCCTGACTCAGCCAACAGGTAGCAGGCTCTGTGGAAGGGTTGTCTTGGTGACATGAGTTATTGTAAACAAAATACTCATTTGGAGGCATGTATTAATTTTGCAAAGAATTTAAGTAGGAAAAACAGGAATCTATCAAACACTACATAATGCTAAATTGTATTTTAATTTTTATGCCAGTTTTTTCTAAACTCAAAACACTGCATTACTCATAGGATTCCAAAAGAAAATAATTTCTGCTAAATGACTTTCTTAAGCACATATGTTACATTAAGAAGCAAAATAGGACTAATAGTATAACTCCCTAAAAATAGCAGTTTAATTTCTTTCAAGTGTTAGATATAGACCTCTTTGAGATGTAAATCCAGCTATCTTAGAGGAGAACTCACCATCATTTTTATTTGCATTATATAAAACCTTTTTCCTCTTCTTTTTATTCTTCTTTGCACACCATAGTTTTCCTGTTGAATAATCAGAAACAACTATAAATGTGGTACTTGTTTCCTTGAACAAAGCTATGTATTTCAAATTGAAGAACTGAAATAGTTTTCCATTGAAATTTATAAACACATATTACATTGTTCACAGAACTATTTTTCAGGGAAACAGTTACAATTTTCCATTAGTCTCACATCACAGACACTTTTTAATACTTAAATCTTGTCCTTCATTTAGAGTCCTAAGATAATCAGTTTTGCTGCTCATATCACTCTTACCATGAATACATCTTTCTTGACAGTTCTAACTGATTTAAACAGTTCAGATGGAGACCCAAGAAACCTCTCATTAATGTCAAATATTAAGTGTCCAACCTGATTTTTCTGGCTCCTTATCTTCCTCTATGGTTTGCTTCATAGCTTCCCTTTGCTGCTGAAAGCTTTTCCCTTAGTAGCAGAAAGAAAATAATTAGTATAATTAAATTAGTATAATTTAAGACAAAAGAATAGAAGGGTTTTTGTTTTTTTAATCAAGGGGATAACACCAGAAGTAACTCTTCACTTATATTCCTTTTTTTGGTTATGGTAACCTTCTTTTAATATAAACATATAAACCACAAAAGAAACAAACAGGCAACAATAATACAATACATTATAAGATGTTTCTAATATGTCAAACACTAATGTTGGACTATGATCAAATGTAAATTAGAGGGTACATTATTTAACGGTAAGACACGTATTTTAAAAAGTTCTTGTGAATTCCCCTCCGTCTCAGTCTAAGAGATGGATTGTGACAAATAGTTTTCCTTTTCACTCTTTTCCTCAACATGCAATTTTCAACAAAACTTAAAAGTTGTATTCTCTGTATTCTAGCACACAGTAATGTTTTATGACTAAAAGTATTAACTGGCCTCTTTTCAGCATTATTGTTATCAGTAATAATTACTGATATTTATACTACATTATAACTGTTTGATTCTTTGGTTCAAGGTTTCTGTGAAGAGGATCAACATTTATTTGCTTTTCAAAGAACCTTCCAGCCCTTACCTCCCTACCCACTTTCCAGTGGTTCTTAGTAATCAAACCAGTTACTATTTATTTCCCTTTCTCATATACAAACAAATGAAAAAACAAAAAATTAGACACAGAAATAACTGGATGGATTCAATCATAAGATATAAATATGTTCTAGAGATTACTGGGTTAACTCCCAAAGAATAGATCGTACTTACTTGACACAAAATTTTATCCAAAACAGAGTCTTTTTAATTTTTCAATTTAACCAACAAGTAGCATTTGGAAAAGGTTTTTCTGAGGGGAGGATCACCATAAAGTAAACTAAAATAGTAGTAGATATCATTTGTTTCCGGTGACGATTTCTTATCAGGCCCCAATTGACAGATTTTTATGCATAACACTGATGTTTTTATGAAGCATTATTTTCTGAATTTACAGGTGAGGTAGCTACACCTCAATGAAATTAAGTGATTTACTGAAGACTCAAAAGGAGCAGAATTAGGATTCAAATTCCTATCTTACTCTCCAAGACAGTGCTCTTTTCATGGTACTATGAAACCATAACATTTTATTTCCTCTTTTTTATGTTTTCCTCCCTTCAATGGAATTGACTGCTCTTTCTTCTCAATAACTAATAATGTATAATGAGATCAGTTTAATTTTAGATCATGTAGTAAAGAATCTGTGATACATATGGAAGACACCAGGCTATGTGCTGAGGGTACAAAGACATGAAACTCAGTTGAGTTGGCAGAATATATTCCCTTTTAAATCTTCCTGCCATCGTATGAGAGTATGTCAGCTATAATTATAAGCCTCCAAATGTTTAAAGTATTAAGTTTCAGCCTATCAACCAATCCTAGGACATGTTTTACTAGAATATAATATCTTATAATAGAAGATAAATAATAAACCAGTGTTAGAAAATTTAATAGTTCAATTTTTACAAAGCTTTCATTAAGCATTTACTATGTAGAAAGTACTATGTTGGATCTTGGTTCTGGATCAGTTAAAATGATCTCAAATTAAAGAAATTAATTCCAGGAGGTCACTTTACAAAATAATATGTGAACATTCACCATTTGAATTTAAGATACTACTCAATGTATTCCCTTGCATTTATTCTTCTCAATCCCTTTTTCTTCACATATACATATGTACATATATATGTTTTAATCATTTTTTTACTTCCACCTTTCAGCTACCAATGATACAAATAAATGAAAAACATTTCATTCTAAGTTTTTCCTCTTAGAATTAAGATTTTAATATAGGCAGCTTTCAAAGTTTTTGATTTTCATCTTGTTTTCAGAGATCTACCTTAAAATCAAATGTATTTTTTTTGAAAGATAAAAGTGGTTTTACTTAAAAAACTTGGACTAGAGTTCAACTTTTTAAATTTTTATATCTAGTTTTTTTTTTTGTTTGTTTGTTTCAAGCCAAGGATTCTTGGAAATCAATAAGCAAATTCCATCTATGTTGGCATAATCTGCAGAACTCAGTGTATTTCATAAGAACAAAAGCAAAACCATTAATACTGAGTCTGATACACTCAAGAAGCATTAAAGATAACCAGGTTATCTTCAGGAGCTATACAGACTGCATTCCTAGTAAAAACAAGTAAATATGGTGATGGAAAATTTTAGAGCACTAAAGTTTTAAAGTAAAAAAGAAATAAAAATAAGTATCTGATGTTAACAGATTTAGAAAAAATAAGGAGCAAAATAATTTTGATCAGTTACATATTAAAATGTTTAAAAGCATTACAGTCATGTACTTCTATGGCACATTTTTATAGTACATATGGATGTAGACTGTTGTTATGACAGCAGACATTAATGGAAGGTAGACAATATGACTTCTTAAGAAGTCTTCTAACAAAACCATCATCAAACTCAAACTAAGGTGGGTTCATTTATTTGTCCTATAAAAAAAAACCTTACAAATGATATCACTGAAATCTCCTTGGTGCATCTCTATACTTTTAGAAACTCAATACAATCAGTCAATATACTCTAGTTCTAAATATTTATGGGCTAAGGCTGGCATGATGAGAAGATATCAAATTGATATTTGGCACGAGCACTAAGTAGAACATGATGGCTGCTCAATACCGCAGGATTTCTAGAGGAACATCTCATGTCTGTTACTGTGAAGAATCAAGGGTGTAGCATCATCCCCTGAAGTTAATATAAGAAGCCCATTCCTCATTCCTTGAAATATGACTGAGTATAGACAAAATCTGTTTTCAGCTTTTGGATTTTAAAGCAGTTTGTGGCCTTCTGTGGTTTTATACACATAGACTCAACTGCATGAAAAAGTAACTACATCCGTTTTTAAAGGACATGAAAAAGCGAGTTCTTCTCTGTGAAGCCTTATATTTCAAATATTTTTTTTTTTAAGTTTATTTGTTTTTAGAAAGAGTGAACAGGGGTGAGGCAGAGAGGGAGAGAGAGAGAATCCCAAGCAGGCTCCACATTGTCAGTGGCAGAGCCTGACATGGGGCTTGATCTCACAAACTGTGAGATCATGAACTGAGCCAAAATCAAGAGCCAGATGCTTAACTGACTGAGCCACCCAGATGCCCCAAAGTGATTTTTTTTTAATTTTTAAAAAAATTTTTAAAATTTACATCCGAGTTAGTTAGCATATGGTACAACGATTTCAGGAGTAGATTCCTTAATGCCCCTTACACATTTAGCCCTTCCCCCCTCCCACAACCCTTCCAGTAACCCTCTGTTTGTTCTCCATATTTAAGTCTCTTATGTTTTGTTCCCCTCCCTGTTTTTATATTATTTTTGCTTCCCTTCCCTTTGTTCATCTGTTCTGTGTCTTAAAGTCCTCACATGAGTGAAGTCATAAGGTATTTGTCTTTCTCTAATTTCGCTTAGCATAATACCCTCTAGTTCCATCCACATAGTTGCAAATGGCAAGATTTCATTCTTTTTTATTGCCGAGTAATACTCCATTGTGTGTGTGTGTGTGTGTGTGTGTGTGTGTGTGTGTATACACACACACATACCACATCTTCTTTATCCATTCATCCATCGATGGACATTTGGGCTCTTTCCAAAATGTTCTTTTAAATATGTACTTTATACTATATTGTCTTTTTACCTGGAACAAGCCCAGCTAGAGGTTGATTATCTTCGTCCCCTTCTCTATAGGCTTGCCACCAATTTGGATCTTCTTGACTGATGACATGAAGTATATCGCCTTTTTGAAAAGATAGACCTAACTCTCGACATGGAACATAAGGGTCATCTGAGGGGTCATAGTCAAAATGAGCTTTCACATGGATCTAAAAGATAAAAAGGGTAAAAATTAAAACAACGGTAATGATGAAATGGCAACACAAAATATTCAGCATAAATATAATCAAAATGTTACAATTTTATTAGTGCAAAGCAATTATGAGTTGAAAGAAGGGAGGTTTAGTTAAGTAACTGCAGCATTTTCTCAGGCTTGTTTTCTTCAGTTAAGTTCATCACTCTGTTGATTACAAACATGTACTAGAGTACAAACAACAAACAAAAACTGTATAAAAGTATGCACAGGACTGCACTGTTAGCTGCTAACTGAGCCTGAAGTGCTAAGGGGCCTCAAAGGCTTGAGAGAAGCAAAAGGAATGTAACTGAGACCCTTTCCCCCTCTATTCCTGACCTTTGAAAACAATGACTCTGCAGTAAGGTATGTAATTTCTAAACCACTACTATCTAGAAATGTGGACTAAACCTCACCACATCTGTCACCTATGCAGGAGAGCGTCAGTTTCCCTGGTGCTGTTACCCTTCTTGAATACACTGTCAGTGCGACTGTGCCTTAAACTTCTCTCAGTGTTTCTTTTAAAAGGGATCTGTTTAGGGGGGCGCCTGGGTGGCGCAGTCGGTTAAGCGTCCGACTTTAGCCAGGTCACGATCTCGCGGTGCGTGAGTTCGAGCTCCGCGTCAGGCTCTGGGCTGATGGCTCGGAGCCTGGAGCCTGTTTCCGATTCTGTGTCTCCCTCTCTCTCTGCCCCTCCCCCGTTCAGCTCTGTCTCTCTCTGTCCCAAAAATAAATAAAAACAAACAAACAAACAAAAAAAAACGTTAAAAGGGATCTGTTTAGGTTCATAAACAATCACACCCCAAACTGCTAAAATAACCTAAATCAAGTTTATAATAAATTCCTGTGTATTCTATTTGTAAGCTTTGAAATTTAACTAGTTGTATGGTTATAATTTTTGCTAACAATTTTTCTGCATATCAAAATTGTGTTACACTTGCAGCATTAAAGGTAAGAATTCACATGAATCTTACTGAGAGCTAAGTTATTCCTATACTATTTCCTCCAATATACCTCTATAAGATGTAACAAAGTTGTCTTAATTTTAATAAAGTAAAAAGAATTAATATTAATATTCTCTTTAACTTTCCATTATAATTTTCATCCAGCCTGGTTAAGTGACATGTGACATTTCCAAAATCTGTAAGAAGTCCATTTTCATCTAATGAAATCCAGCACCTATATGCAATGAGTGTTTCTGCCCCATAGAGGTTAAACTTCAGGTTTCAGCTCAATGAGCCAAGCAACTAATTGACAGCTTAAGAATTTTATTATTCGGAGTCCTTTTCTATCCAATTGTTATTGCCTTTTACATCCTCACCATAATTGAGGCCACCTATCATAAAAATAATACTGGTCTGCTTCAAGAATTGTTTTATGAAAGTACAGTATCTTTTTTCAGCTCCTAAAACACAAAATTGAGTATTTTCAATGATGATGGATATATGAAATTTGATAAAACACTTTATAAGTGATAAAAATATATCTCTATCTATCTAACCCATGTCCCTCCATAAGGCATAACCAAGAATCCTCATGAAAGTAACAGCCTCTTTCAGAAATTATGCTTGAGGGTGTCTTAAATATTTTTATAATTTCAGAAAAATATTTTACTAACTACTATATATAGGAAATGAGAAAAATCCAACTCCCAATATAAAACTGGCAATACTGAAATAAAGCAAATGATCCAGTTAAAAATGCAGAACTTACATAGCTAGTCTGCTTTTTTTGGGGTTATCTTTTCATGCATGTACTCCGTAAGTTCAAATAGTACACAAAGTCATAAATGTATGGCTCAATGAATTCCACACAAATGAAACATACCTGTATAACCAGCATGCAAATCAAGAACGAGAATATCACCAGCACGTGAGAAGCCCTGACTCCTGTACCTTTCAGTCACTAACCACTCTATGTCCTCCAAGGGCAAACATCATCCTGATTTCTAGAAGCATAGATTAGTTTTCCCGGTATTTTGCTTCATACAAATGGAATCACAACGTACACACTCTTGGATTAAATATGGTTAAGAGACCTCTTTCATTTGGACTGTGTTCTGCTGCATTCCAGCTAGAGAGTGCCCTAAAGAGCCTTACTGTTAATGTGAAAACAGAGTTTTAACACCTTGAAAACTCTGCCAGGTAAAACCAAAAATAAATTTTAGAAAGTTATACAAAAGTAGCAGAGAATCAAAACACAGTTGAGACTTGGATTAAAGAGATTACACATACAATTTATAACCTTGGCATAAAATGTAGGATAATCTAGAAGTCCCTGTCAACCAATCTTCCAAAATCTGCTTAAATTGTTGCCTTTTTAGCCAAAGAGTCTTAGGAAACTAATTATGGAATCACAGGGATTATTTAAGGAGGTAGAGAGATTTTTGTTATCAGGCTTTTATTTTAGACATGTAGGAGATCAGACTAATTTGGTCACCTGACTGACGATTTTATCAAATAGCTTTCTGAAAGCAATACAGAGCATGTTTTCAAAGTGTTCTGCTAAGATCACTTGCCTAGAATGTTTATCAAAATACTAAATTCTTATGCCACATCTCCGACTTCGACTCTTCATTTTAACTAGGTTCCTCGGATAACTGTTACACACATGCCATTTAAAACATACCCTAGTGCCTGGGTGGCTCATTCGGTTAAGCATCCAACATCAGCTCAGGTCATGATCTCATAGTTTGTGATTCGGGCCCTGTGTTGGGCTCTGCGCTGACAGCTCAGAGCCTGGAGCCTGTTTCAGATTCTGTCTCCCTCTTTCTCTGCCCTTCCCCCACTTGTGTGCTGTCTCTCTCAAAAATAAATAAATAAGCATTTAAAAATAAATGAATGAATGAATGAAAGAAAGAGAGGAAGAAAGAAAGAAATGTACCCTAAAATCTTAGGGAACTACGACCCTAAGGGAAACTAATTAGACCACTGTGGAGGCTGTATCTAGTTCAACGACCCTTGCCAAAGTCCAACAAAATCAGCCAGAGATGCTTTTCACTCTACTCCTGCCTTGGGGTCACCCCTTGACCATTCAGATTTAGCTGGTTTGGAATGGGGCCTCTCTTTGTGTAGGCTGAGGAAGAGTACAGAGGGGAAATGCTTTGCTTATCTAGAGCTGTATACAATGTACCCTAAAATTAAGAGCAAAGCAAAAAAAAAAAAAAAAAAAAGCAAAGTTTTTTCACAACAGAGCTTGACCATTTGGTTGAGTTAAAGTCTGAGCATTGCCTTGTCATACTTTATGTGACTTCTATCCATATATTCTACCGATCAACTCTTATCAGTGCTAGAAGGTATCTCCATCCATTTTTCCTCTCCAGCTCCTTTAGTGGCTATTTTTTTTTTTTTTACCATACAAAGGAAAACAAAGCCTTTTTAAAATGGAGAGATGCTGACCCTTCTAGAAGACTCCAGGGTTTAACAATGCTGCAATGTCAGTACAACGTATCTCATGATCAAAATATTATTTGGTTTCAAAACAAAACAAAATCTTGTGTTTATATACAATTACCTTCCAGCCCAACATTTTTCTCTGGGCCTTTTCATAGTACCTGTAAACTATTCACATTCAAAGTCCTAATGATGGGGATATGGTAAAGAGATAACAATTCATCAATTTATTTACATCTTTCCTAAGGGAGTCCATGCTCCAAAATAATTTTTCTTTGTAATTTTTATTTCTGTATTTCTTATTATAGATTTATCTTGAAGTTTTGAAATTATTTGTGGAAGAGAAGAGAATGAAAGTCTATCTATCTTCCTTTAGCTTTGGCCTAAACTCTACCCCTTGCTCACACTGTAAAATTAAGGGCAGCATCAAGAAAAGCCTTTCCAGTGTGTTATAACTGTTTCCAAATTCCTCCTCCAATCCTAGATTCCTCCTCCCGATGCCCACTCAAGGATTATCTTTGTCTGCTTCCATATTTTATATGAGAAGTTTTGGGTATCTGTGGGACATCCAGAAGTTGTTCAGTAGAAGGGAGACAGAAATATGAACCTTAGAATAACAGCAAACTTAACACAGCAATTGCCCTAACTTGAAAAGGGATGTCCATCTAATATACACTGAAATTTCATAAAAATCTTAAAATTTTTAAAAATGTTTATTCTTGAGAGAGAGACAGAGAGAGCAAGAGCGAGAGCATGAACGGGGGAGAGGCAGAGAGAGAAGGAGACACAGAATCCAAAGAAGACTCCAGGCTCTGAGCTGTCAGCACAGAGCCTGATGTAGGGCTCTAACTCACAAGCCGTGAGATCATGACCTGAGCTGAAGTCGGACGCTTAACCAATT
Source organism: Neofelis nebulosa (assembly GCF_028018385.1). NCBI lineage: Eukaryota > Metazoa > Chordata > Mammalia > Carnivora > Felidae > Neofelis > Neofelis nebulosa. Next base: position 114,278,650 of record NC_080788.1, on the reverse strand, counting down.
GAGTCACCCAGGCGCCCCAGTATTCATAAAAATCTTACTGCATTATAAAATTCCAGATCCTCTTCCAAAGGAGAGAAAAAATTAAGATGAAAATTAGAGAATACATTTTATACTTCTTAACAGAAAAGTAAATACATTTGACAAAGGCAGTTCTCAACTCTAAAAACTGTGAACATCCTTAATCATTTTTTTTTAAACTGTAGAATTTCTTGCAAACACATAATACATATAAACAGACTGCTCCCCTGACCTGCTCTCCCCACAGTAAATACAACTGTAGCCCAGATCTCTCCTTAGAATTACAGACTGATACATTCAATTCTATGTACTCAGTATGTCCGCATGAATGCCCTTCAACCTGGAAAATGGACCTCTTCATTTTTCTCCCCAAATCTATTTCCTCCAGACTTCCCTTTAGTAAGCAGCACCACTATCCACTCAGTGGGTTATTCAAGCATCCTTGCTTCCTCTTTTACTCTCTGCATTCTTTACAAGGTCTTGCCATCTCTACTTCTAGAACACAACCTGATCTATTTTCTCTATTGCCACTGCTATCATCCTAGTTTAAGCCATCATCATACTTTATAATGATTTCAGTTTCCTAAGTCTCCTTGCTTCCCTTACTGGCTCTACTAATCCAATTTCCACACAGCGGCCAGATGATTTTTTTTTATGTGTATTTATTTTTGAGAGTGAGCATGAGTGGGGGTAGGGGCAAAAAGAGAGCTGAACAGAGGATCTGAAGTGGGCTCTGCACCGACAGAAGAAAGCCTGACATGGACCTCAAAGTCACAAACCATGAGATCATGACCTGAGCTGATGTAGGCCACTTAACCGAGAGTCACCCAGGCACCCCAAAAATTGTTTTTGTATTTTTTAATGTTTTATTATTTATTTAAATATATGTTTTAATGTTTATTTTTGAGAGCCAGAGACAGAGCACGAGCAGGGGAGGGGCAGAAAGAGAGAGGGAGACAGACTCTGAAGCAGGCTCCAGGCTCTGAGCTGTCAGCACAGAGCTTGACATGGGGCTCAAAATCACGAGCTGTGAGATCATGACCTGAGCCGAAGTTGGACACTTAACCGACTGAGCCACCCAGGCACCCAAGAAATGTTTTTTTTCTAATACAAATCAGATCATGATACTAGATTTAATATCCAAATTCCCTGCTGTGGCCACAGAGATCTACTTGACCTGGTCCTACATACCTCTCCAACTTCATCTCTTTGAATCCTCTCCCCACCTTTCCACTCCCCCACTTTCCTCCACCTCCAAGGATTTCCAAATACAAAGGTCTTCTGGCAATTAATAGGCCTAGCTTCATCTCTTCTTGCAGGTCTCAGCCTCATGTTGCCTCCACCCAGAGGACTTTCCTGACCACTTAATCCTATTTCTTTTTATTCTTCAGTGTTCAAGGCTGCTTATTTCCATTTTATCATTTACTACAAGCTATAGCTATTTTATATCATGTTAATTATTATCAACTCACTGCTTAGCATAGTGCCTAGTACACAAAAACAAGATTTTCACTGTAAGGAAAAAACTGGGGACCCCTAAGAATAGATTTCAATTATTAATACCATTTGGCTAGTGGCAAATTCTGTGTTTTGTATCCCTGACCTGTGATTTTTAGCATTCTCCTTTCCTAAGCCTAAAAATTCCCCTTAAACCACATCTCTCTCCTATCCTCCCATCCCAATCCCCACAAATGAAGACTTCAGTCATGCTCCCAGTCTTCTTAAAGCTGTAAGTCTTCTGTAGGCAAAAGAGACCCTATGGCAATTTAAAACACTAATGTTTTTAGTATGCTTTTATTGTACTCAGAATCCAGTATCATTATTTATATAGCTACTAAAAAGTTTTTTTTTTTTTTTTAAGGTTTATTTACTTTTGAGACAGAAAGAGAGAGAGCACACACAAAGAGGGGAAGAGCAGCGAGCGATCAAGCGAGAGAGAATCCCAAGCAGGCTCCGTTCCGTGCTATCATTGCAGAGCCTGACGTAGGGCTCGAACTCACAAACCATGAGATCATGACCTGGGCCAAAATCAAGAGTTGGATGCTTAACCAACTGAGCCACCTAGGCGTCCCAGCTACTAAGACGTTAATTCATCTATAGTTACACTTTTCTATCATGGTATTCTAATTATTTTCTTTAGATTGATAATAAACAGTAATGCAATATTTAGTGGCTTTGTGGGACATTACCTGTTATACTATACACTGTTAAAAGCATAATTTCTGGAATAAGCATAAGATTTAGTCCTTAGTCACTTATTAGTAGTGGGCTTGGGCAATTAACTTGACCTAAGTTCTAGTTTCAATGCCTGTTGAAGGGGTTAAATAAAAATACCTGTATTTTTACAGGGATGCTGTGGGCATTAAATGAGGTAAAACCTATAAAAAACAATTAGTACCATACCTGGTACTGAGTAACTAATCACAATAATAGCTAATATTTATTGGATAATCAATAATCTCTGAATTTTCTAGTACATATTCCATCACTAATAAGCATTGTGACCCCTCACATTTCAATTTATTTCTGTTAGATCAGAGCACTGGACTACATGAAAAAAGTGCCTTCATGTTCAAATATTTTATTTCTTCCTTCCGTATTATTTCAATTATATGGTAGAATAATCTAGAGTTTTGCACACTTGTCTGAGAACTCCAACTTTTTTTTTTCAAGTCAATGCAGACAGAAGGAAACTGCCATTTAAATGATGTTATGTTGGGGCACCTGGGTGGCTCAGTCGGTTAAGTTTCTGACTTCGGCTCATGACACGATCTCATGGTTCATGAGTTTGGGCCCTGTGTCAGGCTCTGTGCTGACAGCTCAGAGCCTGGAGTGTGCTTTGAATTCTGTGTCTCCCTCTCACTTCCCTCTCCAGCTTGCACTCTTTCTCAAAAATAAACAAACATTAAAAAATAAATGAATGAATGAATGATGCTGTTTCCTGGGACAAATGTGCCCATCACCCAGAAGTGAACTACAAAGGTGCCAAGACTCTTGCCCTCTGTGACTGACAGAGCAGCCACTGGTTGCTATGTGTGATGCAAAAGAAACCTAAATAAAGCAGTACTTCTGATAGAGCTGACTCCTGCCATCTGTGACGTCATAATTCAGCAAGTAAATATAGTGGGGTTGGCAGATAACTCCCATTTTCTCTTAAACACACATTTCTTCAAACATCACAAAACATACATCAGAAAGATACCTTTTGCTGCTCTTAATAGATCCTGACTTGTACCATAACAGTGGTCAATAAATTGTTTTAATTTCTTAAATTCAGCAATCTCACAGATAATTATTCTGCATATTCTCCAATAACTAAAATTATAATTTCCTATCACTGTTTGTGCAAGCTTTAATAACAGTAATTCATTTTCAGCCAGTTAGGTTTGATAAAAACTTTCTAAGAGATATGGCAATTTTGAGAGTTCTTCACAAATTAAGAAGGAAATGAAGGAAAAAAAAATACCGTACATCATCTTTTCATTTTGAAAAGCATCTCTAACATAAAGACACCTACAGATTGAAAGTAAGGGGATGGAGAACCATCTATCACGCTAATGGTAAACAAAAGAAAGCCGGAATAGCCATACTTCTATCAGACAACCTAGACTTTAAAAATAGACTGTATCAAGAGATGAAGAAGGGCATGTATATCATAATTAAGGGGTCTATCCACCAAGAAGACCTAACAATTGTAAACATTTATGTGCCAAATGTGGAAGCACCCAAATACATAAATCAATGAATCACAAACATAAAGAAACTCATCGATGAAAAGCATCTCTACCATCAAATGCTGAATCAATGTGGGGCTTAAACTCACAATCCTGAGATCAAGGTCCACATACTCTACGGACTGAGCCAGCTAGTCACCCCCAAAATACTGTATTTTAAAATGGATAAACCTTCCATCTTTTCCTTTCTCTCTGTCCCTTTATTATTTTTTTTAAAGCCCAGATAAGTAAATGCATATTCTAACCCTCCTCTGTGAAGTCTACTCAGATTGCAGAGCTACTTTTGAAATTAAGGCCTTGTTTACAGGGAAAAAGGCATAGAGAATGAGGCTGATGGAATTCAGGGACAAACTATTTCCTCATTTTTCTTCCTACAAAGCACTTTAAACAAAAGGAAGCTTGCAGATGCAACATCAACTTCAATATGTTCCATAAGGAATGAAGGGAAAACATGGAATGATAGCCAAAATATGAAGCATAACTGTGATGAAATTTTTTTTTTAATTTAACGTTTATTTATTATCGAGAGACAGACACAGAGCGTGAGCAGGGGAGGGGTAAAGAGAGGGAACACACAGAATCTGAAACAGGCTCCAGGCTCTGAGCTGTCAGCACAGAGCCTGACGCGGGGCTCGAACTCATGAACTGTGAGATCATGACCTGAGCCGAAGTCAGTCGCCCAACCGAGCCACCCAGGTGCCCCATAACTGTGATGAAATATTGACAAAAAAAATGAAACTGTGTTCTTTCAAACCATTATGCTTTTGAAGAAGTTAATAATAACAGATGCAATACACATCAGCCTTCTACATCAACTCAGCATTTTGAAGTCTGTAAATTTCCGAACAGCTTTACTGAGAAATAACTCATACATTATAAAAGTCACTACTGTACACAACTGGATACTTTTTATTAATTCAGAGTTGTACAACCATGAACAATTTTGTAACATTTTTTTATCACCTCCAAAGGAAACCTCATACTGATTAAGAATCACTCCCATGCTCTCCTAACTCTCCATTCCTACACCTAAGAATCTACTACCTCCTGTCTCTACAAATTTACCTATTCTGGACATTTCATATAAATGAACCAATATATGGCCTTTTGTGACTGGCTTCTTTCATCTAGCCTAATTTTTTCAAGTTCACCCATGTTATAGCAAGTATCAGTACTTTATTCCTTTTTACTGCCAAATAATATTCCTTTCTGAAAATGGATAGATCATATTTCATTTTCCATTCATCAGGTAGCAGACATTTGGGCTGTTTCTACTTTGTGGTTAATAAAATAATGCTGCCATGAACATTCACATACAAGTTTTTTTGAGGATGTGTTTTCAATTCTTTTGGATATGTATCTATGAGTGGAACTGTTAGGATGTATGAAGTTTGTCTTTTACCATAGCAGTTGAATAAACGTTTAACATAAAGAGCAATAGATATTCTAAAATTAAAGCTGTACATACTTTGAAAAAGCACTTTTTCCTCCTACACTAAGTATGTTTAAGTTAAATAAACCACCTATAATGACAGAAAAAGAAGTTGCAAGTCATAAAAATTCTGCAAGAAAACTATGTTTTATTTTTTACTTTTCAGAGTTTACTAACTTTGAAATATTAATATTTATGTTTATTTAAATAAGAACTGCTGAATTTACCTTTTACTTGAGTGTTAAGAAATAATTAAAGACACATTTCTAAGACTCAAAAGTAAACATATATGTACAAGTTTTTGTGTGGACATAAGTTTTCAATTCCTTAGTATACCAAATGAGACAAAAACATATCCACACAAAAAAACCTGCATAGGACTACATGGATGGAACAAGAGGGTATTATGCTAAGTGAAATCAGTCAGAGAAAGACAAGTATCATATGACTTCACTCATATGAGGAATTTAAGATACCAAACAGATGAACAAAAGGGAAGGGAAGCAAAAAGAATATAAAAACAGGGAAGAGGACAAAACATAAAAGACTGAAATATAGAGAACAAACAGAGGGTTGCGGGAGAGGGGATGTTTAAATGGGTATGGGGCATTAAGGAATCTACTCCTGAAATCATTGTTGCACCATATGCTAACTTGGATATAAATTAAACAATAAATAAATTAAAAACCAAAAACCAAAAAAAAAAAAAAAAAAAACCCCCAAAAAACCTGCACAGGGATGTTTATAGCAGCTTTACTGATAACCACCAAAACCTAGAAACAAGCAAGACAGCCTTCAGTAGGTAAGTGGATAAGCTACCGTATAACCAGACAATGGAACATTATTTGGCACTTAAAAAAAATAAATAAATAAAAAGAGCTACCAAAAGCTAAGAAAAGACATGGAGGAGACTTAAATGCTTATCACTCATGAAAACAGCCAATCTGAAGTGGCTACCTACTGTTTGATTCCTCCTATATGACATTATGGAAAAGGCAAAACTATGGAGATCAGTGGTTGCCATGGACTGGGGTTAGGAAGTGCCAATTAGGCAGAGCAAGACAATTTTTAGGGCAAACTATTCTGTATGATAAAATGATGGATACATATGAACTATACACTTGTCAAACCCATAGGATGTACAACACCAAAAGTGAATCCTGATGTTAACTATGGTCTTTGAGAAATAATGAAACCATCGATTCATCAACATAACAAGTGTTCTACCTGGTACAGGATGCTGACAGTGGAGATAATTATGTGCGTGTTGGGGCAAGAGATAGGTGAGAACTCTGTACTTGGTGTTCAATTTTGCTGTGAACATAAAGTACTCTAAAAAAAAAAAAGTTTGTCAATTAAATAAAAAAGTAAACAGTAGCCACCAGAAAATAAATAATGGGACATAAAAAAATCACTTACTACTGTTTCCTTGGCTGGAGGAGGCTTGATCTGTTGACTGGGAATCAGAACAAATGTCAGAGTACCATGCATATCAGACTGCAACAGAAAGATTAGGTTATTTAAAAACTGTCACTTACAAAAATCATTCTATGACCTTATAAGCAATATTCCCTAAACTGGACTATTCTGGATCCCCTAGAACACTTTCTAAAAAGTTGGTAAAGATGAATGCTGTTTCATAAGGAAGCACAAATTGGGCCTTTCATGAACTCCATTATAATAAGCTACTCAGGAATGGGACATTCTGCAATTCTGGTCCACCAGAGAAACTCACTTAGCTCATAAGTCTTTGGTTTTTGTATTACATTTGGTGTAAGCTTAGAAAGATTGCACAGTGAAGGATTGAAAGATACCACAGTGCTATAACAATTCTAGGTTATCTACTCTGGCACACATCAATTTTAATAAAGTATAACTTGAAATAGTAATTGTGACCAGGATTAGAAAAATGATGCAAATATACACATATTCTCACTTCCCAGATACATGGTCTCTGTCATTCATTTTATTTTTTAACTGTATGGAGTTTTACTGTCAGGTAACTATTATTTCCCAGTACACCACTGACTGCCTTGTTCAGATACCTCCAACCTGAACAGTAATCACAAATTCTAGTCCAGAGATAGCAAGGAGCTATCTCTGTGTTCAACATAGAGACAAGAGCCAATAAAACAAGGCCTAAAAACAATGACCACTGACACTGCTCTACCAAAGCAATGAATGAGTTTGGGTGAAAATAAGGACATTTTATAGATTCTTCAACAAACATCAGTAGATAAGACAGATTCTATTGTAACAACTGATATTAAATAAATAAGAATAGAAGTCTGGTTTGTGGATATATACAAAGTGATCAAATTGCCCTCAAAGACAGACTATAAAATGGCTTCCTGATTATACCAGCACTGTCCAAAAGAACTTTCTACAACGTTCTAATATGGAAGCCATTAGCTATATACTACTCTTGAACACCTGAAATGCAGCAAATATGAATGAGTAATGTAATTTTAAGTTTTACTTAAATCTAAATAACTAGCACCAGGAGCTAGTGGTTATTATGTTGGGCAGTGTACATCTATACCATTACTATTACCTAATATCATTAAGGAAACAGCAATCAGTTGAAGAGAATTAAAAAAAAAAAAAAGAACTTAAAAATGATAAGGGTATGGACTTTGTTTTATCACTATTTTCCTACTGGCTAGCACATGGTAGGCACTCAATAAATATATGTTGAAGAATTAGTTATATTGTGATTTCAGAGGCAATATACATAGTAGTAATAAAGCTTAAAAAAAAAAAATCAGTGGTAACCACCCCAAAATGAAACTCTACTAATAAGTATTACAGAAATAATTATATCATGTGAAAATTCAGTTAGAAATTGTCTAAGAATTTTTAATATTTTTAAAATATTGTATTTTGAAGTCTAATTACAAAGAAAACAGCTTTTAAGAATCTAACAGTTCTTTTTATTTTTTAACATTTATTTATTTTTAGGAGACAGAGACAGAGCATGAGAGGGGGAGGAGCAGAGAGAGAGGGAGACACAGAATCTGAAGCAGGCTCCAGGCTCTGAGCTGTCAGCACAGAGCCCGACATGGGGCTCGGGCTCACAAACCGTGAGATCATGATCTAAGCCGAAGTCGGACACTGGGTGAGCTGGGTGAGCCACCCAGGTGTCCACCTAACAGTTATTCTCCTGTATTAACTTACCAACAAGTCAAAAACCTCATTGACATCTTTCCCTCGAATTTCAATGCCATTAATCTCCAGAACTTCATCTCCTTCATGTAATAAACCACTTTTCTCTGCAGCACCTCCTTTTACTATCCGACTAATGATGACAGAATCCATCTCATTACGAACTGTAGCACCCTAAAAAAGGCAGTATGTAATTTTGAAATAGAAATGCACTTTTTTGTTAAACATTTCTTCATTAATTTTTTTTCTATTGTTAAACATTTCTTCATTAAATTTTGTTTCTATTCAACAATACTAGTTTTCAGTTATCTTGAAAAAAAAACCAAAACAACCTAACTTACACAACTAGAGTAACCATGGTAATTAGCTTTGAAAGTTCATCATTTTCCTTACATTTTGTTTCAGACACACTATGTATTCATTAGAATCAAGCAGACTTCTGAAGTATACAATAACAGAAATATGCACTTAAAAACAACGTGAAGACCTATAATCAAATTTGTTCTCTAGATTCTGGATACTATTCATGGTTATACTATATTTAGATGTACTTTGTGAACATGACTTGTAACTATAAAGTCCTTTTTTAAAATTCAAAATATGATTAAGGGATGAATAATAATCTGCTTGATTATTCAAACATTATATATTATAGCTGCAACCAATTCACATTTAAATGTATCAAACATTAGCATTCATTACATAAATTGAAAGCACAACTGAAATACATATGCTCAAAAAATGGAAATATGAAATATGGATTAAAAGCTTAAAAGCAGACAGAGTTCGTAACATTTTTCTCCTAAACTTTAAAAAAAAATGTTTTTTTAATGTTTAGTTTTGGAAGAGATAGAGGACAAGCAAGGGAGGCGCAGAGAGAGAGGGAGACCCAGAATTTGAAGCAGGCTCCAGGCTCTGAGCTGTTAGCATAGAGCCCTACTCAGGGCTCAAACCCAGGAACTGTGAGATCATGACCTGAGCTGAAGTCAGATGCTTAAATGACTGAGCCGCCCAGGTGCCCCTCTCCTAAACACTTAACATTTTCTTGTAACTTTCCCAATTTCTTTTTCTGTGGGGGGAAAAAATCTAATTACATAACTGCCCATAAGATACAGTCCCTAACTTATGTACCACACTATTCAAGATGTAATTTGAGACATTGTTTCTCTGAAAACAAAAGAAAGAAAATTGAGACAATGATAGATTTAGAAAAGAGATCGAAAAAAAAGTTTTACATGACAACATTAAAAAACAAAAAAATTAAAACATTAACATTAAAGAATACATATTTCTAAGTATATGTGGAAAATATAAGTAACTGTATTTCAAGAGATTTAATGGAATGAAAATATCAGAATTTCTAATTGTTTTTTTTTTTTTTAATTTTTTTTTCAACGTTTTTTATTTATTTTTGGGACAGAGAGAGACAGAGCATGAACGGGGGAGGGGCAGAGAGAGAGGGAGACACAGAATCGGAAACAGGCTCCAGGCTCCGAGCCATCAGCCCAGAGCCCGATGCGGGGCTTGAACTCACGGACTGCGAGATCGTGACCTGGCTGAAGTCGGACGCTTAACCAACTGCGCCACCCAGGCGCCCCTAATTATTGTTTTTTTAAAAAGCTGGGAGAATAAATGAAGCAGATAATTTGTCCTTTCTTTGTTCCTCAACAATTATTTTACAAGCTATTATTTTCATCAAATCATAGGTAAGAAAACATGAACAAATTTTTCTCAACTGAATAAGGAACATGAGCAAGAGCAAGAACATAAAAGAACTCCAGCAAGTCAACCTCAAAAAAGAAAAACTACCAGAAATGTAAAGGGGTCTTCAATTATCTGCCATATAGAAGATCTCTATGTAGAAAGGCTCTCAGATCAGAGATGTGGAACACTTACCAGTGGAATATCTCTAGCCTTTTCGATACGAACTATTTTTACAGTTTCTCTTCCATACTGGCCAATGCTTTCATAAATTCTCTCATCTGAAATGGGCTCTAGCTGCATTTCCTGCTCAGCAACCTTATCATGGGCCAATAAAAGTGCCTGTTTCAAAGAAATCCACAGCATTTACAGTAGCAGCATGATTTCTGTAGAGAGATTTTTAACCTAATCATGTAGATTAATATTCTCATTTAAACCTTTAAAAGAGGTGCTATAATTATTTATTCAGATCTGTTTCCAAAGTTTCTAACTGAAGTACATATGCAACCCTGTGTCTTTTATAGCTAAAAATAAAGATGTGTTAAGTGTAACAGGGTAACTCTCGGATGGGTTATCAAAGTCTAAAATGCTTATTAAACTTCAGGGGCAGCCAGGTGGCTCAGTTGGTTAAGCATCCAACTTCAGCTCAGGTCGTGATCTTGCAGTGTGTGAGTTCAAGTCCCACGGCAGGCTCTGTGCTGACAGCTCAGAGCCTGTAGCCTGCTTCAGATTCTGTGTCTTCCTCTCTCTCTCTCTCTCCCCCTCCCCCCATTAACGCTGTCTCTCCCTCTCTCAAGAATAAACATTAAAAAATAAAATTTAAAAAATGCTTATTAAACTTCATAAAAACAAAATCAATTTAATGGACCAACACCATAGAAAATTAAAATTTATGGAAAAATATAACCAAAAAAGGGGAAGAATTTTTTTAAATCTTTATTTTTTAGAGAGAACATGACCAGGGGAAGGGCAAAGAGGGAGGAAGAAAGAGAGAATCCCAAGGAGGCTTCCGACTGTCAGTGCAGAGCCTGACGCGGGGCTCAAAATCAGAAACCATGAGATCATGACCTGAGATAAAATCAGGAGCCGGATGCTTAACTGAATGAGCCACCCCCACCCAGGTACTCCCAAAAGGGAAGAATTTTTGTGAAAAATATAAAGTTGTTTCAAAACTAATGTGGTTAATTTTAAATATAAAAATAGATAATCCAAAAAATAAGTAACTATATAAATATCTATATCTATATTATATATCTATATATATATTTCAACATAGTAATTTATTTTGCAGTGGGAGGTGTAAATAAAACAGGCTGGACAGATAATGTTTGAGGTTCTTTCTAGCCCTAAGAGATTTTGATTCAAAGAGATTTTGAATGCTAGAAAAATCACATATATATATACATACATATGGTTCTGTTCATTTTCTACCTGAATATGTGGAGCATTCAGCAAAGCAGTTAATTCTTGTCCTTCCTTCTGGTGGATTGGCTTCAAAACAGTTTGTACCTAAGAAACAAAAGATTATTTTTCCTAGGTTACAGGAAACATCACCAGCATCTATACAAGTCTTAAAAAAAAAAAAAAAAAAAAAAAGATACAATTTAAATCAGTAAAATCTACTTATAAGAAAGGAAAGCACTATAAAGAATTATAAGAGAAAAAAGGAATGTGTTTTTTCTCAGAGTTTTCCATCTTGCTATCATTGTTAACAGTGTTTTTTATTTAAAAAAATACACTAAAGATTTTGGTATTTATGACTATGAATGAACTATTTTTTTTTTTTAATTTTTTAAATCTTTAATTTTAGAGAGAGAGTACAAGCAGGAGAGAGGGGCAGAGGGTGAGAATTTTAAGCAGGCTCCATTCTCAGTGTGGAGCCTGACGTGGGGCTTAATCCTATGACCTTGGGATCATGACCTGAGCCGAATTCAAGAGTCAGACAGCCACTCAACCCACTGAGTCACCCAGGTGTCCCAAACTGTTTGCTTCTTGGAAGTTTTTATCAATGTACTATAAAATAGACTAAAAATGATTACATAAGGGAAGAAAAATTATCTTAACAGTTACTTGCTATTTTGTAGTTTTAAAATCATATGTTTATATATTTTAAACCAGAGATGATACTTTAAAGAGTTACAGACTAACGAGATAAGCTTACATGAGAGTAATGGAACAACTACAATACCACAGGCACAGGTAATTAAAAAAGTCTCGAGGTGGAGCAATTCTTGCATTCATAGGAGAAACACTTAATTATGATGAGTTTCTTTTAGTCTTTGTTTCCTTACCTGTAAAATGGCACCTACTATTCAAAGTTTGAGATAATCCATATAAACTGCTTAGCACAGTACCTGGGCACACAGTAAAACCTTGGTCTGTGAGCACAATTCACTCAGGAAACCTGCTTGTAATCCAAAGCACTCATGTATCAAAGCAAATTTCAAGAACCATCGGCTCAGTTGTGATCATGTAATGTTTGGCATCACATTATTACTCATATTGCAAGAGACTGCCGTTTATCAAGTTAAAATTTATTAGAAATGATTGCTTGGCTTGCAAGACACTCACAGAACAAGTTACAATCCAAGGTTTTAATAATAAATTACTATTTTAATACATTTCTAGATGTGAGTTATTCATATTTTAAGATTTCTATATTAACGTTCCTACACTTAAGTATTAAAACAGTTTAACACAAGAATTATGTTTCTTAATGTTTTGATAGAGCTTGTACATAAAATCACCCAAGCATGGTGATTTTTTAAAGGTGGATTTCTGATTTCTTAATTTTAACTATTACTTGTCTACTTTTTTGGGTTATCTGTCCTTAAATCACTTTGGCAATTTATATTTCCTTAAAAGAACCATCCACTTCATAGCACTTGGACATTTAACACCATAAAGCTGTAACTGTATTATAATTTTTTAATCTCCTATGTTTGCATTCATGCTTTTTTCTTTCCTGATGTTACTGGTATTTTTTTTCTTTCGTGTAACTTGGCAAAGGATTCTCTATTTTCTTGTACTAAAACCCAGTCTCTAATTTTAAATCTACTGTTCCTTCCATTTAAATAATGTAATTCCTGGGATGCCTGTGTGGCTCAGTTGCTTAAGCGTCTGACTCTTGACTTCAGCTCGGGTCATGATCTCATCTCATGGTTCACGGGATCAAGCCCTGTGTTGGGCTCTGCACTGACAGTGCACAGCCTGCTTGAGATTCTCTTTCTCCTCCTCTCTCTGCCCCCTCCCCTGCTCGTGCTCTCTCAAAAATAAATAAACTTAAAAAAAAATTCTTACAACTCAGATCAACACTCTGATTTTTTAAGTGGTAAAAAAAACTCTGACAAGCTATTTTACAAAAGATAGGGAAACAGCCTATAAAAAAATGCCCACTATATGTTAATACAAACTAAAATGAGATACCATTACACCTCTGCCAGAATGATAAACAGGAAACAACTCAAATATCAACAGGTGAGTGGTTAAACAAATTGCGGGATATTCATACAATGGAATACTACTACTCAGCAAGACGTTACAAATACTGATAAATGCAACACATGGATAAATATGAAAAAGAAGTCAGACACAAAAGACTACATATGATCTTATTCCATTTATATGAAATGTTCAGAAAAGGCAAATTAGTAAATAAAAACAAAACTGATCAGTGAAGGCCTAGGGCCCGGGAAGTGGGAAGGAGGTGTTACTGTCTGTAATGGGCCATGAGGGAGCTTAGCGAAAGTCACGGATGCTTCTGTAACGACCACAGTGATAGATTACACAGGTGTATATCATGTGTCAAAGCATACTGAACTATACAATAAATGTACCCATTTTAAGCATATGTAAATCATAGCTCAATAAAGTTGGTTACCAAAAAAATATGTCCATAAACCCCAAAACTATGGGAAAATCTGTGTATCCCCTTTATGCTTAGTTTTACTGAAATAAGATCATACTATTTATATAATTTTATAACAGCATTTAATAACTTTTACTTGATATTAATTATAAAAACATTTTTCTATGTCATTAAATATCTTTTTCAATTCTAAAACAGAAATATAAACTTTTAGTTTTTGTTGGCTGTCACTTACAAGATCATGTCCAAGCTCCTTAGTGTTATTCTTAGCATCATCTGATTTCTGCCTCTTCTCCAGCCCTATCACCTGGCACTCCTCATGCTATAACCTTTTTTGGTCCAGCTCCAAACTGCTGCTTCCTCCCTGCATGTATCAGGCTGTCTCCCTATGATGACCGTGAATGGTCCCTATGATGCCAGCTGTCCCAGCGACCTGAATTTGCTTAGATAACATGTACTCATAAGTCTGAACAAACTTGATTTAAAATTGTTGATGGGACTAGACTGAGCCCATTATAGATGGAACTCATCTTTTTCAGCTTTGTTTGGCTATTCACAGAATGGCTGGCAAACTGCATTCAATGTTTTGACAAATTCAATAAAAGAGGACAGGAAGTCTTCCTTGATGTCTCCTTTACCTTTAGTCTCCATATAGGAACAATAGGTCCTATTAGTTTTCTATTTAAATATTTCTTCACTTCACGTTCAACTGCTACTCAAAATCTTACAGCTGGACAATTACATAGCCTCCATACTTTATGCCTCCATTCTTGACCTCACACAATTTCTAAGTTTTTTGCTTTAAACTTTTCTTTACAGTGACTTTTTCATATTAAATTTGGGAAACATAAATATCAAAATAAGAAAATTACCTATCTCTCACCACTTAAAGATAGGCTTCTTAATAATTTACTTTTTCCAATATCTCTCACATGCATGTTTGAAAAGGATGTTTGCATGTGTACAAATTATATCCATATTTTAATAGGCATCATGTTGAATATCAAACCAATGTTTTTGCTTCTGAAAGTAACTAATTCAACCTATTGAAATTAGAAACAAATTCATAGTTTCCCTGTTCTCCCACTTTATATTTCACTATTACATATACTATTATGTTTTTACTTTTTCGTTGTAGTAGCTAGTCCCTCCAGAAAAATGTTAGTACTAGAGGTGAGAGTCTGTAGATTGTCCTGTTCCAAGCTTAAAAAGCAATGTGGTGGGTATTTCACCATTAGGCAAGATGCTCCCCATTGATTTGATATTATTTATCAACTTAACAAAATGTACCTGGCTTTCTAAGAATTTTCACCACCAAGGGAAAGGTACTGAATTTATTTTCAGGTATCTTTTCTGCATCATCAAGTTGATCCTATGGTTTTCTCCTGTCATCTATTTGTGTAAGTTAATTATTTTAAAATATTTACCAACATGGATCCATTATAAGTTAAATTTAAACTTATTAATATGGCTTTCTGGCCTTCAGGATCTGGACTCCAATTTTAAGACTATATCCTACCCTTTACTCATTGTTGAACAAATATGCCAGAAACTTTCTCAGTCACTATGATCTTTGTACCCTTTGCCAATGGAATGGCTTTTCCTCTTTCTTGGACTTCCTGGTAAATTCCCAATCATCCTTCAAGATTCAGCAACTTAAATTTTCTTCAAAATTTTTGCTTCCTCCCATCACTGCCCCTTGAATCAGGTACATCTATCACATGCTCTTGGTACCTTACTCATACTGCCATCACAGTACTTCTCATTAGGTTGTAATTGATTCACTGTTCTTCCTCAGTGATAGCCTAACTCAACTTTAACTGGTCAATGGACATCTGGGTTGATTCCAGTTATTATCTGAATGCTAAAACAGTATTTGTAACTAAGCCTTTGTGTGGATACGTTTTCAGTTTTCTCAGGTATATAACCAGAAGTGGAGCTGCTGGTTCATAATATATAGGTACGTTAAACTTTAGTAGATATTGCCAAACATTTTCCAAAGTGGTAGTACCAATTTATACTCTATGAGAGTTTCGGCTGCTTCACAAGCTCACAAACATTTGATATTGCCTGTTTTTTTGTTTTTTGTTTTTTTAAGTCATTCTGGTGTCTCTGTAGTGGTATCTCATTTTAATTTGTATTTCTCTGATAGGAATGATCTGAACACCTTTTCATACTTATTGACCATTTGGATTTTTTTCTTTCTGTGTCTGTTCAAGTCCTTTGCCCACTTAAAAAAAAAAAAAAAAGAACAGTCTTTTTATTAATTTGTGAGAGTTCTTTTGGATTCAAGTTTTTGTCATATATACATTTATACATGTATACACATGTATATATCTCAATATCTCAAAATCAAATAATAAAATAAAATACTATTTCCTAGTCTGTTGTCTTACATTTTTACTGGACTAAGCAAAAAGTTCATTAAATGAAACCCAAGTTTTCAACCTTTTCTTGATAAAAGCACTTTAATGACAAAAATACTTGTTGTGGGGTTATTAATACATTTCCTATATTTTCAAAGATTTAATCTTGATTCAATATATAAATTTTATTATCTGTTATAAAATATTCAGTGTTTGACACACAAAAAACTATAAAAATACTATTTTAAAGAGCTATAAAAACAGAGAACACTTCCTAATGTTTTAAGACATTCTTTCACTATATTCCTTGAATTTTTTTAAATTTTCATTTAAAAGTGATACAACTAAAGCATGAAGTAACCTCTTCTTTTAAATACTGCATATTAAAATAGTTGGAATTATGAATGCTAAAAAGCAGAACATTAGGTATTGGATGTATGAACAGCCTAGTTATTAGTCTTATGCCATTCACAAAACCTCACCTGACCTCACTATCAATATCCAGAAATATAAAACAGAAGGGTTGAATTAGGTGACTGCTAACATTTTTCCAGCTGTAAAATAAAGGCAATGAATGAGTCCATTTAACTTTTAGAATTTTGTTTTCAGATTTAAGACTTTTCTTTGATGAGCTCTGAATATATACTTTTTTTAAATGTTATGCACTCTAAGCCAGGGCTGTCACAGGGTTGTGCACGCACAGCTACAGGAAAGTTATTTACACTGCAGTACAACCACACACATTGTGACACACTGACTAGATTCATCAGTTTGTACTCATTTTAAGAACAGTCTCAGTCCAAGATAACTATCACCCACATATCTTACCACCACCAAAGCAACACAATCCCAAGTGTTACTGAAGATACTGTAAGGATGTGAAAGTAAACGTTCAGAAAGTCTCCTTGCTATGGCACTTTTAGAACTATGAATCATGTAAATACGTTAGCTATCTTAAAACTAATTTTCAGATTAATTTTTTAAAGTCCTTTCAACCCTTTCTCTCCCAAAGCATTTACTCTTTAAGCCACTTCTAGTTCTTTGTCTCACTCAACTCCTAAAACTTTTTAAGCTATGTATGCCTCTTTTATTCCTATTTCTTTTCACCTTTTCTGTTGTCTGTGTCACTTTCTTTAATTGGAACAATTCTCATCTCTCCTGCTTATTTCATTCTCTTTCCCACCCATTGTTCCATTCAACAAACAAAGGCCCAATAAGACAGAGAAAAGAATGATTATAATTATTTATCATTCATTCCTCCCAAACCTATACAATGAAAGTTACACTGTATTTGTGAGTAAATAAAATCAAAGTAATGTCAGTTATTTTGATCTCTGCAAGGAAAGTAATTTTCAGAAAAACCATTTAAACTATAATAAGTAAAACCGCAGAGATAATTTTTTAATTAAAAATTTTAAATTTTAATTTCATATTTAATTTCAATAATGAAAGATGAGCACAAAGAATGAGTTTCAACTAGCTCTTTTAAATTCGAATGGACAGAAAACTTCCTCTCTAGGAACAGGACCTTAGGTCACACTCTCCTGCCCTGGGTAATAATAGACTTCTCTCAGTTACTCTTGTCCACTGTATGCACCTAAATAAATAAAATACATTCTGTGCTCATCTGAAAAAAATGCCTCCTAAGGTATTTTATAGGTCTGTAGTTCTGAAAGTACTACTCTTCCCCAGAGCCCATTTTCTGTCTAGTGTCTGGGTTTAATCAAATAGATTTACTTGATGGGCTTCCAGAATTATTAGTTTTCATAATATCAAAATAACTTAAAATCCTATAATGACAGAATTCTACCCCCCAAAACAGGAAATGACTTATTTATATCTTTTTAAAACCTTCAATTTATTATTTTATTTCTAGACAGAGAGAAAATCTTAAGCAGGCCCCACGCTCAAGTGTGGAGTCTGACGTGGGGCTAGATCACACAACCATGGTATCATGACCTGAGCTGAAATCAAGTCAGACACTTAACTGACTGAGCCACCCAGGTGCCCCTAAAACCTTCAGTTCAAAAGATGTTTGCAGAATACATTAACACTGAACATCAACACCAACAAACAGTAGAAACTAGAACTTCAAAGTCAGCATGTTAACAGAGAATGTCTCACTGTACATCAAAATTCAATTATTTTGGAGCTTCTATAGTTTTTAAAGAGGAAAAACTTCAAAGTATCTACAAGCAACAAATTTCAGAAGTTATATATTTATGACACCTGATTATCAGACAGAATTTTATCTCATTAGTACTCATCTCAGTTTATAATGTATAATGCTTAAAACTATACATTTATAAAAGTACTAAAACACTTCCCTTTAGTAATTTAGACAAATACTTCTCTCACTATGTAAATATAATTTTATATATAAAACTAGAACTTCTTTTCATGAAACAGAGCTCTGACTCTGAACTAAGTATGTATTTTTTTCAGGATAAAATGCATTTGGCAAATTTTTCCTAACACAATAAATTAGTAACATGTGATCAGTAGTAATTAATTCAAACAAGCCTTATATTCACATCAGTATTTTCCAATAATACTGCCTTACTATCGCTAACAATTAGCTTGTATATGTCAAGCAGATGTTCAGAATACATACCTCTTGTGCAAGATCTTGTGCATTGGAGATAAGAGGAAAAGGAGGACTGGCCTTGTTCATGTGTACTGTGACAGCGTTGTGTATCTTAAATGCATTCTGGAAATCTTTATTTTGTACGAGTTGTAAAAGCAGTGAGATATCCTCCTGGCTCTGAGAATCTACCAAAGTATGTTGGATATGTTTAAGTGAAGAAAACAAGTCTTCCACTTCTAGTAGGAGAAGGAAAAGTATCCAAAAATTAATTGTTTCTGTTTTAATTCAACATATTTTAAGATAAACTTTCTTGAACCAATAACAATTTCTCAAAAAAAAGTTCTCAAATTTCCTTGCATATATTTTTGAGTTAATTCACTGTCATTTTTAAGCAGAACTCTACAAATTATACAAAATTGAATAACATTTTTTCAAAAGTGTTTTAAGTATAAAACTAATACATATGACAAAAATAAATGAGCAGGAATACAGACATGAATAAATAAATTTAAAACCAATAGTCCCATCATCTAGAAACTTTTTTTAACATCTTAAATCAAAATAACTTAAATAACTTAAATAACAAAATAACTTAAAAGTGCTTTTTAAACAGCACTTTTTAATTATTTTCCTACATCACCAGTCTTTTAAAAACATTATATATAATTGCTCCATTACACTAAAGTTAAGCATTCAGGTTGCTTCCCTCCAATTTTTTGCTACTATACGTAATAAGCATTTCAGTACATAACAATTGCTGAATACAAATTTGCCTGAAATTCTGATGTTTTCCTAAAATAACTCCTAGAAATAGAATTTTTAAGTGAGATTCTGACCTTTTAAAGACCAAACAGCTTTCCAGGGAAGTTTTACTAATTTAATTTACATCCCATTAGCAATATTTTCCCCAATATTCAACATTACAGTTCTATAAAATCAATTTATTTAATGGAGAGGGTGAGATTTAGTAACATTTACCAGGCACTTCTTTGTGATTCATAAAACTTTTGTGAACATGAGTCTCCTAAAATTATATTGAAAGCTGTGGGCACATATTATGTGTGTGCATGCCTGTTAGTGTGCATATACAGCACATGTATTTTTCTGGGAGGGAGTTATCCCAAAATGGTTAAGAACCACAAGTTGTCTTTTCCCTGCCCCCCAATAAGGTAGATGTATGCATGTGTTTGTATACACTCTGTCACATTTGTTGGCAACAGTTTAATTTTTTCATTTGTTAGCTGTATGTATGGTAGCCTTTACTACAGAAAAATTATTTCACTGTTTCTATACTTACAAACTCCTTCTCCCAGGTCATTAAATATCTGCCTGTATTTCTTTTGGTTTCTACTTCATAATGAACTTTGACCTATCTGAAATTTACTTGGTAGAAATTTGAGGGGAAACTTTAACTTCAATTTTTTTCTTCCAAGTGGTTAACAATTATTGTAATACCATCTACTGAATAATCCTTCCTGTTCCACTGATGTATGACACCACCAAATTCTTACATATAATGATCTGTGTCTAGTCCACTGGTCTAATCAGAACCACAATATCTTATTATAGTAGCATTACAGTCTTTCCTCATATTGATAATACAAGTGCTTGCTCGTTACTTTTTCAAAAATGTCTTTTAACCATTCAAAATGAGTTACAGAATCATTTTTCAAGGTACTTCCCAGTGTCTCCCATTTCTGCAAAAAAGAAAAGTCCTATTGAGATTCCGACTGAAACTAAACCTGTATACAAGTCTGGGAAAAACTTACAGTGGATACTACCTGTCTCATACTCAGTCACATGGGAAAAACCCTCTCAGCTTAAGTCTTTTTTGTTAGTTTTCTTCATGTAAGGTTTGCAGTAAAGCTACTACTTCTTATACACGTATCTTATAACCTACTACTTAACAGTTTTTTCATAGATTCAAATAGTTCTTCAGCTGATTCCTGAGGCTCCTTATCTTTTCCCCCCAATCAAAACAGGTTTAGTCCTTATAAAATAAACAGATATGCTCTTTAGTAATCTAAAATAGCAAATAATCTAAAGCAGCAAATAATGGGGGGATAAAACTGGAGACTCAAAACTGTCAATCAGATAGGCTAAGAAGCTGTGACCCAGAGCTAAATAAAACTTAATAAACAGCTAGAATTTAACCATAGCTAAGATGGCATCTTTTTTTTTTTATGTGCATTTATTTTTGAGAGAGGGACAGAGCTCGAGAAGGGGAAGGGCAGAGAGAGAAGGAGACCTAGAATCTGAAGCAGGCTCTAGGCTTTGAGCTGTCCACACAGAGCCCGATGTGGGGCTCGAAACCATGAGTTGTGAGATCATGACCTGAGCTGAAGTTGGACACTTAACCAAATGAGCTACTCATGTGCCCCTTTAAGATGGTATCTTTAACAGTAGACAGAAAGAATACAGTAAAGGGAACTGGGAGATGTTGGTCAGAGCACAAACTTGGTTTTAAGGTGAATAAGTTCTGAGGATCTATATGATGACTATGTCAATAATACTGTATTGTGTACTTGAAATTTGCTGAGTAGATCTTAAGCATTCTCATACTACACACAGTAACTGAGGTGATGGATGTGTTAATTAACCATGTATACATCAAATTATCACATTATACACTTTGGATAAATACAATTTTACTCATCAAATATACTTCAATAAAGCTGGGGGGTGCAGAAAAAGGTTATGGACTGTCAGATTCGACCAAATTCAAAGAGGTCACCATGGAATTACTAAGAGAATAAAGAATTTCTAAGAGCATAAAGAATTCAATAGGCTTAAACTATCTTTAGAGCAAAACAGGAAAACATTTAATTAAAAAGGAAAAAGAATTACAAAACCAACAAAGTAGTTAAGATACTTGGGAGACTATCTTAGATTTCACTGGGTGGATAATGAAATTCCTGTTTTAAAATTTTAGTAATTAAGAGCTCCAACTGGCTGTTGGGGCAATGAGAAAAATCAAGGGCTTCAGATCTCACTGCTCCCTGAAATCAATACGCAACTTTATTCAGCCCAAAAGATAACCATCTATTGTCTTTTCAACCCCAAGATATTTAAACTTTTTTTTTTTTCAACGTTTTTTATTTATTTTTGGGACAGAGAGAGACAGAGCATGAACGGAGCAGGGGCAGAGAGAGAGGGAGACACAGAATCGTAAACAGGCTCCAGGCTCCGAGCCATCAGCTCAGAGCCCGACGCGGGGCTCGAACTCACGGACCACGAGATCGTGACCTGGCTGAAGTCGGACGCTTAACCGACTGCGCCACCCAGGCGCCCCATCCCCAAGATATTTAAACTTTTAAAGGCAAAGGAACTTTTGCATTAATCTCTTTTGTGTACCAAAGTCACCCATAAACAATACTGACATTGTAAAAAACAAACAAACAAACAAACCTCTATTGTTGTATCTTCCAGCTAGAATTACTGGTGTTAATTTGTTATACTGCCTTTCAGACTTTTTTTTTTTTTTTTCTTTTAAATCTGGGGCACCTGGGTGGCTCAGTTGGTTAAGCATCATGATCTCACGGCTCATGATCTCATGGCTCAGAACTGTGTGCTGACAGCTCCGAGCCTGGAGCCTGCTTCAGATTCTGTGTCTTCCTTTCTCTCTGCCCCTCTCCCACTCACACACTGTCTCTCAAAAATAAATAAAAATTACCAAAAAAATCCTGATCTAACTGTATAGGTCACAGAGTAAATGTTTTGCAATCTGATATTTTCCAATTTCTTTAGAATTCGTAAAATAAAATTACTGATCAGAAAACAACATTTAAAACTTTGATACATATTGACAAATTGCCCTCCAGACTGTTACTAATACTCCTACCAGCAACTAACTTGTGTGCTCATTCCTACAAAAGACCCAATTATAAGGATTAATTTTTTCATTGTTGATGACCTGGTTAGGAAAAAATATTATTTCTTAGCCTAGTAGTGAGACTGAATATATTTTCACAAGGTTAACAGCCATTTGTATTTCTTCTTTCATCTTTTTTCTGCTTCTCTTTTGCCTATTTTTCTATTAGAGGTTTTTTTCCTTAATGACTGGAATAAGTATCTTAAGTCTTATGCAGAACTTACTGAATGTAACTATCTTTTCTTGCTTTAACAAAACAATAATTTTAATTGAGGATATTTATGAGAATTACTAAAAGAATGTATAAATTTTTGTCCTGAGTTCTACCTCAAACACAATCAGAATCTGTGTCTTTTGTAATGATATACGAAGTATAAATATAAATACATATGTATTAAGTTTATTATAATGTACTCTTCTGGTTAAGAACCACAGATTTAAAGGCTTTATTAACCTCAGTTACTATAATATTTTAAGACATGATATACTTGGTACTAAGGTAGTCAAACCTATTTTCTTCTATACTAAATGACCTTGATTGCTATATTGAGTTTTGTGTCTGTTTTTTATAGTTATTCTATTGCTTCATTGGGAACTGGTTTCTTTTGTTGCCCTCTTCTTGCTTCTACTGTAAACACAGCATATAATTCTTATTTAGAATACTGTAAGTATAAAATAAGATACTGTAGTCATATGCCATAAAGAAAAAAAAAGAGGAAGTAAGGTAGAGTACCTCAAACTAGGAATGGCTTAATGAGAGATGCAACTTAAAATCAATGACCTTATTTCAGGAGAGAAGTTAACAGTTGAGACACTGCTCAGATAGGAAATTTTGTGGAAATAGGAAATTTTGTGGTTAGTCCAAAATGGATAGCGTAAGGAATGCAGGTTCAGAGAAAGATGAAATCTGGCCAATTTGTGCATATTGAGTTCTAAAGCCACAAAGACCACCTAGGAGAGTTTAAAATCCAAGAGAAAAATAACACTTCTCAAACTGGAAATGTCTTTCACTCAGAAGGTCAGGGACCAAGGTAAGGTCTATAGGAAGAAGAAAGCTATAAAGCATAATACAACAGAGTCCCAAACAGGCTAAAAGACCTAGTAGCTACCTACATTAAGTAATATGTTGTGGGAGAACCTAAGGATCTTATCAATGCTAGAAATATTAAAAAACTTAACTAGGCCTAAGGTTCAAGATTATTAGGCTAACATCAAGACCAATTTAAACTTGTTATTTTTCATTTTTTACAACTTCACTCACCTCTTTGAAGTCCTAGTCACATTTTTGTTTAGTAAAAACTGTCTTCATTGAAATTATCTTTTCTTAGGAACTATCTCTAGACTTATTACATTATGAATGTTGCCAGACTGAATTGAGATCACCTGCACTTAACCTCAGCTTTTAAAATTAAACATCGTCAACCATTTTTTGAAAACCTACAAATATGTATTCGGCCCATATTAGTCATTGCCATTAGTGAATAGTAAGATACAGAATATCAAATTATGTACATATACATTATTTGATTTAATGCTCATAAAAACCCTCAGAAATATTTCCCAATTAAAAAAAACAACCCCCAAACCCCCAACTAGAGACATATATAATTCAGATCAAAACTCTGGAGGATATAAAGCCATACAGTAAAAAATGGCACCCAGATAAAGAATCCATTTCTTCAACTTAAAAAAAAATTTTTTTTAATGTTTATTTTGGAGAGAGGGAGAGAGAGCGCAAGGGGCAGAAAGAGACAGAGACACAGAAACCAAAGTAGGCTTCAGGCTCTGAGCTGTCAAGCACAGAGCCCAACACGGGGCTTGAACTCACAGACTGCGAGATCATGACCTGAGCCAAACCAGGAGCCCCATTTCTTCAATTTCTAAGGCAGTACTTTTTCTGCCACACCAAAGAAATAAAAAAAGATAATTTTTTCCCTAGATTCTAGGGCTTGATTAGGTTATCTGTTTTGGAACAACTGTCCTGAAATGTCTTTTTGCCCAATACAGCAGCATGTAATGCACATAGGTCAGTAATCAGAGGAGCTCATACATTTTAGCTATCTTACCATGTATCTTTAGAAGGAATTTCCTCTAGTTAACTCTTTGTGAATGTTCATACATATAATGCATATAATGCATGTGTTTTACTTGCCCTACAAATGCTACTTTTATAATATTATGCAGGAAAGCTGCTCAAAGTACTCTTATCCTTCCAATCCAAGTTTCCATTAAAAATGTTTAGTGAACAAGTAGAACAGCTTAAATTAGCACTCAGGGAGTTTTTAAACTTCATTAAATATATGTAGATTGACAAGAAGATATGGACTAAAACTACACACAGTTGAAACAAATGAATATTTAAGAGAAAATAATAAGTAATAGAACTCAATGATGAAATCAGTCGGTTTTTTTTTAAAGTTTATCAATTTAAAAGACATTAAAAATGATGCTGCCTCTGTCCAGTAAGTTTTAAAATCACATAGGAAGCAACAAATACCTACAGCTTTAGTCTTAAAATATGGATCATGATAAATGAAATGGGTTCACGGTCTTTACTCAGTTCTTTACTAGAAAATTCTCAATGCAATTTTGACAAAGCGTCTTTGATATTAAAGATTACGTCTAATGAAAAATTATTGCGGGTAACATCAACTCAGGGATTCTCACTTTGACACATATTCACATTTTAAGTCTTCATATAAAAATTCTTAATTTCAAAGGTCACAGTAGTTAATTGTAGGTTAAAAAAAACCCTTTGTTCCTCTATTGTACATCTTTAAAAGCACTTTACAAATACATATCATTTAAGAACAGTTAATTTTCTATACAGTTAAAGAAATGTTCCATTGTCTGATGGAAGCTGTATCTGTTTACTTAAAGCAAATAAAAAGCCACCTAAGTTCTTCAACATTCTGTACAATTCCAGAAGGAATTTTAAAAATCCAACTGGATGCAACTAAATCATTTGTCAAATATGTACCCTCTTCTGTAATTATCAATGAAGATAAACAATAAAGAGAGGACAGAATCCAGAGAACAGAGACTCCCTCCCCCACTCCCATAAACAGCGAGACAGACAAAGGGGAGACACAAGGAGAAGCCGCATGGACAGAAAAATAGATAAATGGAGAATCACAGGGTTAGTGAGAAAGAATGACATCGGTGCAGAGTGGGGAGTGGACAAAGAAGAGAATACTGTAGCAGAGAGATAACCACAATAAGGCAGGATAGAGGGAGGACAGAAAAGGGAGTGCAGAGGAGAAGGCAAAGGCAGGTATAGGAAATCTGGGTTTGATGATAAATTCTAGTCTGCTACAGCTTCCCTACAAGAAAGTTCTTTATCTAACTTAAATTCTTTGTCCCACAGTTAGATCTATTTCTTCTCACTTGATGTTTAGTAGAAATTGTTTTAAGTTTCCATCATGTTCTCTAATGTTTCTTGTAACACTTAAATCAATTATTTATGTTAAGATTAACATAAATCAAAAATTTATGTTAATTTATCTAAAAGAAAAATTACTTACATTTGGCATTGGAATAAAATTAATCAGATAAATACAAACATACACATAAATCCACAAATTCACCCCCTGAACCCTCTCCTTTCCCCTCAGTCCTCTGCTAGTAGCCTAAAATGTGAAAGAGTGAAGATTTAAAATAGGCAACAGAAAGCAATCACCCAGAGTTGCTCTAACTGAAATTCTATCTTTGAACACCAAGACTCTAGGCAGCCATATGGGAGAACTTTTTGGCTTTAAGGGTAAACAATAAAATTACCCAAAGAAGCTAAGGAATCTCCATCTCTGGAGAAGTTTTGAAGTAATGGTGATAACCCTGGATTAGCTCTGCTTATTTATTTTTACTTATGTTATCATTTACCCCACACAAAAACAGTTTCTAGAGATCTATTCTAGCATTAAGATTCTTACATGTCATTGCTTAAATAATACAGATTCTTTTAACCTATCCTCAGAAATTTCTAGATTTCAACCAACTTTTTGACTTTTTTCTGAAACTTTTTAAGATTTCTTTTCTCCTAAACTGTACAAACTGAATATTCAGATGAAGACCTTAATATTTCTGAGTAGGAGGAAACTGTATCAGCTGCAGTGTATCTATCGCTGAATCAAAATTAGAACATTCATTCAGGAAATCTTTGCTTAAATAGAGGTAGACTTCTTTTTTCTTTCCAAATTTAAGAATACAAAGTTCAGATCTTTGAATTCTGGTTGTCAGTGGACTAAGTCAAAATAATTTTTTTAAATGTTTATTTATTGAGAGAGAGAAACAGAGAGAGCACACGCGAGCAGGGAAGGGGCAGAGAGAGAGGAAGACAGAATCTGAAGCAGGCTCCAGGCTCTGAGCTGTCAGCACAGAGCCTGACAACACAGGGCTCGAACCCACGAGCAGCAAGTTCATGATCTGAGCCAAAGTCTGACACTTAACCAACTAAGACACCCAGGCGCCCCAGTCAAAATTAACTTTTTAAAAAATAATCAGGGGCGCCTGGGTGGCTCAGTAGGTTAAGCGTCTGACTTTGGCTCAGGTCTTATCTCGCAGTGCGTTGAGTTTGAGATGTGCATCGGGCTCTGTGCAGACAGCTCAGAGCCTGGAGCCTGCTTCAGATTCTGTGTCTCCCTCTCTCTCTCTCTGCCCCTCCCTGACTCCTGCTTGCTTGCTCTCTCTCAAAAATAAGTAAACATTAAAAAAAATTAAAAAATAATCAGAAGCTCATGAAAGATCCTGAACAATATTCATTAACAAATTGGGTTACAAATTAAAAACAAATACCAGTTAAGTATATAGGCCAAAAATAGTTAAGAGAGCACAGCAAAAATTTTACCCCTAAATACGGTAAGACAATGAAAAACTGTTACTGAAGCCCCAGATGTGGGATGAGAATACGTGGGTCCTAGTTACTGCTAGATCACTAAATAGCTGCATTATATGTCACTGGACAACCCATCTCAAGTCTATGGGCCTTTCTATAAAATGGGTGGGTTTGACTAGGATAGTATTTCTCAAACTTTGCTGCCAATCCATTAAAAAGTGTACATATTTGATTTCAACCCAGCATATTCATACCTATTTGAAATATAAGATTTATAAATACTCATGTGAAATATACTTTAATATTTTCTATTTTATTCTAGTTCTTTAAAAATTACTGATTGATAGGATGGCTAGAATTAAAAGACACATAATACAAACAGAAGCAATGATGTCGCTTAAACTGGAACCCTCAATACACTGCTGGTGAGAATGTAAAACAGTGCAGATACTGTGGAAGGTAAGGCAGTTCCTCAATAACTTGAACACAGAATTACCATATAACCCGGCAATTCCACTCCTAGGTGTATACCAAGAATTAAAAACAGGTGTTCAAACAGAAACTTGTACAGGAATATTCATAACACTATTCACAACAGCCAAAAGGTGGAAACAACCCGTTCCATCATCAGATGAATGGATAAACAGAATGTGGCATATATCCATACAATGGACTATTATCCAGCCATTAAAAAGGAATGAAGTACTAGTTTGTGTTATAACATGATGAATCCTGAAAATATTATGCTATGTAAAAATAAGCTAGTCACAAAAGGCGACATATTATATGACTGAGTTATAGGAAATTTCCAGAATAAACAAATCTACAGACAGAAAGTAGATTAGGGCTGTTGGGAGAAGACTAGGGAGTGACCGCTAATGGGTACAGTTTCTTTTTGGCGATTATGGAAACACTCTGAAATTACACAGTGGTGATGGTTGCACAATTTTGTGAATATACTAAAAACTCAGGAATTACACAGTTTAAAAGAGTGAACTTTATGGTATATGAGTATCTTAATAAATTTGTTATTTTAAAAAATAAAATGAAAATTTACCAGTTAAGATCAACAAATTAATTTCACAGACTAGAAAGTTAAAGGATCTCTGGTGGTTTCTAATTCTTACACAAGTTAAGTTTTAGGGAGGCAAATCAAAAGAGACTCTTAAATACAGAGAACAAACTGAGGGTTGCTGGAGGGGAGGTGGATGGGGAGATAGGCTAAATGGGTGATGGGCATTATGGAGGGTACTTGTTGAGATGAACACTGGGTGCTATATGTAAATGATGAATCACTGGGTTCTACTCCTGAAACCAATGCTACACTGTATGCTAACTAACTTGAATTAAAAAGACAAAGTTAAATTTCAGTCAAACCTTCAGTGTGCCACATATGTATTTACATTTTTTCACTTGGTCCTCAAGAAAATCCAGAAACTGTAGTGGAGGCTCAGAAAAGTAACCTGTCTAGTGTCAACAGCAATTAAATGAAGATAAGTATTAAACTCTACATCTTGCTCCAGACACCCCTTTCCAATACTCAGTGATGTGAACATATCATGACATAATGATACAAGTCTTTGTAAGAGGAGAAAAAGCTAAAATCTACTAATTTTTTAAAAGTTTTATTTATTTGGGAGAGAGAGAGCACGAGTGTGCACATAGGGGCAGGAAAGGGGCAGAGAGGTAGAGAATCCCAAGCAGGCTCCACACTGTCAATGTGGAGCCTGATACAGGGCTCAATCCCACAAACTGTGAGATCATGACCTGAGCTGAAATCAAGAGTGGGACACTTAACCAACTGAGCCACCCA
The DNA here is from genome assembly GCF_028018385.1 of Neofelis nebulosa. Taxonomy (NCBI): domain Eukaryota; kingdom Metazoa; phylum Chordata; class Mammalia; order Carnivora; family Felidae; genus Neofelis; species Neofelis nebulosa. The sequence continues at coordinate 114,249,264 of NC_080788.1, read as the reverse complement.
GGTGTCACTTAATAGGTAAAATGAAGTTTTTGATGCATTGTATCAAAGACTGGTAACAGTTAGTTATTTTTCAGTAGAATGATGCTTATTTAACCACCAAACATTACATGTCTATCCACATATCCTAATGAATTTTCTATTCTTTATGGTTAGATTAGCTCTAATTTTAGCAATCTGAACACATGAGAATGTGTTGGGTTCAAATAGACCCAACATGTTAAACATTAAATCTAGTACCAATAAGTCTAATCATGTCACTCAAAGAAAAAAAAAGTTCCTCAAAGAATGGCTAAAAGAGCTTGGTAATATCTACCGCAGCTGAGCAAAAATTTAATAATAATTAGCTTCTCAGAAGTAGGCTGAACTCAAGGTTTATTGGCACTGGAAGTTTGTTTGTTGGCTTTAAGTAAATGTTGCTAAAAGCCAATCTTTAAAAAAGCTTATCACAATCTAACAAAGTTCTAGTATATCCCATGGTCAGTCAGAAGCCAAATAACATCAGAAAGAAATGTAGAAGAGATATTTTACTTTGTAACAACAAACACAGGAATACTATTGGCTTTATAGCTGAATATTCAGACATGTGGCAAAAATATGCAGATACTAATCAAAACTGAAACATGCTATTATTAATATAATGAAATATTTTACTCATCCTTAGTTTTCTGCCCCTTGGCGTATCTTTTATCTTCATACTAACAACATTTGGTGTGAATTAGCCCCTCTTCACAAATCTCAAGGGTCTCCTTATTAACCACAAAACAGCTCACCATGGGTGTGTTAGGGTGTGTGGGTGTGCCTTTCCTAAGGTCTCTTCATATGTGATAGATGACTTTATTCCCTCTAAATATTCTACTGTATTTACTTGTCTACAACCTTGGCCAAAAATTACTTCTATGTGAATACAAAAACAAAAAAAAAAAACTAGTGGCACCTGTAAATTACAGGTATCTGAAAATGATTCTACTGTACTTCATTCTACTCTAACCTGCTTTCTGTTATTTTCTCAGGATTTCTCTCACAAAGTAGTTTGTTTTGCTTATGAAGAGAACAATCAGATTTTATTTGTAGCAAAGCAAGTTTTAATAGCTCATCTCAATCTTAAGGAAATCTTCCCTAATATATCAAAATTCTTATAATTTATAATATTAATATTGATCATTTATTTGAAATTAAATTCCCACATCACTATTTTCTAATTTTCAGTAAGATTCTGACTGCTTCTAAACAAGAAAATTCAGTTCATCCTTTTGGAATATTTTCTATTAATTCCATCCCTGCACTTTCATTATTATACAGTGTCTTATTTATAAATCCTTTCATTAAAAACCACTATCAGACAACTAAGTTATCAACTTTTCCAATCATGTTTTCAATTCTTAAAATAGTATTTTCTCTACTCACAGATAAATGATGATGTGTCACTGGAAACTGAGGGCTCCCTCTCAAAGATATAAATTAGCTGTTCAATTCTGAAAATAGTATTTTCTCTACTCACAGATAAATGATGATGTATCACTGGAAACTGAGGGTTCCCTCTCAAAGAAATAAACTGGTTGTCCCATCCTTCCCTCATTTAAAACAAGGTGGTTGTTTCTGGCTGAAAAAGGCTGAGAAGGTGCCTCCTGGCATGTGTTTATTAATCAAAATATTGGCAGGGAGACACATAAAACTTTAAGGGAGTACTTCTGTTGTAGTTTGATGAGTTAGCAAATTATGCACAGGAAAAAATGTTTGGTACAAAGCTATTACACTTCATTTTAAAATGAAAAATTAAAATTTAATATATTCAAAAACTGAAACTTTAACTAAATAGCAATAACTCTATAACTTACACTAACTTTTCATGTTTCCTAGAATTAACACATTTGTGTTGAGTCTATTAACACTAAATTTACTACTTATTTCTCAAAATGTTAAATATTTTCTCCTAGTCAAGAACTGAATTACAGATACCTGGTACTACATTTTGAACTACTTTAAAATATGTGAAACAGTGGGTTTATTTATTTTTTTTTGTAAATTTTTTTAAATATCTATTTTTTTTTAATTTTTTTTTTCAACGTTTTTTATTTATTTTTGGGACAGAGAGAGACAGAGCATGAACGGGGGAGGGGCAGAGAGAGAGGGAGACACAGAATCGGAAACAGGCTCCAGGCTCCGAGCCATCAGCCCAGAGCCTGACGCGGGGCTCGAACTCACGGACCGCGAGATCGTGACCTGGCTGAAGTCGGACGCTTAACCGACTGCGCCACCCAGGCGCCCCAATATCTATTTATTTTTGAGAGAGACAGAGTGCAAGCAGGGGAGGGTCAGAGAGAGAGGGAGACACAGAATCTGAAGCAGGCTCCAGGCTCCGAGCTATCAGCACAGAGCCCAACGCGGGGCTTGAACCCAATGCCCATGAACCCAAGAACCGTGAGATCATGACCTGAGCCGAAGTCGGACGCTCAACCGACTGAGACACCTGGGTGCCCCACATGTATTTGTTTCTTTACTGAGATTACATGAATATTACCTATTAGATGGACAATTATGCCTGATCTACCTAAAGCAAATGGACAAATACTTTAATCTTAAAGAAATTTAAACAAAAAAAGGAAAAACCAATCCAGGCTTAGGCTGGATATATTACAATGTAATACAATGTAAATGTATATTCCCAATATATTCTCAATGTAAATATTCTCCGATTCATAGAGAATACATACCAGAATATTTTAATAAAAAATAATGGGATTGGTGTGCAGGAAGGGAGGGCAGTAAGTTCAATGATCACATATTCTAAGTTTGGAAACATACATCTAATGTCAATCTCTCTTGTAGATTCAGAATGCCTATTAGTACTCTAAAGGATCTAAAGAAAGTCCTATAATAAGAGGTTTAATTTATTTAACCCACTGTTGTCAAAATTTATTTGGTCACAGAATTCTGTTTTGTTTACCTCTATTAATATCTCATACCATTAGTTTTTTGGTTTTTTCACAGAATGGAATTTGGAAATTCTGACCATGTTTTATGTGTATGATGCCATCTGAACAGCTCCAGTTCTTCTTACTGGCAGTCATTAAAGAAAATCAAATAGATTATAAGCTACAGATGTTAATTTTATTACTATTTTACAAACTATAAGGAAATCAGAAATTCAAAATCTGAAAACTGCTTTTCAGTAATTTTGACATAAAAGTTTGAAATAAAGGAGTTTCAAGGCTATGTTAGGCTACATGTAGAAATTTTTAATTTGAAGATTATATCTAAAAACCATGTTGCAGTGACTGAATGTTTAAGCCATGTGCTTTAGCTCTATGTAACTAAAAGTAAACAATCCCTCTTTCTTCCTGTACACATTTATGTTAAGGCAAGAGAAACAAAGTAAAACATTTTCCATAATTCTGCTGTATTTACTTACCTAATATTTTCACAGCATAATGAGGACTTTCTAAGACAATTCCTTCCTCTGTATCAAATATAGGGTTATCTATTCCAGTCTTTGGAGGAATTTGGGCTAGTTTCTTAAGTCTCATGGAAGAATTAAGGTCAAGTTCTTGTTTTTTCCCTTCTTCCTCTCGCCTACGCCTCATGTCTTCCTGTTGTTGCCGAATACGTTCCAATTGTGCACTTCGACGTACTGGCATCATCCTGGTGCCCAAATCTCCGGGGCAGTCAACAGCCATCTCTCGATGCTTCTGATGTTCCTCTGGTGATGCAAGATCAACATTTTTTACTTCGCTGTCTGATTCCTCAGTAACATGCCCATTCATATGGGATGTTGTCATGGTTATCTATAAAAACCTGTACCACTTTTTATAAATCAATTTCTCCTATAAAGCCAATCTCTTGATTCTGTAGTATAAAATCCATGTTACTTCAAAAAAAACAAAAAACAAAAAACTTCTCACATCACATAATAATGCTATGAAATGTATCCATGAAGGAAATCTAAGGGGAAAAATGGGGGGAAAAAAGTGTAAGAGTTACAATATAAAAACAGATTTTACACAGCACACTTCCAATCTATGCACAATACAGTAGCTCATAAGTGTACATTTGGCTATACATATTAAATACTTTCTTTTCATTTTACAGATAATGCTGAGGAAATCAAATATTTTAAAAAATCCTCTCCCAGGAATTTGAAGCATACCATTTTTTATAGCTGAGGAAAATCACGTATTGCAAAATTTAGCAAAGCGGGAAAGTAAGAAAGTTTTAGGTACTAGTGTAATAGAGAATAGGTTGCTTAAGGTATAAAGATGTTTTAGTCATCTCTGTATAGTTGTACTATACTATATACTATACTGTACATCTTTGTACAGTACTTTATACTCAATTAATACACAAGATTGAAATAACTTCCTAGTTAACTGCTAAAGAAACTGGCATATAGCAAACGATATTAGTGGCTCACTTGAGATTAAGGCAGTATTATGGAGGACAATTAACTTTTAGGAGTTCATGAGATGCAGGAGATACCTAATGAAAAAGAAACTTTTAATTAGCAGCTAAGGCATCTATAGGATAAAACCACACTAAGTGAAAAAATATATGTGGGTTATCAGTAGTCACAACCAGTCAACATTAAAAAAAGAATTAAAAGTTAATTTTTTACAAAGATTCATTCAGAGAAAATGGTAGTATCTGTCACTGCTCAAAAAAACTTTAAAGTCACACTGTACAGCAAATAAGAATATATAAGACTTTGGGGCACCTGGGTGGCTCAGTCAGTTGAGCATCTGACTTTGGCTCAGATCATGATCTCATAGTTCATGGGTTCAAGCCCCACGTCAGGCTCTTTGCTGACAGCTCAGAGCCGGGAGCCTGCTTCAGATTCTGTGTCTCCGTCTCTCTCTGTTCCTCTCACTCGCACTCTCTCTCAAAAATAAATAAAGATTAAAAAAAAAAAGAAGAAGATATAGGACTTATAGACCAGAAAACTGAATTTTAATTGACTCTGCCACTTCCTCTAACTTTAAGACTTAAGACTAGTCAGTTTCTCTCTCTGAACCTTAGATTCCTTTGGAAAATTTATTCATAGGATTATTCTGAGTTTTAAATGAGATAGTGTATGTAAGTTTTAAAACTAAAGAATATATATGTATACTAATTCTTAGTATTAATTTGATTCTCTTATTTTAAAAATCCTTCAACATATTTTTTATTTTTATTTTTTATTTTTAGAGAGAGAGATAGCTGGAGATGGGGAGAGGGGCAAAGGGAGAAAGAGAATCTTAAGCAGGCTCCACACTCAGTGCAGAGACTGACACAAGGCGATTTGATCCCATGACCCTGGAATCATTACCTGGGCTGCAATCAAGAGTCGGACACTCAACCAACTGAGTCACCCAGGTGCCCCTCCTTCAACATACTTTAGACAAGAAAAATATTTCATGGATGACACTGGCTTTTCATCAAGCTATTTCTTAGGCATAAATAGGCAGACTGTTTATATATGTGTAAACCCACACATTAAATCTAATTAGTCTTCTCTGCTCAAGATTTTAAAAATATTTACAATAATAAATCTGCTTCCTCCTTGAGTTGAACATCACTTCAGTAAATAGATTGGTTAGAGGACATGCCGACTCAGCAAAAGCAGAGTTTTCAGATAATATTCCTAAATGCCAGCCAATCTTCTGTCCAACAAACACCTTGTCACAGACTTCTTAAACCTACCTAGACTATGAGGTAAACCACTAGACCAACAAGCAGGAGACCAGATGCAAGCTACATAAGTCACCAGAATTACATTTTCACAAGAATTTTGGTAGACTTTTCTGTCTTATATCCAAATTTTAACTTCTCTCTTTATAATTATGTGACTTACATATAAACATCTTATAATTAGATTGCCTTCTTTTTCATTAAAATGAGAACTATCAGAATTACGTTAGGCTATTTTATTTCCTTATGTATTTATTTATTTTGAGACAGAGAAAGCATGACCAGGGCACAGACAGAGAGAAAGGAAGAGAAAGAATCCCAAGCAGGCTCCGTGCTCTCAGCACAGAGCCCAATGTAGGGCTCAAACCCATGAATCATGAGATCATGACAGGAGCCAAAATCAAAAATCAGATGCCTAACCAACTGAGCCACCCAGGCACCCCACATTAGGCTATTCTTAAGTTTTATATATTGATTATATGTAATGCAAATTCAGCTTATTTAAGTTCTCATTACACCTAAGCAGAAATTTATGTGGGAGTTACTGTAGTGCTATACTTAATTTTGATTTTAAAAATCTAGGAGTATGCATATTTCCAGAAAAATAAAAGTCTGAACTCGTCCTCTAATTATAATATTTACTGGATATTAAAAATCAAATTTAATAATGAATAATGTAATTTTTGCCTTAATGGTATTCTACAAAATTATGATCTGAAATTACAACTCTCAGCATAAAAATTGTAAGGCTGTGTCCATATTCACCATAACAGATCATCAGGGAGGGGGTGATTATAGCTCATGCAAGAGAGACTGGGCCAGGTGATCTGGGTCAGGGTTTTCATGCTTGGACTATTAGCATACTTGTCTTTTTCAATCTAATCTTTTACTCTTAGAAGAATTTCTGCAACCTGATATTAATCCATTTAAAATTCCATTTTGGTCATTTCCCTTGGAGTGTTCATTCTACTGGGAGAGAGAGCAAAGAAAATGAATGATTATTCTTCCCCAGTTTGTTTCTCCTCATTAGATTCTAAATTCATTAAAGACAGGAGTCTGGTCTTATTTTTATACTCCCTAGTGCTTACCACAACGCATATCATAAAGAGAATGCCCAGTAAATACCTGTTCAAGTAACAATGTCAGAAATTCAGAGGACCGCACAGACCACAGACTCTAAAACTTAGTATATGGTAAGGAGTCACAGCCAATACGCAAAACATAAGGATACATTTCTTTGAGCAACATTTCAAAGAGCAACAAAAAACTGGCCAGATAGAAGAGTCTGTTTCAGGGGTGCCTGTGTGGCTCAGTTGGTGGAGCGTCCAACTTCGGTTCAGGTCATGATCTTGCAGTTTGTGGGTTCAAGCCCCACAAGCTCTGTGCTCAGAGTCTGGAGCCTGCTTTGAATTCTTTGTCTCCCTCTCTCTCTGCCCCTCCTCTACTCACGTGCTCTCTCTCAAAAATAAACATAAAAAAAATCTTTAAAAGAAGAGTCTGTTCCAAGCAGAGGGAATCACATGACCAATAAGAATGAAGAGTATGAAAATATGGCATTTGCAGAAAATAGAATGCAATAGTCTGGATGTGACAATGAGAGCATATCATACATGAGTAATGATAAAACTGCAAAGGCAAGCAGGGGGCCAGACAGAGAATTTAAGAGCTAAAGACTTTGATCTTTATCCTTAAAGTAGTAAGAACTATTATAGGATTTAAAGCAGAGCTGAAATGATCACATTCGCTTTTTCAGAAATATCACTCTGGTAGAAGTGTACAAGACTGAAGGGTGGTAATGAGACCAGTTTGAAGGCAACTGTGAGAAATGGGGTACTGAATTAAGAAAGTGATGAAGAAAAGTTATATTAAAAAAAATATATAGGTTATAGAATTGCTAAAAATTGGTGTCTTTATTTCATATAGCCAAAAGAGTCAAGAAAGAGAAGAGGAGAAGAAAGAAGTAGTAATAGCAACAGTAGCAGTAGCAGTAGTAGTAGTAACAATGACAACTTTAACATTTACTGAGCACTTACATGCTGGAGAATATTGCAAACACTTTACCCAGTATTCATTCATTTAGTAATCCTCATTACTACTCTAAATACAGTTCCAAATATGCCTATTTTGTAGATGAGGAAGTAGGTCTTGAAGATAAAATGGAGAAATAAAAAAGAGGCCATATGAACAAAAAGACTGGAAGATAAAAGGTGTGGGAAAAGTACAAATAAGGCTAGTTGAACTAAAGCAGTCAGCTTGTACAAGAGAATAGTGGCTAGAAAGTTTGCTTGGGTCCAACTTAAGGAAGGTCTTAAATAAAGTCCTTAATTCTCAAGACAGTAAGAAAGCCATCAAAGATTTAGAAAAGAGTGATTCATACATAAATATAAATAAGCATTTATTCTTGGCTAGGTACTACATACAGGTATACAGATAGGATTCCTGACCATTAGCCTATCTACCAAAAGGTCCTCAGGGATCTAGAAATTAATGCGTCCAGAGTTATACTCATTCTTTCCCTTTAATCCCCTCATATTCTCTTTAATCCTCCTCTTCTACTCTCAATTTTAATTAATGCCATTATACCTACCCAGTTACCCAAGACAACATAATGGTTAGGAAAACACGCTCCAGAATCAGACTACTTAGGATCTAATCCTTTCCTACTCTCCTTTTAATATTTTTTAATTTTTTTAAATTTATTTTTGAGAGAGAGAGAGAGACAGGGTGCGAGCAGGGGAGGGGCACAGAGCCTGAAGCAGGATCCAGGCTCTGAGCTGTCAGCACAGAGTCTGATGCAGAGCTTGAACCCAGGAACTGTGAGATCATGACCTGAGCCTAAGTCAGATGTTTAACAAACTGAGCCACCCAGGTGCCCTGCCTAGTCTCCTTTCAAAAGTCTCAAATACACCCTCGTCCAAATTTCTAGGCCTCCCCAAACTGGTTATATGCCTGCTCTGGAATCCCACAATTCCTATCACATCTCTGATCAAACTAGACTACAGCTATTTGTATCTCTGTCTGCCCCATCAGACTAGAAGCATTTCAAGGTCAGGTACCACACTGACTCATCTCTAGATCCATGATATTGCCCAGCATAGGGGCCAAGCAAACAGGAAGGCTTCAGAATAGGAACCCAAGCAGTGTTGACTCCAGGACAACTATCTTTGAGTTAGTAGGTGGCAAATATCATTAAGATGGAGAATACAGGAGAAGAATTAGATAGAAGAGGACAGAAATTGAAGAGTAATATGGGTTTAGTTTTGGACACATTAATTTCAAGGTGATTGCACTGTCTTATTCACCTAGTAAGGGATATCTAATAAGGAATAAATGCTTATTTCAGTATTTGAGCAAATCACTCCTCTGTTCAATACCTCTGATGGCTTTCATATTGCCTACAGAACAGAGTCCCAACTCACAAGGTAAATCCAAACTTTCTAACTATCTTTCACTACTTTTCCTGCATAAACCTTCTAAGTTAGCTTCCTTTTTATGCCTATCCCTTATCTTTTTTCTTCCTGCCCAAGTGCCTTATGAAATAAGAAATAGGATATGCTTCTCCTTTCATCTCCTGCCTTCATGATCTACCTCAACCCCCATTTCCTTTAAGAAACCTTTCTAGACCACCTCAATTAAATAATGATCTCATCAAACAACACTCCAAAAGACTTTGTAATGCTCACAAGTTAATTCATGAGGGCCATGAATGTTTCAAAAGTTATTCCAGAATCAAAGAAACATTATGCTACATCCTACGGTTCTAGCATCAAGATCATAATTCTCAAACAAACTGTGAATACTCCAACTCATACATGTAGTCAATACACATCAATAAAATGTGACAACCCAAAGGAATTATATTCTCCCCCTCCAAAATACACATACACACACAATAAAATGTGGCAGTCCAAAGGAATTAATACTCTCCCTCTCCAAAACACACATACACACACACACACACACACACACACACACACACACACACACGAGAAAGAAAAAGAGAAAGTCCTTTGACAATTGAGAAGCTGGTAAATAACTGAACTAAAGAATTACCTCCTTATATGTAAATAAAAGACCACCTTATGCAGATAATGTAGTTACAAATTCCTGGCCCTTAGAGTATTCCTCTCTTCTCAATCTTCTAGTTGTAAATTATTTTTATTTTTATTTACTTTTTTAACATTTTATTTTATTTTTTTTTTTCCAACTTTTTTTTTTTTTAATTTATTTTTGGGACAGAGAGAGACAGAGCATGAACGGGGGAGGGGCAGAGAGAGAGGGAGACACAGAATCGGAAACAGGCTCCAGGCTCCGAGCCATCAGCCCAGAGCCTGACGTGGGGCTCGAACTCATGGACCGCGAGATCGTGACCTGGCTGAAGTCGGACGCTTAACCAACTGCGCCACCCAGGCGCCCCATTTTATTTTATTTTTGAGAGAGAGGGAAGGAACGGAAGCGAGGGGGACAGAGGATATGAAGCGGGCTCTGTGCCAACAACAGTGAGCCTGATGCTGGACTCAAACTCATGAAAGGTGAGATCATGACCTGAGCCAAAGTCAGACGTTTAACTGACTGAACCACCCAGGTGCCCCATAAATTGTTTTTAAAATGCCTCAAAAGCCCACATTTCAAATCCTCATCAGACTCCCAGCTCACACCCCTGCTCATGAAAGAAAAAAGAAAAAAGAAAGAAAAGAAAAAGTTAAAAATCTTTACATAGTCCAAAAAACAAGAAAATGAACTTTCAGGTTGGCAGGCCAAAGCTGTTTCAATGCTAACTTCAAACCAGCAGGGGAAAAAGAGCTTTGCTTATGCGAGTTGGCTATAGGAGAAGGGAGTAAAAGGAAGCTAAATAAGCTTCAAATAATTACAAATCATTAAGATTGGGAGGCCTGAAATAGCCTCAGGGATGGAGGCCCACTGAAAACTCCACACTAAGAGAAACATTTGTGTGACAGCTGGGGAATATGAAGATGGTTGTCTACACTAGTGTCCAGAACTCAAAACAAAAAAAAAATTTTTTTTTCCCAATTCATCCTTCCTCCCCTACTCCCACAAGTAATGCCCTTTGACTAGCAGCTGGGAAGTCTCATTTTAAGTGATCAGCATTCCTCTAACATTCTAAGAAGTTGGACTATTTGTTTCCATAGAAACAGCTTTGTCAGCTAACAGAAGATTCAAGCCAAGAATAGTGAAAAGAACTTACGTTATGCAAATTGGAAAGCACTAGTCTACTATCCTCTTAGCTTTTCTTCTCTGTTTTTTCACAGAACTCAAGCTAACTTTCTTACTCTGTAAAACAGAGGACAATGAAGTGTAAAGGTCTGCAGTGTTTTTTAGAGGGAGAGACTGAGAAATGTTAACTCATTAAGATATCTAATTCTGTTTGCAGATGGCTAGGATTTCTTGGTATGAAGTAGTAAAATGTAAATCCTCCTATATTTACTGGTCATCAATTAAAGTCAATACAAATTACCTGAAATCAGTGAGAAGAAAGAGGTAAACATAACTGATAAGACCCTTTACAGATTATTAATGATAACCTTCTGACCTCTAGGTTAAGGCTCAAACAAAAATGCAATTTATATTTTTCTTTATAACTTCTGGATCAATTTTATTTTTACTTTCTTAATTTTTACTTCTTTTTTAGTTTACTTACTTATTTATTTTTTTTTTTTAATTTTTTTTCTTAACGGTTATTTATTTTTGAAACAGAGAGAGACGCAGCATGAACAGGGGAGGGGCAGAGAGAGAGGGAAACACAGAATCGGAAGCAGGATCCAGGCTCTGAGCCATCAGCCCAGAGCCTGACGTGGGGCTCGAACTCGCGGACCGCGAGATCGTGACCTGAGCTGAAGTCAGACGCTTAACTGAGCCACCCAGGCGCCCCTACTTATTTATTTTGAGAGAGCAAGAGAGAGTGTGCAAGTGGGAAAGGGGCAGAGAGAGGGAGAGAGAGAATTCCAAGCAGGTTCCACTCCTGATGCAAGGCTTGAACTCAAGAACCATAAGATCATGACCTGAGCTGAAGTCGGACACTTAATCGACTGAGCCACCCAGGCACCCCTGAATCAACTTTAAATATTAAGAATAGCTTATGACTCTGAAAGAATGGGAAGTGAAGGATCCAAAAAGATCCAAAGGAATATGACAAGTCAGGAACCACAGTTAATTCAGAGAGGGAAACTTTTATGCTACACTGGACCAAGACAGGAGAGGATCCTGTCCTAATGGAGCTTTCTTTCTGGCAGAGTGATAGGTAATAAGGAGCAAATATATGGTAAGATGACTCCAGGTAAAGAGCTAAAAAGAAAGTGAAACAGTAATATAATAAACAGTGTGATGTTTAGAAGGGGTTGCAACATTAGATAAGATGGCCAGGGAAGGCCTATTTTAGGAGGTGATATTTGCACTGAGACCTGAATGACAAAAAAATGAGTCAGCTGTGGGAAGATCCAGAAATAAAGGGTTCTAAGTTGAGGGAACAGAAAGTACATTTGTACACGAATATCACCAGGAATCTCAATTTCAATATATCCTAAATGACTTCAACTTCTTCCCTACTGCTGTTAGTTATACCACTATCTCCAAGATTTTTATCTTTTTCAAGCCCTATTATCTAGTCAGTTGCCAAGATCTGTGGATTCTACATGGTTTTTAGAATCCACTGAAGGGTGGAAAATGTGCCACCCCAAAATATCCCACTAGAAGATACTGTTCAGAAAATGAAAAGGTAGCCTAGAAAGAGGAAGAAATATTTGCAAATTATTTACATCCACTATAAATACTTATAACCCCTCATATCAAATAATCCAAATTTTAAAAATAGTGCAAGAGACTTGACCACTTCACCAAAGAAGATATACAAGTGGCAAAAATGAACATTTGGAGGGGCGCCTGGGTGGCTCAGTTAAGTGTCTGACTCTGGATTTCAGTTCATGATCTCGCAGTTTGTGGGTTTGGGCCTCACGTCGGTCTCTGTGCTGACAGCATGGAGCCTGCTTGACATTCTGTCTCTCCCTCTCTCTCTACCTCTTCCCTGTTTGTGCATGCTCTCTCAAAAAAAAAAAAAAAAATACAAACAACTTTTTTTAGAAAAAAGAACATTTGGAAAGAAACTCAAAATAATTAAAGACCAATGTATATTCATATACACTGTGTATTCAAAACGATTCACAAACTGACATTATATAAAAAATCCTGCAGAATGAATTAATGGTCCATACACTGTCTTCACAGAGGAGTTTTAGCTATATGTAACACTAAGTAAATACAAGTTAAAATTCAAATATATTTGGGCTATTCATGCAAAGTATTAACTCAGAAGTTATTACTGACAACTTTCTTTTTTAATCCAGTGAGAAAATTCTCCATTTGCTTACATCAAACACAAAGTTGAAGGTCTTTGGAGACATTTAAGATGGCGAATTCACAGCAGGAATTGGTTAAAAGCCAAACAGTATCAAAGATATCAAATGGTTGGTTACTTGAACTCCCCATTATCACCTTCAACAACTTGGTCATAAAAGATTAAATGAGTCCAAAAGGTTAGGAAAGTTTCTAAAAAATTATTAGGACAAAAGGTAATTTATAACATTTCTAAAATGACCAGAAATGGATTTTTAAACATGTGGGATAAAATTACTTGCAACATTATGGCTTTTCAGCATATTGCTACCAATCAAGAATATATATGGCCTAGTTGGAGAACAAGAACAGTCTTGATAAGGAACAGAGCCAGTGTAAGAGATAGAAGATAAAGCCAGAGTTGACTCTGAATGCTAAGCTAAACTGTTTGCATTTTCTCCTGTAAGCAATGGGAAACTATGGGTTTCTGAGTTTAAAAAAAAAAAAAAAAAGCAAAAATGGGCTCTTTAGAAAGTTACATCTACACTGTAACAACCAGAGTTGACCAGGGGAAATGTAAGTAGAAGAGCCAACAGAGATAATGTTTTAATACTTGATGCATGGGAGGATAAAGGAAGTAGCAGAAGGAATGAAAAAGGGATAACGTCAAACAACAGTTATTACAAAGGACGATCTGGTAGGATTTGGAGACCAGGAGCCAAATATAATTCTAAAATACTGAGCATGACAATTGAACCTGGGAAAAATTATGGGACCTTAAAATAGAAGAACTCAGAGAATAAGGTTTTTCTCCTTGAGAGGGAGAGGAGGAAGATAGGGAGAACTGGAAAGATGATAAATTACATTTTACTTTTTTTAAAAGTTTATTTATTTATGAGAGGAGGGGAGGAGGGGAGGAGGGGCAGAGAGAGAATCCCAAGCAGGCTCCACACTGTCAGCACAGAGCCTGATGTGGGGCTCGATCTCACAAACCGAGATCATGACCTGAGATGAAACCAAGAGTCCGACGTTTAACCGAGTCACCCAGGCACCAGATAAATTCCATTTTAAAAGGACATTTTTGGCTGGTTGTTAATGCTAGACAGGGAAACCAAAGAGGACAAGCTAGAGATGAAAATTTATAAGTAATTTACATATTCATACCTTACATTTGTAAAGCTTTTCAATTTCCATAATAAATTCAAGTACATTATCTCCTTTGAGCTCCAGTTTGCCTGAAAGGTAAGCAGGTTGGATATCTACACATTTTCCAGAAGATGTGGAGGCACAACAAGTTAAGTCACAGAGCTACAAGTAACAGAACAGGAACTAAAATCCACATCAGTGAACTCTTGTGTGGATCCACAGTCCATTGTTAGTTACATCTCTATAAGATGATACTAAGCACTGACTACATACTTCATTCAAAACTCACATAATTACATCATTCTTTCACATTTAAAATATGATTGGAGAGAATTCATCTTTTCAACTGACTGCTTCATAAAACAAATTTTAATGCAGTAATTAATTTCGCTTATATGTTAACAGACTACAAGTACCAGACTGTGGTAGCATGACATCTATTGCTCAAAGTTTCTAAACACTCAGCAGAGGAGAGGTCGTCAAGTAGAGAAATGGTAAAAATTCATAGAAACTTCTCTCCTCATTTGAAAACTAAAATTAAGCTACAAACACTTCAGTTTCCTAGTGACATTTAAAAAATGTTATTCTTTACTCTGTATTGCTCCAATTTCAGTATGTGCTGCCAAACTGAGCCACATGTCCTACCGTGACAAACCTTTTAATATTAATTTATAGCTTGAAAAATGAATACCATAAAAATAAGACAGACTTGACAGATTAGTCTTGTCAGATAAATTAGCTGTCCCTGGGTGCAAATTTAAGTACTAAGAATCATAACTGTAATATCCCTAAATATGTTAATAATTAATTACACCAACACATCAATTCTCCTTCCATAATATCTCACACATATACCCTTAGCTTCTCCATTCTCATACCACTACCTTAAATCATATTCACATTATCTCTTTTGTGGGTTATTCTATGAACTTAAGTCACCCCAATCTTGGTCTTTCTAGTTGCCACTCACTTACACAGTTGACCCTTGAATAACATGGGGGTTAGGAGTCATAAACTACTAACAGCCTACTGTTGACAGGAAACCTTACTGATAATATAAACAGTTGATTACCAAGTATTTTGTATGTCATATGTATTATATACTATATTCTCTAGCTCTAAAGTAAACTAAAGAAAAGAAAGTGTTACTAAGAAAATCATAAGATAATACATTTATAGGGCTATACTGTATTTAAGGAAAAGAAGAAAACCCTCTAAGTAAGTGGACCCATGCAGTTCAAACCTGTGTTGTCCAAGGGTCAACTGTACTAAATAAATTCTCCTGAAGCACACCTATTATCATGAGTGTCCCTTTTCAAAGGTTTTTTTGTTGCCATTCCCTTCTCTTAAGCTACTGTTTACCAAGTGTTTACTGTGTATCATTCAGTCACTGTGCTAAACAGCTAGCCTGCATTATTTCATTTTACCCTCACAACCATCTTCTTGCCAAATTTTGTAACTTAGCTTAGTAAAGACATTAAATTGTCCAATGTCAAAAGCTAAATGGCACAGTTGGGCCTCAAACTGAATTGTTTGACTCCAGGGTACTTTAACAACTTCTGGAGAACCCATTTCAAGTTCCTTAGCCTGTCATTCACATGGCTCCCTTGAATTAGTTCTAAAATACCTTTCCCACTCTATTTCTCCCTCCCTTATCTTCCAAAACTACCTGCTATTTCTAATACAAGCCCTGCAATTTCCCACCTCCACAGCTTTTTACATATTATTTCTTACATCCAGGGGGAAAAAAAATCCTCCTGTTCAACTCCTTATCTGTTAAAATTTTCCTCTACCATTAAGAGTCTTATGAAATTTTCCTTATTCCTGCCTGCTCAAATCCACAACCTACACTTCTAGGGCACTTAATCTATGTCCCTGCTGTAGCATTTATTTATACATTTTCTTCTCTCCATAAGTTATATTTTCCTTTTTAAATCCCTAATACATTTCCATGCGTTCTGGTAAAAGAATCAATTTACTCTTTAATGTACACATTCAAATAAATCAGGTAACCTATTAGTTTCTTTCTTGCTTGTTTTATAGTCATCTCCTTCATGGAGCCCTTCATTCTCTAGCTCTAAGCTGGATATTTTTCTTTTTGCCCAGATTCACTCATCCTTCTCCATCTACTCCAGGTCTAAGAAGGCTGACCTCTACAGACTGCATTACCATGTTTTCTTATCTTCTGGCTTCCAGTGGGCTCAGCTAGGGCGAAGTACCCATTGGGAGGGAGGAGAGAGGATTGGGTTCTTTATACCCTCACCTTTCTCCTGTGATATGGCAGGGGTTACGTTCCTCTAAGGCCACAGTTCCCACTAGGTGGCTCCTCGACTTACAGTAGCAGCTCTAGTAAATTCCTGTAACTACTCCCTAAGCTTAGTAGGCAGCCGGCTGTTGCTAACGCTGGGATACTTCTTGGTTCCCTTAATTCACCCCACATCTTTTAAACAGTCCCTTCATTAAAACTCTCTTCCATTACTCAGGTTGATTTTGTCATCTGTTTTCTGCATGGGATCTGACAAAAACATGCTCCAATCTGAATTTATTCTCTAAGTCATCTCCATTCATGTATCCATATTTTAAGAAATTTTCCTCACCTCTCTCCTCTTTCTTCATCTACTCCCTTCTCCTTGAAAGACTTCCAAAAGCTTCCTAAGAAAGGGCACGTGGGGGTAAATTTTTTAAGACCTTGATTTACTTGGTACTAGAGCAGATTAAATCTTCTTTGTGTTATTCTTTTGCATCCTTGCACCCAATCTTAATTCCTCACAGCTTTTTATGACTTCTGAGTCTGCTTTTTGTTGTTCTCCGCAAGGAAACATTTATAGTGAGTGACCCTTTTCTTCCAACAAGTAGGAAGAAAAACAAGTAGTATAAATATGTAAAAATATTTACCTTGGTAAAAAGTTTCTGTGTGAGTAACCAATCATCTTCAGTGTTGGAAACATAGGAAAACAGACATTGTGTACTGCTGACTCTATAAGCCAGGACAATATTATGAAAAACAATTTTGCAAAGTCTACCAAAAATTTTAAATAAACCAGGAGCACCTGGGTGGCTCAGCTGGTTAAGTGTTTAACTTCGGCTTGGGTCAGGATTTCACAGTTCGTGGGTTTGAGCCCCAAATCCAGCTTTGTGCTGATAGCTCAGAGCGTGGAGCCTGCTTTGGATTCTGTGTCTCCCTCTCTCTCTCTCTCTGCCCCTCCCCCACTCATGCTCTGTCTCTCAAAATTGAATGTACGTTAAAAAAAATTTTTTTTAATTTTTAAATAATCCTATGATCTATTAATACTTTTTCTAGAAATTCATCCTATAAAGTATGTTTGGAATAATCTGGGTATGTTAATCTATGTTTTCAACTATAAATATAATAAAACCTAAATATAGATCAAGTATTTCCAATGAAAATTTATCATTCTATAAATTTTTTTAAATGTTTATTTCTGAGAGACAGGGTGTAAGCAAGGGAGGGGCAGAGAGAGAGGAGACACAGAATCCAAAGCAGGCTCCAGGCACTGAGCTGTCAGCACAGAGCCTGATGCAGGGCTCGAACCCACAAACTGTGAGATCATGACCTGAGCCAAAGTCAGATGTTTAACCAACTGAGCCACCAGGCACCCCTGAAAATTTATCATTCTAATCGAGATGTGCCATCAGTGTAAAATACACACTGAATTTCAAAGACTCCATATGGAAAAAAAATGGATGTAAAACATCTCATTATTTTTAATATATGTGGAAATGGTAATATTTTATACATTATGTTAAATAAAATATATTATTATATTGCCACTAACTGTTCCTTTAAAAATTTTTTTTTAAATTAAAAAAAAATTTAATGTGGCTGCTAGAGATTGAAGCTCTGTATGAACTGACATGGAACAAAAGCAAGTGAATAAAGATAGCTTCAGAATGGTGTTTACATTTCATACCATTTTTACAAATGCACATAAAAGATGTTTACGTGGGCACGTGAGTGGCTCAGTCAGTTGGGCATGTGACTCTTGATTTCGGTTCAGGTCATGATCTGGTTCAGGAGTTCGAGCCCCGCATCAGGCTCCATGCTGACAGTGCAGAGCCTGCTTGGGATTCTCTCTCTCCCCCTCTCTCTCAAAATAGATAAACATTTAACATCAATAACAACAAAAAGAGTAAGAGCAATAATAAGAAAAACTTGCAAATGGGACCACCTACACTTTAAAATACAGAAGTCACGTTCACAATTTTGATAGCACTGATTCTTTCATCATGTTAATAATGCGCAATGACAAACTCTTAAAGAATCCCAATTAATCAAACTCTCATGACTATTCCTTTGCTTTCTAGATACATTATTTCTATACCTATCCCATATAGATTTTCTCCATTCCCTTTAATCTTGAGTGTCAATCCTTTAGTCAACTGCCTTCCCCGGAACACATGTATCACAAGTTTCAGGTCTGTAAAAATGCATTGTAAGAGACTCCAACTTTTGACCTCAAGTGATTTATAGCTTACAAGAAAATAATACACTCTAAAGGTCAGCAAATTAGTAGATGATTACCTAGACCTACATGGCTCATTGGTATGCAATTCAACAACTGGCCATAAAAAAAAAAGAGAATAGTTTGCCCTGTCATTAAAGAACTACCAAATAACCATTTCTGAGCTATTAGGACAAGAATATTAAACAAAATTGGGGCACCTGGGTGGCTTTGGTTAAGCAGTCCACCTCTGGATTTCAGCTCAGGTCATGATCTCACAGTTTGTGGGATCGAGCCCCATGTCAAGCTTCTTGCTAACAGCACAGAGCCTGTTTTGGATCCTCTGTCTCCCTCTCTCTGCCCTTCCCTAGCTCACATGCACGCTTTTTCTCTCTCTCTCAAAATAAATAAATAAACTTAAAAAAACAAAAACAAACTTAAAAAAAGGATATTAAGCAAAATTAGTAACAACTATTCCTATCTACTGCTATCTACAAATCTGACTAAAGAAGGAACACAGTATTTTTCAGGACCAGAACTAGGGTTATATCAACAGAATAGGAAAGAAGAATCTAAGACAAAAGACTGATGAGGATACAAATGTCACCAAGTTTAGAATCCACTGAACTTTTAGTACTATAGTACTGCAAATTCTGATTTTGACCAGATAGTATTAGAAGGCAAGAAACATAAGGGAAATACTATGCAACATGAGTAATAACAACAAAAGGTTAATTTTAAAGATTACTGTACTGCAAATTCTGCAGTTAAAAAGAGTTATTTATAAAGTACACTTTCATCCAACAACGTAAGTACCCACTTGGCATAAAAGCTTGGATAGTTGCTGGCAAGAAAAAGACTGCTAAGGCAGTCTCCTTATCCTTAAGAAACTTAAAATCTAGTATGATAATCAGATAAGCAAATAAACAAAACCCTATACAACTGCAATGTTACTTGGTAAGTGCTATACTACAATGGCAGAAAATCCTATAAGAATTACTTGCAGAGGAAGAGCATTCTAAGAAAAATCTGTATAAATGGGAAAGAATAGAAGAGACAGGTATGAAAGGCATCCATTACACAAGGAAAAAAGTAAACAAAATATTAACACAAGCACGTTGATATTTGTAAAATTAAACAAATGTTTTATCTAAATAGAAGACTTTAAATCATGGTAATGAAACTCAATTCTGTGAATGCCTATTTAAAAGTGTACAGTAAAAACAACCTAGGGGAAAACACCCTAGAGTAATGCTTCAGTCAATAAGAGAAACTGATAAAATTGAGTAAAACTTACCTCACTACATATGTGAGTTGTTTATATATAAGGTAACAATTATTTCCCCCACTGACTTGCACTATTAATTCAGAGATGAAAAGAACTTTACTTCAACACACAATTACAATTTTTCATCACCGACTCAGTCTATAACAACCAATTCACACAATTCCTATAAAATTGCTTAATCAAATTAAGCAATTAATTAATTAAGCAATTGTTAATCACATGATCCACTAAAAGTATTTATTAAAATGTAATGCAGTTCATTGCTATTCCATGTGAATGTCACAGGTTTATAATCTCTTATCTAACATTTATAAAGTGCTTAATAAAGGCACTATGCTACTCATTCTTGATACAGCAGCTCAGTTAATCCTCAAAATAAAGCTCTGAAGCGTATTACACTACGCCACCCCAAAATGTGACACTTTAGCATAAGGATTTTTTGAGCTAAAGGCAATTAAGAAACAGCAGGGGTGGCTGGGTGGCTGAGTTGGCTGAATGACTGACTCTTGATTTTGGCTCAGGTCATGATTTCATGGTCAGGACTCTTGCCAGCTTCATGCTGGGCATAGAGTCTGCTTAGGATTCTCTCTCCGTGTGTCCTGGGATAAGCCGGCCCTGGACACAGCACAGTGAGACCCTCCCCAAGAAGATCACAGTGGGTCAAAAACGTGGGGGTCTCTGATGTGTGGGGTTTTGAAACACAGCCACTCCTTAGATAAAACTCTGGAGAGAGGCACCACCTCATAGGTGGACAGCTCAGATACAGACAGGGGGAAGGCGAGAAGCTGATTTGGGGGCGGTGGGGGCGACACGGGAGGGATGACTGGTCACTCATCTGTTAGGGGATGAACTTCCGACTCTGGAGACTAGAAAACAGGTGAAGCCATTTTCACCATTAGCCCACCAATACTGATTGACTCCAGTGAGCTACAGAGCACCACCAAGTGGAGAAAGGAGCTGTTATACCAAGCCCTGCCCCACTGAGCCCTCCAGGCACATCTTCACTAGAGCAAGTTGGCCTGAAAACAAGAGCAGCAGGCCCCTCCCCAAGAAGACCAGCACAAATTCCTATGAGGAGCTTAGTCAACTGATCATAGACTGCTGCAAAGTTTCAGCTCTAGGGGAAACTGGATCTAGCTTCATCTGGGTTGATTTGTTTGCTTGTTAATTATTGTTGTTGTTTTTCTTCTCTTTTGTTTCTTGCATACAAAAGCAAAATCTATTATTTTATTTGATTAGTCTTAATTTTTTTCTCTTCTATCAAGCTTCTCTTTTTAAAAAAATGTTTATTTTCAGAGAGAGAGTGTGCATGCACAAGCCAATGAAGGGCAGAGAGAGAGGGAGAAAGAGAATCCCAAACAGGCTCTGTGTTGTCAGCACAGTGCCCAAAATGGGGCTTTATCCCATGAACTGCAAGACCATGACCCGACCCAAAACCAAGAGTTAGACGCTCAACTGACTGAACCACTCAGGTGCCCCTCTATCAAGCTTCTCTTAAGAAGCAGACCAAAACACAACTTCCTTTATTTGATTTTTAAATTTTTAGTTCATTCTATTACTATTATTTTTTTCTTCCTCCAAAATGCCAAGACAGAGGAATTCACCTCAAAAAAACAAACAAAACACAGGAGAAACGACAGCCAGGGATTTAGTCAATGAAGATACAAGTAAGATCTCTGAACTGGAATTTAAAACAACGATTATAAGGACACTAGCTGGGCTTGGAAAAAGCATAGAAGATACCAGAGAATCCCTTTCTACAGAGATAAGAGAACTAAAATCTAGTTGGGCCGAAATTAAAAATGTTTAACCGAGATGCAAACCCATATGGCAGCCATAAAAACAAGGATGAATGAGGCAGAGGAGCAAATTAGTAATACTAAAGATAAAATTACAGAAAATAATGAAGCTGAAAAGAGGGAAACACAGGTCAGGGATCATGAAGGCAGACTTAGGGAACTCAGTGACTTATCAAAACATAATAATATTTGTATCATAGGAGTCCCAGAAGATGAAGGGAGAGAAAAAGGGGCAGAAGGTTATATGAGCAAATTATAGCTGAAAACTTTCCTAATCTGCGTAAGGACATGGACATCAAATCCAAGAAGCACAGAGAACTCCCATTAGATTCAACAAAAACCGACCATCACCAAGGCATATCAGTTAAATTCACAAAATACAAAGACAAGGAAAGAATCTTGAAAGCAGCAAGGGAAAAAGTCCTTAACCTACAAGGGAAGACAGTCCACAGAAACTTGGCAGGCCAGAAAGCAGTGGCAAGATATGTTCAACATGAACGTGAAAAATATGCTGCCAAGAATACTCTATTCAGCAAGGCTGTCATTCAAAATAGAAGGACAAATAAAGAGTTTCCCAGACAAAAACTAAAGGAGTTGCCCTACAAGAAGTTTTGTTTTTTTTTAACCCAAGTTAGTTAACATATAGTATAATAATGGTTTTAGGAGTAGAATTTGGTGATTGATCACTTACACACAATATCCAGTGCTCATCCCAACAAGTGCCACCATTAATGCCCATCACTCATTTAGCCCATCCTCCTACCCAACACCCCTCCAGCAACCCTGAGTTTGTTCTCTATACTTAAGAGTCTCTTCCCTGGGCGTTATATGTAAGTGAAGAATCAGTGGGTTCTATTCCTGAAACCAATACTACACTGTATGTTAACTAACTTGAATTTAAATAAATAAATAAATAAATAAATAAATAAATAAATAAGCAAGCAAGCAAGCAAGGGAGGAAAAAAAAAGGTCTCTTCCAGTTTGCCTCCCTCGCTGTTTTTGGCTTATTTTTCCTCCCCTTCCCCTATGTATGTTTGTTTTGTTTCTTCAAGTGCTACAACAAATTTTAAAGGGGACTCTTTGAGTGGAGGTGGGGAGAAAAAAAGACCAAAAGCAACAAAGACTAAAAAGGACCAGAGAACATAACCAGAAACACCAACTGTACAGGTAACACAAGGGTACTAAATTCGTATCTTTCAATAATTACTCTGAATGTAAATGGACTAAATGCTCCAAAAAAAAAAAAAGACATACGGGGGTGGGACGGCACCCAGGTAGCTCAGTTGGTTGAGTGTCTGACTTTGGCTCAGGTTATGATCTCATGGTTCCTGAGTTCGAGCCCGCATCAGGCTCTCTGTTGTCAGCTCAGAGCCCGCTTTGGATCCTGTATCCCCCTCTCTGCCTGCACCTCCCCCACTCATACATGTGCGCTCTCTCTCACTCTCTGTCTCAAAAATAAATAAATATTTTTAAAAACCATACAGTATCAGAATGGATTTTAAAAAAAGATCCATCTATATGCTGCCTACAAGAGACTTATTTCATTTTATTTCAAGTTTACTTATTTGAGAGAGAGAGAGAAAGCACACACGTGCCAGTGGAGGAGGGGCGGAGAGACAGAATTCCACGCAGCCTCCAAACTGTCAGCACAGAGCCTGATGCGGAGCTCAAACTCACAAACTATGAGATCATGACTCGAGCCGAATTCGGATGCTTAATTGACTGAACCACCCAGGCACCTTGCAACTCATTTTAGACCAAAAGACATCTGCAGATCGAAAGTGAGAGGATGGAAAACCATCTATCATGTTAATGGACATCAAAAGCAAGCTGGAGTAGCCATACTTATATCAGACAAACTAGATTTTAAAACAAAGCCTGTAACAAGAGATGAAGAAGAGCCTTATAATTAAGGGGTCTATCCATCAGGAAGATTTAACAATTATAAACATTATGCCCACAACTTGGCAGCATGCAAATATATAAATCAGTTAATAACGAACAAAAAGAAACTCACTGATAATAATACAAAAATAATAGGGGACTTTAACACCCTACTTACAGCAATGTACAGATCACCTAAGCAGAAAAATCAACAAGGAAACAAATGGCTTTGAATTACACACTGGACCAGATGGACTTAACAGATATGCTCATAACATTTCATCCTAAAGCAGAATACACATTCTTTTCAAGTGCACATGGAACATTCTCATATACTCATATCATCATATACTGAGTCACAAATCAGTCCTCGACAAGTACAAAAAGACTGAGATCATACCGTGCATATTTTCAGACTACAACACTATGAAACTTAAAGTCAACCACAAGAAAAATTTGGAAAGCTCACATACATGAAGGTTTTGAACATCCCATTAAAGAATAATGTGTTAACCAGAAAAGTAAAGCAAAAATAAAACAATACAAAGAAGCAAATGAAAATGAAAACATGCCAATATAAAACTTCTAGGATGCAGCAAAGCCAGTCCTAAAAGGAAAGTATACTGCAATTCAGGCCTATCTTAAGAAGTAAAAAAGGTCCCCAAAACACAACCTAACCTTATACCTAAAGAAGCCAGAAAAGGAACAGCAAATAAGACCTAAAGCCAGGAGAAGAAGGGAAATAATAAAGTTTAGAGCAGAAATAAATGATATAGAAACAAACAAAAATCCAGTAGAACAGATCAACGAAACTAAGAGCGGGTTCTTTAAAAGAACTAACAAAACTGATAAACCCCTAGCCAGATTTAACAAAAAGAAAAGGCACAAATAAATAAAATCACAAATGAAAGAGGAGAGATCAGAACCAACACCACAGAAATACACGCAATTATAAAAGAATACCATGAAAAATTATATGCCAACAAACTGGGCAATCTGAAGAAATGGAAAAATTCCTAGAAACTCACAAATTACCAAAACTGAAACAAGAAGAAATAGAAATTTTGAACAGACCCATAACCAGCAAAGAAACGTAATTAGTAATCAAAAATCTCAGAACAAACAAAAGTTCTGGGCTAGATGGCTTCCCAGGGGAATTCTACCAGACATTTAAAGAAGAATAGCTATTCTTCTCAAACTGTTCCAAAAAACAGAAATAGAAGGAAAACTTCCAAACTCATTCTACAAAGCCAGCATTACCTTAATTCCAAAACTAGACAAAGACCCCACTAAAGAGAATTACAGGCCAATATCCCTGATGAACATGGATGCAAAAATTCTCAACAAGCTATTAGCAAACTGAATTCAACAGTACATTAAAACAATTATTCACCATGATCAAGTGGAATTTATTCCTGGGCTGGAGAACTGTTTCAATATTCATTCATCAATCAACGTGATCCACCACATTAATAAAAGAAAGGATAAGAACCATATGATCATGTGAAAAGATGCAGAAAAAACAATTGACAAAATACAGCATCCGTTCTTGACAAAAACACTCAACAAAGTAGGGATGGATGGAACATACCTCAACATCACAAAGGCCATGTATGAAAGGCCCCCAGCTAATATCGTCCTCAATGGGGAAAAACAGAGAACCTTTCCCCTATGGTCAGGAACAAGACAAAAATGTCCACTCTCAACATTAATATTTAACATAGTACTGAAAGTCTTAACTTCAGCAATCAGACAACAAAAATAAAAGGCATCCAAATTGGCGAGGAAGAAGTCAAATTTTCACTATTTGTCAACGACATGATACTCCACGTAGAAAACCAGAAGACTCCACCAAAAATCTGCTAGAACTAATACATGAATTCAGCAAAGTCTCAGGATATAAAACCAACATGAAGAAATCTGTTGCACTGCTATCCATCAGTAACAAAGCAGCAGAAAAAGAAATCAAGTAATCGATGCCATTTGCAATTGCACCAAAAACAATAAGATACCTAGGAATAAACCTAACTAAAGAGGTAAAAGATCTATACTCTGAAAACTATAGAATACTTATGAAAGAAGTTTAAGAGAACATAAAGAAATGGAAAAGCATTCCATGCTCATGAATTGGAAGGACACTGTTAAAGTATCTATACCACCCAAAGCAATCTACATATTTAACGCAATTCCTTTCAAAATAGCACCATCGTTTTTTGCAGAGTGAGACCAACAATCCTAAAATTTGTATGGAACCACAAAAGGCCCCAAATAGTCAAAGCAATCCTGAAACAGAAAAACAAAACTGGAGGCATCTTGATTCCAGATTTCAAGCTATATTACACAGCTGTAATCAGCAAGACAGTATGGCAATGGCACAAAAACAGATTAATGGAACATAACAGAAAACCCAGATATGGACCCACAACTATATGGTCAACTAATCTTCAACAAAGCAGGAAAGAATACCCCACAGAAAAAAGACAGTCTCTTCAACAAATGGTATGGGAAAACTGGATGGCAACATGCAGAAGAATGAAACTGGGCCACTTTCTTACCATACACAAAAATAAATTCAAAATGGATGTGAGACAGGAAACCATCAAAACCCATCAAAACCCTGGATGAGAACACAGGCAGCAACCTCTTTGACCTCGGCCAGAGCAACTTCTTACTCGACATGAAGGCAAGGGAAACAAAAGCAAACAAACTATTGGGACTTCATCAAGATAAAAAGCTTCTGACATCCACCAAAAAACTGCTAGAACTGATCCATGAATTAGGCAAAGTTGCAGGATATAAAATCAATGCACAGATACCGGTTGCATTCCTATTCACCAACAGTGAAGCAACAGAAAGAGAAATCAAGGAATCGATCCCATTTACAATTACAACAAAACACATAAAATACCTAGAAATAAAATCAACCAAAGAGGCGAAAAATCTATACACTGAAAACTATAGAAAGCTTATGAAAGAAATTGAAGAAGACACAAAAAAATGGAAAAAGATTCCATGCTCCTGGACAGGAAGAACAAATATTGTTAAAATGTCGATACTACCCAAAGCAATCTACATATTCAATGCAATCCCTATCAAAATAACGCCAGCATTCTTCACAGAGCTAGAACAAACAATCCTAAAATTTGTATGGAACCAGAAAAGACCCCGAACAGCCAAAGCAATCTTGAAAAAGAAAACCAAAGCAGGAGGCATCACAATCCCGGACTTCAAGCTATACTACAAAGCTCTATGTAATACCAAGACAGTATGCTACTGGCACAAAAACAGACACTCAGATCGATGGAACAGAATAGAGAACCCAGAAATGGACCCACAAATGTATGGCCAACTAATCTTTGACAAATCAGGAAAGACTATCCAATGGAATAAAAGGCAGTCTCTTCAGCAAGTTAGTGCTGGGAAAACTGGACAGCGACATGCAGAAGAAAGAACCTGGACCACTTTCTTACACCATACACAAAAATAAACTCAAAATGGATGAAAGACCTAAATGTAAGACAGGAAGCCATTAAAATCCTCGAGAAAGCAGGCAAAAACCTCTCTGATCTTGGCCGTAGCAACTTCTTACTTAACACATCTCTGGAGGCAAGGGAAACAAATGCAAAAATGAACTACTGGGACCTAATCAAAATAAAAAGCTTCTACACAGCGAAGGAAACAATCAGCAAAGCTAAAAGGCAATTGACACAATGGGAGAAGATATTTGAAAAGGACATATCAGATAAAGGGTTAGTATCCAAAATCTATAAAGAACTTACCAAACTCAACACCCAAAAAACAAATAACCCAGTGAAGAAATGGGCAAAAGACACGAATAGACACTTCTCCAAAGAAGACATCCAGATGGCCGACACATGAAAAAATGCTCAACATCACTCATCATCAGGGAAATACAAATCAAAACCACAATGAGATACCACCTCACACCTGTCAGAATGCCTAACATTAACAACTCAGGCAACAACAGATGTTGGGGAGGATGCAAAGAAAGAAGATCTCTTTTGCATTGCTGCTAGGAATGCAAGCTAGTGCAGCCACTATGGAAAACAGTGTGGAGGTTCCTCAAAAAATTAAAAATAGAACTACCCTACAACCCAACAAGTGCACTACTAGGTATTTATCCAATGGATACAGGTGTGTTGTTTCAAAGGGACATATGCACTCCGATGTTTATAGCAGTACTAGCAACAATAGCCAAGGTATGGAAAGAGCCCAAATGTCCATCAATGGATGAATAAAGAAGATGTGGTACATGTACATATATATACAATGGAGTATTACTCGGCAATCAAAAAGAATGAAATCTTGCCATTTGCAACTGCATGGATGTAACTGGAGGGTATTATGCTAAGCGAAATTAGAGAAAGACAAATATCATAACTTCACTCATATGAGGACTTTAAGAGACAAAACAGATGAACATAAGGGAAGAGAAATAAAAATAATATAAAAACAGGGAGGAGGACAAAACATAAGAGACTCTTAAATATGGAGAACAAACAGAGGGTTACTGGAGGGGTTGTGGGAGGGGGGATGGGCTAAAGGGGCATTAAGGAATCTACTCCTGAAATCACTGTTGCACTATAGGCTAATTTGGATGTAAATTAAAAAAAAAAAAAAAAAAGCTTCTGATAGTGAAGGAAACAGTCAACAAAACTAAAAGGCAGCCTACAGAATGGGAGAAGACATTTGCAAATAACATACCTGGTCAAGGGTTAGTATGCAAAATCTATAAAGAACTTATCAAACTCAATTACTCCCCCCCAAAATAATAATCCAATGAATAGGCAAAAGACATGAACACTTTTCCAAAGAATACAGATGGCTAACAGACATATGAAAAGACGCTCAACATCATTCATCATCAGGGAAATACAAATTAAAACCATGATGAGATACCACCTCACACCTGTCAGAATGGCTAAAATTAACAACATGAGAAACAACAGGTGCTGGCAAGGATGCAGAGAAAGGGGAACAATCTTGCACTGTTGGTAGGAATGTAAACTGGTGTGGCCACTTCGGAGAACAGTATGGAGGTTCCTCAAAAAGCTAAAAATAGAACTACCCTTTAGTCCAGCAATTCCACTATTAGGTATTTACTCAAAGGATACAAAAATACAGACTCAAAGGGGTACATGCACCCCAATATTTATAACAGCATTATCAACAATAGCCAAACTATAGACAGAGCCCAAATATACATCAACTGATGAAGAGATAATGTGGAATATATACACAATGGATATTACTCAGCCATCAAAAAGAATGAAATCTTGCCATTTGCAATGACGTAGATGGAGCTAGAATGTATTATGCTAAGTGAACTAAGTCAATCAGAGAAAGACAAATACCATATGATCTCACTCGTGCGAAATTTAAGAAACAACAAATCAACATATGGGAAAGGGGGAAGAAAACAGAGAGAAACAAACCACAAGAGACTTTTAATGATAGAGCACCATGGGTTGATGGAGGGAAAGTGGGTGGGAGATGGGCTAGATGGGTACTAAGGACAGCACTTGTTGTGATGAGCATTGGGTGTTGTATGTAAGTGATGAATCACTGAATTCTATTCCTGAAACCAATATCGCACTATATGTTAACAAAATTTAAATTAATTGGCCCCTGGGTGGCTCAGTCAGTTAAGCAGCCGACTCTGGAATTCGGCTCAGGTCATGATCTCACAGTTCCTGAGTTTGAGCCCCACTTTGGGCTCTACACTGTCAGTGTAGAGCCTGCCTGGGACTCTCTCTCTCCTCTCTACTCCTCTCCCATTCTCTCTCCCTCTCTCTCTCTAAGTAAATAAACAAACAAAAAAAAAAGTTCTCTCTTCCTCTCCCTCTGCCCCTCCCCCACTCACACACTTTCTCAAAAAACACAAAAAATTGGGGTGCTTGGGTGGCTCAGTTGGTTAAGTGTCAGACTCTTGATTTTGGCTCAGGTCAAGATCTCTTGGTTGTGAGATCAAGCCCACAGGCTCTATGCTGGGTGTGGAGCTGCTTAAGAGTCTCTCTCAGCCCCTCTCCCCAGCTCCTCTGTGCCAGTTCTCTTTAAAAAAAAAAAAAAAAAAAAAAAAGGAAAAAAAGACAGTACACACAGGGGGAAAAAAATTCAATGCCCTCCCCTTATCTGGTTAAAAAGCAGGCAGAGGGGTGCCTGGGTGCCTCGGTCGGTTAAGCGTCCAACTTCGGCTCAGGTCATGATCTCACAGTCCGTGAGTTCGAGCCCCGCGTCGGGGTCTGTGCTGACAGCTCAGAGCCTGGAGCCTGCTTCAGATTCTGTGTCTCCCTCTCTCTCTGCCCCTCCCCTGTTCATGCTCTGTCTCTGTCTCAAAAATAAATAAACGTTTAAAAATAAAAATAAAAAGCAGGCAGAAACTTCCCTTTGTAAAGGTACAAGGAAGAGGACTCAATCCTGGGAAGTTACTCTCATCAATGGAGAAGGCACCAACTTCAATCTGTATAACAAACCTTACTAAAATAAACTTTATCTTCCATTAGTTTTCCCCACATACTTACCTTCCCACAATTTATATTCCTTAAAGGCCTAAACCTCTTTTTCTCTGTCTTGTCACTTTTCCACAATTTATTGCTCAGCCTCACTGTTTCTTTGGGACTTCAATTCTTTTCTATGAGGATCTCCATATGCACAGTTAGTAATAAGCCACTTTTCCTGTTAATCTGTCTTTTGTCACAGTGAACCTAAGAGGATAGAAAAAGGTTTGTCCTCCCCTACCACCCTCTGAATTGGGCACTGATACAATTCCATTCTGCAAATAAGGAGTCAGACTTTGATAAGTTAACATACCCAGAGTCACACACAAGACAAGAAGGTATCGCAGCATAACTCTGACTCTATAGTCTGAGTACTTAATCTATGCAAGGACTGTAACTACACTGTAATGCCTTTACACAGTAAAGGCCCTTGGAAAAGCAAGAAAAAGCCATTAGCAAATTTATCTGTTTATGTTTATATCTTTATAGAAAGTTAATCAAGACTATGTGAAAGTTAGACACCGCCATTAAATACATTTATGGCCAACACAGGATATACGGGATTGTGTTTTGAATCTCAAATTCTATCAAGTTCCAGGGGGTGACTAGGTTAGAACAGTCTCTGATATTTACTAAACTCACAAGCAAGGCTAAAATTTAAACAAATAATAAAAGTGCAAACTGGTAACATGCATCTACTATGGGCCATATTAAGCAGTGAGATATCAAGATAAAGACAATAGCTCCTAATCCTTAAGGAGCTTACAATTTACAGTTTCACGGTTCTTCACTTTAATTCAAGTACATTCAAACACTAAATCAAACATGGCATTCCTCAAAAAGATTTTCATCATACCAAAAAGACACTGTTAAAATAAGTCTTAAGGCAGACTAAAATACAGGCCAAGTAGAAAAATCCAAGGTCTCTGGAGTCAAATAAACTGAATTCAAATCCTTGCTATCACTCACGATAAGACTTTGGATAAGACAGTTAACCTCTCTGAGCCTCTGTTTCCTCATTTGTAAAAGAGAGAATACTAATAAAAACCTTACAATGTAGCTATTAATACTTAAAATATACACAAAGGATATACATACTATATAACACATTAAGAGATGGGGCAAGAGATACTGTTCTAGGTAAGAGTTAGGGGAAAGCAAAAAGTACTGTGATTTAGCCAAATGAATTACTACTTTTACTATAAAGTTTAAGTGTAAAAGGATAAGGTATTATGTCTAAATGGTAAGGTATAAAAGGAACACTGTCCCTTCCAGATACCTACAAAGAATTATCAAATTTCCTTTCATAAACTCTTAAGTATCTGTTGATTACTTTTAAAGTGAATCATTATTCTGAAAAACATCTGTAGGGGCGACTGGCTCAGTCATTTAAGCATCAGACTTTTGATTTTGGCTCAGGTCATGATCTCAAGGTTTGTAAAATTGAGCCCATGGTCAGGCTCTGCACTTACAACAGTGGGCCTGTTTGGGATTCTCTGTCTGCCCCCAATAAATAAATAAACTTAGAAAGGAAAAAAAAAAAAATTTGAAAAATATCTGTAGGATATCTATATAGTCCTTAGATGAATCACGTGACTTAGAGGTTTGAATCTGGGGTTCACGACCTAATTTCCATGAATCCCCTAATACTCTACGCCCAATAGTGTGTGTGTTACAGGTGAAGGGTCCAAAGAACCATCAGATTCATAAAACATTAATAATAGTTAAATTTACATGTCCAGTATTAATAAAGTGGAATTTATACAATTTCAGTAAGGCAATTTAAGGAAACTCAATAGTTTGCTGCTAGAAGTATGTATTAATAAAATGAATCACACTGAAAAAGTTTGGCATTATCTAATAAACTGAAAACATCTATACCTTATCATCCAATAACTTCATTCCTAATTATATACTTGGGAACATCATTGTCCAATAGAACTTTCTATAATAATGGAAAAATTCTACATCTATACTGTGCAAATAATAACATAGCCACTGGCCATATATGGCTACTGAGCACTTGAAATGTTGCTCCTGCAACAGAGGAACTGAATTTTTAATTTCAGTTAATTTACATTTAGTCACATGTGGCTAGTGACTGCCATACTGTATACCGGAGAGCACAGCCCTAGAGAAACACATGTACTTATATACACCATGATGAATGTACAGAACACTCATAATATTATTCATAGCAACCAAAAACTAGAAACAACTCATAGGTCCATCAACAATAAAGTAATATGGTTAAATAAACTATGATATATTTAAATAAATTTGTAATTCTTTCAACGTTTTTTTTTTATTTTATTTTTGGGACAGAGAGAGACAGAGCATGAACGGGGGAGGGGCAGAGAGAGAGGGAGACACAGAATCGGAAACAGGCTCCAGGCTCCGAGCCATCAGCCCAGAGCCTGACACGGGGCTCGAACTCACGGACCGCGAGATCGTGACCTGGCTGAAGTCGGACGCTTAACCGACTGCGCCACCCAGGCGCCCCTAAATTTGTAATTCTTAAACATTATAAACTCAATCCTTAAAGTCACTTGCATACTATTGAGTTAATTCCATGATCCTGCTTCCAATTTTGAACAACTAGTAAGTTCTCTTAAAACAATCTAATGTCGGACCACCTGGGTGGTTCAGTCAGTTTGAGCATCCTACCTTGGCTCAGGTCATGATCTCACAGTTCGTGTTTCAAGTCCCATGTCAGGCTCTCTGCTGTCAACACAGAGCCCGCTTCGGATCCTCTTTCTCCCTCTCTCCCTGCCCCTCCCCTGCTTGTGCTCTCTCTCAAAAATAAACATTAAAAAAAAAAAAACATAATTCAAAGCAATTTAGCTATAAACATAAACACAATTATTTCTAATCCTTATTCTAATAATTTCTAATATTTGGAATAACTTTAGGTATACTACAAACTGTAAAAAACCTGAATCTCCTTAATTATTTAATATCTGTTGATCACAAAGCATTACACAGCAACAAAATTGAAGGAGGAGAGGCAAATACTTACTAAGTATCTACCACCTGTCAGAATATTTTGCTCAGGGCCTTCAACACCTTATTTTAATCTTTTTAATCATTTTCTGAGGCAGCTACATGTTACAGACAAGGAAAGTGAGAGCCTGGCTGGGAATTACAGCATGGACTAATTTCCCAACTAAGCTCATTCTAATGCTCTTACAACTACATTACTACAATTATTTTCATTTCTCCTGCTGACTTTTTGCCCAAAACAAAAGTAGGCAAACTAAAACCACAGGTCAAGTCAGGCAAACCCTGTTTTTATAAATAAAGTTTTACTGGAACATTCACTTCTTTGGCTGCCTTTACACTGTAACAGCAGAGTTGAGTACTTGCAATAGAAATGATATGGCCCCCAAAGCTTAAGTATTTACTATCTTGGCCCTTTACAGAAAGTTGTCAACCCTTGTCTTAAAGGATCAAAATTGCCAAAAACCTCAGAGGCCTCAAAACTTCAATGTTCAGGGTCTTGGGACAACTAGTAAACTAAAAAGAAGACTTTAAAATTATATGAGACAGAGGCCACAATGCTTGAATTTTATGATTAAATCATATAAGCCCAAACTTATAAAAATGTTGAAACTAAACAGCTTGATTATGAAATTACTGAAACTTTATTTTCATAATGAAGGTTTAGTTTGAACTGATGGAGGAAAAACTTCACAATTCCAAATGTTAAAATGAACATGCATCTTTTTACCATGTACCCAAAATTTGCATGAAGGAACATCTTCAGTAAAGCAAAAAAGAGCCTTTTTCTTACAGGTAACTTATATTTCACTTCATATTTTTGATTTAATACATCGCTAAATTCATTCTACACTAAGACAAACATTTATGTGATTTCTCAAAGGTCTGTGGTTGATTTTCTGATGTGAGGAAAGAGGCTGGGTTTTTGTTGTTTTTTAAAATTCCCATTGCTTTTGGGGTGCCTGGGTGGCTCAGTCGGTTGAGCATCTGACTTCAGCTTAGGTCATGATCTAATGGATCATGAGTTTGAGCCCGCGTCAGGCTCTGTGCTGACAGCTCAGAGACTGGAGCCTACTTCAGATTCTGTGTCTCCCTCTCTCTGTCCTTCCCCTGCTCACACGCTCTGTCTCTCAAAAATAAACAAACATTAAAAAAAAAATTAAAATTCCCATTGCTTTTATTCCAAGTAAAAATCTTCTAATTAAATAATTTCATCTTCATTCCAAATTTACTTCAGCATTCAAATAAATTTAAACAGCTTTCCTAAATTAGCATGAGAAGTATTTGATTACAATGATACAATAATATTTTCTTCCTTCATTTAGTAATTTTAGACAAGAGTCCTGCAGTGGTAAACTACAGTGTACAAACTCCAGTATAAACAAAGAAAACTTAAGTCCTACCAACATGTAAAATGTACATAACTATTAAAGAATATCTTGACTCCTCTGCCTTTATAAACACTTTACTCGCAGGGCACCTGTGTGGCTCAATTGGTTAAGCGTCCAACTTCAGCTCAGGTCATGATCTCATGGTTCATGGGTTAGAGCTCCAGAGCCCAGAGCCTGCTTCAGATTCTGTGTCTCCCTCTCTCTCTGCCCCTTCCCTGCTCGCACTGTCTCTGTCTTGCTCTCCCAAAAATAAATATACGTTAAAAAAAAACAAAAACACTTCACTCACAAAATTAAAAAAAAATTTTTTTTAATGTTTATTTATTTTTGACAGAGAGAGAGAGAGAGAGAGAGACAGAGCATGAGCGGGGGAGGGGCAGAGAGAGAGGGAGACACAGAATCTGAAGCAGGCTCCAGGCTCTGAGCTGTCAGCACAGAGCCCGACATGGGTTTTGAACTCACAGACCGTGAGATCATGACCTGAGCCGAAGTCCGACACTCAACTGACTGAGCCACCCAGGCACCCCTCTCACAAAATCTTATATTCAGTTTCCTTCTTCATTGTTAAGAATAAATGCTAATGTATACAAGTCAAAGAAAAATAACCCAAAATTACTTTTATTTGAAACAACTCCAGAGCTTTCCTAGAAATATGCAAGGCTAGTTCAACATTTGAAAATTGCTTAGTGTAAGTCACCATATTAACAGATTTCAGAAAAGATACCCACATGATTACCTCAACAGATACAGAAAAGGCATTTGACAAAATTCAACATCTACTCATGAAAAAACCCCAGGCAACCTCAGAGAAAATTTCCTTAACTTGATTTAGAGAATCTATGAAATTATCTACAGCTAACATCATATTTAAAGGTGAAAGACAGAATGATCTCCCTTTAAGACTGTAAACAAAGCAAAGATGTTTCCTTTCAACACTCCTATTCAAACATCTCATTAGAATGTGAGATGTGCAGTAAGTGCAATAAATCAAAAAAAGAAAAGGCATCAGATTAGAAACAGTTCTTTATTCACAGATGACATGACTGTCTACTTAGAAAACCCCAGGAAATCCACCAAAAAACAAACACCCCTAGAACTAATGAACGAGTCTGGTAAAAACTGAGGGTACAAAGTCAATACAAAAAAAATCTATTATATTTCTATATACTAGCAATGATCAATTAGAACCCATGCTTTTTTAAAAAACCATTTATAATAGGACCAAAAAATTGAAATACTTAAGTATAGATTTAATCAAGTACCTACAGGATTTATATGTTGAAAACTACAAAACATATGAAAGGAAGACCTAAGTAAATGGAGAAAAATACTATGTTCTTACTGGAAAAACTCAATTTTGTTAAGATGTCAATCATCCTTGTTTATCTATAAAACACAATCCCAATCAAAATCCTAGCATATTTTTTTGTGTGGATATTAACAAGAGGATCCTAATATTTATATGGAAAGGCAAAAGAACTAAAATAACTAAAACAATTTTTAAAAATGAATAAATATGGAAGAACTCACATTACCTGATTTCAAGATTTGTTTTAAAACTATAATCAAGACATTGTGATATTGGTATAGACAAACAGATCAATGAAACACAAGAGTCTAGAAATAGGCCCATAAAAATGTAGTCAAATGTTTTTTGACCAAGAGACAAAGGCAATTCAATGGAGAAAGGATATAGTCTTTTCAACAAATGGTCATGGAATAACTGGACAAATAAATGAAACTCAACCCTAAATTCTCTTTATGTAAAAATTAACTCAAAAAGGAAAACATCTAAATTTAATATACATAAAACTATAAAACTTGTAAACAGGAAAAACCTTTGTGACGTTGGGTTAGACAGAGTGCTTATATACAATGCCAAGAGATACACATACACACACACAAATACTGATACTTTGCACTTCATCAAAATGTAAAACCTGTTTTCAAAAAGCACGGTTATGAGAATGGAAAAGGCAAGCCACAAACTGGCAGAAAATCACTGCAAATCACCTGTTTGACAAAGGACCATGAAAAACTCAAAACTCATCATTAAGAAAATCCAATTTGGGGACAGTGCAATCAGGATAGGGCCAGAGGGAACAGTGGATCTGAAGCTGGCTCTGCGTTGACGGGCTGACAACAGTGAGCCCGATGTGGGGCTGGAACTCACGAACTGGGAGATCACAACCTGAGCTGAAATCAGATGCTCAACCAAGTGAGCCACCCATGTGCCCAAGAAAATACAATTTTAAAATGGGCAAAAGATTTTGCTTCACCAGAAGATACACAGATGGTAAATAAGCATATGAAAAGATGTTCAACATATTAGTCACAAGAAAATGCAAATAAAAACCACAATGAGATAAGGCTACAAACCTATCAGAATGTAAAGGTAAAAAATCTGACCATACATAGTGATGAGGATGTAAAGTAACTGGAACATTCTTCACACATTGCTGGTAGGAATACAAAGTGGTTCAGGCTCTTTGGAAAAGTATGCTGTGTAACAAATTACCAAAGACTTAGTGGTTTAAAACAACACAAATTTATTATTTTCCAGTTCTTTTCGTTAAAAATCTGAGATAGGTCTCCCTGGGCTATAATCAAGAATGCTGGCAAAGCTGTGTTCTGTTAATCCATTTCCTAGCCTTTTCCAACTTCTAAAGACCACATTCCTTTAGTTTATGACTGACTCCTCTCTCCATCCTCAAAACCAAGAACTCTTCATCTATCCCTCTGGTGCTGCTTCTGTTTTACATCTTTTTTTTTTTTCTTACTATACTGCTTCTCTCTTTCCCTTTTAAAAAGCACTTTCATGATACATCGGATCTACCTAGACAATCCAGGATAACCTCCCTATTTTAAAGTCAACTGATTAGCAACCTTAATTCCACTGCAACTTTATTTTGCCTTTACCACGTAACCTAATTTATTCACAGGTTCTAGGGATTAAGCTATCTTTGTGGGCCATTATTCTGCCTACCACACACCGGTTTTTAAGTTTAAACACACACTTACCATATGACCCAGAAAGGAAGACTTATGTTCACACAAAAACTGTTCCTAGAGATTTATAGCAGCTTTTTCATGGTTAAAAAAATCTTTTTAATTTAAAAAACTAACTCAAATATCCTTCAACTGGCAAATAAGCTAACTGTGGTAAATCCATACAATGGAATACTACATTCAGCAGTAAAACAGAAGGAATTGCTGATAGCCTCACAACATGGATGAATACCCAACTGTATTATGCTAAATGAAAGAAACAAGACTCAAAAGGCTAAATAAATACTGATTCCGTTTATATGATAGTCTAGAAAAGACATACTCCAGGGGAAGACAACAGGTCATTAATTGCCAAGGGTTACAGGTGAAAGAAGGGTTGATTACAGAAGAGCAGCTTAAGGGAATTTTGGGTGCTGGATCTGTACCCGATTTTGGTAGTCACACAGCTCTATGCATTTGTCAAAACAATTGTCCAAGAAAAAGCATTAATTTCATTTCATGTAAATTAAAAATAAAGTTAAAATCTTTTAAAAACAAAACATCATTTATCAGATTGGCATAAAATTAATTATCTGACCATGCCACCTAACAATTCCAAGTGCGGGCAAGGATGACTTGTATACTGTTGGCAGTAATGCAAATTGTTACAACTTTAGAGGATAATGTGATAGCAGCTAGCAAAGCTGAAAATGCGCATCAACCTATGGCCCAGCAATTCCACCTACAGGTAGGTATACTTTCTAGGGAAACCCTCATACATGTGCTTGAGGAAACATGCACAAAGATATTCACTAAACATTGTTTAAAATACTGAAAATCTGAAAACAAAATAATTGAAAAACTGAAAGCAGTGAAGTAATTGCATTCAGTGGTTATTTAAAAAAAGAAAAGAAATGCAGGAAGATTCAATCGTGCTAGGTACATATATGATTTTGAGAAGAATAGTTTACTGGTTTGTTTATCTAACAATAGTATATAGTGAAAAGAGCACTGTACTTGGAATCTGGAGACAAGTATTCAGCATTTAGTTTCAACTTTGCCACTAATAAGCAAACTATGGACTCCTTAACTCTATAAACCTCACTTTCCTTTTCCTAGAAAATGAAGACCTTAAGCTATACAACACTAAGATTATTTCCAACTCAAGAATTCTATGATTCAATAAATATAAAATCAAGAATTATAAAGAATCTATGTTGAGAAACTATTTTTTCTCAGACACGCTGAAATCAGAAACTATCAGAGAAACAGAACATCTTAGTATATTGATACATAAAATGGACCAAATTTCCTGGTTTGTGATGAACTTTTTAATCAAGATCATCACCCTCAGGTAAAATTCTCCCATTTTAATATTCTAAATCAAGTTAATATTATTAATGAGTCCACCTTTACTTGTCAAGTTCAGGTCTGTCTACCAAAAGTCATTTAGATACATGATAAAAATTATTTTTTTTAAAAAGATAAAATAATGAATTGCTTTTCGTATTTTTGCCTGTTCATCTATAAAGATCTTACATTATAATTTAATAGCTTCAGCCTACTACAATAGTTTAAAGAGCCTTTTAAAGTTTATTATGCCATGTCCACAGGGAACTAGTGAAAAAAAAAAAAAAACCACACACGCACACACACAGTAGTTCATAATTCAAAAAAAGCTTACTTAACAATTTCATTACCACCAATATTTAAACATCAAAGACACCAATAACCACATGTCATTTGCTCCTACTGCAGAATTTAATAGGTTATTAACTTCTGGTATATTCCAAAGGCATAATTAGGATACTATTATTAAAGCATGAGATTACTTTTTTAAAAATCAGAAATATTAACACCTTTTACCTAGTCAGGAAAATCAGTATTTTAAAAGTCCTGTTCTATGGGCTTTCCAAATCTAAATTCTTACAATTCTAAACAAGCAAGGAGATAAAACACACACTTACATACTTCTAAAAACCTAGCTATCAGATTTTAATTTTAGCGCCACTGCCAAGAAAAACCTTCCGACCGAAACCTAAATTCCGTACACATTACTGTATGCCAATCAACTAAACAGAAGGTGAGTTGTTATTATTATTAGGAAGTTACATAATTTGCACCAAAGATTATTTAAAGCGTCTTTCATTAAATGAAGGTTACAACAATTTACAGGCTTCAAAGTTCACCTTGCAAACTTGAAGTAAATTATCAGAAACCATTAACGAGATTAGGGTTTTCTTTAAAAGTGGACACAAGGAAGTAGGAACTGTTTATTTGTTTAAAGAACGCAAAGAGCAGCCGAATACCAGGAGCTGAGTCAGGCAGAGGAACGCTGACTACATTCCGTCTTCTAAAGGAAAGTGTTCGCCCCGCCGATCTCCCCTTCCCGCTTTAGGGGGAGTCCCAGGAGTCGCGAACTCGGGAGCGGGGGCGCAGAGAAGAGGGGACTCCCTGCTGTGCCTCCGGCGTTTCGGGCAGAGCAGGCAGGAGCCCCCGCCAGGGTGGTCCCACGCCAAGGCAGAGGGAGCGGGCAGGGCCTGCCAGCGTTCCCCCCGGGGGACAAAGGTTGGGCTCACGCCCTGCGCCGCCAGCCCGCGGCTCCCGCCGCCTGGAGACGCCAGCAGAGCAGCCGCCGGTCCCGCCCGGGCAGTGCGAGCGGCGGGTGGGGGAGGGGACAAGCCCCGCCGCCCCTCCCCCGACGCGCTCCCGGGGACCTGTTGATTAAGATCTCCACACAGAGCCGCCGCTGGTCCTCTTACCTCTGCGCCACGGCGGCCGGCGATCCTCCCGCCCCGGCCGCTCCCACACACTGCACAAACGACAGCTCCCCTCCGGCACTTAAAATACCGGATAAAGAACCCAGAAACTCCCGATTCCCCACCTCACAATCCTTAGACCCCGCCTGCGCCCCACCGCCAGTCGCCGCCGTCACCGCCGCCACCGCCGCCAGCAACTCCGCCTCGAGACCGCGCGAGACCGGCCCCCGCGGCCACCGCGAGACCGCGCACGCGCCCCCGGGACGCTGGCGCAGCGGGCGCGCCTATCCCAGTTCCCTCCTCAGCGCGCCCCGCCCGCTGCTTGGCCGGGAGGCTGGCGCGGTTCGCCCAATCCCGCGCCGGCGTGGAGGGAGGGCCCACTCGTTGGTCCGCCCCGCAGCCCCGAGCCGTGGGTCGCGCGCACTCGCGCGCCTCTAAGTGAGACGCTAGCTGCTTTTTGCTCGTCCGCGGGAGGCGACCGCTTTGAGGTTGAGCCGCCCGGCCGAGCCGTGTGGGGACGTGAGATTTCCCTGAGACTTAGTCCGACGCGGGCTGTAGTCGGGAGAGCCCTTGACCTTAGTCTCCCTGACTGCCCGTCAGTCAGCTCCTGAAGAAGATCTGATTCCCGTTGAGGCAACTCCAGTGTTCTGTGAGGCACGTCACACAATCTAACATTTGTTTAAAGAACCATGACATACTTAAACACCTGAATATGTGTAGCGTCCCACAGAATTCTCTGTTACGGCAGAAAACTCCAAAAAGCTAGCAGCTAGGACCGAGTTCTGAAAAACGGAAAGGAAGAAGGGCCACAGCTGTTTCACAAAACTCGAGTGAATGCACTTAGTTACCTGGGCCACCCCGTATGCAGTGCAAGGAAATCCACAAAAAGTCTCCAGGACTCCTACATCCAAAAAGGAAATAAAAAAGGCGTGTATGTGACCTATTTTCTCTTAAATGCGTAAAGTAAATAATAATTCAAGAAGCTTCCTCTAAGCTCCTCGATGAGTTCTTCTTCCTCTGGCACAGGGTTTCCCAGTCTTAGCGCTATTGAATTTGGACCAGCTAATTTGTCATGGGGGCTGTTCGGTGCATTGTAGGATGTTTAGCAGCATCCCTGGTCTCTCCCTATTGGGTGCCAGTAGTACCACTACCCCCATTGGTGACCAGCAAAATGTCTCTAGACGTTGCCAAAGGTCCCCTGGTGGCAAAATCACCTGCAGTTAAGGACCACTGATCTACCTGTTCAGAGAAATGGCCCCTTAGGAAGATAGTCACTCTTTACCCATATCTTCCAATTGCCTGGCCCCAAGCAGATTTACAAAACACCACCGCCCAAATGAACCCTCCAGCTACCTAGCCTTGCTTCACCAGCTGCTTGGACTCCTCTGTCACAGGACCCCACCCTAATAGAATGGCGATCACTATCTGTGTGAGAGAGCAGCCACTAATCTCAAAATATGGGGAAATACCTTTCTAAAGTGCTTTCCAAATATTATTTTTACTTCCTAAAGGTATTTTCGTTTTAAAAGAGGGTGGACCCAATGGCAGATAAAAAAAAAAAAAATGTATTCTCTGCTAAATATTACATTCCCAGAATCCCCAAATCGTTCAAATTACTATCCTTGTGTGAAGAAGAAGAAGAAGAAGAAGAAGAAGAAGAAGAAGAAGAAGAAGAAGAAGAAGAAAAGGTATAGAAAGTGGAGGTAAAGTGATTCTATTTGAGTTGTAGTTTTGATGATAACTAGTTCTGTGATTTGATGATAACTACCTCTGGGATACATGACAAGATTCCTGGGCCTAAATTTTCTCATCTGTAATATGTTTCTTGTTTCCGGGTTTTGTTTGTTTGGTTTTAGATTTAAAATTCTGGTAGCCTCTGTATATGGAATGTAACATGGATGGCTTAGGGGGTTAGAAAATATAGTACTCATCCTTAAAAAAGAATGAAATGGGTAATCTGTGGTTTAAAACCACATTAAAAGAGTCATTCATTCTTGTCATAGGGAAGTTCACCCACCGAATCACTCTGGCAAATTTGTAACTAAGTATTTTGGGTGAAGTAGTAAAAGGCAAACTGTAGAGTCAAGTGTACAGTGGAAAGTAACGGCAGCAAATACCCTTCTGCCTTCCTTATTTTGGCATCTGCCAACAGCCTCTATTATATGTTTATATAATATAATGTTATACTATTTTATTTCATTAAAGTCTTGAGGAAATATGTTAATATTTCATTTCAGACATTTGCAACAGATCTGAAATCTCAGTTTTCAAGATTCTACCATTCACCATTATATGGGAAATCCTTAACTAAAGGTTATAATCAATATCCCTCTGGTTTTCTTACCTCTAGGCACTAGTTAAAGCTGTTTCCATAACTGAGTTAGCAGCCTAATCTCTATAATTGTATGAACCAGAGATCAGAAATATGTAAACTAAAAGAATACTCACTGATTCATGTATGTTATGAAATAAGCAATTAGTAGGTGAGTTCATTATTAACTACATATATTTAAAAAGTATAAAATAGCCAAAAAAAGCAAACCAACAGGGGTGCCTGGGTGGCTCAGTTGGTTAAGCATCTGACTTCAGCTCAGGTCATGATCTCATGGTCTGTGGATTGGAGCCCCACGTCAGGTTCTGTGCTGACAGCTTGGAGCCTGGAGCCTGCTTTGGATTCTGTATCTCCCTCTCTCTCTCTGCCCCTCCCTGCCACCCCGTGAATTTGCATGCACACTCTCTCTGTTCTCTCTCAAAAATAAATATTTAAAAAGTTAAAGAAAGCAAACCAACAAGCCCTGAAGTTTTTGAATTTCATTGTGTTTAGTTATTATTTTGATGTGTTTCTTCACCTTTCATCTAGCTAAAAAAATTATGTCTCTAAGCTAAAAGCATTATGCAGTTGTTGCCATGCGGAATGAGAGGTCCCACTGTTTAAGGTTAGAGGCAGTATTAGTTAGTACAGGTCAGTGTCATTCAACTCAAATAGCTTTACTATTCACACATTAATTCAAAAAATATATACTGATACTTGCTGTACTGTAAGGAATTAAAATGTGACAGTTCTCATCAGGGAGGAATTAACAGGCAGCTTGGGAAAGGGACAAGACAATCCCATATAGATAAAATACATTAGGAAAGTATGGTAAATGAAAATAAAGTGTTCTGTGGACTCAAAGGTAAAGTCTTATACTATGTAATGATGGGTGACAAAGAAAGGAATAGAGAATAAACTATTATGAAAATACCTTCAATAATAGAAAAACCAAGGTCTTGTACATGACTTTAAAAAGATGAGTAAAAAACGTTTATCAATTTAAATAGGTGAAGTACGCAAAGAAAAGTATGGGCTTATTATGGGAACAACAAGTATCAACC
Organism: Neofelis nebulosa; assembly: GCF_028018385.1. NCBI lineage: Eukaryota > Metazoa > Chordata > Mammalia > Carnivora > Felidae > Neofelis > Neofelis nebulosa. Next base: position 114,205,645 of record NC_080788.1, on the reverse strand, counting down.
ATAACGTCAGGGTAAGATATTCAGTATTTAGGATGTGAGTCATTTATCACACTTTCATTTGTACCTTACTTGGATGGTTCTGTGCCAGGCTGGGGATGAGTAGACACATAAAACATGGTCCTGGAAAAATTTTATTTTGAAGAGAGGAGGTAGACAAATTCGGAGCTTTGAAAAAAATTTTTTTAATTTATTTATTTTGAGAGAGAGAGAGGGATAGAGAAATCCCAAACAGGCTCTGCACCGTCAGCACAGAGCCCCATATGAGGCTCAAACCCACGAACCATGAGATCTTGACCTGAGCGGAAATCAAGAATGAGACACTTAACCGACTGAGCCAACCCCTTGGAAATTTTTTAAATGAAGGAAAGATCAAGACTTAATGCCAAGAGAAAGGAAATCAAGTTTGTTCTCCTTGAAAATAGCTATAAAAATTTCCCATATCTTTTCCTCACTAAGCTCCCAATCAAATCTCTATTTTGTCTGTACAACAAATCTTCGCTGCTGCTTTAATTCATATCTATATGTGAATATCTATGACTGGGAATGGGATGTTATCTGTGCTGAACTCCAGAGTTGAACTTAAATGCCTCTTTTATCCTCTCTTGGACTGACTCTGAGCTTTAACTCCACCACTGCTTCAAAATAACCTTTGTCAAAGTCATTAATTAGAGCCACTTTGTTAAATGCAAAGGTTAATGTTTGGTTCTCATCTTCTTTGACTTGCCAGCAGCATTGGATGCCACTGAGCATTTTCTCCATTTTATCCTCTGGGCTCTTGAAAAGAGCTTCTCTTCCTACCCACTGGAACCTCCTCCTCATCTCCTTTGCTGGTTCTTTATCTCCCTGAATGCTTAAAATTGGAGTGTCCCAAGATTCTAACATTCAGTGTTTACTTCCTCTCTGCCTGGCTTTCAATCCCAGCTCTACCGCTTGCTGACCGTTTGATCAAAAGAAAATAATTTCTCCGAGATTCAGTTTCCTCATTTATAAATTAAGGATCATGAAAGTAGCTACCTACTACAGTGGTTGTAAAGACTGAATATATATGTAAAGTGCTTATAACAGTGTTCTACACTGAATGCATTAATCATTTGTCCTTATTCTTATCATATTCTTCATCGTTCACTCCCTACATGATTTCATCTGATATCATGGCTTTAAATTCCATCTATACACTGTCAATTTTTTTTTAAGTTTATTTATGTTGAGAGAGAAAGAGAGGGAGGGGTGGAGAGAGAGATGGAGAGAGAGAGAATCCCAAGCAGGCTCCATGGTGCCTGATGCAGGGCTCAAACTCAGAAACTTTGAGATCATGACCTGAGCCAAAGTCAGACACTTAACTGACTGAGCCACCCAGGTGACCCTACACTGTCAATTTTAAATTGATCTCTAGTCTGAACTTCTGCTGCAAACTCCAGAATCATGTATTCAACTGTTGGCTCAACATTGCCATTAGAATTTCTAATGAGCATTACAAATTTAACATGTCAGAACTTTTTTAAGAATAACTTCTGTCTAAAGATGATTGTTTTTGTTCCTAAGTGGTCCTCTGTGTGGTGAAGAAGGGAGAGAGTATGGCAAATGCAAAAAGAAAAAGGAAAAGAAAACTATTTGCTCTTTACCACCTCCTCCTATGCTTCATGGTTGATTTTAACTACTATAATAATCCCTCATTTATTTATTTATTTTTTAAACGTTTATTTATTTTTGAGACAGAGAAAGACAGAGCATGAACAGGGGAGGGGCAGAGAGAGAGGGAGACACAGAATCTGAAACAGGCTCCAGGCTCTGAGCTGTCAGCACAGAGCCCGACGTGGGACTCGAACTCACGGACTGTGAGATCATGACCTAGCCGAAGTCGGATGCTTAACCGACCGAGCCACCCAGGTGCCCCAATAATCCCTCATTTAATTAATACAGCTGAGAATTAGAAGGCAGAAACCTCCTTCAAAAGTCAAAATTAGTTGCACTTCACTTTTATTCCTGAACTGACAGAAGTCTCTGACAAGCTTAGATATCTTTTTTCTAACATCTAAGTGATTATAAGGTCTTATTATATGTGTGATTCTTTAATGGATGTGTCAGTTCAAAGCAAACATACCCCTGCCATGAGACAGGGTCAAGGAAGTCAGTCGGAGGAACAGTTTCTGATGGAAATTACAGATCAGATAAAGGAGGTAATTCTAACTAGGAATTTGCAAAAACTCAGTGGAAACAGATATCTGGGATTTACAAACTTTTTTCCTCATCAAAAAATCCAAATCTTTAGAAGGTAAAATCCATTCAGTGGTTGTAAGGGGTGAGAGTAGGCTGGGATGGGAGTTGGGGGGGGGCGTGGTTAATTGCAAATGGTACAAGGAAAGTGGTTCATTTAAATGAAGACATTTAGGGGCACCTGGGTGACTCAGTTGATTGAGCATCTGACTCTTGATTTCGGCTCAGGTCATGAACTCATAGAGAGAGAGAGAGAGACGCAGAATCTGAAGCAGGATCCAGGCTCTGAGCTGTCAACACAGAGCTTTACGCGGGGCTCCAACCCGCGTTGGTCAGATCATGACGTGAGCCGAAGTCAGATGCTCAACTGACTGAGCCACCCAGGCACCCCTTCTATTTCATTCTTGATTGTGGAAATGGGAAAGAAATGCCTTTTACCTCTGGAGCAAAGATAAGAGGAGGAGTAATTCCCTGGGATTGTGGGCCGAGGGGAATGGAAAGAGGATTTTCCTGTCCAATAGAAATGTAATGTTAGCACATATGTAATTTTGTGAGATATTATTTAGTAGCTAATGAAGAAAGTAAAAGGAAACATGAAATTAATTTATAAGTTTTAACCTGATACATCCAAAATACTGTAGTTTAAACACATAATGAATATAATTATTGAGATATTTTCTTATTTTTTTTGTACTAAGTCTTCAAAATCTGATGTATATCATATACTGAAAATATATCTCAATTCAGGTGCTAAATTTTCAACAGTTAAAGTGAAAAAATGTAGCCGTACCAAAACAATAAATTTATGTTTAATGAAAAAATATTCTATGCTGCTTCAGCTTTTAAATTTAAATTTAATTACAATTAAAAGAAATTTAAAATTAAGTTTCTCAGTTGCACTAGCCACATTTCAAGTGCTCAGTGGCCATATAGACCCAGTTGCTACCATACTGGACCATATAGTTCTAGAGATTTGTCTGTGGGACAAGAAGGAGAAAATGGAGGTGAGACATATTCCTTGTTGCGACTCAGGACACAGTAGAAATACCAGTACAATTTGTGTGAAATTTGAGAGAGAGAGAGAGAGAGAGATATCTTCTATGTATGTATCTTTTTTCCCTAGCTACATGATTTTGAACAAGTAACTTGGGTAAGCTCCACTTTCACCACCTATCTGTAAAAGAGAAAAGTAATAATACCCCTTTAGATTGTGAAGATTGAGAAGGCATGCAAAGCACATTGTAGAATGACTGGCAGCTTTTTGAAAAGGAGTAAGTGGTGGCTTTTAAAAATCCAAACTATTCTTTGGATAGGGACTGTGTGTAATTCTTTTTCTATATTTAAAAGTATAGGAGTTTTAGGGGTGCCTGGATGACTCAGCTGGTTAAGCGTCCAGCTCTTGATTTCAGCTCAGGTCATGATCTCATGGTTCATGCGACTGAGCCCCACATTGGGCCCTGTGCTGATAGCATGGAGCCTGCTTGGGATTCTTTTGCCCTCTCCTGTGCCCCTCCCCTGTTGTGTATTTGTGCGTGTGCACTCTCTCTCTCTCTCTGTCTCAAAATAAATAAACTTTTTTCTTTTTTTTAAGTATAGGAGTTTTTAAAAACCTGTTTGGAAGTGGCATTCATTGATTCAGCAAATACTGTCTCTCAGGCCATGTGCTCAACACTTAGAACACAAAGACTTAAACACCATGGTCCCCCTTCAAGGACCTCATAGTGCTTAATGTTAGAAACAACACAGAGTTGGGCTAATGTCCAAGTGAGAAAAGTAAAACCAAAGAGAATAACAAATTTAACCAATAACTCCAAAGCAAAGAAGCCCTATAGATAAAAATTGAGTTTATAATTTGAAAATCTTAATAGTTCTGTATGTTTCTCTACTTTCCTTTAAAACTGATATCCCCTATTATAATAATCAAGATGTAAGAAATTAGATTGGCATGGATTTAAATACTTAATGATTGATTAGTAGTAGCCTTTATTTCTGCCACATGGAAGACACTGCCTTGTTTTTCTCTTCTGTTGGTTATTATTTCTTGAGTTGTTCTTATTTTTTAGTTTAGTAGTTTGTATTTATCTGCCAAAAAGATGGAAAAGTCAGTTCAATTCAAAGGTCTAAAACACAAAATATTTTTAAAGTTATTACTGTTAAGTGTAAAACATTAAAAAACTAAATATAAGTAAAATAAGTGATTGAAATAAGTAAAATTGCATTTTTAATATAGCTTCTCTTCTTAATCTAACAGTAAAGATCCTTTGGACAGATAAGATCTCATTTTTTAAATCTAGAGGTTGAAGTGATGTTAAAGGAACCTCTTATAATTTCTTAAATTTTTTGTTTTTAAAGGTTGTTTCTACTCATATAAGAATCTAATAAATCAAGATGCCAAGATTAAGATTATGGGCTTTAGTCTTTAAAAGTTATAGATGTGTCATTGAATTATTTGCAAGTCCTTGATCTGTCCTAGTCTGAGTCCTAAAATAAGTCATATATATATATTTACATACACATAATATATGCTCACTATAAATAAGGGGCCAAGTAACTTTCATACTTTTTCAGTTGTGATAATATGAAGTCTTGATTAGTATCCAAAATTTTTCACCATTAAAAAAAAACATCTGGGGCACCTGGGTGGATCAGTCGGTTAAGCGTCTGACTTCAGCTCAAGTCATGATCTCACAGCTCATGAGTTTGAGCCCCATGTGGACTCTGTGCTGACAGCTCAGAGCCTGGAGCCTGCTTCGGATTCTGTGTCTCCTTCTCTTTCTGCCCCTCCCTGCTCATGCTTTGTCTCTCTCCCTCTCTCTCTCTCTCAAAAAAAAAAAAAAAAAAAAAATTAAAAAAAATTTTTTTTAATCATCTACTTTTTCTTGTATATCAGCAGTTCACAGTTTAAATATCTGGGAGCCACTTTTTAAATTTTGGAAGCCAAGATTTAAATATGGTATGTATATTACTATTTTTGCCCTTCTTTGCATTTGCAGATCTCTCTTCATAAGACCCTGGGGTTTGAAATTTCATCATTATAGAAAATATCAGTCAAAGGATGGGATCATTGTAGAATATTGAGTTATCTTTAAATGAATTTCTCTTTCTAAATGCTGTAATATATTGAGAAATGACAGGGGTTGGGACCCTCCCTAGGTACCAACACACATCACCCTGAGTGCCTCCTTTACTGTCCACCACCACCATAGAACAATATTAAGAGCACACTTATGGGAGGAAAGAAATGATGAAAGAACAGGCCTAGACGAAGGAGTGTGCAGAGAGGCCAGGGGGTATTGTGCATGGGCTTTTATCTTTTGGCTACGCTGTTTTCCTCTGGTGCATTACGTCTGGCCCATGGTGTGCATCTGGGTGCGTTCCTATTAATAAGTGCCCAAATGCTAAGCTGACTGTGGTGGCAGAGTGACACAGAAGAGTGGAAAGAAGGGTGGGCACCTCAATTCCAACATCAGAGCCCAGATGAGATATGGCCATGTGGTTCCTGCCAAGGTTGGAAAAGAGTTTGAGGAGGGAACAAAGAGAAAGAATAGGGATGAGAATGATGGAATCACTTGTAAAAGCAGCAGCAAGTAATATTCTTCTAGTGCCTCACCTGAAGCTCCCCTAATCCCTGTGCGACATTACATTTTGACACTTGAAGGATTCTAGAGCAGAAACTACAATGAACCCTCAACATTCCATTCCACCTCTATTGTTACTACAATAGAAGCAATAAGATTCAATGTCAAAAGATTCAATTTATTGACAACTTTTTGTGAAAGTGTCATGTCTGTCCTTTATCATCTATAGCAACTTATAATTGTAAAAAATTACCTTTAGGTTGTCTTACATGTTTTTTTCCATTGGCCTTTTCTTTTTCTGTTTTACTTTCCTTTCCTCACATCCATTCCCCTGAGAAAGGGGGAGACAGATGAGGCACAAGTTTGAGGGAAGTAAAAGATTTGACATGAGAGGAGGGAGCCAGAGGGCGAAAAGAAAAATAGTGAGGAAAGTGAAATAGAGATCATTAGAGAGGGGAAGTGAAGAAGAAAGAAAAAAAGCCAAAAGGAAGAGAGAAAAGCACAGGAGAGAGAACTCAATTTGGTCTTAAATTTAAAAATGTCTTTATTTTTCCCAATGGACCCCATTGTTAAATTTCACAGTTTCCTTGTTAGGGTCCTCCCATCCTTTCTCTTTTTTAGACTGGGTTTCATAAACAGAATGAAAATGGCTGCTTAAGATTGCAAGGAATTTGATTTGCAATAGTTAAGAGGAAAGTGGAAAAGAAAGATGGATATAAATGGGGAGGAAATTCCCAGTGTTTGGTAGCAGTTTTTCCTTCTCTATTTCTTGGATGTCTATCCTTTGTCTGATTGCTTTCCATCTTGGGAAAATACTATAGGATCAAAGGTAAGCCTAAGTTTGGGCTCACCGTAAAGAGATCAACAGAGCTAAAGTGAGTAAAACCTAGATAGGTAAGAAATTAAAAGTCAAGAAAAGGGACAGATGGACCCAGATCCTGAGAGAGAGTGTTAGCCTAGGCTCTTTCCTGCAGCCTTTTCATGAAAACAGTACATTCAGAGTCTACTTTACCCAAAGCCTTACTCAGAAAGGAGAAAAAGTGTCCTTTTGTCAAACTGCTGAGTGGTTTGAGACATGAATAAGAGACTCAGGTAGCATTGCCTGGAGTTGGGTGAATGTGAATCTGACCAGGTTAATAGGACCAGGGTTTTGTTTTATTGCAGTGGGGAGCAGTTACTATTCTGGCTACTGCCTAGAATAGAAATCAGATTCACAGACTCATTTTTAGTCTACATTTAGTCTAAATTCAATGGAACAAGGGATTAAGATTCTACTAATCCTTGCTCTTCTTGGGGTAAAAAGTGTTAAGTGTGAGTAAGGGTATGAGAGGGGAAAAAGAAGTGATTTAGAGGACTGTAAAAAGGGGGAAAGAAATGCTAAGCAGAGGGAAAATCAAAATACTATGCAAGCCTAAGTAAGGAAAAATGGGAAGACAGGAGAGAAAAGTGGAAAGAATAAGAAAGTACATGAAAAAAAAACCCAGGAAAAATAATTAATACTTTGTGAAAACTGCAAGCCAAATTTGTATATTGTACCACCCTCATGATTTAACAAGCTGAGTGTGACAAACGTCACTGCATGTTTGCTCTACCTTTGCTTAGCTCCTGATTTTCAGAGCCCCATTTTAAGCTGCCTGCTAAATTTACAAAGATGGCCACCAAGACCATAAACATGTCAGCTTATAAAGTCATAACAGCTGAAAGGGTCTTGGGACAGCTAACCATGCCCTCTTCAATTCCTCACCCATATGCACACATATTTGGCAGCTGAAGAAGCTTGAGGTCCAGAGACATTAAATGACACATCCGTGGAACAGAGGAAGTGCAGTTAGAACTCAAACCTAGGGCTTTTGATTCCAGGTGCAGTATTTAATAGCTGGTTTCTTCATCATTGCCTTCCAGATTTCCTGTAATTCATTTTCCCAGCTTGTTTCATGGACTCATTACCTCCTAGTTAAGTTGCCTCTCAAACTCTGTCATCTTCAGTTGTTGTTGTTGTTTTTGTTTTTGTTTTTTTCTCTTGTCCCCACAAGTAGTCAGTCCAATAAATCTTGTTAACTGCATATTCACATCCTTGTTTCCATCTGGCTTTTTTTCCCCCCCTAGGTTCAAGACTGACACATTTCACCCTGGACCATTATAATGATTTCCTACCTGTAGCCCGCTGCAGCTCTCTTAGAGATTGCAGTCAGAGTAATCGTTCTAAAACATAACACTCGTTTCGTTATTTGTCTTTCAGTGGCTCTTACCTGCCAAAAGGAGGTCTGTACTATCCAGACTCCTTAGATGACCCAAGACTTCCATAATCTGGATCCTGCTTTGCTTTCCAGCTGCATCTCTCACTATTCCTAAATTGAATATGCCCAACACTGTCTTATTCTTCAATTTTGCTCTTACTGTATCCTGTACCCAGGATATTCTTATTTCCCTTTTCCTAACTCAAAGACTGCTTCCTTCATAGACTCTTTCATGATTTTCTCTCTTGAGCTAAAACTATATTCTCCACTTTTCTCTGAAAGCACCTATAACATTTTACTTTATGTTACTTGGGCCCATCTCTTGAGGCCAGGTGATGTCCTATTATGTATTTTTAATCTCTCTCAGAGTCTGCCACGGTGCCTCATATATAATAGATAAGGATCAAATGCTTCTTCAGTTCAACAAAACTAAGCCTGTGCCAGAAGACAGGTGAAAGAATCAGTCACATATGGAATGAAAATAAATGTATCAATATCCTACATTAATTATAAATTCCCAATGCATAAATAACTAGTGCTTCAGAATGTATGTTGTATGTGATTGTACTAATTATGTGCTAATCATATGCTAACATACTAATTATCAGTAATAAGGCTGCTGCAAGATTTATCCTTGTTTTTGGAAAGTAAGACGAAAATATCTGGCTATTGGACATCTCTAGAATTTCTATAAATTTACTGTGATTTCGTTTTGAAATAGAACTTGAGGAAAAATTGGTAGGTGAAAATTCTATATATTGCAAAGGAGATTTTGCATTTTTCTTATAAACGACAATGGCATTTCCCTACAATGTTCTCAGGTTCAATACTGTAGATTGGAACTTCACATCTCAGTGAAGTTCATCTGGTACTTTTGGACACCAAAGCTCAGTGGTAAGGTCTACAGACAAAAATCCCATTTATATAAACACTATCCTCTAGTTGTTTGCTCTTCTTTGTAGGACTCTTGCAAATGTGACTGAGAATGCCTTCACGGGTTCTTGGATTTTAAAGCAGAAGTATTTTTTTTTCTCCCCATGATGTTCTTTTATGTGCATGACTGGAGCTGAGGCCTATCCACCCCTCAACTTAGACAGTAACTTAGAAGTAGGTCAGCAGCAAGCAAGGGGACAGATCTCCACTGGTGCCATATGACAACCCCCATGTTAAAAACTTGTTGCTAAGAAGTTAAAAGATCCTCAGACACGAGAGTATGTAAAGAAACAACTGCTGAATAAAACATTAAATAGTATCACCCGACAGCAAAGCGGAGCCCCAGATACAAGTAAGGACTATACAATTGTAGATTTACCAAGAAATTTAGTGGTAGACCACTTTCCTTCCAAACCAGCAAGGATACAAGACCCTATTGTTTGGGTTCTGCCTGCTGAGCAGGCCTGGGAGTGGTTCATGCTCAGTGAGCTGGATTCAGGGAACTGGGAAACTGACTCTACCAGCACAGAAAAAGTGCAGTGATGCCTACCACTTGCAAGATAGCATGAGGACAGGCTTTGAAGAATAGTTCCTGCATGGTGGGACTCTCAGAATGGAGCAAAGGGGACACATCAAAACATCTAGCTGGATTCCTTTGCTCATAACTACTTTCTTCCAGGACCCAAGGTTGACTACTGGATACCAGAGATCACAAAGAAATGTAGTGGAATTTGTTCCATACCTGAAGTGCCTGAATCAGTTCTCATGCTCCTGCAAAAATAAACAGCACATTTCAAAATTTTGCCAGTGTAACCACAAATATTTAGAAAAGAATTACTAAGTAGGAGGTAACTGGCCTTTCCTAAATGCTTTGTAGGTGGTAATGAAACATGTGTAGCAAGCTAGGGTATTACATTATTAACACATATTAGAGTAAAATTACCTAAAATTCTGTCAACATGCAAGCTATCCAACCTGTAAAAGCCATAAAAGTGAATAGTATATAATGACACATAATCTATTTTTATTTTCTCTATCACCTGTCACTCGGTGAGGCTGTGGGCATCCCTATCCTGCTGCCTCTCCAGCGTTGGAAAACTCATTTGGGGCTGAGGCAGAGAGAAGCTAATCGCTGCTGCTCAGGGGCTTCCATAGAGTCTATTGTGTTGGGAATATAGGCCCTCATAGAGACATGGGAGAAATTCTGGAATAGATGGATGCCTGGGGTTAGAAGGTACCCACCTCTTCTGGCTTCATCACAATCTCTATGGCCCTGATGGAGGTGACAGCACTTGGGAATCTTACAGGCAAATGACATGCTCAAGTATTTGCCTAAGTTAGTACTTGGTTAGTTTACTTAGCTTACTGGATAAAATAGAAAACTATCTGTCAGGTGTTCAGACCATTTCACTTTCGGAAATGCCTTTGGATAACTAAGCTTTTGGATGTCTTTGGACAAAGAAGCTTTCTGCATTCCTGATTTTTAAAATTAATAACAATAATTAAAATACTTGTTTTCTTAACCTCATTAGCATGCTAAAACAAATTTTCACCAAATCTTTGTTTCTTGGCTACATTTTCAATAAATATTTTGGAAGCATGGCTGTTTGAGTAAAAAAAAAAAAGCATTTGGGAAGAATAATTACCCTCAGATAATAGCTTCCCAGATAAATGTATAAAGACATAATTATGATCCATTTTAAGAGGTCTGGCAAATACATCCAGTTGGAGGTCTACAATGGATCTTTCTGAAATAAAGGTAAATTAGTCATTTTCTAAGGCATTTGCAAATAAATTCTCCTGTAGCCTTCACCAAATAGGTCGGTGATTTAAATAAAGGTTGAGCTTAATGATAAAAGTTTTTGAGACTGAGAAATATTAAGTAAATGTACTTTAAAAAATCGGTGCAAAATTAAAATGAAGCCTGATATTATCCTCTTTAAAACAAAGGAAAGAGTCACAGTAGCAATATTGTCAAGGTATAAGAAGGAATAGAAATAGAAATGCTCTACAAAGTAAATCCTAAGGTAAGGTTATAGAAGTCTCCATAGTCTTTCATTCATCCAGATCGAAACTGCTCAGTTTACATTTTAAAACTAATACATCTGAGGGCAAAATATTTAACAAGCTCATTGTTTAATTTTTTTTTCATTTTCCCAAAGTACGCAGTTATAAAAATGTCACTGAAATCCATGGTCTTGGAGATGAAAACTAGATAGAACTTACTTATCACTTTCAGTATCTTGACTTAATTTTACAAATGTCCCAGGAATAAACTGAATTCTATTCTGTTCTAGGATATTACACCTTTCATTCATAATGAACATTCTCAAATTAGGCTCTGGCTAGTAATTATGTTCCAGATGCAAATAGGCAATAAAAAAAGAACCCATACTTGATTAAATTGGGGTTAAGAGGATTACTTGGAACCCACATTTGTTTTTTGCTTTGTTTTTCTTTCTTTGTCCCCAGTACAGTCAGCAGAGAGAGGAAGCTGAGAGACTGAAAGGCAGAACCTTGAAGAAATTGGGATTTGTTAACCTTCACGATCCTTTTTATCTGTTAAATTCTATGATTTTTGCCATTTATATAGGGATTCATTTTCTCATTGTTTCTAATAATGATCATAATAGTTAAACAAATCTTTGCACCTACAGAACATTTTACATCCTAAAAATTTAAGTTATCCTTATACTTTTTAATATTTTAGTTTTATTTATTTATTTTTTAGTTTTTTTATGTTTTGAGAGAAAGAGGGAGAGAGTAGAGGAGGGGCAGAGAGAGAGAGACGGGGAGAGAGAGAGAGAGATGGGGAGAGAGAGAGAGAGAGAGAGAGAGAGAGAGAGAGAGAATCCCAAGCAGGCTCTGCACTGTCAGCACAGAGCCAGATGATGATGTGTGGTTCTCCTAAGGATCACCCTTATTCCTTTGCTTTCCTTGACCCCTCCTTGGCCAGGAAAAAAGGTTAAAAAGAAAGCCAGCTTTGAGTAATTAATCCTCAGTTGCTTAAGATATTTTTGAGTAAAGGTTTTTGGTGTTGTGCTTTTTTGAGCCAGAATAGCCAAATTTCTTTTATCTACACTATTGGAAATGAAATGAATTATTAGTGTTAATAATGACAATTTACTGGGCATCTAATGTGTCCCGAGATCGTTCCATACTTTTATTGCTCTATTTCTAAGAACGCTGCAACACACTCAGGTGCATTTACTGTTTCCATTCCGTTCCACTCCTTTAAGGAGTCCTCAGGATGTACTTATATTCGACTTCACCATGCTTTCTGTCATTCACTGTAGCAGTAGATTAAAATTACATAAGAAACACGAACAAGTCTTGACCCCTTGCAGAAGAATGTCTGAACTCTATCCAGGACAAATGGCCTGATGCTTGTTTTTGAGAAGATTCCAAGGAGAAAGATTCTACAACCTCCAGAAATTAGTTCCGTTGTTTATTAATATCCAATCAGTAATATGCATTAATGCTTTTTTTATAGATTGGTTGATTGTCTGCTATATTGTTTTACTACATAATAAAGTTTTATTTGTAAACTGTTTAGTTAAAATAATTTTCAGTTTAAATCCACTTTTTTAAATTTAGCCTTTAAATTTGGACTTCCTCATATGCTGAAGATGGTAATTGTCACCTATTCCCATTTTCTTCCTCAATTTAAATAGCCTTGATTTCTTTCCTGCACTAAAAAATATTTAAGTTTTGTGCCCCCCCCCCCCCCGGGTTCAGTTTTTGGATAGTATAGTAGAAAGATAACTTCAGAGGTATAGAATCATCTTTCTACTGTATTCAATGTAAGTCAAAGCTATGTTAGATTTATGTTCAGTCTAATCTAGAATCTGAATCCTCCCTTCCATCTCTCCCTTTCTCTCTTCCTTCCTCCCTACCTTTCCTCCCTCTTTTAATCTATTCTCTTTTTTTTTTTTTTAATTTTTTTTTTCAACGTTTTTTATTTATTTTTGGACAGAGAGAGACAGAGCATGAACGGGGGAGGGGCAGAGAGAGAGGGAGACACAGAATCGGAAGCAGGCTCCAGGCTCCGAGCCACCAGCCCAGAGCCTGACGCGGGGCTCGAACTCACGGACCGCGAGATCATGACCTGGCTGAAGTCGGACGCTTAACCGACTGCGCCACCCAGGCGCCCCTTTTTTTTTTTTTTGAGTAATTACCAAGCGCCTGGCATTGTGAAGTTTTTAATATCAGTTTATTTAATCCCTGTAACAACTACATGGTTAGTGTTATTTTCATTTTACAAATAAAGAAACTGAGACCTGAAAAAACTAATTTAACTTGCCCTAGAGGGGGCAGAATTTGAACTCAGGGTTGTCTGACTGCAAAGGTCATTGTCTAGCTGCTGTGTGTTCCAATTAATGCATCCTAGCATCAGTTTTGATTTTTAAATTATACATGTAATTAATTGTACAATAAAAGTTTAATGGAAACATCTATCAAAAGCTACAACAAATATTAATTCCTTTAATCACCAACTATGTCCAAACACTGTGGTTTCTTATCATCCTGTCTGCAGAAATAAAATACCGTTGTATATACATTTTTCAGAATTTCACACTTCCAGTTTGCAGTTCCTTATAGTCATATAGGTCTTTTTATTGAAATTTTCTGATTCTTTTCCTAATGGGGATCTGCTGTTTCACTAAATTAACATACTATTTCCTGGTTAGCTATTCTTCTGCCAGGGGTTGTTTGGATTGCTTTCAGGTTTTAATTACAAAACAGTATGTTCAATTAAATTATTTTCTGTTTCAAATTACTTCTTTGCTACATGTTCCTTTAAGTCAAGGGGTATAACTATTTGTAGTGTGAATTGCCAAATCACTCTGTAGAAAGTTCCCACCATTTACAGTGTCCCCATCAATATTAGAGGTAGTTAATATCTAATCAAAAGCCAAATGGTAAATGCTTAACTTGTATTTCTTTAATTATTAGTGAGATTGATCCCTCACTAAGTGTTTATTTGTCTTCTGGAGTAAATTTTCTATTCCTAACTTTAAACCATTTGTTAATTGGATCCTTCACAAATTTCCATCAGCTACTTATATATATGGAAGGTAAAACCTTTATAGATTATTTATTATTATTCTTTTTCCATTGTATTGTTATGTATTTATTAAAATGATTTTTTGGCAGATATTTATAATTGTTTTGCAATCAATCAACCTGAACTCTATTCTTTCAGAGCCCCACCTTGCTTTCAGATCTCTGTCCTTCCTCAGAGAAGTTTCCAGACCACTATAAGATATCCTTCCTCCTCCTCAAATCACCCTCTATTCTGTTATCCTATTTTTGTTTGGGGTTTATTTTTGAAGCTTTTTTTTAATGTTTATTTTTGAGAGAGAGAGAGAGAGAGCGAGAGAGAGAGAGAGAGAGAGAGAGAGAGCACACGCACATGCACGTGCAAGTGGGATAGGAGCAGAGAGAGGACAAAGGATCCAAAGTGGGCTTGGTGCTGATAGCAGCAAACCAATGTGGGGCTCAACCTCACGGACCGTGAAATTATGACTTGACAGAAATCAGAAGCTCAGCCGACTGAACCATCCAGGTACCCCGTTTTATTTTGTTTTTTAATGTTTATTTATTTATTTTGAGAGAGAGCGTGAGTGGGGGAGGGGCAGAGAGAGAGAGGAAGAGAGAGAATCTCAAGCAGGCTCCCAGCTGTCAGCACAGGGACTCAGTCTCACAAACCATGATCTCTCTGTGAGATCATGACCTGAGCTGAGATCAAGAGTCATACACTTAACCTGACTGAGCCACACAGGCACCCCTCTATTTTTGTATTTATCACAGCACATTCCAGCTGGCATAATGTATTTTATTTGTGTATTATCTAGATCCACTAGAATGAAACATCCTATAACTTATATTCACAGCTGTATCCCCAGTTCCTAGCACAAAGAAAGTGCTCAGTAAATATTTTTGAAAGAATGAACCAAACTTTGCCATTGAAAATTTCTTCTGTTGCTTCAAAGGACAAGAAGTGATGTTTCTTATGCAATTGAGGCAATTTCAACTGTTCCATTTTCTTCTAGCTTATTTTAGTTTTAAAATATTTTATTCTTTTGGAGTACCTGGGGGCCCAGTCAGTTGAGCATCCAACTTCAGCTCAGGTCATGATCTCACAGTTGGTGAGTTTGAGCCCCCAGAGCCTGGAGCCTGCTTCGGATTCTGTGTCTCTGTCTCTCTCTGCCCCTCCCCTGCTCACTCTCTCTCTCTATCAAAAATAAATAAACATTAAAATTTTTAAAAAATATTTTACTCTTTTCCCATCTGAAAATTTTTTTGTGGTACAGCATAAATCTCTGACATTTTGTAGAGTTTTGCTTTTTTTCATGTTTTTTTTTGAACCTCTATCAGTTTGACTCAGTTTTATTGTCTTAATGTCTATATCCTAAACTTTCTGATGGCCATTTAATTATAATACGGCTTAAGATTTTATACAACTGAATCCCTCGATATATTCCAGCCCCAAGTTTCCTTGAGATTCTTACTCTTCTCTTTTCCACATACTTTTTATATTATAATTTCTATGAGATATCCTATTGAGATAATTGGTATTATATTAAATTTATAAATTAATTTAGGCTTTGTCATCTTTGTTGTCTTAAATATACCTACCCAGATAGAAAGCTTATTTTTCCTTATTGAAGTGTCTTTGGTTTCTGCCACTAGAGTTTTGTAATTCCATGTATACAGGTCTCTTATCACTCTCACTAAATATTTAATTTTTATTGCTGCTTTTGAAAAATACATTCTCTTTTGTCAATGTATTTTTGGTTTGTTAATAAAAATCATGAAACAAATGATATTTTGTGAGTTTATCTTCTAATCTGTGACTATCCTAAAGTTGTTTACAAACTAATATTTTTGATGATTGTCAAGTTTTCTAAATATAAATTTCTATTTGCAAAGAGTGATTTTTAAAAATCTCATTTATTAATCATATTTCTTTGTCCTATTGCAGTTGCTAGACTCCCTTAAATTATATTACATAGAAATGTTAATAAGGAACATCTTTAATTTATTCTAAGTTTTAAGTAGAACACTTCTATAATTTTTCATTAAAAACAATTTCTTCATTAAATTTCTTGGGGCGCCTGGGTGGCTTAGTTGGTTAAGCATCCAACTTCAGCTCAGATCAGCTCAGAACTTCAGCTCAGAACTGAGGAACTTGCGGGTTCCTCAGTTCGAGCCCCGCTCTGTGCTGACAGCTTGGAGCCTGGAACCTGCTTCAGATTCTGTCTCCCTTTCTATCTGCCCCTCCCCAGCTTGCACTCTGCCTCTCTCTATCTCTCTCCCTCTCTCTCTCTCTCCCTCTCTCTCTCTCTCTCTCTCTCTCAAAAAAAAATTAAACATTAGAAAAAACCCCACAATGCTGTCTCTGGTTGGGAATAATTATTTAAAAAAAAATTTTTTTTTTTAATGTTTATTTTTTGAGACAATGCTAGAGACATAGGGAGACACAGGATCCTAAGCGGGCTCCAGGCTCTGAGCTGTCAGCACAGAGCCCGACACGGGGCTCAAACTCACGGACAGTGAGATCGTGACCTGAGCCGAAGTCGGACGTTTAGCCGACTAAGCCACCCAGGCACCCCTGCTCTTCCTTTAAATAATGACTTATATTTCCTTAATTTCATGTTAAGCGCTTGCTACATTTTGCCCGCTAAGATTCTATGAATTTAACATTTATTGTCTTAAGTAGGGATTAATCTAGAATTTTATTTCTTGTCAGTCTTTATAATCCAAACAAATTATTTGCTTCAAAAAATTAGGAGAACATAACATAATTTTTCTATATTTAAAAGAGAATTTTACATTAAATAGAGATAATTCTTAGAGTATCTAAAACCCTGTCCAGTAAAAGTCACAACTATGTTTTTCTCTTTCGTGGGAGCTCCTGGGTGACGTTGTTCTATGTTCTCAAGTTTGTGACTATGCCAGTTTTGCCTCTTTGTATTTTTGTTAAAGTCATTTATTTAACTTAGGGTTTCAAAGCTATTAAAGAAAAGCTGTATATGATATTTCTCAATAACATTTTACTGTTCTTGTTAGTTGATGATGACCTCTAAATTTCTAATTTTATTATTTAAAAAAAGTTGTCCAATGGTTTGCCTGTTTTGTCATTCTTTTTGAAGAACCAGCCAAACCCTGTGGAACGTCACATTACTAATAATTTTTCTCGTTTATTTTTTTTTTTTTGGTTTGTTTTTGTTTTCCCTTGCTCCTTTTTTATATTTAAAAAGAATTTAGACAGGGGCGCCTGGGTGGCTCAGTCACTTGAGTGTGTCCAACCCTTGACTCAGGTCACAATCTCCAAGTTCGTGGGTTCAAGCCCCACATCAGGCTTTGCACTGACAGTGCAAAGTCTGCTTGGGATTCTGTCTCCCTCTCTCCCTGCCCCTCCCCTGCTTGTTCCCTATCTCTCTCTCAAGATAAAAACAAACAAACAAAAAAGAATTTAGACATAGTTCATTACATTCCCTATTTTCAGTCTTGCTATTGTAAGCATTTAGACCTCTGTGTTTTTCTTTGGTTTCTTTTTAGTAGTTACTCTGAAATTATTGGATTAACTTTTATCTTTAGAATACATCAGTGCTCCCTCACATTCAGCTTGCAACTGTGTATTAAAATTATGAAAAATTTTTTTTCAGGTTATTAACTTATTAGTTGGAAATGTACAAAAGCATGAGAAATACATAGAGGAGAAAATAGAAGTATAAAGATGAAAGAAAGAGTTCCCATAGTCTAACTCCAAACTGTGGACACTGATTCTATCCTGTATTCTTCAGCCACACACAGTTGATACCAGATAGACTCAAATGTGAACTGAAGGGTGTGAGAAGTTGATAGGGAAATAAAAATTTGACAACGTTAAACTGAATGTGGATAATTTAGTTTTTTTAAAAATTTCATTTACTTTAAAAAAATTTTTTTATACATTTATTTATTTTTATTTTTGAGAGACAGAGAGAGACAGAGCACAAGTGGGGGATGGGCAGAGAGGGAAGGAGACACAGAATCCAAAGGAGGTTCCAGGCTCTGAGCTGTCAGCACAGGGCCCAATGCAGGGCTCGAACTCACAAACCGCGAGATCATGACCCAAGCCGAAGTCAGAAGCTCAACCGACTGAGCCATCCAGGCGCTCCTAAATTTTTATTTATTTTTGAGAGAGAGAGAGAGAAAGAGAGAGATAGAGTATGAGCAAGGGAGGGCCAAAGAGAGAGGGAGACACCGAATCTGAAGCAGGCTCCAGGCTCTGAGCTGTCAGCACAGAGCCCATTGTGGGCCTTGAACTCACAAGCTGTGAGATCATGACCTGAGCCGAAGTTGGATGCTTAACTGACTGAGCCACCCAGGCTCAGTGGATAATTGAGAGTTAATGATGGCATCATTCAATTACATTGTATTTACAGCTGAGACTGTTCAGTAGCAAGGGCCAGAGTTGCGGGGACCTTAAAGCACACACTTACATTACTTCACGTCTTAGCATCCCTGACGTTTCCCTGCCTCACTTACCTGGATTCCTCAGCCTTGAGAGCTGTGTTGCTAAAATCAGTTGTCCTTATTTCAGATGTTCTAATAATGCTCATCCTTTTGAATGAATTTATGTCACTTTCTTCTGGAGTCAAAGTAGAATGAAAACATGGTTCACCTTCGAAAGTCAGTGTTACATTTGAGATGGTGACATGTTTTGAGGATTCTTTGCATTCATTCTTAATTTTTGTATCTCGTAGACACCCAGGTTTCAGAATGTTTTCCATTTTTTCCTTTGAAAATAATAAACAGCAGCAAATCAGGCAACAGAACGGTGTCACACAGAAATAGATGATTTCTGGAGCAATATCTAATACAGTAATCATGTCATTCGTATTAACTGAGTGCCCTCGAGTGCCTGGGCGCAGTAATGAGGGAATGACGCTTGGTGTTGTGTGGCCACTGAGGAGGCCAGGCAGGCATCAGAGGCTTCTAGTGTGGGACCTGACACAGCCCATTCAGAAGCTCTTGTGGTCAGGCACACCGCTGTCACCTCGCACGAGAAAACTAGTATTTAATTACAGCATTTCCTCTTTCTGAATTGTCGGGGCATGGAAGGTTGTCTAGAAATGCCTTGCCACCTGCTCTCCAATCTAATGTTGCTCTTTATTTAAGAGCATTTACCAGGTGACATGAGTTGGGAGGTTCACAATAGGACAAAAGCATTTATTTCTCAAAAGACTTAGAACCAATACCTAGAATTAATACTATAAAATCTCTCCTGTTGTCTTGATTTCTTGGTTTCTATTAATGCATCACCTCTCCTCACCACTCACTGTCTTCCT
This sequence comes from Neofelis nebulosa, assembly GCF_028018385.1. Lineage (NCBI taxonomy): Eukaryota > Metazoa > Chordata > Mammalia > Carnivora > Felidae > Neofelis > Neofelis nebulosa. The sequence continues at coordinate 114,186,340 of NC_080788.1, read as the reverse complement.
CAGAATCTGTCTCGGGCCTCAGAGGAATTGGTCAGTGGGTCCTAAGGACTCCGTCTGTCTGACATCCCTCATACCTGCACCCTCCTCCTCCCATCAGCACCGCCTAGTCCATCGCCTCTCCTGACTTCCCTCGAAAATAATACAATACTCTTCTTCCTTAAAGAAAACACGTTTTTTTCCGTAACACATACTTACTGTAGAATATTTAGAAAATCCTGGAAGATATAAAGTGAAAGGGAGAATATTATTGTCTGCTTAAGGCCACTGGCCAGAAATAACTACTCCTATGGCACATGTCATTTAGTCTTTGTGCCCATTTATTTATTTTGTAAGTGTCTTCTTTGTGATAACATTTCAGTTCTATATCCTAACGATTTTATTAAAAGCATTCTCCTCATGTCATTAAAAAGTGTGTAAAACTGCTTGAATTTTTTTGAATTAAAAATTATTTCTATTGTAGGAAATAGAAAATTCAGAAAAGTGTAAAGAGGAAAATATTAATCCCAGAATCTAGAAATAAACTGCTGTTAACAGTATGACTTTCTCACCTTCTATTGTGTGTGAGCATGAAATGTATTTTCATGTAATAGGAATCATACTCACTTTTCACTCAACTTTTCCCAATCATGAAAATTTCTGCAAGAAAAATTTTTCCAACAATTTTAATAACTACAGAGTAGTCATTCATTTAATAGATATTTACTGACTGTCTATGGTCTTGCCTGATACTGTTGTTGCTCCTGAAAAAAATAAAGAAGGCACCTGTCCTTCGTAGATTTACATTTGTTTAGCAATTCCCCTGTGGTGGATATTTAGGTTACTTTCAAATTTTCGTTATTTCATTTTTACCAACATGGTATAGATATAGTATAATTAACATCTTTACAGCTAAATCCTCATTCTTATTTCTGATTCATTCCTTAAGAAAGATTCCTAGAAATGGAGTCACTGAATCAAAGGGTATAAATATTTTTAGGTTCTTGATTCATGATGATTTCAAGAAAGTTTGGGCCAATTCTCATCCCTACCACAAACCTATAAGAATTCCAAGTTGACCACATCTTTACTAACACTGACTATTTTTCTTCTTCTTTAAAAAAATTTTTTTTTAATGTTTATTTATTTTTGAGAGAGACAGAGAGGCAGAGTGTGAGAGGGGAGGGGCAGAAAGAGAGGGAGACACAGAATCAAAGCAGGCTCCAGGCTCCCAGCTGTCAGCACAGAGCCTGACATGGGGCTCGAACTCATGGACTGCGAGATCATGACCTGAGCCAAAGTTGGATGCTTAACTGACTGAGCCACCCAGTGCCCCTATTTTTATTCTTTTAATTAACAGTTTTATAGGTTATTTTTCCCCCAAGTTTGCATTCCTTTGATTACTAGTGAGGTTAAATTTTCTCCACGATATTTATTGCAGTTGCTTCTTCTGTAAAATATTTATCTTTGCCCTTTATGACTTTTCTCTTGTGGGCCCCATGGAGATTTTCCTCAGTAGTCCTCAAACTTCTCTCTTTATCTACATTCCATGTTACCGTCAGATTAACCTTTCTAAAAACACAGCTCCTTCACTCCCTCACACAGAGGTTTTTTACAGTTAAAGTTTGCCCAAAGAGCAAAGTCCACGCTTCTTAATTTGGCATTCAAGGTTTACAGACAACTTTCGAATCCTATATCCCAATATTTTCCGTATATATTATGCTCCAGCCAAACTGAACTAACTGTTCTTGGATATGGCTCTGTGGTTTTTCACTTTCTGGCTTTTTCTAAAGCAACTTACTTCTTTTGGTATTTTATTTTTCTATTTCCACCCTCACTTTTACCCACTGAAATTTCACCCCATCCTTCCATGTAGTGTGTACTTTTATATACATTTAAACTTTAAAATAGCCCTTACATATCAGTATCCTCGCTTTGGAGATGAGGAAACTGAGGCTCACACAGCTTCAATGGATTGGTCAAACAGATACGCAGCAGGGCAAGTTTCCAACTCAAGTCTTCTGACCCTGGTCCCAAAGTTCTTTCCATCCCACCACAGCTTTCTGATACTGGGTTAAATCTGATGGTAAGCATGGTCACGCCTCTTTCAGGATATGTCTTACAACTCCTTTATACTGGGGCTCAGGGATACTATCTCATTAAAATTACTCAGAGCACATTTCACAGCATTTTGATAATCAATGTCAAGGAGCTAACCAAGAAGGGCGATCTTGGTTATCACTCCTGTTCTTGATTATTAAGAATGAGTCTTCCATGTCACATACCTTTTCCTCTTGCTTGGCCCTTAGTATGTCATCGTTTTCAAACACCACTGTAACCTCCGATTTGTTTGGGACATCACAGACATCCGTGACTTCTGTGACTTCTGTGACAATTTTTATATCTGGGGCCTCTGTGACCTCATTTTCTGGAACATCTGTGATGTCTGTGACATCGGTGACATCTGTGAATTCTGAGAAATCAATGCTTTCTATGGCATTTACAGGGTCTGAACATGTGTACATGTGCGGGGTCTGTATGGCTGCAAATGCTGCAATATCCATGATGTCCACTGAACCTGTGATATCTGTGCTATTGGTGATTTCCGAGAGGCTTGAGACTTCTGACAGTTTGGAAGCTTTGGCTTTCTCCTGATTCAAGAGGGAGATGAGTTCCACCCATTGACAAAATAGGGTGTCCTGTTTACATGCAGGGGCACAGAGCTGCAGGTAGTAGGCTCGACCACTGACCAGCTTTACTTTGAGGCGCATATTCTCAGCATCGTGCACAGAAAGAGTCAGAAACTGTAGAGGGAGAAACCTGTGAACAAACACAAATGTCATCTGGAGGCCTGATTGGAGACCTGTCAAAAGGCCTTTCCTTTTATGTTGCATAGCGGTTGTGACAGTGAGGTTCAGGGAAACAGGCTTGTCTCCCAGACGGGCCTGGTTTGGGGCAGGCACAAGGTTGAACAGTACCTTCTTGTGGCCACCATGTTCCCAGGTCTGGTCCTTAGCTTTTGAGGCTTAAAACTTTGATTTTTAGTACATGTAACCAGGCTCCTGAGGGCCATCTTGCTCAAAGCATACTCTTAAGACTCTGATGAGCTTAAAAAATCAGAGTATCAACTATTTATCTTGAGAAGTTGTCCTACTTAGTTAATCCTGGAAAGCTGAGAGAGAAGTTGAGTGATTGCTCTAGGTCATACAGCAAGTTAGTGGCTTGAGACAAGACTAGAGCTAATCCTTTTTTTTTTTTTTTAATTATTTATTTTTGGGAGAGTGCAAGTTGGGGAGGGGCAGAGAGAGCGGGACAGAGGATCCAAAGTTCTGCACTGACAGCAGCAAGGCCGATGAGGACCTGGAAGTCACGATCTGCAAGCTCATGACCTGAGCCGAAGTTGGACGCTCAACAGACTGAGCCACACAGGTGCCCCAAGACCAGAGCTAATTCTGATGGAGGCTGAGATGCTGGGCAAAGAAGGACATGCCCTAGAGAGGCAGTTTATTATGAATCTTCAGTTCCTGTTACTTAGGTTTAGTTTTTAAAAATTAACTACCTGTTTGACTGCCAGCTTGTCATAAGCTATTTTCCCAGACTTTGAGGACACAACTCTATCATGTGTCGCACAGTGCAAGTGAGATGCTCCCTTGGAGCAAATATCATTGGTGTTTCTATTTTCAGTTTCTCAGGGGTAAAGCACGTTTTCTGAGAGATCCTTAACCTCTTCCCTTTGTAACTCACCTGGTGAGCACCAGGTTCTCTGGAGAAGGAGATGTCAGGAGACTTTGAAATAGGGGTTCTGTATCTTTCTGGGTTTCAGGAGTCAGATGTGCCAGAAGCATCACATTGGGGGTCTTGTGGGTGCTACTGGAAGAGCAGATGCCTACAGTCACCCAGTTGGCTCGGTTGTGAAGGTAAATGGATTCACCTCTCCTATTAACCTAAGGTAGAGAACAGGAAGAGGAGTTTTGTGATAAAGTATATGGCCCCAACAACCTGGCTTACCTGAGCAGTGCAGAAAATAATGGAGAAATGAACCATGATGCATTTGTTCAATCACTTGTTGATGTGAAATCTTAGAAATATCACAGTGTGGGATGCCTAGGTAGCTCAGTTGGTTGAGCGTCCAACTTCAGCTCAGGTCATGATCTTGTGGTTCATGAGTTCGAGCCCCACATCAGGCTCTGCTGACAGCTCAGAGCCTGGAACCTGCTTCAGACTCTGTGTCTCCCTCTCTCTCTGCCCCTTCCCTGCTCATGTTCTGTCTCTCAAAAATGAATAAACATTAAAACATTTTTTCAAAATAAAAGAAATATCACAGTGAATGGACGGACACAGTCCCTGGGCCATGGGGGTTCTGTCAGGGAAGGTGAACATTAAGCAAACATGTCACTAATCATTATTGCAAGAAGTATTCCCAAGTACAAGGTCAGGGTGCTGTGCTGTGAAGCATATAACAGGAGACTTGATTTAAGAGGAGATATAGGCAGTGGTGTGCTGGTAAATGTGTAACAACTATCTCCTGGAAGATATGCATATGATAATTACATATTTTACTGCTATAAAAGATGAGTAGCACAATTTACAAACAATGATATTTACAATTTTCTTCATTTTAAATTCAATATAGTCAATTGATTCTCACACAAGTCTTCACTGACCTTTGCCAAATTTTTATATCCATAACCTCAAGAGCATAAATAATAGTAAAATGTAGTAAAATAATAGGAATGATGAGGTTTGAGTATATAAGTTTATACAATCTAATTTTTAATAATGGCTGTGTTAAACAGTAGACTTGCAAACTTCCAGAACACTTAGCTGCTCCAGCACACCCTGGACACAGGGTCAGAGAAATCTCCCAGAGGAAGAGACCTCTCGCTGAGACCTGAACAATATGAGATAAACTGGCTGGACAGGAGAACTTTCCAGGCAGAGGAATAGCATGTGCAAAAATCCCCAAATCAAAGAATCTTGGCCAGTAAAAATCTCTGCCAGTTGGAAGATGAGAAGACTGAAAAGTGGCTAGACAGGGATGTGAAGGAAGCCAAAGAGGGGCAACACTTGGTTTCTCAGTTGTACGTTCTCAAAAAAAAAAAAAAAAAAAAATCACTTAAAAACAGATATACTCAGAAAAAGGTTGTAGCCCACACTATGGACCTACTCAAAGCCATGCCTGATTAACAGCATTCAGAATTCATCCAGTATTTGCCCCTCAGGGATGGTGCTCCAGCTCTGGGGTTAAATACTGATAAACCTAAACTGGTCATGGTGATTTCATCCCCTTGCCAATGCTTGCTTTCAGCAGGGGCATGTGACCCCCTCCTGGCCAATGAGACACAGTGGGGGCCTCCTGGTGGCTCTGGGAACAGTTTCTCAGCCCTCACAGAAAGTTGCTAGGATGAGAGCATTTCGTCTGTTTCTGGCAGCTGTCACCATCCTGTTTGCATGTAATGTCCTGAGGGGAGCCAACCTGAGGGTAATAGAGCAAAAGGAGAGGACCAGGGTCCTCGATGACTCCATGCAAGGGAGCTGTGCTCTTTTACTTTGAGATCATTGTTCTTTTTTGTTTAAATTTGAGGCATAACCTGTGGCAACTTGCTGCCAAAACATACTAACCTTGAGAGGTTGTGTATGTCGAAGGGAATAACTTACCCAGTTATGATATGGGGTGTGTCTGGTCTACAGAGCGCTAACTACCTCTCCCAGTGTTCATTAGAGCTTGTGAAAGGTTATTGGAAAAGGGTGCAGGAGGAAGTGAGCTCTTGGTTTTGGGGGTAGATTCCCGTGGTTCATCGCTTACATACAATACCCAGTGCTCATCCCAACCAAAATTCATTTTAATACTCAGTCATGTCATACATTTTATTCTTTAAAATGTCTTCTAAATCTAAGAAAGGAGCCATCTGAATGCTTTCCTGTGGCGAGATGTTTGAATTCATTGTAATTCCTTCATGTCATTTTGGGAAGACATGATAGAATGACAATTATGGTAGAGTTAGAACAGAATTCCTGGGTGAGAGTTTGCTAGGAAAAATTGAAATGAATTTTCCTTTAACATTATAATTATCTTAGGTTGGTTAAAGTTCCAAAACTATTCCCTTTAACTGTCTCATGCAGTCCTTTATCACATTTAAAATAATTCTCCTCCCAATCTTTTCAGTTTCTTTGAGAAAATTAATTACTGAAGTTATTGGAACTTAATTCTGGCTCAAATATGATTTACCTGGATAAAACTGCTCTCTAATATGGGAGGAGATACAAAAGGGGCATACTCTCCTCCATCCAACATATTTTGAAGATCTCCTGCATCTTGGAAGGGTGGGACGGAGATGGCATCTTGCTTATTGATCCTTGTGGTAGAGTTCCTATTGTTCTTCTTCATGGTGCTTACTCACAAACATCAGAGAGTCGAGGGGATGGGAATACAATGAACAGATACAGAGAAAATTTAATATGATGAAGTTGCCTCACTTACTTATTAATTCAACAAATTTTATCAACATCTATGATATGCCAGTCACTGCTTTTGGCATTGGTGATACATCTGAACACGATTGAGAAGATCCCTGTCCCTATGCAGCTTACACTCTATAGGAAGAATAAGCAACTTAAAAAAAGAAAAAAAAAGGATACTGGATGATTAGAGCTCTCAAGACTCTAGAAAAGATCCATGTAACAGAAAATGCCTGGGGAATGGGGCTGGCAACACTTATTTATTTGGGCAGTTAGGAAAGGGAAAGAACCTCTCTAGGAGGCCTTGAAACACACACACCACATCCCCCAAACCATTATGTTCTGTCTTCCTAATTAATAGTACCACTGCTCCTGCCATCATGAAGAGTTCTCAAATCCTTTTTTTGTGAAGAACTGTATCAAAACTACACTACACTGAGAACGTCTTTTCCTGACCATTCACCCTTGACTGATCCTTAGCTCTTGGATGAGGATTTCTAACCAATGACTGTTGTCTATCTCCTCTGGTCTCTCGTTCTGGCTCTCTCCCCAGAAACTACTTCAACAAAGAAAAATGGCTATACATCATTGGATTTCACCTCTTATCTACCAGAAATGACAGAATTCCAGGAAGGGAACGTGGTCTCAGAATGTAATTCTGTTCGTATTTTCAAAAGATCACCCTTCCCTTTTCACAAATTCCCTGCCAGTTAGAGGAAGGCTCCTTAACCAGCAAGCTGCTTATGTGTTCTGCCTCAGGTGTATAGTTCCACCTCAGTCCTTCCTCAGAAACTCTTTTTTTCCCTTTTGCTCAAGTGAAGGGGTAAGTAGTGAACGTGTCTTGCTGCTGTCCCAGCCAGGGTCATGGGATGCAGACACCACTGCTACATGACATCCCATTAAGCATATGAGTGTGGGCATGGGAATTCCCCATCAGACCTTCTGCTGGTGGCAACTCAATGCCTCCCTTCAACACATCTGTACATGAACATGGGGAAAGTAAAAAGAGTCTGGAAAAGCAAGGAAGTAAAACAGTCTAGAGTGAAGCCAAAATGGAAAAAGAATGAGAAAGAAAGAAACAGCATTAAGAGGATAAAAAGGGGAAAGAGATAAAACCACCACCACCACCATCTAAAACAGAGAGGATGGGAACTAAGTCCCCATACCAGGATTCAAACCCTCATAGTCTGACTGGAGGAGCTTATGCCACTGTCCATGGTTCAATTTTGCCTTGAGTGCTTGGAAAGCAAGGACTTGGCAAGAGTTGGCAAGGGTGAGAGGGGTCAGGATAGGTCAGGACAGATGGAAAAGAGGAAAAAGAGGGAGCGCCAAAGAATACAGAAGACGTCCTTCTTCCTATTCCCTTTTATTCCTGAACAATTTTGTCTTCAATCCATTAGCTGGGACAAAGAGAGGCAGGAATCTGTACTTGGGGGAGTGGGGAGCCTTGGCTCAGAACCCAAAGGAGGCAAGAACACCTCTGTTGTCAGGATAAGGGGAGTACAGTGTAAGAAATCAGAGCCTAGCATGGTGAGGAGGGTGTCTGAGCAGGAGAGAGGATGGTAGAGGAGGAGGGTAATTGGTTATATACAGGGGAATTGGTCAAATAAAATAGGAAAACTTGAGAATCTATACTGATATAAATAAATGAATAAATTACAAGTTTGGTGAGGAACAGAAATTTACATAGCTCAAAGTACCTTCCACCAGCATACTTACTAATTTTCAAGGAGGAAAAAGTAACTTTACATTGAAGAAGCCGTGCAGACACCATCATAGTGGAGTGGTGAATGAACAACATCAGTAACGGGACAAATCAAAATGGTGCATTATCTTATAGGATGCAATGAGGGCACAGAGCATTCCCTTGTGATATTCCTCCCAAAGATGCATGACCCAAATCCAACCATTAGGAAATATCAGACAGAGCCAGTTAGAGGGATATTTGACAAAATAATTGGCCTGTGATCTTAAAAAATATCAATGCAAGTCAAAGTCAAAGAAAAGACTAAGAAACTTTTTCAGACTGAAGGAGACTAAAGAGACATGATAACTAAATGCAATTGTGATTCTTAACTGGCTAGGCAGCCCATTATTGGGACAACTGGTAAAATTTGAATGGGGTCTCAGGATTAGATGATGGTAATATGCAACATTCATGTTCTGATTTTGATGGTTAAATTTTGGCTCTGGAGGAGAATACTCTTGATGGTAAGAAACACAAACTGAAGTATTTGGAGGTAATAGGGCATCAAGTTGGCAAATTACTCTTAAAAGATTCAGGAAAAAAAAGACCTTTGTAGTGTACTTGCAATATTTCTGTATGTTTGTGATGTCTTAAAGATATTAATGGAAATAATACTACAAGGAAAGAGGAAGTAAAAGGTATAGAGAAGAGGATGGGGGGTGTAAAAGAAGATCTAGAGAAGATGGACAGGTTCTGAGGGTTAGAGTGCAAAAAGGCTTTATTTAGCCACGGTTTCTTAGAAAAGACCTTTGCAACAACAGTGGAAGGACCCTTATAGTGATTGGATGGTAGGAAAAAAGCACCTAAAGTCTCATTGTCATCTACGTTTTCTCTCTTTCATGACTTACCCAACAGCACAAAGCATTTATACTATCATCACTTTGTTGAAAGACAGTGAAACTGCCTTAACAGAGACAGAGGACACAGCAAGTGATCAAAACATCAACTGGATTCTTTGGGGCCTAAATATATGGGGGATCTTCTGGAACATGACAAGAAATCATTACAAAAGAGCATTATCGGATGAAAGCAAGGTATAATGGAGGAAAGAAGACAAAGGTCAGCAACCCTTTGGGTCAGGGTGACAAGCAAAATCACAGCAGTTGTTCACCCTCCATTTTCAAGAACAGCTGTGATTTCTTACACTTATCTTTCTCAGCTCAAACTCTCTCTTCATGTTCTCCCTCTTGAGTTCATGTGTCTCCCTCTTGAGATCTAGAAAAGTAGCATTCTTGGTCCACTGAGTTTCCAGAAGAGGAAAAGAGGCAAAGACAGCTTGGAAAGGAGAGGAAAGGAGACAGAATGGAGAGAGAAAGGGAAGGAGAGTATGTGACGATGTAGAGCTTAATATGGTCTCATTAGTATGCATCAACATATCTCACCTTAACTCAGGGCCAAGCCACAATCCTCTCTCCAAGACGAAGGTTTTAACTCATTTCAGTCTGGGTTTCCTCCTTTTCATGGTGAAGTCTTTTGTGAAGGAAACAAAAATAGAAAATAAAGTGCATACAAAGGAGGAAAATTTCAGTACAAATCCTTACTTTTATTTCATACCTGAGAGGTCCATGCCTTAGAAAGAGTTTTCCTAACGAAGCAAGGTGGGTGAAGTGCTCAGAGGGCTGCTGTTTATATCTGAGCTGAGCTGTTGTCAATGATTCTAATCATGGTCTTTTGGTGAGTGGAACCAGACAGTCACAAGTTCATAGCTCATGGTTGACCTGAAATTGCCAAATGGTAAAATCCTGGGCTCTTAAAGCAAGTAAGATATTTGATAATGTGACAAAGGAAGTAATATAGACTCAAATAACTATTGTACAATGGAGGGTCATAAGAAACCTGAGCTATTTTCTTCCCATAAAAAGCCAGAGTAGCCTATATTACTAACTTTCCAGCTCACTATTTTGTCACTTGTGTATCGTTCTCCATATTGTGCTTGCAGTCACTACAGACAATACTTTTTTCTCTCTGTAAAATTCTGATTTAAATAACCCCTTTAGGAATACCTGGACAAGGTAAACCACAACCATAATAACTACAGAACTCAATGCCATAGGCCAGTGTGGAAATTGGTATAACTGGGACTGTAAAGGATTCTGGAGTCAGACACATCCACGTTCATACTCGGGCTCTGTCGCCTACTTTTGTGGCCTTGGGCATGTTACTTAACATCTCTGAGCTCAAATTTCTCATCTATAAAATGATGATAAAACTACTTAACTCAACAGAGTGATGTATAGGAAACACTGAACACCATGGCTGTCACATAGTGAGCACCTGAGAGCTTATATTGGTCTACTGACACCTGCCCCTCTGTCAAAAAAGTATAATTTACTCAGCATTTGCTGCCCTGGGTTCCCTCTTGCTCACTTATAGTTTCATATTTCCCAAGTTTCATTCATTCTAAGAAAATTTTTCCTCAGCTTAACTCTGAAATGGAATGTTCCTTGTGATCACTCAGCTGGTGGTGGGGGGGGGGGGGGAGGGAATTGCATGGTGGTTGTTATTTGGCTGCATATGCGCAAATTTAATTATGGTTATTCATGTTAAATTATGTACATTTATTGTACTACATGGGTTGCATTTAATTGTCATTTAAAATGTGTTTCTAAATCAAAAGATACTTCGGGACAAATGAAAATGAAAACACAATAGTCCAAAATCTTTGAAATTTTGCAAAAACTGATCTAAGAGGGAAGATTGTATAGGTCTACCTCAAGAAGCAAGAAAATCTCAAATAAACAACCTAACCTTACATTTACAGCTAGAAAAAGAACAACAAACAAAGCCAAAGCCAATAGAAGGAAGGAAATAATAAGTATTAGAGCAGAAATAAATGAAATAGAGACTAAAAAATCAATAGAACAATGAAACCAGGAGCTGGTTCTTGGGAAAGGTCAACAAAGTTGATAAAAATTTAGTCAGACTCCTCAAGAAAAAAAAAAAGAGAGAAGACTCAAATAAAATCAGAGATGGAGGAGAAAGAATAACTAACAGCACAGAAATACAAAATATTATAACAGAATATTATGAAAAATTGTATGCCAACAAATTGGAAAATCTAGAAGAAAATGTTAAGTTCCTAGAAACATATCATCTTGCCTAACTGAATCCTAAAGCAATAGAGGAACAGACAATTACTAGCAATGAAATTGAATCAGTAATCAAAAAAGTCCCAACAAAGTTCAGGGCCAAATGTCTTCACAGGCAAATTCCACCAAACATTTAAAGGAGAGTTAAAATGTATTCTTCTCAAGCTTACCCAAAAAATAGAAAAGGAAGGAAAACTTCCAAATTCATTTTATGAGGCCAGCATCACCCTGAAAACCAACCAAAGATACTACAAAAAAGAATAAAGCTACAGGCCAATACCTCAGATGAACATAGATACAAAAATCCTTAACAAAATATTAGTAAACCAAATCCAACAACACATTAAAATTATTCACCATGATCAAGTGGTGTTTATTCCCGGGATGTAAGTGTTGTTCAATATTCACAAATCAATCAGTGTGATACATCACATCAATAAGAGAAAGGATAAAAACCATATGATCATTTCAAAAGATGCAGAAATAGCATTTGACAAAGTACAACATCCATTCATGATAAAAACCCTCAACAAAGTGCGTTTAGAAGGAACATACCTCAGCATAATGAAGGCGATATATGAAGAACCCCAGTTAATTTCATAATTAATGGTGAAAAACTGAGAGCTTTTCCTCTAAGATCAGGAACAAGACAAGGATGTCCACTGTTACCACTTTTATTCAACATAATACTGAAAGTCCTTCCCACAGCAATCAGACAAGAAAAAGAAATAAAAAGCATCCACATTGGTAAGGAAGAAGTAAAAATTTCACTACTTGCAGATGACATGAGACTATAAATACAAAACTCCAAAGACTCCAAAAACTACTCCAAAACTCCAAAAACTACCAGACCTGATAAATGAATTCAGTAAAGTTGAAGGGTACAGACAGAAGTCTGTTGCATTTCTATACACTAATAATGAAGTAACAGAAAGAATTTAAGAGAACAATCCCATTTATAATTGCACCAAAAAGAATAAAATACTGAGGTAAACTTAACCCAAGAGGTGAAAGATTTGTTCTCTGAAAAGTATAAAATGGATGAAAGAAACTGAAGATGACACAATCAAATGGAAAGGCATTCCCCGCTCATGGATTGGAAGAATGAATATTGATAAAATGTCCACAATGTCCAAAGCAATCTACATATTTAATGCAATCCCTATCAAGATACCAATATTTTTCACAGAACCGGAATAATCCTAAAATTTGTGTGGAAGCACAAAAGACCCCAAATAGCCAAAACTACGTTGAAAAAGAACAAAGCTGGAGGCAATACATCCCGGATTTCAAGATACACTGCAAAGCTAGTAGTAATTGAAATCGTATGGTTCTGGCACAAAAATAGACACATAGATCAATGAAACAGAACTGAGAGTCCAGAAATAAACCCACACTTTTATGGTCAATTAATCTACAATATACAGTGGGAAAAAGATAGTCTCTTTAACAAATGGTATGAGGAAAACTGGATACTACATGTAAAAGAATGAATCTGGACTACATCTTTATGCCATATACAAAAATAAACTCAAAATAGATTAAAAACCTAAATGTGAACCTGAAACTATAAAATTACTTTAAAAAATAGGAAGTAATTTCTTTGACATCAGCTGTAGAAATACTTTTCCAGATATGTCTCCTCTGGCAAGGGAAACAAAAGCAAAGTTAAACTATCAGGACTACACCAAAACAAAAAGCAAAAAACAAACAAACAAACAAACAAAAACAAAAATAAAAACAAACACAAACCCAAACCAACCCCTCCCTCCCCACCCCAAATCAACAAAACAAGGCAACCTGCTGAATGGAAGAATTTATTTGCAAATGATATATCCAATAAGATGTTAATACCTAAAATATTTACAGAATTTATACACCTCAACACACACACACACACACAAAACCCAATTAAAAAATGGGCAAAGGACTTGAATAAACGTTTTTCCAAAGACATTCAGATGGCCAACAAACACGTGAAAAGATGCTCAACATCAGTAATCATCAGAGAAATATAAATTAAAACTATAAGGAGATATAAGTGTACATGTGTCAAAATGGCTAAAATAAAAAAGACAAGAAATAACAAGCGTTGGTGAGAATATGGAGAAAAAGGAACCCACATGCACTGTTGGTGTGAATGCAAATTGGTACAGGCACTGTGAAAAACAGTATGGAGATTCGTCAAAAAATTAAAAATAGAATTACCATTTGATTCCACTAATGAGTATTTTTACCCAAAGAAAACAAAAACAGTAATTCAAAAAGGCATATGCACCTTTATGTTTATTGCAGCATTTTTTTACAAAAGTCAAGTTGTGGAAGCAACCCAAGTGCCCAATGATAGATGAATGAATAAAGATGTATATGTATATATACAATAGAATATTACTCAGCCATAAAAAAGAATGAGATCTTGCCCTTTGCAACAACATGGATGGACCTAGAGGGTATAATGCTAAATGAAATAAGTCACTAGAGAAAGACAAATACCATATGCTTATATGTGGAATAATTTAAGAAGCAAAACAGACAAAGAAAACAAAAAAGCAGATCCTTAATTATGGAGACCTGGTGGTTGCCAGAGTGAGGTGAATAGGGGGATGGATGAAATAGGTGATGGGGATTAAGAATACACTTGTCTTTTTTTTTTTTTAATTTAAAAAAAAAAATCTTTATTTTTGAGAGAGCGAGAAAGCATGCGAGCAGGGGAGGAGCAGAAAGAGGAGGACACAGAATCTGAAACAGGCTCCAGGCTCTGAGCTGTCAGCATAGAGCCTGACGCAGGGCTTGAACTCACCAACCGTGAGATCATGACCTGAGCTGAAGTTGGACACTCAACCAACTGAGCCACTCAGTTGCCCCTCTTTTTTTTTTTTTTTTAAGTTATTTATGAGAGAGAGAGAGAGTATGCGCGGGGTAGGTGCAGAAAGAGAGGCAGAGAGAGAATCCTGAGCAGGCTCTGAACTGTCAGCACAGAGCCTGACACGGGGCTCGATTTCACAAACTGTGAGCTCATGACCTGAGTTGAAATCAAGTCAGGTGCTTAACTGACTGAGCCACCCAGGCATCCCAAGAATACACTTATCTTGATGAGCACTGAGAAATGTATAGAATTGTTGAATCATTATATTGTACACCTGAAATATAACACTGTATATTAATTTATACTTGGATAAAAATAAAATGTGTTTCTAATGATAATCTGAAAACATTTTGTTGATACCTTCTGATGTGGTCAAGAAAGTTCCAGTATAAAACTTGCAGAAGACCTGTCAGAGTTTAGGAAGAAGTTCCCAGAGACTGGAGTGGAGCACTCTTTTAAGAAATGCACAGAGGATGACAGAATAGAGTATGACAGACATTATGTGGAAAACTTCTAAGTAATGAGAAAGCATTTAATTGTGTAATTAGCATTTTTTTTCTTTCTCAGTGGTCCATAACATAATGGATATAATAATTGATGGATCTTAGATCTGATGAAATGCAGTAGTCAACTTCTGCTCATCCAGAAGTGAGTGACAAAGTGCACATTAAAAAAAAAAAATCACTCTAAGAAAAGTGACAACCTGCAATGTCTATGGTTAGCAAATTCACGATAATCTGTGGATTCTCTGTGGTCACTAGGACTAGGGAATGCCCCTTCCAGCAGTCATTTATGTGGTCCCCAGGATCCCTTTGATGCAAGAACCTGAGGGTGCAAGTGTAATTGTGAAATTAGGGCCACAGAGAAGGAATTTGCAGTGAATTTGCAGCCACACTGGGCCTTGCCCTTCTCATCCCTTTTGAACTCTGGAACAAAAAGGAGATCAGCTAAGGAGCTGAAAATGGAACAGAATCTTTTATCTTCACCTGTGTGGTGTTCGTTTCTAAACATTTGTTCCAGAATTGTTTTGACACTTTTGGATCATGTGTATAGATGGTAAAAATAAATGTGTGAATTTTAACTGGTTTTGTTGTAACTGTCATTCGAGATTACCAATCTGTCCACCACAAACCCTGCCCACACCTCTCCCATTATCCTGGTCATGAGCTGAGACTGCACTGTTCTTGAGACATATGAATTGTTCTATGAAACCAATTTTGGCTAACCACACACACCACCACACATTTTGTCAAAGATCCCAAAGCATAATCATCAACTGTTAAATTAACTATTTAGGGGCGCTTAGGTGACTCTGTCGGTTAAGCGTCCGACTTCAGCTCAGGTCACCATCTCATGATCGAGAGTTCAAGCCCTGTGTCAGGCTCTGTGCTGACAGCTCAGAGCCTGGAGCCTGCTTTGGATTTTGTGTCTCCCTCTTTCTCTGCCCTGTTCACACTCTGTCTCTCTCTTAAAAATAAATAGACATTCAAAAAATTTAAAGAAGACCCTATTTAGTAGGTTTACTCTCAATATCTGGAGATAGTACTAAAGTTTTGGTATATATATCTTTTTAGTTTTATAAATATATATTTATATAATATGTAAAATACACAATGTTGTATGTTAGATATATATATTGTGTGTTACATATAATACATATTAATATTTTCCTATAACATTAAATATTTTAAAAGCAGGAGTTACCAATCATGGTGTGGACCTATTTGGAACATCACAGTCTTCTGTAAGATGTACCAAAATTAATTGTGCCCAGTGGCTAAGCTGATGCTTGAGAAATGAGTTTCTCTTAAAAAGCAGTAGATAATTCATGGCCCTCACTCTGGTAAGTTCCCTGTGCTCTGCTGTACTTTCCTGTGGGAAGACCAGAACAGCCTGATAGCTCATAGCCCCCAGCCCTCTTATCCAATTAGCAACCCTTACTGAGATTTTGTTATTAATTACGATGATTCAAAATAATTCTAATTTGTGTGGGCTGGACTTTTCCAGATATTTTTGTTCTCTTAATAATTTTACTTATGGATCAGTTTCTAATATAGCTTTATTGAGATATTGAGATATAATTTACATAGTATCAACTTCACTCATTTAAATGATTTTTAGTGTATTTACAGAATTGTACAGCCATCACCATAATCTCACTTTAGAACATTTCCATTATTTCCATGGATACATTTTTTTCCCCTCAGAAAGTTTTACATTTATTTGTTTTTGAGAGAGAGACAGAGCACAAGTGGGGGAGGGGCAGAGAGAGAAGGAGACAGAGAATCCAAAGCAGGCTCCAGGCTCTGAGCTGTCAGCACAGAGCTTGACGCGGGGCTCGAACTCACAAACTGTGAGATCATGACCTGAGCTGAAGGCGGATGCTTAACCGACTGAGCCACCCAGGCGCCCCTCCATGGATACATTTTTAATAAGGATAAATGCAGATAACGAAGCATAAATTCCTATGCATTTATGCTTTTCTTGCGTTGCCCTGTGACCACTGCAGTTTAGAGAATGATATGACCACAATCATTGTGATGAGAAATCTGAGCAAAGAGATGTTCCAAGTGAAATTTGCAACAGTGTTACTCATATTAATGAGTACACCATTTGTAGATTCTACATAAATATTTTAAAAATAAAGCAAGGCTTATTTATGCAAATTCTTTATGGAAGTTCATACTATCTTGCTTTATTAACATTACATGTACAATAAAGGTCTGCAGTATAAAACTCATAAATAAAAAGTAAATTTTAGTATTAAAAAAGGTTGATCACATCAAAGGGCCAGTGAATATATATGTTATAGAATTACAGTAAATAGGTTTTGAATGAATGTGTGAAATAGAGCAGAGAAACAAAGCAGACTTGCTATAGGGCATCAGGGGAACCTGGCTTCATTTCACATATACACAGAATCTTTTGTTATAACTTGTTCTACAAGGATTGTGTATTCATTTTCACAATCACAGTTTATGTTTTTGTGATAATTTATGCCTTTCCCTAGGCTCCATAAATGTTTTCTACATCTAATTAAGCAAGTATTGTACGGGGAGAGCGTGTATAAGGGTTTTAACTGTGTTACAGAGCGTGAAGGAATCTAATTGTATTTGAGATGGACCCTAACTTATCCTGTCACAAGCAGATTCTTTACATTCTTTGTTATTTCTTTTAATTAGTGCCCCCCCCCCCCATCCTCTTTTCTCTCTTTTGGCTTTAACCGGATGAAGATTAATTCAGGAGATAGTTACAAAAGGTTGCGTTTTTCTGGAGAATTACAATATGACTGTCATTTGAAAAAGCATTGTTGGCTACTTTAGTAAAAAGAAAAGGTAGAGAGATTCCATATTAAATTGGATTACAAATCAGAAACCAATGCCAGCAGTTTAATGGGGACATGAAACACAGAGAGGCAATGAGCTGTATATATTTCAGGGATGGAACTTCAGCTTTGCTCCAGACTTCCCATGACATCACCAGACTTCCTTCTCTGGGTAATGTTTCAAGATGACCAAGGCCCTATTAGGGCTAAGAATAGTGTGGATATGAAGTATATTCACCTGTGGGCGGTGGTGGAATGTCTTGATTTTCCCAGGAATGAATGAAGTCACTGTGAATTTTGTGGACTGGTGACAGTTTGACTTTAATGGAAATTGGGAAAGGGAGGGAGCAGGAGTCTGGGAGCCAACATGGAAATGTTTTCGGGCCTTTTCTGATCACTTAATTTGGAAGGGTGTCTATAATTGTTTGCTATTTACCATTCCCATTTGATCTTTTCCCACTGGTAGTCTATTATAAAAAATTTTCCAACCTATAGCAAAGTTTTAAGAATTCTATAGTGAGAGGCGCCTGGGTGGCACAGTCGGTTGAGTGTCCCAACTTCGGCTCAGGTCATGATCTCATGGTTCTTTAGCTCAAGCCCTGAGTCGGGCTTGCTGCTGTCAGTGCAGAGCCTGCTTCAGATCCTCTGTCTCCCTCCTCTCTTCACCTCCCCTGCTCATGCTCTCTCTCTGGCTCTCTCAAGAATAAACAAAACCAAACAAAAAGAATTCTATAGTGAACGCCCTTATACTGACCACCTAGATTATCTTGCCTTTTCTTCTGTGTGCGTTATTTCTCATCTGTAATTACATAAAAGCTCTTAAATGGCAGTGTTTACCCATTACTTGTTCTCTGGGGTACTTGTGCTTTCAGGTTGGTTCTTCATAGCACTTTGAAGCATAACATCTCCTTAGACGGTTTTTTTTTTTAAACATTCTTAACACACTAGTAAACATATTTTTAGGATTGCTGCATCACAATTCTATGTTGCAGTTCTGGTCACACCTTTGAGAAGGTTGGACTGTTGTGGACCCCATTCTCCCCATGGGGCCCCCAGCTAATCGTTCAGCTTTGAACAGGAAAGCCCTGTATTCTGGATCTTCTCTCCCATTTGAATAATGAAAAGTGACTGTCTTTCCAAAAGTTCATTCAATTCTCACTCAATGAAAGAAAATTGGGGTAATGGTTTGGAAAACCAAAATTAATTAATTAATTAATTTCAAAGTTTATTTATTTATTTTGAGAGAGACAGAGCAAGTGGGGGAGGGGCAGAGAGAGAATCCCAAGCAGGCTCCGTACTGTCAGCACAGAGCCCCACGCAGGGCTTGAACTCACGAAGCCATGAGATCATGACCTGAGCCGAAACCAAGAGTGGGGCACTTAATAGACTGAGCTACCCAGGCGGCCCAGAAAACCAAAATTTAAAAACAATTAGAAAACTTGCTTTCATTTTAACGCAAATTCTCAATGAAATTATTTTTAAGAAAAATTCAGTAGCTAGAGTTAAGTCTCTGAGCTTTCCTGCTGTTCTGGTTGCAGTATAAGACATGAAACTAGAAGGAAAAGAGGAAGATGGAAAGAAAATAGACATTTTTGCCCTTGAAGTACTTGAATTCATGCAAGTACTATCCATTTCCTTCTTCCTCAGGTTCGCACTGAAATTGTACTTACATAGATGTGAGGCTGAAATAGATCTCTGGAGATCTCTTGGATGTCTAGTAGGAGAATAGTCTCCAAACAGCAGGTTTCCAACTCTTTTCACATTTCTTTGTCAGAAGGTGTTTATGTCTACCAGGCAGGCAACTAACCACTTAGTAAAAGAAGCAGAGGAGGCCAGGCTGCTCTGGGCATTGTTCTATTGCTCCTGCATCACAATGTGTTGACATAGTCTCTGAAGTAAGAGAAGAGCCCTGGGAAGGAGCAGCCCTGAACGTCAGCCGCTGAGATCAAGTGTGGCCAGCATTCCCACTGGCAGCTGGGGAGCGGTACTTCTGGTTGTCTGTGAAGTTTACAGAGGCTTCTTTGGAGAAAAAAGTCAACTTAGCAGTAGAATCACCATGGAAACGATACCATGCTGAGAAAGTTGAAGACACTTTATACTGTTTACCATTCAATTGATAATTCATCAATTTCCTTACATCCCAATTTTCTGAAACTTCAACATAGTTAAATCACTTTGAGCTTCTGTAAAGAAAAGCTTCAAAAGAATGTAGCATTCTTAGAGGGCAGAGGCGTCTTCATGCTTCCAGCGTCTGGTGTATTCTAGACATATCGGGCTCTGCACATATGTGGAGC
This sequence comes from Neofelis nebulosa, assembly GCF_028018385.1. Taxonomy (NCBI): domain Eukaryota; kingdom Metazoa; phylum Chordata; class Mammalia; order Carnivora; family Felidae; genus Neofelis; species Neofelis nebulosa. The sequence goes on along the minus strand of NC_080788.1, from coordinate 114,166,584 downwards.
CTGCTTGGGATTCTCTCCCTCCCTCTCTCTCTGCTCCTCCCCCACCGTGCTGTCTCTATCTCAAAATAAAGAAACATTAAAAAAAAAAAAAGAGTTCCCAATTAAAAAAAAAAAAAGGCATCAGTTCTGGTGATAGCTCTCCACATGTAACTGGTTCAGTCTGCAGACAAGGGCAGTCTCTCCACGCACAGACTCAAAGGGCTTCCTGTTACCTTTGCTTTGGATACTCCTTTTCCTGTCTTCTATCCTGAATGTCCTCTTCCGGTTGGAAAACTCTTCCTGTAGTCATATGAGTACTATGGACTAGATTTCTAGTCACCTATTTCTTCATTCAGCCCAATTATTGAATGATCACCACTTGCCATGTTCCTGTTCTTCCTGCCTCAGGGCCAGGAAACATTTTTCAATAAATATGATCTCATCTTTTTCCAGGTCCATGTTAATTCTGATGAAAGTCTTTGGTATTATCTCACTTCCATTTTTTTTTTTTTTTTGGCTATTGGTATATTAAAAAGTGAAGAATAGCAAAAGAGGGAAATAATCATGGAATATTTTAAACATTTACCTTTAAAATATTAATGTTTTTAAAACATGCATAGAATATAAAACCATATGTGTAACTTCATTTGGAGATGATGCCACAAGTCAGCATTTGAGGTGCTTTGTCAAAGTGAGGTCCATGACCAATTAGCTTCTGTCCTTGTCCCTTCATGAGATGTGTTCACTAACTCATACCTTTATGGGCTCTTCTCTGTTGCATGTTCTAAGCTTGGGATATGAAATTTTCCTGTCAGGTTCTGGCTCTGGCCCCCTGCTGAGTGCTATATAAGGTCAATTCTGTTGGTCTGTTCAGTAATGAGTACCTACCACTTACAGGGCACCATGCATGCTGGGGTTACAAAGAGGAACATCTTTGCCCTCAAGGAACTTACCATCAACTGGGGGAGGGGCCATATAAGCAGACTATTCCAATGAGATCCAGTGATAAGTAGGAGCATAGGTGAGGGACACTTAGTCTAGTTTGGAGACTTAAGGAAGGGTTCCTGGAGGAGTTAATGCCCAAACTAAGCCTTGAAAGAGTAGCCATCCTTTGCAAAGGCACTGAGGCATAAAATGACATGGTTTGAAGGGGTAACTGCAAATTGTCTGGTGTTACATAAAGTTGGAAGGGGGAAAAGTGAAATTGGAGGCAGGGGCTAGGTTCTGGAAGGCTCTGAATGCCCTAACTGGGTTCTTGGACCTCATCTGCTGAAGTAGTTTTCAAACGAAGAGTCTTAGCCTGAGGATATTTGTGTTCTGGATTGATCACTCTAGCAGCAGTGTGAAGGCTGGATATGGGGAGGGCAGTTCTTGGGGCAGAGGAAAAACCGAGGTAGTAGCAGTGAGAATAGAAAAGAGAGGGTTACTTCATAACTATTGGTAGAGTTGACAGAATGTGGTGACGAATTGGACGTGGGGAGTGAGAAGAAGGAATGACTCAGAGGTTTCTGGTTGGGAAACTGGGTAGACCAGAAATCAAAATGCAGACAGAGGAACAGGCTAGAAGGTAGAGAATGAGTTCCTTGTTTGCAAGAATCCTTGTCAAGCATGGTGCCTTGTATTCAATGGGTATTTAGCAAATAATAGACTTTTTTTTCCCCCACCTAAACCTTTAGCGGCTTCCCAATGCTCTTAGCAGATTTGCATTATAAGGTGTGTGTGTATTTAGTATTACACCCAACAGCCTGCATATTTGTGGGCATGATCTGGCTCCATCCTGGCCTCAGTTCCCTCGAATTATATCTCAGACTACACTCCCATCCCTCATCATACTCTGACTCCTTTCTGATGTTGTATTCTTTAAGCCCTTTCCTCTGAAATGCTATTCTCTTAATTATTAACATGTGGGGCTTATTTTCATTCTTTAGATCTGAGCTCAAAAGTCACTTGTTTAGAGAACCCTTCTCCATCACTTGACCAGTGATCGTCTCTCAGCTCCAAATCTACCATTGCATTCTGCACTGTGGTGCTGGGGCTGGAACTCTGCAGTTTTTTGCCAGCTGGCTTCCTGTTAGGTTCAGTAAGAGGTTGCATTAGACTGCAGGGAGCTTGGAAAGCAGAGGGAAGGAAGAAGGAACTGGTGGTCCTTCCTGTTTCCTGCTTGTTTCTGTCAGTGTTGCCCTGGCAACAGCAACCGGTTCTAGCCTCCGTTTTTCCCAACTCAGAATAAGCAGCTGGGCAGTGCCCACTCCTTAAAAGGTTGAGTCCTAGCTCCAAAGGCTCTGACTTCTGAGCTTCTAGATTCTGATTACTCTAAACTCTTCCTCCTGCCACTCAGACCCAGTTATGATAGTTGCTTCCTGTAGTTATTCCTCTGACATCTTAATGTTTCCTTTGCGCTTTTCCAGGTCTCTAACACCTATTTAACTTATTCCTACATTAAAGTTTCATAGTGTGATTTCTCCCTTTTTTATTAATGGCTGCACCCTGACACAGCCACCAAATATGATTTAGGCCTCTACCCAGTTAATCTCTAACATATTGGATTTTCTTCATAGACTTTTCATAATCTGTATTTCAAATAATTTTTTTTCTTTCTCAAAATCTATCTCCTCTACTTGGATGTCAGAGTCTTTGTCTCACTCATCACTGTATCCTCAGTGCCAAGCATGGAGGCTGGAACACTGCAGGGACTTAATAAAGCCTTGTTAAATAAATTATTGAGTTATTGCAAAAGTACTACAGGAGAAATATTGGTAACTGACCATACAAAATGGCCAAAATCAAGCAACTCTTTAGCCTTTTGTCTCTAGGCCAAGTTATTGATGAACATTGTAACAATGTAGTTCTCTGTTAGAGTCCAGCTTAATGCTTGTTATAAGCATGTTAGAATGCAATGCATTATTTAATTCAGATCCATCATCATTGGTATAACAAGATACATAGTTTATTTGATTTGAATTTTGTACTTACACAAATGTCCACTTTCTATATTTGGGAATGATAAAGACTTACCTTATTATATAGAGTTTCATGAAGATCAGGAATTGGTTGTGGGTCAGATCCACAAAGTTTTCTCATTAGCAAATAATTTAAAAAATGAAAGCCATCCGAAGAATCCACTTGTTGTACATGCAACATCACTTAATAGCATTTACTTGGTGCACTTAATGTGCTTATGTTCTTTTTCTCATTGTGTGATATAGTTTGAGACAACTAAAACATAGAACCAAAAAAGTAGGTTAAAAAAGAACTGCTTGACTTCCATATAGTTATAAGCAAGAATCTGAAGACGTCATCTATAGTCTTTATTTTAAGTATCAACTAAGACAAAAAAGGGTAACACATCATACATGTGTAATTCTAAAATAACTTAGATCAAATAAATGCAAATAGATTAAATGACATTGATTCCCACTGTGCCAAGTAGAACCATTTCATTGAATCTCAAATTTTAAATTAAATTTCCCTTGTATCTACTTCAAATACACTCATTTTTTCCCCCTCTTTTCTAACTCAGAAGGAAAAAATGTTCCATTTCTACTCCAGGTTAATTGGACCCCAAGCATCCTTAAATCCAGCCCTTTCTTCCTTTTCTTTCTCCATCTGGAACCTTACTTTTGCATTTTTAATATGCTCACTATTGTTTTCCTCCTTTCTCAAAACTCACAAACAAAAATCTTTCTTCCGCCTTGTTATCAGTTCAAGCTACCATCCAAGTATCTATCTTTTCTCATGTACAAGTTCCAAATAATTCATATTCACAGTGCCTATTTTGCAATCTGGCTTTTGTCCTCAACCCACTATTCAAATTGCACTCTTGCAGCTCACAAATGACTGCCTAATCAGCAAATCTTTTTGAGCCTTCATGCTTGACATTTTTTTTTTGACAGTTGATTATCCTTCCTTCTTGAAACTCTCCTTGGTTTTTGGGATACTGCACTACTTGGTTCCTTCTCTTCAGCAAACTGCTCTTTTTTTCATCCACTCATGGTCTTTTCCGTCCAACTCTTTAAACTAAGGAGCTCCTCAAGGCCCTCTCCTCTTCTCCTGTTAATCTTTCCCAACCACCCTTACGTTTCAAATACCACTGCCATGTGAACGATCCCCAAGATTACACCCAGACAGTATCTCTTTTGTGAACTCCTAACCTATGCTCTCAAATGCCAACAGGACATATCTACCTTAGTATTCCTCTACCATCTCAAATACGTATCCAAACTCATCATCTCCTCCCAAAAATTCTTTTTCTTTTTGCTAACGGTTTAACATTTTCTCAGCCAAGATGTAGGACTTTGATTCATCTCTTACTCCTACTAACTTCCCTTCCAAAACTTGAAATCAGTAACAAAATTCTTCCCATTCTTTATGTTCAGAGGTACATTGATCTGTTGTGATCTCCCCATCACCATCACTTCCACCACTAAGGTTAAGGCTGTCATCACCCCTCACCACCAGATCACTTCTTAACTGGTGTCTCATTCCAGTTTCTCCTCAATCCAGTCTGTCCTCCTCAATGCTGCCAGGCCATTTTCCCTAAAAAGACAGTTCTGAGCCGAACACTTCCCTGATCAGGAGTCTCTGACAGTTTGATTATCTCTAGAATAGATCTAGACTCCCTAACCTGGTTTTCAAGTTTTCAAGAACTTCATAGTTTGGCCTCAAACATGTACTTTTTTGGTCTTACAAATGTATCAATTTTGTTTCTGTAACTTGGTGGTTAAGAGTATGGACTCTGGGGACACCTGGGTGGCTCAGTTGGTTAAGTGTTAAATTCTTGATTTTGGCTCAGGTCATGATCCCAGGGTGTGAGATGGAGCCCAGCATCGAGTTCCAGGCTGGGCGTGGAGCCTGCTTAAAATTCTCTCTCTCTCTCTCTCTCTCTCTCTCTCTCAAAAAAAAAAAAAAAAAAAAAGAAAGAAAGAAAGAAAGAAAGAAAAAGAAAAAGAAAAAAAAAAGAGAGTATGGACTCTGAAGGCAGATTGCTAAGTTCAAATCCTAGCTCTTTCTCTAACTAGTTATGTGACCTTGGACAAGTTTCTTAACTTCTTTGTGCCTCAGTTTCCTCATCTATAAATAGAAATAATAAATAATAACACTAATTCTGTTGTTGTGAAAATTAAACATATGAAAAGTGCTTAGAAATTTTGCCTGGCATATACTAAGTTCTGTATTACGTGTTTCACTGAACAAATATTTACTGATATTTACACATGTGTATATATGTCAGGAACTCTTCTAAGGACCTGGGGATAATACCAGTGAACAAAATAAACAAAAATCTTTGCCCTGTGGAACTTCCATTCTATAATAAAAATGATTATTATCAATTGTCCATAATTCTATTTCTGCAATACCTTTCCTCTTGCATCATCATCATCATTAAAATTCTACCCTTCCTTCAAGATCCACCAAAATGCCACCCTGCCCCTTGAAATGTTAACTTTGTATGAGGTTCTCATTTGAACTCCTCCAATTCTTTAAATCTGAATTATAGCATTTATCACATTTATCACATATATTATCAAATATCAACCATATTAAATCTTATAGTTCCTTGTACGGTTTTGTTATTTCCCTTGATGCAGTATAGTGTCAGCTGTTATTCCTTTCATCCTTGTAAATACTAGCAGGATGTACCTTGTACCCAAGCATATAGTAGATGCTCAATGAATGAATGAATGTAGGCAAAGAATACTTTACATGATCTTTCACTTAACTTCTAGTGATTAATCTTATGTTCTTTAACTGAAAATATAAAAGATTTAAAACATAGATCATTTTATTTTCAACTCGGGAAATATCAGATATCAATATCAAATTTTCCTTGTTTACTACTTGGCTTTATTCACCATCATCATTTGGGACCTTATTCACTAGTAGCCCAATTTTTGTTGTTTGCTTTGCTATGTATACCCTACAGGATATTTAATGTCCCTTGTTATCACCAGTTAGAAAGTGCCTTTAAGTTTTTACTACAGGAGCCAAGTGGATAAAGTATATTTTATTTGTATATTTTCCATGTGTAGCACAGAATTTTCCCATTTCTCACTTCCTTCCTAACATGAAAAAATTTCCAGTTACTCATCTGCAATACTGTGGTTCATTAGTTCTTGTTTTTCCTCCATTCCAAATAACTGTAGATGTCTAAAATTTGTTTTTATTGCATCTCTAATAAGAAATTAGTTTCTTTTCCTCAGTATCAAATTTCTTCCCTCCAAATTTGCTTGCTATTCTCTATCCATGACTAGAAAGACCAGACTGACTATAGGTTGTCTTGTACTTTCTAATTTGTATTTTCTTTTTTTTTTTTTTTTTAATTTTTTTTCAACGTTTTTTATTTATTTTTGGGAAAGAGAGAGACAGAGCATGAACGGGGGAGGGGCAGAGAGAGAGGGAGACACAGAATCGGAAACAGGCTCCAGGCTCCGAGCCATCGGCCCAGAGCCCGACGCGGGGCTCGAACTCACGGACCGCGAGATTGTGACCTGGCTGAAGTCGGACGCTTAACCGACTGCGCCACCCAGGCGCCCCTCTAATTTGTATTTTCACAATGCTGTAGATCACAACGCTATAATAAAATGCAGAATATATTTTTAAAAAAGTTTTTTAATGTTTACTTATTTTTGAGAGAGAGAGAGAGAGAGAGCATGAACAGGGGAGGGGTGGAGAGAGGGAGACACAGTATCCGAAGCAGGCTCCAGCCTCAAAGCTGTCAGCACAGAGCCTGAGGTGGGGCGCAAACCCACGAACCGTGAGATCATGACCTGAGCTGAAGTCAGATGTTTAACCGACCGAGCCACCCAGGCTCCCCAGAATATATTATACTACATTTCAATCACCTTTACACCACTTACCCTTGCCACATTATCTTAACTATTCCTTTTATTCAAGCAGAATCCCATCAGAATGGCATGACAATCTTCTGTTTTGTTTTGTTTTTTTTTTTTGGGACAGAGAGAGACATAGCATGAACGGGGGAGGGGCAGAGAGAGAGGGAGACACAGAATCGGAAACAGGCTCCAGGCTCCGAGCCATCAGCCCAGAGCCTGACGCGGGGCTCGAACTCACGGACCGCGAGATCGTGACCTGGCTGAAGTCGGACGCTTAACCGACTGCGCCACCCAGGCGCCCCGACAATCTTCTGTTTTTTAATAACACGCCAACACAATAGATTTTTAAATAATGATCAAGGATTTTTTTTATTCATTAAGTTTCAGTATCATTACAGAAAATGTTATGGTACAGAGTTGTTTAACATTATTTTTTCTTTGCTCTTGATTTCCACATGAATGCTGGTAACACTAATATCTGTACAAGATCAGTCTTTGATTTTATTTTTTGTTCTGTACAATTTTAAATGTATTGGTTAAAAAGGCTGTCAGCACTTAAGGAAGCATTTTTCCCCCAGTTTGTTTATTCAAATAAAAGGTATCCAGTTACCGCCCCAGAGTACTGTGCCATGAGGCTACCGGGGTGAGGCGCCTCCCGGGTGCTCTGCAGGTGAGGGTGCTCCCTGCAGCAGGGCTGGGCCTCCACCCGGTCACTCTTCTGTTGGCACTGTGCACATAAACACGATACATGATAAAGAACAAGCAAAAGCTCTCTGAAAAGCGGTTATGAAGCATACTAAGAAGGGAAATCCAAGTGTTGCCTACGCTAGTATAAATAAGCAGACAGCCTTGATTAAGAGCATAATTAGTTGTATTTTAAAGATGAGAAAAACACAAGTTCTGCAGGCACCTACTGCTGTCTACTAAAAGCTATCGCTATCAGACCTAGCATTGAACACACAAAGCAATTTGCAAGAAAGAAAAAATTTGCTTTGATATAATCAGAATAGAGTTGTCTGTTAAGATTTATTTTTAGGTGTTTTTTCTTTAAAAGGTATTTAAATTCTTTTGAAATATAGTTCAAGATGTTGACTATACAGATCAACTTTTATCCAGATCAGAAAAACTAGCTGTGCCGTTGCATATTACAGGATACAGTCAATGATATGTGGACATGCATCAAAGCTTTCTCCCTCTGGGACCATCATAGCCGTCCAATGACCATGACATCCACCACCTCGCCCTTGTGGAGTTCCACGTACTGCTCTGTCTTTGGAGGTAGCATCAACAAGCCATTGGCGCTGCGCATGCTCATCAGACGGCTGCTCATCTGATTACCTAGAAAGAAATATCTCATTACAGCAGCATAAGCAGCACACTGTATACATTTGGAGCCCTTGCGGTTCTTTTCAAAATAAACACCCATGAACAGAAACACAGGTCTTCAAGAGGAAGAGAGAAGATCGGACTTCCCAGTCCCTTTTCCAGGTGGCCTTGCTACTGTATCCTACTACCTTCTCACTAAACTCTAAAAATAGACAGTAGAAATTATTGCCTAAAAAGAATAAAATAGGATTTTATAGCATTATGCAAAAAGCCATAGAATTTCTCAGTTCAGGCTAAAAAATGTTATGTGTGTCTGAAAAGAGAGGCTTTTAAAACTTATTTAAAACAAGATAATAATAGCAGTGGCTACCACTTTTTTTTTTTAGTATTTATTAAGTACCAGACAGTGTGGTGGGCATTTTACTTAACTATCTTATTTAATTTGCACAAGACTCAAAAGAGGTTAGGTAATTTGCCTACAGTCCTACTAACTAGTTGGTGGCCAATTTGAATGTCTGGGGGAGACACTGCCTATGTACTTATTCCCTCTGTTAACTGATGTTTGCACTTGATAGGACCTTTGTTTAGAGGGTAATACAGTTTTCTGGAGACACATCAGAAGTTATATAACTATGACTAGAATACTTGGGGATAAAAGTTTAAAGTCTAGAGGCGGTAACTATAGAATACTTGAGTTATCAATATTGATTTCTCAGTGCTTAAAATTTACCAATATTTAAGGTATAGTAGAGGCTACAGAGAATCACATTATAATTGAACTTTAATCTCACATTTCAGAGTAGCATAGTCATAGTACAACCAAATTTGTGCTCAGAATTTAGAGGTTGAACAAATAGACAAAAATCTTCCATAATTCTAAATTTGTGTTTATCTAGAAAATATGGCTCCATGGAATAAGTAAAATTTTGTTTTTACTCTTATTTTCTTCTTATGCTATACCATTAGGGAATAATTTAACTCATCTAATCTTTCAAAAAGGAAAATGTACAACAATTACTAAATTAGGTGTACCCAAGGAGGGGGTTATGCATAAATTTTGTGTTTTAATGAGATACATGGATAGACATACCCACAGGTGTGAATGACTAACCTGTGCTCTGTGCCCAAGGCAGTGGTTCTTGGTGATGCCAAGTCAATATACAGCGATGGTATTCTGGGCGAGGATCCAGTTTTACATCACATGATAGCTATAGAATATAGAGTAAATGAAAACAAACTTGATCACTTCATCATCCCTTAAAACTACAGGGTGTTGGAAATTGTGCAAAGAATAAAGTAGACATGGAAAATATCTTGGCGTTCTGCTGTTCCCACCTCTACCACCTTATGTTCTTAATACAGAAGTCCAGAAGTTGGGTTGTTCCAGTGAAAAGAGAAGACTAAGAAGTTGGTATTCACAGTGGGGAAAAGGGCAGATGAAAAAGAGAAGGTCTATTTTTGAAGTCTAATTTTATGGGTTGATAGCACAGGTACCTCTGACCTATGAATTGAGAAATCAAAGCAGATATTTTAACACCGAAAATAAAAGAAATAGACCTAAAGAAACAAGCTCAATATCTATTTATATGTATGTCCATCCATCCATCCATCCATCCATCCGTCCATCCATCCACCCGTCTGTCCATCTAATAAATATTTACTGACGCACTCTTCAGCTACCAATTCATAGACCTATTTTTAACATAAAAGGGATACTTTCTTTTACTCCTGAATATTCCCCATGTCCCAATACTGACCATACAATCTCTTTCAGGCAAATAAAAGTAGTCTCTACTAAAAGTTATACCATTTTTGTTTAGCCACATCACTGGTAATAAAAGAATTATGGAATGGCATCTTTCGTATCTTTCCATTAAGGATGAAAACCTTTCTAATATAGCAACTTCAGTTTACACATGCAATGTAGAATGACTAATCAACCTTTAACCTAGAGCCATTAAAAAAATCTATTTCATTAAATTCATCCTGAAATCTGATAAATCAAAGTGATAATGTCTTGGTAGTAGGTACCTAAGAGAGTATTCCTTGAACAAGTTTATATAGTGTATAATTATGGACGATAGCCTATCAAAGTTTAGTTCAATTTTGGTGAATATAAGACTTGTTCCAGTGTATGAGAATTAACATTTTCCATTAGCACAATAATCATTGAAGTTACTCTACCTTAAAATGGAAGAGAAACCTTTTATTCAACTAGAACAGGTATTGCTTAGATCAAATGATTCAATTACAGCTTGAATATCCTAGAAATTTTTGTGTTTTCATTTTCATTTGTTTCCATATATTTTTTAATTTCTTTTCTAATTGGCTGGTGGACCCATTCATTCTTTAGTAGGATGTTCTTTAACTTCCATGCTTTTGGAGGTTTTCCAGACTTTTTCCTGTGGTTGATTTCAAGTTTCATAGCATTGTGATCTGAAAGTGTGCATGGTATGATCTCAATTCTTTTATATTTATTGTGGGCTGTTTTGTGACCCAGTATGTGATCATAGGAAACCATCAAAACCCTAGAGGAGAAAGCAGGAAAAAACCTCTTTGACCTCAGCCACAGCAATTTCTTACTCAACACATCTCCAAAGGCAAGGGAATTAAAAGCAAAAATGAACTATTGGGACCTCATCAAGATAAAAAGCTTCTGCACTGTAAAGGAAATAATCAACAAAACTAAAAGGCAACCAACGGAATGGGAAAAGATATTTGCAAATGACATATCAGATAAAGGGCTAATATCTAAAATCTATAAAGAACTCACCAAACTCCACACCTGAAAAACAAATAATCCAGTGAAGAAATGGGCAGAAGACATGAATAGACACTTTCCCAAAGAAGACATCCAGATGGCCAACAGACACATGAAAAGATGCTCAACGTCACTCCTCATCAGGGAAATACAAATCAAAACCACACTGAGATACCACCTCACGCCGGTCAGAGTGGCTAAAATGAACAAATCAGGAGATTCTAGAAGCTGGCGAGGATGTGGAGAAACAGGGACCCTCCTGCACTGTTGGTGGGAATGCAAACTAGTACAGCCGCTCTGGAAAACAGTGTGGAGGTTCCTCAAAAAATTAAAAATTGATCTACCCTTTGACCCAGAAATAGCACTGCTAGGAATTTCCCCAAGGGATACAGGAGTGCTGATGCATAGGGGCACTTGTACCCCGATGTTTATAGCAGCACTTTCAACAATAGCTAAATTATGGAAAGAGTCTAAATGTCCATCAACTGACGAATGGATAAAGAAGATGTGGTTTATATATACAATGGAATACTATTTGGCAATGAGAAAGAATGAAATCATGCCATTTGCAGCAATGTGGATGGAACTGGAGGGTATTATGCTAAGTGAAATAAGTCAGGCAGAGAAAGACAGATACCATATGTTTTCACTCATATGTGGATCCTGAGAAACTTAACAGAAGACCATGGGGGGAGGGGAAGGGGAAAAAAAATAAAGTTACAGAGAGGTAGGGAGGCAAACTCTAAGAGACTCTTAAATACTGAGAACAAACTGAGGGCTGATGGGGAGCCAGGGGAGAGGGGAAAGTGGGTGATGGGCATTGAGGAGGTCACCTGTTGGGATGAGCACTGGGTGTTATAAGGAAATCAATTTGACAATAAATTATATTTAATAATAATAAAAAGGAATATCCTAGAAATTTTGATTCAGGTAAATCTATCACCAATCTATTCTGGTTACTCTGTTTTTTAAACGTTCTAATTATTCACTCTGACAGTCTCTGCTTTTCCTTTGGAATCCAGAATAAAATTCAATGCTGAAGTGTTTTTCCTTGGCTAAATCATACTAAACTCTTTCAGTTGATATTGCTTATGTTTATACTCTATTTCATATCTACTGAGGGGTAACTTGCCATTATTCCTGAATTATTGTGTGCTTAGCTGAGGGCAAAAATGTGTCTCTCTCTTTCAATCTGTGTATGGGGGTTCTCCAGAATTAAACTGCAAGACTATTCCCGTGGCTGGGTTATTTGTTAGGTGTCTGAGCAGGTTTTCACCTGGCAAAGGCACTGATTGGCTCATGATAGTACGAGAGAACAAATACTAGAATGGGGTGATATCTGACCTCTGCCTTCTACTCCCAGGTGTACCGTTAACTGGCATGCTATGTTAGGAAATTATTTTGCTTTCCTATACTTGTTTGTTTATCTACAAAATGGGGTTGTTTGTTTTAAAGGAAGAAATTTATGTTAATTTAAAGAACAAGAATCAATTGCATCAAATTGAGGTGAATACAATTTTTTTTGTAGCCTTACAAACAGCTGTTCCTTTTGCTGAGATGAAACCGACTAGATTTTTATGGTATTTTATGAAAATGCAGAATACTTTATTAACGAATATATTTAGCTGTACTGATATTATAGTTCTGGCATATTATATCACTTAGCTTAAGAAATGACTTATTTACTATGAGTGTCAGTGCTTACATGAATGATGTACCATGAGGAAACACAAAACACATTTTTTTTGGGTGAAAAAGTTGATGCTTCACTTTTTAAAAAAAAATATTTGTTTATTTATTTATTTTGAAGGAGAGAGAGAGAGAGAGAGAGCGAGCGAGCATGAATGGGAGAGGTGCAGAGAGAGCAAGATAGAGACAGAGAATCCCAAGCAGACTCTGTGCTGTCAGTGCAGAACACAATGTGGGGCTTGATCCCATGATCCATGAGATCATGATCTGAGCCGAAATCAAGAGTCAGATGCTTAACTGACTGGGCTCCCAAGACACTCCTGATGTTTCACCTTTGAGGACTTCTATCCATTCAAAACTAGAGTGGGCTATGGACTAAGACTATTTCCTCTGTTTCTTTTCAAATATTTTTCTGACATGCAGTAGTCACTCAAGAGATAAAACTGGGGGCACCTGGGTGGCTCAGTAGGTTAAGTGTCCCACTCTTGACTTCAGCTCAGGTCATGATCTCAGTTTGTGGGATCGAGCCCTGTGTTGGGCTCTGCACTGACACCATGGAACCTGCTTGGGAGTTTCTCTCTCCTTCTCTCTCTGCTCCTTCCCTTTGCTTGTGTGCATGCGGTCTCTCTCTCTAAATAAATAAATAAACATTAAAAAAGAGGTAAAACTGTATTATGTGGTATAGTATCATATATGTTCTACATGTAAATGTTTAAGGGAGAAAATTAGAGGAAAAAAAGGTCAAAAGAATGAGGAAATAAGCCACAAACTGGGAAAAAATATTTGTAAAAGATATCTGATGGATGTCTGCTTTCCAAATTATACAAAAAATTCTTAAAATTCATTAACAAACAACTCGATTAAAAAATGGGCAAAAGGCCTGAACAGATATCTCATCAAAGAAGATATACAGATGGCCAGTAAACATTGAAAGATATTCAACATCATATGTCATTAGGGAAGTGCAAACCAAAACAATGAAATATCATTACACACCTACCAAAGGTCAAAATGCAAAACTCTGGCCACACCAAATCCTGGTGAGAATGTGGAGGAATGGGAACTCTTAATCACTATTGGTGGGAATGCAAAATGGTACAGCAACTTTGGAAGATGGTTTGGCAGTTTCTTACCAAAATTAAACATACTCTTAGCATACAGTTCAGCAATCGTGCTCCTTACTATTTACCCAAGTAAAGGGAAAATTTATGTCCATACAAAAACCTGCACATAGATGTCTGTATCAGCTTTATCCATAATTGCCAAAATCTGTAAATAATCAAGGTGTCCTTCAGTAGGTGGATTGACAAATAAATGGTGGTACACCAGTCAAGGAGGAAACTTATATGCCTATTACTAAGTGAAAGGAGTTAATCTCAAAAGGCTGCATGATTCTGGAAAAGATAAAACTATGGAGATAGTAAAAAGATCAAGATTATAGCACAGAGGGAGGGATGAATAGGGACAGCACAGAAACTACTCTGTATGAAAGGACAATGGTAGATACATGAAATTATACATTTGTCAAGACCCAATGAATATACAACACTAAGAGTGAATCCTTGATAACCTTGGGTGATAATGATGTGTCAGTTGGTTCATCAGTTGTAACAAATGTACCACTTTGGTGTAGATGTCAATAGCAGGAGAGGTTGTACATGTGTGAGGACAGTGGGTATATGGGAACTCTATGTACTCTCCATTTAATTTTGCAGTGAACCTAAATGAACTTAAACCTAAAAAAAAATTATTAATAAAGAAAAGGTGAGAATATTTTGTTCTTCCTCTTTGTCCTGTCCATCTTATAGAGAAGTGACCTAAAAAATTTCTCAGGGTAAACAATTATTTGCAAATCCAGTGCAATAACGTTATTTCCAGAGCTGTCAACAAGGTATTAAAATGGCACAAAGAAGCTAAGTAGTCAACCCTTCTTAGGGACACCGAGAAAGGCTTCACAGGGATGTGATTTCTGAGTCTTATGACTAAGAAGTCTTGAAAACTGAGAAAGGAGATGGTGGTGGTTAGAGAAGAACCTTCTAGGAAGGGGAATAATCACGGGCATAGGCAGGGGATCTCATGTCCATTTTGGAAGCAGTAAATAGCCTACTATGGTGAGAGTTCAGGATGAGAAACAGATGAAGCTGGAGAGGGAAAAAGGCCATGGGGTGAAGGGCCTCCTATGTTCACATGAGTAGTTTGGATTTAACCCTGGGATCATGTGAAGCATGGAAGCATTTTAGTTGGAGATGCTTACATGATTAGAGTTAGAACAGGGGTTTAAGAGGAAGCAAGATTAGAAGAAAGGAAACCATTAAATATGTCAAGGATTATAATCTAGTAAATGTTGGAGCCATCATTCAAAGCCAGGCTTATTTGGTTACAAAAGTCAAAGGATATGGATGGTGGAAGCAGCTTTAGGAGAATGGTGAAGATTTGGAAGGCTGCTGTAAGGAATGGAAGAAGCTGATCCATAGGATATAAAAGGATCATGAAGGGAATTTGGGCCCCTGCTGAGGTTTGTAAATTAGAAGTGCTAATGTGAACAGCTGTAGACTCTTCTCTAGTTGTGGCCTAGGAATAAAAGTGAAAGATAAAGAAGGAAGGGTTGATTCAAGTTTGTGGATTTTTAGAGTGGGCTATCATGGAAGGAAGAGGAAAAAAAAAAGTTGATGTGGTACACCACAGGACTTAGGTTGGATGAGGAAAGTGACAAAGCCAGTGTGGCTTAAGGACTTAAGGGTAGGGGTGAAAGGAGTGTTTATACCCTTTTTACAAAGACTGATAGTAACTTGCCCTTGTTCCTAAATTGTACACCAGAGTTGGTGATTTTGAGATGAAGTACTTTAGGGTATTGGAAAAGGATGTATACGTGACTTGCTGAAGTAGAAATAAAGATATTTAGAATTGTAGAAATAAAGCAATTGATGGTAAGAGGTGAGCTAGAGAGGTAGACTATGAGCCACTTGCCAAAGACCTGAATGAGGAAAAAGTGAAAGCTCCAGAAGGTTCAAGGGAATAGGTTGGGATGCAGGACTGTACAGATTGGAGAAAAGAATTTGTGAGAAAACAGATGACCAAAGGGGATTCTACTTGGGCAGGGGCCTAAGATAACATGCTCAAAGCCCTGGTTGATGCTGGGGGCCTGGACTTTGCTCCAATCTGGTCAAAGCTCCCAAAGAGTGGTTCAGGCAGCTTTATGTTAACTTTTTTGGTAAGTGCTATAAAAGTTATGAGGTGCTGATTTCATTAGTCTACCACAGAGATCCTTGAGTTTATTTACCCTGTAAATCATTTATCTAAAATTTATGTAACTTTAAAATGCTTGCACATGCTGCTATGGATCAGTTTCAAATTAACTTTTCCAAAATTTTTATAAATTATATTTTCATTTATATATTTTTCATTTCCTAATACGTTAAAACTGATTTACATCTCTTATAAATCATGGAAAGTCCTATAATTTTCCATATCCATTTTTAATCTATAGGACATAATATTATGCTATAACAGGCATCCAATAACATTTTTAATGATCAATGACTGATCTTGTCACAATAAGTAATCATATTTCTCTCTACAGCTGCAAACACCTTAGTAATTTTCCAACAAAATAAACATTTTGTTAAAATGCTTTGTATTTTACTGTTTATGACATCAGCCAGAAAGCATTCATGAAGTTCTCATAGCAGGAAGACAATAATGCTCAAGAGAAGAGATAAGATGGGAAAATTGGAATAACCCAGTAGAGTTCAACATATCCATACTCTCCCAGCACATGCTGGCCTAATCCCATGGGAGATGAAAATATTTTCCCTTTCCCTCCTCTTAATCATTGCCTGAGATGGGCTGTTAATACTAATAGGAGTTGTGTAAGGTATATTTCTAGAGAAACGAGTTGAGAACAAGGGGCAGTAGAGGGCACTTTGATGGGATAGTAAGGGAATGTGTTAAGGAAACACAAAAAGATATCTGTTTGTAGAAGCATTAGGTTAATAATTCAGTGAATTAAGATTACGTTTTTAATTGCCTACTGAAAGCCAGAAGTATTTCAACTTCAACCATAACTGACCCAGGTTATAGTGCAAGTGTTCTAAATTGATGTCAGAGTGCACTGATACAAAAGGATGACATTTTTTCTGTTGACCTTTCAAAATAATGCAGCATTGCCCTAACCACAGGACAGCTATATCAGAACCAGCACTACGAGTTACCGACACCAGCATTTAATAACTACCTCACTTTCTGAAAGCAGTAAGGATTGGGAGAGGCTGTGATTTTGGTGGCCATTTTGGAGAACAGTAATAAGTGGTGTCTGTAAGCTGCATATTGGATGGTCAGAAAACAGACAAGAGGCTTTACCATGTTTCAAGGAAATGAATAAAGTTAGGTTCTAAAAGTGACAGTTATGTCAGGAAAGGTGTGGGAGTGATTTTAGGAGTTAAAACCAAAAGAAGTAAACAGCCAAGGACACTGATGACCCATCTGACAGTCCCAGTGACACTGCTCTGTGGGAGAAGGGAGTTTGACTGATTCTTAGACTAATTCTCAATTCCATGAGTTGACAGGAGTGAGCAGCAGTGTGAACAATGTACCATGCATCAGTGTGATTGTAGAGCTCTAGCTCATCACTGTTGTCAGAAAGGATAGCTGCCACAATGTCAGTTTTAGAGAAGAGATAATGAATGTTAAGATGAGAAATAAATGAAAGGATTCATAAGAACTTTGCAAAGTCAAAGAGAAATCCTCTTTTTCTCTCTTATAACAATGCAGATTTTTCTTATTTTCTAAATTTAGCAAATATGAAAATGGTGAGCAAATTCATATTATTGGTTTAGATGTCTAAGCTTTATGACTCTGACCTTCTGATTTGATCAGAATACTTTTTGTTTACTGATGGCTGTTTTTCTTCTTTTTCCATTAAATTTAAAATAAGACCACCACCATGATTATTGGAAAATCCCCCGATAATCTGTTTTCAGAATATATAGTTGACCTTTTACTAAAATTTTAGAAAAGGAGGATATCTCTTCATATGCTGGCCTACAAAATCTCAATATTTAAAAGGTCAATGTTAAGAATATTTGAAGTTTAGGGACACCTGGGTGGCTCATTTGGTTTAAGCATCTAGCTTTGGCTCAGGTCATGATCTCTCAGTCTGTGAGTTCAAGCCCCATGTCAGGCTCTGTGCTGATAGCTTGGAGCCTGGAGCCTGCTTCGGATTCTGTGTCTCCCTCTCTGCCCCTCCCCTGCTTGCACTCTGTCTCTCTCTCTCATTCTCAAAAATAAAAAATAAACATTAAAAAAATTAAAAAGAAAGAATACCTGAAGCTTAGGTTTCCTTAATGTTTTATCCAATATATTCTCACAATAATATTTTATAAATATTCCTTCTTCCTCCTCTATGCCTTGTGTTCTTCCTGTCAACTAATCATAACATTCTGTCATATTGGAATTTATTTCAAAGCTCTCAAAAAATAACAGTTTAAGTATTGGAAAAATGGATATATATATGCAGAAGATTAAATTTGGACTCCTTTTTTACACAATACACAAACATTAACTCAAAATGGATAAAGGACTTATATTTAAAACCCAAAACAGTAAAAATACAAGAAAACATACAGGAAAAGCTCTTTGATATTGGTCTTGGCAATGATTTCTTGTATTTGACACCAAAAGCACAAGCCACAAAATAAAAAATAGACAATTATCCATAATTGTCAAAATAAAAAATACATATCCAGTATTTTATGTATAAAAAATACATATCCAGTATATATCAAACTAAAAAGCTTCTGCACAGCAAAGGAAACAACACTATGGCAAGGCAACCTATGAAAAGGGAGAAAATGTTTCAAACCATCTATCTGATAAAGGGTTAATATTCAAAATATATGAGTCTCTTACCAGTCAATAGCAAAAAGACAAATAACCTGATTTAAAAATGGGCAAAGGACTTGAATAGACAGTTCTCTATAGAAGATACGTAAATGCATATCAAAACCACAATGACATACCATCTCACAACTGTTAGGATAGCTATTAAAACAACAACAACAACAACAACAACAACAACAACAACAACAACAACAACACAAAAGATAAGTATTGGCGACAATGTGGAGAAACTGGAATCTGGATATAATGTTGGTAGGAATGTAGAATGGTTCAGCCACTGTGGAAGACAGTGTGAGGTCCCCCCCCCCCCCCCCAAGCTGAAAATAGAACATATGATTGAGCAGTTCTACTTCTGGGTATATATCCTAAAGAACTGAAATCAGGATCTCAGAGACATCTGCACTCTCATGTTTACTGTAACATTATTCGTAATAGCCAAGATATGTAAACAACTCAAATGTTTATTGATAGATGAATGGAGAAGGAGAATGTGCTATATTAATACAATGAAATATTATTTAGTTTTAAAAAAGAAAGATATTCCTACCATTTGTGGCAATATGATAAACCTAGAGTACATTATGCTAAGTGAAATAAACCAGTCACAGAAGGATAAATACTGAGTGATTCCACTTATTTGAGGTATTATAGTCAGTCACAGGGGCACCTGCATGGCTCAGTCAGTTAAGCATCTGACTCTTGATTTCACCTAGGTCATGATTTCACGGTTAGTGGGATGGAGCCCCACATTGGGGTCTGCGCTGACAGTGTGGAGCCTGGTCGGGATTCTCTTCCTCTTTCTGCTGCTCTTCCACTCATGTGCTCTCTCTCTCAAAATAAATAAATAAACAAGTAAATAAATAAATAAACAAACTTAAAAAAAAAGCCCTTTATTAAAAAAAATAGTCATAGAAGCAGAGAATAGAATGGTGATTGTCAGAGGCTGAGGGGAGTGGGCCATGGGGAATTGATTTTCAATGGGTATAAATTTTCTCTTATACAAGGTAAGTTCTAGAGATCTGTTGTACTACACAGTACCTATAGTTGACAACATGGTGTTCTTCACTTTAAAATATGTTAAGAGGATAGTTCTCATGTTAAATGTTCATACCATAAATCAAACAAATAAAACCACAAAAGAACACAGAAAGTTTACGGAGGTGATAAATATGTTAGTACCTTGACTGTGGTGATGATATGGGCATATGCGTATGTTGTCTCGTCAAAATATGTATGTTATATATATGTAATTTTTTGTATGTCAATTGTATCTCAATCAAGCTTTTAAAAAAAGCAATGGTTTGATACTGTAGGTCACATTGCCAAGAGAATTAGTTATTAGTTATATAGAAATTGTGTTACATAATTAGTTGAGTAGTAGTAAATCAAACTGAAGTTAGTGTTGGTGGAGAAGGGGACTCTAATTTCTAAGTGGCCTTTTAACCAAGTATAATTTCTCAGCCTTAGTTGTCCTTTTCCTAACAATGTGGTCAACGTTTTATTTTAACTCGCTAGTCTCTTTCTAGTCCTTTGACTGTCTTTTTCCAAATTGTTTAAAATTTATCAGAGAGGTTGCGGAAAAAGTGAGCAGATAAATAGTTGGCTGTGTGACTTTACACAGCTGAAAGGGAATTGTTGTCCCTCCTTCCGTATAGGTTTATTTTAGGGTAGTGCCAGTCTCGTTCTATTTGCCATTTTATCATTACATATCCACTTCCATACGGATTCTGCCAGAAAAAATTATTTACTTTAGAAGTTGTGGAATAATGTGGGCTGGGAATAAATGGGACCCTTTCCCCTCCATTTCTGTCATGATGGGGAGAATATAACTACATTTTCCCTCACAACGATTACAAAATTCTGGATGTTTATTTTGGGCAGTTGGAAAATCATATCCTTAATTGTTATTAGGCTTCAGTTTTGGTTCCTTGTCATTTAGAAAACATTACCCTGGCTTTGATGATGGTTGGCCGAGGATCCAAGATGCCCTGCATCTTTCTCAGTGCAGGCACAACAAAGAGGTTGCAGGTGACCACGGCTGACACAGGATTCCCTGAAAGTCAACCAAGCAGTTATTTATAGTACACGTATAAAAATTTGCCAAAAAATTACAATTGTCTATACCTTCAGGCATCATAAAGAGTGAAGTGACTAACCATTAACTCCTAATCTTCTAAATCACCTTAAATCCCGAAGGATGCCAGAATAGAGCGACAGTCAACCAAATACCACAGAAGGTATAAACATTTGTCTACCAGTGAAATGCAGAAACTTCTGATTCCCAGAAACTGTTTAACACAGTTTTTATTTCCAATTTCCTGGGAACTATACATTGAAAGTCATTACTAATCTTTGTAAGTTTTAAAGCAGATTGTACCTGCTATTTTTAAAATATTTTAAAATTGCCACAGTAATACATGCTCCATACAAAAACATTTAGAAAATACGTTAAGCACAAAGAAATGTATCCATAACCCCCCTCTACCCAGAAATCTCTTTAAATTAAAAAAATAAAACTAAACAATTTAAGCTGCGAAGGACTTGAAGAGGAATACTGTTATAGGCTGAATTGTGTCCCTTGCAAATTCATATGTTGAAGTCTTAACACCCAATATGACCGTATTTATAGATAATAGGGCCTTTAAAGAGGTAATCAAAGTTAAATGAGGTCATAAGGATGAGGTCCTAATCCAACAAGACTGGTGTCCGTATAAAAAGAGGGAGAAACACCTGGAGCACATGTACACAGAAAAAAAGGCATGTGAGGACACAGTGAGAAGTTGGCCATCTGCAAGCCAGGAAGAAAGACTCAACAGAAACCAGCCTTGCTGGCATCTTGATCTTAGACTTCCAGTCTCCAGAACTGTGAGAAAATAAATTTCTGTTGTTTAAGCCATTTGGTCTGTGATAGTCTGTTATGGCAGTCTGGGCAGACTAATAGAAATACCAAGTTCTTTTAAAACTATAAACAAAACTTGAAGAATTCAGTTGTACCTCTCCAAGAAGAAATCTGGGTGGGTCATGCACTTCGAAGGAAAGAAAGGTGGGCAATGAAAAAAATGACTGTGCTGAGAATCACAGATTTCGTTTCTTGTGTGGTACTGTTAACTAAATAAACTGAGCGGCCCGAGTGAGTTCCAAACCTTTCTGAATCTAATTTTACTCTTCCCAAAATGAAAGGTTTGGACTACATGCCTCTCAGTATCCCTCCTGGGTCTAAAATTCCAATTTTACTAATACATTAATCTAGTGGTATCGAGCATGTATATGTATGCGGAGGGCTTGGGATCGACTATTAGATTTTTAGTTTCCCTTGGCCTGGCTTGTGCTGCTAATTGCATCATCAAAGTAAAAGGCAATGGTTTAGCCTATTATTAGCTAAAACCATACCTTTAATTTTCTTCTACCCACAAAAGTAGTTAAGAATAGATTTTTTTAAGCTGTAAAAAGTAATGAGTAATACTAATAATTTCAATAGAAAAATGAGTTGTCTTGCCCAACAGCACAGCAGACTCTTAATGAGAATTAATTGCTTTTCACCTGTCTCAAAATACACAGGTGAACATGTTTCTGGGAAAGCAAAAAAAAAAAGAAAAAAGAAAAAAGCTATT
This sequence comes from Neofelis nebulosa, assembly GCF_028018385.1. Taxonomy (NCBI): domain Eukaryota; kingdom Metazoa; phylum Chordata; class Mammalia; order Carnivora; family Felidae; genus Neofelis; species Neofelis nebulosa. The sequence continues at coordinate 114,144,487 of NC_080788.1, read as the reverse complement.
GTTCAGCAACGATGACGGCATTCTTGTAATGCTGCTGCTTTATAAAATTACTCTAATTGAAAATGGATCGCAAACAATTGCAAATAGTGGTTATTTTGTGTGTAGGGGGAAGGGATTACCAATAACATTTCTTAACGCTTACCTGTATTTTCTAATGTTTTTATAGTGAACATATGTTATTACAGTAATTTTAAAAAGTTAAAAAAAATGGCAAGTAGATACATCAATCTTTTAAACTGCTTTAAAAGTTATCAAGATTAGGAGCTCCTGGTGGCTCAGTTGGTTAAATGTTCAACTTTGGTTCAGGTCAATATCTCACAGTTTGTGAGTTTGAGCCACACTGGGCACTGTGCTGACAGCTTGTAGCCTGGAGCCTGTTTCAGATTCTGTGTCTCCCTCTCTCTCTACTCCTCCTTCTCTCCTGCTCATGCTGTCTCTCTCTCTCTCTCTTCAAAACAAACAAACAAACAAACAAACAAACAAACAAACGAAGTTATCAAGATTAGTAACAGTTTTAAATGTGCAGCCTTCAGAAAAGCAGAAATACAATCATGAATTTTAAAATCCTTTTAAAAGGAACCACTTTACTGATTCCACAATCTGAACATCTAGGTTGCTGCTGCCCTCTTTTGGTTCACTGAGGCTGGGCAGAGAAAATTTCAAATGAAAGTAGCAATTTGAAAGTAGGTTATTTAATTATAACTTCTTTGGCAGATGAACAATAGTTCATAAGTAAAGGCAAAGTAGGCTCCCAGTATAATTCTTTGTCTATAGGGCAAGTCCTGTCTTCTGTAGACAAAGTAACAGTCTTTTCTAGGCAAAATGAAGCTAGGAAGAGAATCACATTTTTCCAGAGGATCTGAGCATACATACCTTAAAGGCCCTAAGGAGTTTTTACTACAGATACATTTGAGGACTACTTTACTTACCAGTCTTCTCTCTTAACATTTCCTGTAGGATATAAACCTAATCTTTTATGCTTATAGATAGGAGCTTTAGAAATGCTTTCAAAATTCAAAACTCCAAAAAATGCTTCTCAAAATTTTCTGCCTGTCTTCCTTTCCTTATACTCTATTTTGAGATTTATTTACTATCAAAAGCAGATAAGTATCCCAAAGTCACCAGATTTGTGCATCTGAAAGGAATAAGCAGGTTATTTTCTGAAGGAATCTGTCCGAAAACATAGAGAATAGGATGCTGCTACAGATCAGAGGATAATTTTAAAAGCTGGAAAAAATAACAAGTACATACACAAAACCTCTAAACTGCTTTAGAATTTATCAAGATTGGCAATGACTTTAAAAGCATGGCTTTAACTGCAAGCCAAAAATCAATAAAAAACTGACTCTGAAAGTCTTTATAGACGGAACCACTTCGCTTTTTCTACTGTCTGAACATGTGAGTTTCTGTTCACACGGGAGCGAGGATGGGGACAGTGATATGGTCAGACTGATGATGCCTGGGGTTTGGCTGAGAAACCCCTCATTCCATGTTGCCTGCCCCATCCCAGTCCAAACCTGGCAAGAACAAAAGCCAGTTTTGTATATATATATTTTTTTGTTTGTTTGTTTACCATTTACTTTCACGGGTGATTCAAGGCCCTTTGGACTTGTAAACACAATACTTCTAGTATGGGAGGTGATTAGACTGCTAACTTAGACCAATTTTTTATAAGGAAAAGCAGGTACCCCAGATAGATCTAGTGACAGTTAACACTTGGCTACCATTTTAGGGTTTGGGATATACTTTGAAAGATACTATCTAATTTGACTTTTACACCAATCATACAAAGTAGGCTTTAGCCCATTGTATAGATGAAGAAACAGCTTTAAAAGTTTAAGTGGGGGCGCCTGGGTGGCGCAGTCGGTTAAGCGTCCGACTTCAGCCAGGTCACGATCTCGCGGTCCGTGAGTTCGAGCCCCGCGTCAGGCTCTGGGCTGATGGCTCGGAGCCTGGAGCCTGTTTCCGATTCTGTGTCTCCCTCTCTCTCTGCCCCTCCCCCGTTCATGCTCTGTCTCTCTCTGTCCCAAAAATAAATAAAAAATGTTGAAAAAAAAAATTAAAAAAAAAAAAAAAAAAAGTTTAAGTGATTTGCCCAAGGTCATACAGTAAGTAAAGCTGGGTCTTAAGCCCAGGTCTTTCAGATTCCAAATGGAGTGCTCTGATAAGGAACTGGTCACCTGGGTTTCAAAATGATTTTGATCATTTTTATAGGAAAAGCAGAAGAAACTGTTTCAATTATTCTTACCTGGTAGTGCAAAGATTATTTTTCTTACACCATCAATATCCAAAGTTGCAAATGTTGTTGGCAGGCTAGAGAATGAAAGAGATCATTTGTTAGGGACTGCTAAGTAATGTGACAAGTAAATTAAGTACTCCAGTTTTCTTGCTATGTGGATTTCCATATAGAGTATTTATCATATAAAAATACTTTTCTGTTGACTCTTCTTTAAACCTTTATACCATGAATTGTTTCAAAAGCATTTACATTAATTTATTTTTAGCATCTTTATTTTCAAGTAACCAAACTTCCTGGTTTTCTGTAGCTTTTTTTTTTTTTTTTTTTTTTTTCCCATTTCCTGCTAGTGCCAGAGAAGTGTATCTCAAATCCTGGAGTTTCTCTACCCTTCTAGTTGATAACGTCCATACTATTTTGCTGGAGATCTACAACAATCATTCTTATTACTGCAAGACTAGCTGGTGATAGTCTATCAGATAACTGCCTGTTGTTCAAGATGAGTACTCCTCAACCATTTAAAACTATACTCAGCAATAAACACAACACTGGCTTTTTATGAAGGGATTTTTTTGAAATGTCAAAATAAATAAAATACCATGACTAGAAAAAAACTAAAGCAGTATTAATTTAAAAATATTTATAAATTATACTTCCTCAAGATTCTGACATGAATCCTGATCATGGGGGTGTGGGAGAGGGCTGAGTGTAAGTGGCATAGAGTGGACAGGCAGTCAAGAATAGTGATATTTTTTTCTATTGATTATGCTTTATGTTTATGCTTTAAACTTTTAGCTAAGATTTCCTTATATTAATGAAACTTGAGTAATGTAGAATCATTAGGGAATGTTAAAATTTCCATATAGTTGAAAATTATCTCTTTCAGTACCGAAATCATTTTTATTATTTTTGCAACTTTGTCTTTCAAAAATGGATCACTCATTATTAGCTTTTGCAATAATATGATGAACATTAACATTTTTTTGATGATTCACAACTATCATTATTAACTTATTCTACTCTGCTATCCTACAGTGATGTAGGGTCACAAGGGTATATTGTGCATTGTTTTCACCTATAAACCATAACTTCATCCCACACACTGAGGTTCTTGTCTCTTTTCCCTTAGTTTTTTTTCTGTGGCTCCCCTTCATGCTAGGCTCCATCATCTTGTCCCTTAAAGCTGGCTTTAGGTTTAGGAACCAGAGAGGATTAGTAATAATTATATTGTCAGAATGATAATAATAATAGTAATGTTATTATTTTGAAAGAAACATCTATGCATTACATCCATTATTTCATTTAACTTTCACAACAATCCCATGAAGTAACAGGTATCATCCCATTTTATAGATGAGGAAACTAAGACTCAGAGATTAAGAAATTTGGCTCAAATCACTTAGCTACTAAATGGGAAAACAAAGATTTGAACCAAGATTCTTTTAATTTTATGGCTCATAACTGGACAAGGCTCTCAGAGGGTCTGCTGTGAAGTGTTAGTATGTGTACTATGTAACATCTATTTTTGGCTACTCTGAGGCCCTTTTTGCTTATTTCCTGATTCTTGGCTGTATTTTAGAAAAACTAGATTACATTATCATACCAATTTATGAACAGGTTATTTGGCAATGACTGTTACTATGTGATGAAAATAATTTCCAAGATACACTCCTGACAACAGCTATGTTCACTGTAGACGACCCATAGAATTGTGATTGGTAGTCCTGATTGGTAATACTTCAAATGTCTTTTTGAATATCTCTGTGTCTAAAATGAAAGAGGTTAATTACATTCTTAATGTACTGTATGTGGGAAGAACAAAGCTAAATTGTTCTTGAGCTTTTTATACTTCTTGTTCTACTATTAAGGAGCAATTACTTTTAAATTCTTATCTTTAGACAAGTATAAATTCTGGCCAAGTAAAAGGAAGCCCACTTAAACTTCTAAACTATTTTATTATAGCAAACTAACACACATAATAAGAGTGAGGAGGGAATGCATAATACTTTCCTTCTATTATATTTAAAGCCAATTTAAATTATCTTTTACATCTTGCAGACAGGTACTGTGATTTCTCTAAAGGTACTCATTTAAAAAACATTCCATTACAACAAAACATTTTATCATGCACTGCTATCATGAGTGTCCTATTACAAGACTGTGAAGCTTTTGTTTAAGTTCTGGTAAGCCATTTCCTTCTAACTCAGCACCTATTGTTCAGTTCTCCTCTTGAGATCAGAATGTAACAGCATTTATACAATGACTGAGGTCACAGAGTGTTATGACTTTAAGGGAGGAGAATAAACATTAGGAACTGATGAGAGCGTTAGGTTGAAGTGGTAAAAAAAATAAACTGAAAATAAAATAGTACCAAAATTATACATCACAGGTGCTGAGATTGACTTAAATAATAGATATTACAAATAATTCTCCTCTAGAGGTGAGGGCAACTAATATCAGCTTCTTTCTCACTACAAAAAGAACAGTCAATTCAATTTTTGAGGTTACTAAGAAGCACACTGACATGCTTTTGGGATGTCCTCTGTATTCTAATCAAATTAGTACTGCCTACAGGGATGGGAAAAAATGCCTGTGCACTCACAACATAATAATATTTACTTAAGACAAAATATTCTTAATGAGAATGATTCAAATTCAATAGTCTCAATAATAAAAGGACTTTGTTAGCAGTAGCCATATTGGGGCAACTACAGATATATAATGCCAGGAATTTTACATTCTATCAAATTGTGGAGAAGACTTTAGGGTTAATCTTAACTTCATACTTAAATGGTAAAATCATGGTGATAAAGCCTAATCCTAGACCTGATGAGAGGTACCCAATAAATCGGGGAATTGAGGAGGGATGCCTTTATACTTAAAAAAGGTTTCTGAAATTTATGATGTTCCCATTGCTCACTCCTAACAACCGATGTCTCACCTCTACTCTCTCTTAGGGTTCACATGAATACCCATCAGAGTATAATTCTGAAACGAAAGCATAATTACTGTTGTCCCTGACAGCATGGAGGTGTGCTAGAATTTGAATGCTCACCTCTACACTGAAGCCTTTGAATGGGGAAGGAAAAGTTTATAGAGTAACAGGTCTGAACAGGCAAACTATTGCTTAAAGACATGGCCACACATTTTCATCAACACCATTGTTTGGCATTCTTTGAGGATTTATAACTGATTACAGAACCTCCATCAGCCCTTCCTTAGGGAGTTATTAGCTTTAGGAGATGTGCCAGATCTTGGTATGTGGTTATTTTTCTTTTTCCCAGGAGGTGGTAAGAAGCAGTATGAAAGAGTACTTATGAAGTATTTTTGCAAAGGGAAGAAAAATTGAATCTGAATCTAATCAAGCTTTTAGATCTAACTTCTAGTCCATACAATATACTGGAAAGAGAGCAGAACAAGTTCACCACCACCACAACGGAGCCATTACCCAAATCCATTTGTTAGGACAAATGATTCAGTTTCTTCAGCAAGTCAATGGCATGAAAAAAGGAGGGTAGAGGTAAATGTTCTTATTCAATATAGATTTAATAACCAAATACAGCTTGTGGAACTGATGAATTCTAATTCAAATAAAGCATGTAAGAAGGCATTCTCTCTTTTTTTTAATTTATTTTTTTTATTTTGAGAGACAGAGAGAGAATACGAGCTGGGGACAGGGGCAGAGAAAGGGAGAATGGGAGAAAGGGAGAGAAAGAGAGAGAGAGAGAGAGTGCGAATCTTAAGCAGGCTCTACACTCAGCACAGAGCCCGATATGGGGCTTAATCCCACAACCCTGGGATCATAACCTGAGCCAAAATCAGGAGTTGGATGTTCAACCAACTGAGCCATCAAGGCTCCCCAAAGACATTCTTTTTCTTAACATTTGGGAGAATTTTGAATATGATCAGGGTATTAGATGATATTAAGATACTCTTATTTATTTTGTTAGGTGAGAATACCACTGTGATTACACAAGAGAATGCTGCTGTTATCGTTATTACTATTTGAGATGTACACCAAAATGACATTGTAGAATTGGCTTTAAAGCAATAAAAAACCAAAAAAACCCAAAAACAAACAAACAAACAAACAACCCAACAAACAATCTAGCCTTCTGTCCTCTCAAAAAGGGAAGGGAGGATTGATAAAACAGTCTGGGAAAATGGTGATAGTTACTGAAGCTAGGTGATGGGTACATGGGGGTTTCACTGTACTCCTTATTTTTGTGCATTTTGAGAATTTTCATACTAAAATGTTTTTGAAAGGAAAGAAAGCAACAGTATGGGGAGAAAGAGAAAAAGAGAAAGAAGGAACTAGACATGGGAACTACAGAGAAAAGGTTTGGAAAATTGCTTTGCTTTGTTTATAATAAACCCAGTGACTCATAAAGAAGATGAATTCCCATTTCAGGTAGGCGCTACACTGATGCAAGGAATTCTAATACTATTTCTTTTATTAGAATAAATAATCCATAATAGAAAATGTAAAAAGAAAACATTTAAAACTTTGTTAGTCAAAGCAAGACAAGCCAACCCCATATATGAGATAACAAGATTATTTTCATACCCTGGTTTCATAAAAACCCTGCCAAAATGGATCTGAGCATGAAGATCAATGTCCAGCACCTGCTTGAGATAGTCCTGCAAATATGAAAAATAATCACTTTACTTTCAAACATTCTAATATCAGACTTTCAAAACTTCAAATGAAAATAAAATGAATTTATAAGATTGAAATGAAAAGAAACACCTTATTTTAGTGAATTTGATTTACTTAAGACAAATATTCCTTCATCTCTTCATTCTTGTCATTCATTTATTCTTCAATATTGAGTACCTGGTATATGCTGAGTACTAATCTGGGCAAGGGGGATATGGGCTTGAGCAAAAGAGACAATGTCCCTGCTTTCATAAAAAATACATTCTAGTACAATTAGATAATAAACCAAATAACCACATTAGCATATAAATCATTACTTGATGGGTTACTGTTTCTCTTTTAGTATAGAATTTTATGTCTGAGAAAGGATGTTAGCAAATAAGAAGCTTAAGAAGTTGTGCTGGGGCAGGGAAACCACATGTATGTATACTATATTATTTTACTTAATGGACTTAAAATAATGCACACATTCCTTGAGGAAAGACTTGGACATTTGCCCACAGACTGCCAAATCTAAGTAAGTCAACTAAAATAAAAAATAGGGAGGGAGCTCTAAAACAGAGAGTAAAGAGAGTTTAATTGTTCCAAATGTATATTCTGGCAACAAAAACACAACTAGCTTAAAGTTACAACCAATCCACAGTGGTTTGACAAAACCTGACCTTTGAAAATGAAAGGCAACACTGCCATGCGGTTGGTTTTGTAGACATAAAGAAAACAAACTGCAGTCTTTAAAATTTCTCAACCTCTAGCTCTATTGCTGAGTTTCCTATTCATTAATCTAAGAGTAAGTCTAGTCACTTACTAAAATTTAAATATTGTACAGGCTTAGGATACTTTATTTTAAAAATCTGTTCCCTTCTATCTCCACAGTCTCAGCCAACATCATCTCACCTGAATTACTGAAATATGTCTCCTTGGCAATAGTCTTGCCCTCCTCCAATTCATTCCCCCCACAGTAGTAAGAGAGATCTGAAAACAAATCTGATCAAGTCACCATATAATACTTCAAAACTTTCTGGTTTCCATGAAAGAGTCTCATCTTTTTAATATCGTATCTATGATTCTTGTATTTTCTAACCCCCTTTTATCATTCATTGCTCTCATCAGGCAATCCTCCTCCCATCCAACCCCATTCCTCAATCTCTCTCTCTTTCTCCAGTTTGAAACTTTCTTGCCTCCATTCTTTGAAAATGTTCTTACTTCTGTGTAGAATACTCTTTCTTTCTACCTTCCTCTCTCCACAGCTTATCTCAGTTTCACTTATCTTCTCAGCCTCCCCTTCATTCCCAAGGCTAGATTTGGACAAAAGATTGTTTATGTTTATTTTGAGGCTATGTTGTTACATACAAATTTAGAATTATTATATTTTTCTGATGAACTGATCCATTTAAATATATGAAATGTCCCTCCCAATAATCTACAATCCTGCTTACCTTAATTTTCTCTGATATTAATACAGCCACACCAGCTATCTTTTATTGCAATTTTTTCCTAATCTTTTCTTTCAATTTGCTGTATCTTTCCGTTTAAGGTGGGCCCTTTATTACCATGATACAATTTATTGTCTTTTCATAATCCAGGATGACAATTTTTAATCGGAGGATCTAGTCCATTTACATTTAATATAATTTCTGCTACATTTGGGTTTAAGACTATCACCCTACTATTTGTTACTTCTGTTTTTATTTCATCTTTTCTTCTTTTGAATTCACCACTTTTTGTTATTTTAATTTCTTTCTCTTCAATTAGCTTGTTAGTTACTAGTTTTTTTATTATTATTTTAGTGGTTATTTTAATTTTTTTTAATGTTTATTCATTTTTGAGAGACAGAGTGCAAGCAGGGGAGGGGCAGACAGAGAGGGAGGGAGACACAATCCAAAGCAGGCTCCAGGCTCTGAGCTGTCAGCACAGCCCGATGAGGGGCTCGAAGTCACAAACCACAAGATAATGACCTAAGCCAAAGTTGGATGCTTAACTGACTGACCCACCCAGGCGTCCCCTATTTTAGTGGTTATTTTAGAGATTATAATATGCATCCTTGACTTATTATAGTATACTATAATTTGATATTTTTATTACTTCCCAGACAATGCATGAGACTTAAAATATGCTAACTACATTTATTCCTCTCTGCTTTTTGTGCTATGATGTACCATATGTTCTATATAAATATTTAGTATATATAATATTTAGTATGTATATATTTAGTGTATGTATGTGTGTATATATATACCTATTATATATATTTCTATATATATTATACAAACATATACTCTACATTTATGATTTAATATATAATATTTACATACAAACCAATTTTAACTTCATAAGACATTATTATTTTATACAATCAATAGTCATTTACATTTACCCACATATTAACACTTCTTTTTGTTCTTTAGTCCTTTCTGCATTTCCACACCTACACAATATTTCTGACTAAAAAATTCCAGTCTTTGCTAAGGCTGGTATATTTCCTATTTGTCCTTATTCCTAGAGCACTTCAAAGGTTTAAACTAAGACCCTGAGATATCTGCCAGGGCCCCTCCCCACTGCAGGCCCTGAACGGCTAAGACTGCTAAAATTCTGTTTATTTTCTTAGCCTCTTATCTACTCTGTTATGGTTGGCTTCTTGGCCTCTTCTACCATTACACCTCCCCCCATCCCTCTGGCTTAGGAATTAGTAAATGCTTTGAGGAAAAATGTGGCAGAGAATTCTAGTGTTACTTCTCTGTCCTTCGCTTTTCTCTGAGATCTTGGTGCCTTAAATCCTGGATACCTCGGTTGTTCTCTTCAGACACCTGCTTTTTCTTCTCTTTTTTTTTATTTAAAAAATTTTAAAAATTTATATAGCTTTTATAGTTGTTCTTGGTGGGAAGCTTGGTTCAAATAAGCCACTGTATTATAGTAGGAGCATAAATCTCCAGACCTTATGTGCTGTTATAACACTATGTCCTTCTGATATCACACACATAGGTTATACTGCAATTGCCTGATAATTGGTATATATCCTTTACTGGACTATACAGTTTGTAAGCATAGAAACCTTGTGTATATATAACAAACCCCTAGTGAATAGCACATGCCTTTCATTCACTCATTTCTTAGTTTGACAAATATTTTTGAGTGCCTATTATACATCAGGGATTCTATATGTGCTAGAGATATAATGGTGAAGAAGAATAAACAGGACACAAAGATGTTCTGTTGTGTTTTACTGGTGAAGACAGACTAAAATAAGTAAAGCAACAAATAAAATAATTATGACGTGTGGTACATGCTATGAAAGAAATAAACAGGTACTAGGATAGAGAATAATTGGGTGGGGTAGCAGATAAGGAAAGGCCATTTTAAAAGAGGTGGTGAGGATGAGAAGGATTCAGCCATATGAAGGATTCAGCCATACTTCCAGGCAGAGGGAAGTACATACTAAAGCTTCTAAAGCAGTAAAGAATGTGCCTAGAACTAAAAAGACAATGAGTAGGAAAGAGGCATAAGATGAGGTTGGAGAGACAGGCAGAAGCTATACCTGTAGGCTTTAAAGGTTATGATACAGAGTTTTAGAAAGCAGATATGCTCATTACATATTTGCTAAATGAATGGAAGTATTTTATTTTTCTTGAAAACAAAAAACCTCTCTGTTGTTAAAAATGTCCCTTTTCATTCTTTGTGAACATGAAGGAATGCTTAATCTTGCTGTGACAGAGGGAAAGCTTGTACCAGACATAGCCATAAAGGCTGAGAATCATCATTGTTTTTAAGTTTTTGTCTACCTATAGAAGCAGCAAGGATCTCTGTCTGATATTCTGAAAGCCGGAGTCAGATAGGAAGAAGAAAAATGAATGGATGAAGAAGCAAGGCCTTTTCCACAACTCAGGTAAGAACAAACAACATTAGACAAGTTGCAAAAGACTTTAAAATGGGCAACAAAGATTATTGGATGTCCAGTGTAGCACAAACTTCTGGCTTATTTGTGTGTTTCATCATCTTTGAGCTATTTTACAAAAATTAAGCTTTAGAAATGGAATATTATTCAGCTATAAAAAGAATGAAATCTTGTCATTTGCAACAACATGAATGGAGCTAGACAGTATAATGCTAAGCAAAATAAGTCAGAGAAAGACAAATAACATGATTTCACTCATATGTGGAATTTAAGAAGCAAAACAAACAACAAAGGGGAAAAATGGGAGGGATTGAGTGGGGGAGAGAGAGAGAGGGATGGAGGGAGGGAGGGAGGGAGACAGAGAGGGAGGGAGGGAGGGAGGGAGGGAGGGAGGGAGAGAGAGAGAGAGAGAGAGAGAGAGAGAGAGAGAGAGAGAGAGAGACTCTTAATTATAGAGACCAAACTGATGGTTCCCAGAGGGGAGGAGGAGGGAATGGGTGAAATAGGTGATAGGGATTAAGGAGTGCACTTATGATGAGCACAGGATGATGTACGGAAATGATGAATTACTACATTGTACACCTGAAACTAATACAACACTCTGTGTTAACTAACTGGAATTAAGCTGAAATCTTGAGAAAATTTAAGCTGTAGAAAACTGATGATAAACAAGATTATTATTCATCTGAGTCTGAATGTGATGGAGGTGTTGGAAGGGGCAATCCAAGAGCCTCTCATCCCCAACCCTCCAGTTTTAGCAGGATCTAGAGAGAAGAGCCCCCATCTTAGGGCCACAGTAAAGTTTGCTTTACCAGGAGGAAGAAGAAAAACATACCAAAACAATTATATTGTCTCTTAAATTAAAAGGTGCTCTGTTCTGATGGACTTAGATAAATAACTGCTTATATAAATAGAATATTCCTAAAATTATCAGGCTAGAAGAAAATTTAACATATTTTAAATCAGCTACATTAAAAGGTATTCTTATAATTTTAAGAATCAAAGATCACAAGTTAAGGTAAATCTTTAGCAAATGAGATAAGTTTTAGTTATTAAGAAAACCCACCAATGTTCTTTTTCTTATTTATCAGTGTTAAGTATAATTAGGCAAATATTTTTTATTTTGCTTGGGTTTATTTTTCCTAAACTTACATAGGTTTATTCATCAAATAAGCTAATGCTATTCCTATATATTTTAAGAATGTGAAAAATGTAATATTGGGTACAATATAATTGACTCTTTATCCTGACAAACTTTAAATTTCAATAGTAATTATGTTTGTAGTATGTCAGCTTGAAAATAATTTTCAAGATCTTTAAGTAACTTAAAATCTTATTGAACTGATATTAAATTAACTTAATCAATGAATAATCATCAGACACCTGGATGATTTCTAAGTAAGACAGAATCCTGGGTCATTGATAACTAAGCATAATTTAATATACAGGTCTTCCTTCACTCATGATGGAGTTACCTCCTGAACCTGCTGTAAGTTGAAAATATCATAAGTTGAAAATACATTTAATAAAGCTAACCCACCGAACATGACAGCTTAGCCTAAGCTACCTTAAGTGTGCTCAGAACATTTACATTACAGAACGCTTCTGTAAAGCCTGTTTCATAATACAGTGCTGAATATCTTATGTCATTTATTGAATACTATACTGAAAGTGAAAAAGAGGATGGTTGTGTGGGTACAGGATGGTTGTGAGTTTATCAGTTGTTTACCCTTGGGATTGTGGCTGACTGTGAGCTGTGACTTGCTGTGGCTGCCCAGAATCACGACAGAGTATTGCCTTGCATACCGCTAGGCTGGGAAAAGATCAAAATTCAAAATTTGAAGTCTGGTTTCTACTAATGTGCATCACTTTTGCACCATTGTAAAGTTGAAAATTCATTAAGTTGAACTACCATAAGTTGGGTACCATCCACACTTTTGTTTGAAAGTTAATATACTTTGTTTCTTACTTTTATATGCTAGGGAGAAGCTATATCTTTAGGTCGTGTTAATTAATATGTTTGTTCATCTGTACTACATCAGGAAAGTACAGAAAAGATGCATGTGGCTGTAGAAAGTTATATTCTGTGTGTTTATGAACTTTGCTAGTCTTCTCAAATGCCTACATATGATTTCTCAATTATCTAGTTTTCACCGTGAAAGAAAAAATTAGTTATTTCCTTAAACCTTTTGATGAAATATGGGTGGTTATAATTATGCTAGTAACATTAATGACAGAGAAGTATAACAATGTGTGTTCTTTTGTTTTTCAAGGAAAAAAGAGTATTTTTTTTTTTTAAAGTCCAGCCAGCCCTCAAAATATTTGATCTCAGGACACTTTACACGCTCTTATTAAAATTTATATGGATCCCTAGAGCTTTTGTTTATGTAGGTTATGCCTATTGATAGTTACTGTATTAGAAACTAAAACTAAAATATTAAAAAAAATGTTGGTTCATTTGGAAACAGCAATGATATGGTCATGTTGTGTTTATATAAGTAACTTATTTTTTATGCATTGTTCTATAATTTTGACAATTCCTTTAACATTTGGCTTAATAGAAGTCAGTTGGATCCTCTTACTTGTTTCTGTGTTGAGTCTGATGAGATATTACACAATATACAGCCACTGGAAAAACTCACTGTACATTTATGAGAGAAAAAGAATAATAAGTTCAGATAAAGTCTTAGGAATAGTTCTGACCTTGCAGACCCACTTAAAGGGTCAAGGGACCCTTGTTCTTTGTTCTAAAGTAAAGTGGCGGTTTGTTGCAAAATATAAAATAACATGATAAAGGGCAAAACTTTGAAAGACACTTTTATTTGCCTTGGTTTATAATACCTGTGTCTGAAATGAAGCTGAGAACTATTTTAAAATTTTAGTAAGTTCATTCAAGTTTGATGAGCTTATTTCTTTAGTTTAGTGACCCCATGAAACTAAAGGTTATTCTTTTTGTGTAATCTTCCTTTTGTGCTTTATGTTTATTTTGCCTTTTTTTTAAAAGAAATAAAAAATAAAAAATGAAGTTTCCTCATTTATGAATGAGCTAAGATTTTTTACGATCATGCTACTTTCTATGCTTATTTCCAAATATTTTATTGTTGCTTTGAAAAATTAGGCAACTAGTATTGTTTCTCAGGTATTCATGATCCTATCTTAAAAATTTTTTTAAAATGTTTATTTATTTTTGATGGGGCGCCTGGATGGCGCAGTCGGTTAAGCGTCCGACTTCAGCCAGGTCACGATCTCGCAGTCCGTGAGTTCGAGCCCCGCGTCAGGCTCTGGGCTGATGGCTCGGAGCCTGGAGCCTGTTTCCGATTCTGTGTCTCCCTCTCTCTCTGCCCCTCCCCCGTTCATGCTCTGTCTCTCTCTGTCCCAAAAATAAATAAAAAACGTTGAAAAAAAAATTAAAAAAAAAATAAATGTTTATTTATTTTTGAGAGAGAGATAGAGACAGAGAGTGATTGGGGGGGGGGGGGTGTGGAGCAGAGAGAGACACACAGAATCCAAAGCAGGTTCAAGGCTTTGAGCTGTCAGCATAGACCCTGCCGCAGGGCTTGAACTCACGAACCGTGAGATTATGACCTGAGCCAAAGTTGGACACTTAATCAACTGAGCCACCCAGGCGTCCCTCATGATCCTATCTTAATTGAGGACTCAATTCTTTTTTGACAGCTCTTTTGAATTTGCCTTGTAAAGATCAGATCTAAATTTAGTAAAAGGTAAAAATTTCAGAATATCTTTTACATCTAAAACTGTCTCTGAAATTTCCTAGAGGGTCCCTAGAAAATCACAAAGATTTCTTCTTTCATCTTATAAAAAGATATGTTAGAAAGATTTAGGTTTCTTCGATATGTTACCATTGTAAGAGGTTCATGGGTGGGGAGTTGCTGTCATATCTGAGAAGACATGCTCAGTGTGCCCAAGGTTAGATCCATATATGTGGAAGTTCATATAAATAGTTTAGAAATTGTGTAGAGATTTGGCAATGCCTTACTGCCCATATATGTTTGCACTCTCAGCGGGAACACATAAAAACTTTTATGAAATAGTTACATACTGTATCTCAATGGAGAATTTTACTTATCTTCTATTCTGAAATTATTAGTTACAGCAACAAATTAAGTACAGCCATAAAGTGTCTGTCATCTTTGTAAAGTTTCTGTTTTACTCTAATGCTTGCTTAAAGGCTCTGCTTTTTTTGTACCTGCAACAAAGACAGATTCAGAGCACTAGGGAAAAGGACCATGGATAGGTAATTTGAACTACTGACACTTCAAAGAATAGTCTCTTGGGTACAGGCACCTGAGGTGATACAGCTGAGATAACTTTTATATAGTACCAGTAGACTCTGTCAGGAGTCCCAGGACTCTTTAGAATAGAAACAGATGGCTTCATGAAAGCGGACTGCTAACCCAAATATAGCAGAACAAGAATGACACAGGACTGAAATAAACAATAAGTGAAATTTTATTGTATTTATTTGTTTGGAATACTGATTAATTTTAATAGTCTATTGCTGTATGGCTCTAGATTTGCAAAACAAAGTCAAGAAGGCCTATATGGTTAATGAACGCTTTTGCTGTTAAATAATCAGGGCAAGCCTTTGAGACCAGCCTTTTTTGGTGATCAATAATGATCTTTATGCTTATTTTGATCATATGAGATAGGAGGGAGACACTGTCAGGAAAAAATTAAGAGACTTTCAAATAGACAAAAAAAAAAAAAAAATTACTGGGTGTCCAGTGTAGTGTATCCTCCTTGGTTATCTGTGCCTTTCATTGTCTTTGAGCTATTTTACAATCTTGTAGGTTGTGAAAAATTTATAGTAATGTAATCATTCTTTTAAAAATGTTTATTAATTTATTTTGAGAGAGAGAGAAAGAGACAGCAAGTATGGGGGAGGGGCAGAAAGTGAGGGAAAGAGAATCCCAAGCAGGCTCTGTGCTGACAGTGTGGAGCCTGACGCAGGCTCAATCTCACGAACTGTGAGATCATGACGTGAGCCAAAACCAAGATTTGGAGGCTTAACTGACTGTATAGTACTCTGCATAGTAATGCATATAATTCTTTAGTTTTCATAGCAAAAAGCAGATACTATGTACTTGAAATTGTCAGTATTTTACAAAAGTAAACACTTGGGGGCAGAGGGAGGTGGAAGTAGGAAAAGATTTTGAGGGAAGCAACTGTGGAAGAGCCATTTTTTCTTGGCTGAGAAGAGGATTGAGGTCTGTGGGTCTCACAAGCATTAGGAGCTCCTTCCCCTTGCCCTAAGGCTCCCAGCCTCCCCATGATCCCAGTGTGTCTAGCAAGTCCCAAAGGAGCAAATAACTGAGACCTAATGGCACTAGAGAGATGCTCTAGGTGTATCCGGTGCAGACTGGTGACCACATGTGTCTTCCTGATCTGCTGTTGGCCTCTTAAGCCCTTTACGGTTTCTTGGCACAATCCTTGAGTGGGTGAGTTCCATAATGGCTTCATAAAATTTCTTGCCTGTTCTGTAGCATAGGTGCTCATAGTAGGATTTAAGTTGAATCAAGTAAATAAATTTCTTGCATACCTGAGTTTCTGCACACAAGATTCATGCTTGTTACATAATGCTTTTTGGATCTTTCCTTGACCTCCCTGCCTTTTCAGCGACTGGTTTTCAGGCTTAGCCCTTGGGCTGAAGCAGATATTCTGTTTCTTATGCTTTTCTTTCCTCCTGCCACTGAGTACAACTGAAATTCTTTTTTGGCAACTAGAAGGTTGGCAGGAGTCTGCAGCACTTAGGCTTTATGTCTTTCTTCCCAGTTCCTTTTTTGTCTCATTCCCACTCAAGGAGGAAGAAAGGACAATTATTAGCTCCCATGGAATACTACGGGATGCCTAGTTCCTAAAATCTCTTCCCTAGTAAACTAAAGGTTTAGTGTATTTTACCATACAGATAGTAAAATAAATAAAACCAATGTGCTTTACTATATTGCTTCTTTATTTTTAAGTCCCTAGGAAAAATCACATATTTGTGAGCACTAATAAAGAAGGTTAAGGTTGAGAAGTGTTCTGTCCTTACCAGAATTGAGTCACAATTGCCAAACCTATGTATGTTATAAGCTAGTTGCTTTCAGAAATATTGGAAAAGACAAACTTCAGGTTTTTCAAACAGGTATTGTTCTATAATTAAGCTCATTTGCAACCAAGATACATTATACATGAAATACTCCCTGGAAACAAATTTAACATTAAGTACTCTTTTAAAAAATTTTTGTTTTTAATGTTTATTCATTTTTGAAAGAAAAAGAGAGAGCACAAGCAGGGCTGGGGCAGAAAGAGAGAGAGGGACACAGAATGCAAAGTAGGCTCCAAGCTCTGAGCTGTCAGCACAGAGCACGATGCGGGGCTCTAACTCACAAACCATGAGACCATGACCTGCCAAAGTTGGACACTTAACCGACTGAGACACCCAGGTGCCCTAACATTAAGTACTCTTAACTTCAGGGTTTGCTCTTGTGTTACCACAGGGAGTTTGATGGTAATGAAAACAGACAGGCTGAAAATTATTTCTTATAGCTCTATGACAATGCAGACTTCAGCCCTGGCCTTTGTGATCTCAAAAGAGGTCTGCAGCAATTTGCTCCACCTGGGGCTAAAGACTTCTGTGAGACGCTAAGACTAACCTAGCCATCTGTCTGCTATAAGGAGAATACCTACCCACACTTCAACACTTTCATTCTTGGATGTAATCTGAGATGGTTGTCTTAGACTGAGATTCTCTATTTTTCTTCTATGGTTTTTGGCCACTTAAGGGCTGTTTGTAAACACTCTAAAACTAGTTGTGAATGAAAGGTAGACATTCTCTATTCACACAACTGAATTCTGCTAAAGAGTAAGGTTATAAATTTAGGCAGTTTTATAGCTAGAGAGGGCAGAGACCAAGAACAATCATATATATAAGATCTAGCCAAAAATTAATTATGCTCTTGGAAAATCTGAATTTTAGTAAAAACTGCCATTCTAACAATATTTTTATAATTTTTCAGTTTAGTCATTAATATGAAAAAATAAAAGATGGAAAGGGATTATAGGCCAGTAAAAACATTTTGTGTTCTGAAATATTTTTGAGCCAAAACATCAGGTTGATTACTGTAGTAAAGTATATTTTGCTTTTATAACATTATTCAGTAGTCCCAATAATCGTCATGAACCAACACATTTCATTAAGATATATAAATTTAATGAGACTGGGACACTGGAATTAGGATTTTTAAAAGACTAAGCATATATTTTATGCAAATATACTTAGTCTTATAAAATCCTATATATGCTTATATATATATGTTTGCATTTTATTTCCTTCATTTATTATGATTATGAGCCTTATTATTTGTCAAAAGGGGCAATGGAATGCCTAATTCTATCTTTCTTCCCTCTGGGAAGCTAAGGGTTATCAGGTTTGGAATATGTGGCAGGGGAGGACAGGATCTTGGAGCTTTATCTTGGGGTTAAATATCATGTATAAAGGAAGTCCTAATGTTATAGCAAAGTTGAGCGAGCAAAGAAACACAAATCTACAGGGGAACATCGGAACCATTTTGCATGCTGTGGGATTCTCCAAGTTGCTCCTGATCTACCCATACTGCATCCCTTTTAGAATGCCCAGAAATTTCTGAAGCCCTAGGGATTTCCAGATTTGTGCAGGTCTGGTTATGGGTAACAGATATGTACCAGACTATAGTTAATAAACCATATGCAAGGACATTACAGCAGATAAATTTTCATGAATCCCATTTTTTCATACCTTTTCCCCCATGGATACACCCCCTGATGTGATGATGACATCAGCACGACTGATACCCTCATTCAAGGCATTGAGTAAGTCATCTGGGCTGGAAAGAAATAAAGACAAATAAGTTAATCATATGGAAAAGATTTTACATATGAGTGCCAACTTAAAACTAAACCACTTTATTCACTGGGTAGGCATTAACATGGGTATAGCATTATACTATGTATGAAGTGGAAATCAAAAAGGTCTCTGTCCAATAGGAGCCTAAGTCTTACTGCAGAGAAAGGACATCATAAGTGCAGAAATAGTGGCTACTGATAATTTCACAGGACTTTTTGTTCTAACAAGGAAGAGACATTGAGGTGTTGGTAGGCTGTCTAACCATCTCAGTTTTCCTAGGATAATCCCAGACTTAGTACTGAAAGTCACATGTCATAGGAAATTCCAGGCAAATCAGGACAGTGTGTGACCCTAGATATTGGAGAGGTCACACAAGACTCTTTAGAGGGGATATGACTCAAGTTAGTTAGACCTTGAGAAATGGGCTGGATGTTTACAGGTGGAAGGAATGAGAAAAGGCTTTATAAAAAAGAATATCAGCCTGCAATGCAGCCTCACTGGGGATTAATATGGAGAAAATAAACTGTCTAGAACAGTCATGTAAGTCTATCTATTTTCCATTTGAGTCTGAAAGCAGGAAAGACCAGGGTCTCAGCTCAGACAATTGGGCAGGAGGATTTCCCTCTTACTCAGTCTTTCTTCTATTCAGGTCTTCAGTTGATTGGATGAGACCTAGCAACATCAGAAAGGGCAACCTGCCTTAGTTACTGATTCAAATGTTGGTCTCATCCAGAAACACCCTCACAGGCACACCTAGAATAATGTTTGGCCAAATGTCTGGGCACCTGATGGCCCTGTCAAGTTGACATATCAAATAAACCATCAGAGTCAGACTATGAAGGGCCTGTTGACCACGAGAAATTTACCTTTATCCTCTGCACAATGGAACATCTTTAACATATTAAATAGGACAATGACATAAGCAGGTTTGAGATTTAGAAACTGAATTCTGTAGGAGTCTGGGGGAACTAGCATGGGCAAGGGCAGTCAGGAGGCTTCTGCAGTGATCAGGACATGGGGTGTCAGCTTGGGGAGCAGGTTGTGATGGAGACTGAGAGAAATGATATACTCCAGAGATATTTAGAACTTAGCATTGGATACGGGAGAGGGGGAAGAAGGAGAGGTCAGGGCTGAACCCAAGTTTCTAGCCTTGACAACTACAAGGGAGGAAAGGGAAGGGAAGGGAAGGGAAGGGAAGGGAAGGGAAGGGAAGGGAAGGGAAGGGAAGGGAAGGGAAGGCAAGGCAAGGCAAGGCAAGGCAAGGCAAGGCAAGGCAAGGCAAGGCAAGGCAAGGCAGTAGAATGACTGGGATAGGATAGTATTTTGGAGGGCCCTTAAGCTCAAAAATTGGGACTTCATCTAACAAGAAAAGGGTGGTGGTGGGGGGTTCCCTAGAAATATGAAGAGGCAGTAGGTATTTATTGGGGAAAAAAGGGTAGGAGAAAAAACTAGGAAGGCAGAGACTGTATGAAATATTCTAAGAGGGTAAAAGGACAGGATGAACATCAGGAATTGAAACTAGGCAGATTCCTGACAGTCAACTGAAAAGACAAATATACAGGACCACTGCTTGCACAGGTCAAAGGCCTGGGAAGAAGAAGTGGAGCAAAGTCAAGAGTCTATCCTCTGGATGTTAGAAGGGTTACAAAGGCATACTTTGAGATTGATGAAGCAAGAAATAAAACAAAGTGCCAGGCATGAGGGCTTATGGGCAGATAGGAAGGCAATGGTGAGCTAAAAAGAACTATCTAGTTACTATCTGAAACTATAAAGCACTGCACTTGCATTCCTCTTTAAATGACAGAGTGCAGGAAGGGAGGCTTTTGAGGAATATCTGTCTAGCAATACCCTTGTTTTCTGAGAACTTCTTACCTGTGCAGAGGGGATGTTCTCTTTCTCTCCCCTGGACATTCAACATGTACATCGAAAAAGGGAGCAATCCTAGCTTCTGTTTTTCTAGTTCTAGTTCGAGTTGAGGCCTATTTTGCTCCTGGGTTCCATGAGATAGCCCTACATCTTCCCATAAACCCCTCCTTTTTTTTTTATTATATGAAATTTATTGTCAAATTAGTTTCCATACAACACCCAGTGCTCATCCCAAAAGATGCCCTCTTCAATGCTCATCACCTCGCCTCCCCTCCCTCCCACCCCCATCAACCCTCAGTTTGTTCTCAGTTTTTTTAGAGTCTCTGATGCTTTGGCTCTCTCTCCCACTCTAACCTCTTTTTTTTCTTTTTTTCCTTCCCCTCCCCCATGGGTTTCTGTTAAGTTTCTCAGGATCCACATAAGAGTGAAAACATATGGTATCTGTCTTTCTCTGTATGACTTAACATCACACTCTCCAGTTCCATCCACGTTGCTACAAAAGGCCATATTTCATTCTTTCTCATTGCCAAGTAGTATTCCATTGTGTATATAAACCACAATTTCTTTATCCATTCATCAGTTGATGGACATTTAGGCTCTTTCTACAATTTGGCTATTGTTGAGAGTGCTGCTATAAACATTGGGGTACAAGTGACCCTATGCATCAGTATTCCTGTATCCCCTGGGTAAATTCCTAGCAATGCTATTGCTGGGTCATAGGGTAGGTCTATTTTTAATTTTCTGAGGAACCTCCACACTGTTTTCCAGAGTGGCCGCACCAGTTTGCATTCCCACCAACAGTGCAAGAGGGTTCCCGTTTCTCCACATCCTCTCCAGCATCTATAGTCTCCTGATTTGTTGATTTTGGCCACTCTGACTGGCGTGAGGTGATATCTGAGTGTGGTTTTGATTTGTATTTCCCTGATGAAGAGCGATGTTGAGCATCTTTTCATGTGCCTGTTGGCCATCTGGATGTCTTCTTTAGAGAAGTGTCTATTCATGTTTTCTGCCCATTTCTTCACTGGATTATTTGTTTTTTGGGTGTGGAGTTTGGTGAGCTCTTTATAGATTTTGGGTACTAGCCCTTTGTCCGGTATGTCATTTGCAAATATCTTTTCCCATTCTGTTGGTTGCCTTTTAGTTTTGTTGATTGTTTCCTTTGCTCCATAAACCCCTCCTTTGCTTAAGCTAGCCTCATGTTTTTTTGTTAACTTGAAATCAAATGGTAGCTCGGTGAGATAGCATATATTTCCCCAAATTTCTCTTGGTAGTGAAGTTTTTTCATGTCCCTTTACCTTAATGCACTATTTGATGGGGGAGGGAGGGAAAGAGAAGGAGGTAAAGGGGGCGGAAGAGAAGTAGAAGATTCGTAACTAGAATATCATTTCACCCTTTTTCCAGGGGTGACAGAGGTAAGGAGAGGAGCTTGAGATTCATCTGAGAGGCTACCTTCAGTTCTCTAAGGCTCTATAAGAGATAAGCCAACTGGGAGGTGGTATAGCACAGAGATCAAGAGTATGCTCTAAAGTCAGATGCCTGAGTTTAAATCCTGGGGCTACTACCTGTTAGATGGAGAACCTTGGACAAGTTGCCTAACTTCTCTGTGCTTCAGCTTTCCTTCTACAAAGTAGAGATAGTATAGGGTTGTTATGAGGATTAAGTGACATAATACATATAAAACAGTTTATGGAATAGTATGAAGTCCAAATTAAGTTTTAAAAGAAAGGTTAGTTGTTGTTATTATTGCTGCACTACTGACAGAAGCTTATCATATAAACACACCTAACAATCTGGCAGAGTTCAACTTTAGCATGTTTGACAGTATAGGAGAATATTCATGACTAAAACAGAAGAAAATCATAGTTTGGGCCTCAGATACATTCAGAACTACATGTGAAAAGTCTAAATGGCTCAATAGCAAGCCAGGCCTGGTTCCGGCCTAAATAGTTTCATCTAATGTTCTCTTACTGGATCTGGATAAAATTCTCCTCTTCAAGCACTGGCCTGTCAATGAAGGTACTGGGGGTTGTTTGGCTTTGGGAAGCAAGCTCCCAAGGAGAAAACACAAAAATAGAAGTTTGAAAAATGGCTCACATGAGGTTCAAACTACAAACATAGGACTCTTTAAAATCATCCACTTAATTACTTATGCAGCTGAAAAGGTACCCAGATATTTAATAAAGTTAGGATCTATGTGTAAAACACTTAAAAAACTTAAAAAAATCCCTTTCAAAGTTAAACACATTGGGCAAACCTCTTGGAAGAATTATATTCAATAATGGATGTATTTAAAGTATTATTTTAAATGTTCATTTATTTTTGAGAGAAAGAGTGTGAACAGGGAATGGGCAGACAGAGAGGGAGACAGAGTATCCAAAGTGGGCTCTGCACTGACAAGAGACAGTCTGATGCGGGGCTTGAACTCATGAACTGCGAGATCATGACCTGAGGCGAATTCAGACGCTTAACTGACCACCCAGGGCCACCCAGGTGCCCCTAAAGTATTTTTGAATTAAGTATTTTGTACAGGTTTTTCATCAATCTTTTTCATTTTGTGTTAGGGAAAAAGATAGGAACTTATCTAGTTGTGTTAAAATACTATAAGATATGCACATGTTGGGTTCCTGATTATTGCATGCCTAGAGCTCTCGGACCCTTTATCATTAGGGTGAGTCAAATGGTTGGAAAAAGGGGTAAATGGAAAGAATATAAACACAGGTTGATGTAGAATGTGCTTCTGGTGAATGGACAATGAATATCATCAACAAAATACAATTTTGTGTTAATATAAAGAGATATTAGCCAATTTCACCAATTTTATAATAGGTAATTTATAACATGTCAGCTCTAGAGGATTATAGTAAAGTCCTTGGAAACAAAGCAGCAGTGACATGCACATTTTCATGGATTAATCTTTGTATGTGGATAAAGGTCCTGGGATAGGCCAGCTGATGATGCAAATAAAAACACTTTTCAGTGAATTTTTTCTTAATCATTGTTTTTATATTATCTGGGGAAGATTTTTCCCCCCTATTTTATAAAACTGCAGAGTCATCAACTCTCCACATGAAAAATTTTAATTTGCAGAAATAAACTAAGAGGGATTTTATGCCAAGTCCTTACTATAATTTATTATGTTTCAAAGAATATTGTCAATGTTGCTTTCTACTCTGCTGCTCGTGTATTCCTGTGAATCTTAAGGTTGGAAAGGCCTTTGCGGGGCAGAGGGGGGGCGGTTCATTGTGTTCAGTATCACAGCTGGGTGCATTCTTTAGGTCTTTCTCTTCTCTTTGTCCTTCTGCCCCTTTCTTTGACTCTACTTTCTGTTGCATACTTCTGTGCCTGGGATCTAGTAAGAGATCACAGCTTACTAGAGCGACAGGTACAAATGTACAAAAACAGAGGATCTATGACTTCATTTATGTTGTATACTATAACTCCACTTATTACTTCACAATCAGTCTGTGAGGTGGATTGGACAGGTATTATCATGCCCATTCTACAGAAAAGGAAAGTAATATTCAGAGCAAAGTAGTGTTTTAAAGGTAGAGTAGACAGCAATAAGTGGCAAAGCTAGAACTAAAACCTCTGGATCCTCATTACGTGTTTATTCCATCTTACTGACTAACCAGACTGACTGTCCAGTTTTTTCAGGAGTATGGAATGTCATATGAGGAAAATTCTCATGAGAATGGGCCCTTGTGCAAAAGCACCAAATAGAGGATGTTAAGGCAAAAAAGTGAGAATCTGCCTATGCTGACTAGAAAAGTACATGTGGGGACATGTTAGTATAATTCTGGGGAATGAAATAAATGTGATTCTTAATTCTATATTTAGATGGAAACTAAGTAAGATTTTGACTAAACATGACTTTATGGGCTTGTTTACAAGTCAGACATTTGCTCTCTTTTTTATGATATATACTGTTAAATTAATTAATTAGTTAATTAACTTACTTTGAGAGAGAATCTCAAGCAGGCTCCATGCTCAGCACAGAGCCTGATGTGGGACTTGCTCCCATGACCCTGGGATCATGACCTGAGCTGAAATCAAGAGCTGGATGCTTGACTGACCAAGCCACCCAGGCGCCTCTCATATTATATTTTAAATGACAACATATTTCCAACATAAGATAATAGCATAACACCCATGTATTCATCTCTCAGATTTGACAAATGCTGATATTTTTCATTTATTTCACATTCCCTGTCACCTTTTTACTTTTAAGAAATAAAAACAGATTTGCTTTCTAAGACTAGGCAATTATCTGAATGATAAAAGGAATAGGTAACAAGTATTATAATTGTGGATATTACAGTAGAATAAAAACAATTCATGATTTTCTCAGTTGTGTTAGAAAGAGCATGGTATATAATTTTCTGAAAGATGGGAGAGTAAAACTAAAACATTATAATCTGATCCTTTAATATGACTGTATATATCTCACATGTGTTTTTCATATGACATTACTTTGTACATATTAGATAATTTGATATTTAAGAAATAAAAGTAATGACAATAACATGTATGTTGTAAAAGAACTATGCACTTTTGGGTGCCTGGGTGGCTCATTAGGTTAAGCATCTGACTTCAGCTCAGGTCACGATCTCATGGTTTGTGGGTTTGAGTCCCGCATTGGGCTCTCTACTGTCAGTGCAGAGCCCACTTTGGATCCTCTGTCTCCCTCTCTCTCTCTCTCTCTCTCTCTCTCTTTCACTCTCTGCCCCTCCTGTGCACACACACTCTCTCTCAAAAATAAATAAACTTAAAAAAAAAAAAAGAACTAGGCACTTTCACAGCTATGTGTTAATTTCATCATTCTATGAGTAGGCACAGGGAGAGAGGGCCCTGGGGTTCACAGAGGTGGTGAAAGGTTCAAGGTTACCCTATGTTCATTCTACTGTTCTTTTAAACTACAGTAATATTCACACAGTGAAAGATATTTTGTTATATACAGTGTGCCTTCAGATAAAAACTGTTTATTATTCTAACCTAAATATATAAATCTTATTTGTATATGTTAAATAGAGATGATAAAAACCCAACAATTTGTACTTTTAAAATTTGAACTATCTTCTCAGCATTGCTACTGGAGGGGATACTGGATTAAGCAGATTATGTTTCCTAGGTGTATACCAGTAGCTCTCCTTTTCTCAAAGTGCAGCACATCTTAAAGGAATATTGTGATATCATTTATTTCTTCATTAACAACTGCAGTTTTAATTAGATTTGAATGGTGATTAATAATAATTTCTTTGAAGATAAATCTAATACTAGCATTAGTCTGGATTTACTAGTACTTTCTATCCATTTTCACTTGAATTATTAAGTAACTACCCACTGTTCTCTTAGAGTACCAATATTATATAAAAGCATTCTACAAGAGAGCTGATTTAGAACAAAAAGCTAAAAAATGAAGTACTATGTGACAGAAAATAGAACTATTAATTGAAGGTCTAGAACCCAGTTTTGTCTCTACTGCTAATTAAGATGACTCTGAAAAACAAACATCACTTTTTGGGGTCTCATTATCCTTACCTGTAAAATAAGAACACTTCGACCACATTCTTTCTATTTCTAACATTCACTGATTTAAATTACTTGAAGCTAAGTGGAATATAGTTTAAGCACAAAGGTATCATTCTTTCCTTCCTTTCTCTCTCTCTTTCTTTTTGCATTTCACTAGCACACTGGCAGCTTGCCATTGGTGCTCTGCAATTCATGAGCTGTGATTTCTGTGCCTTTTTACCACTTGTGATCCTTTCCCCACTACAACCATGTTCACCTAATGGCCACACTACCCTAGCAGCCTCCTGCGGGCTGAGAATAAATAAAACTCTCAGTAGGCAAAGGAAAATACCAGCAATCTAAGAGGCCAGCAGCTGGAGGGGGGTAGGATAAGCACAATATTTAGGACAGATGCTACTGAAGTAAAGCTGCTGGGGGAAATAAATAATTTTAGCAGCAATAACAACAAACAAAGCACTAATGGAGATAGACTTACAACATGAAAAGGATGTTTTGGAATGGAAAACATGATTTTCAAATTTTAAAATTTAGTATATGAAGGTGGAGATAGTGCCTGGTGCAAACTCTGTCAGTGGCCTGAAAGCCCAAGTGGCAGAAAAACCTCAAAGGAATGTACAGAAATACAAAGGGAGGGAAGTCAGTGCAGGAAATAATAAGAAAACTGGAAGACAGAGCAAGAGACTGTAGATTACCAATAGGAATTCCAAAAGAAAAAAAGGAACCAATGAAGGAAGAAAATTTCATTTATTTGAAAAGGTCTTGGAAATTTAAAAAAATGTACTGAGTTCAAGACAAGATTGCCAAAAAATATAAACCTAAGAATGTCTTGGTACAATTTTGTAATTTCAAGGATAAAACAGAAAATCTTACCAGCTGTCAGACAGAAACATGGGGGTTATTAACAAAGGAAAATAATATTAGCTTTGGACTTCTTATCTACAATACCCAAACTGCAAAACCATAGATTACCATAAATATACTCTGAGAAAAAAGGCCTGCAAGCTCTAAATCCTATATCCAGTCAGACACCATTGACCTATAAGGATAGAAGAATCATATTTGTGAAAATGCAAAGATTCAGATAATAAATCAACCAGTAATGTTTTGGAATAATGACTCTAAATGAAAAAAAAAATGGATCAGATCAGAAATCTCAAGACAGGGGAAGACAAGGAGGGTAAGAAGCATTTTTGAAATACATATATTAACACATTTATAAAACTATATATATAGCTAAATCTAAATGAATAATGATCAAATAAACTGGGAAATTATAATGTATATACTAGATATGGATTCCCCAGAAGGTGTACAGACTTACTACAAAAGACAACTTAATCCTCATCTAGAATTCAAAGCATTTCTCAGCAATATCTAAAAGTTTACGGGTGGGAGGAGATGGGGAAGTAAAAGTTCACTGGTGTAGGGACATAGAGGAAATGGGAATGTCTTGGAAGAAGGCTATAGTTAGCACCTTTTAAAAAATATAATAGTGGAGAAATGCATTTTGATTATGAGTATCAGAAATTGGAAGGAAAGCACGAGGGGAATGGTAAAGTCTAGCATACCTTCTAAAGTAGTAAGGGGACAAAAGGGAAAAATAGCACCTGGATGAAACCAATAACAGGAAAAAGGACAAGGAAGAAATAACAAAGTTGGATGAACTGTAAACATAAAGTAAGATGGGAGAAAAAATATCAAAGGAATAATTTATAGCAAACTTCATGGTAAAGCAAAATAAACTTTATGCCAGGATTAGGGTTATAGTGACTTAAGGCTGGTACGAGATTGAGCCTTTTTTTTTTTTTAAAGGTCAAATCCCATTTGAATGTTATTCACAAAGGGTACAGTAAAAGAGGAAAGACTGGAAATCAACAGTAGGGTAAAGAGACACCAGCCAAGTGTAAATAAGCAAAAAAGCAAGAGTGGCATATTAATGTTGAAGTGGAATTTAAGTTAAAAGAACTAAAACACATAGGCAATAAATTGTGATAAGAGGCAAATTTATAAATTTGATATGATAATGTGTAGCTGTCTCACAAGACAAGGTCTCTCATGTTATCTAGGCTTCTTGGTTGGCCTGACCTGTACATTGTAGGCACTCAATAAATAAACCAAATTAACCCTGGCTTCAACTCAATCTCTCTATAATAGCTTTGGGAATGAAGAGTGTGCAACTGTTACGACTATAACGTAATATAATAATACTGTCTGCAGATGGAAGAGAAGATACTACTTCGCATTTATATAATCATAAATAGTGCCTTCTTTGAAAGGTTGTCATATAGAAGAGGGAGTAAATTTATTTGGTATTGCTCCAGAGGGCAGAATTAGGACTAATGGATGGAAGAAAGAGGGGTGAAGACTTTGACTTGCCACAGCAGCCATTCAACAAAAGAATGAAGATCTTTCTCACTAAAAGTGGCAAACAAAAACCTGATGGCTAGCTGTCAGAAATTTTCTCTAACATCTTCACTAGGTGAAAGTCTGAACTGGCTAACATCAGAAGTTCCTTTCAATTCTAAGATACTGTGATTCTCTGGAAATAACTGAAATTAGTATAAACACAACGACTATTTTCTTTTCACATAGAGACTGAAGCATAGAGGGAGAAACTGACTCCAGCATTGCAATGTAAGACTCATCTTGCAGATCATACTTTTTTCCTCTCACTTTTTGAACATCAGGAGCATTTAACTATTTGACTTGAGTAAACAAAGTAAAAGCATTTTTCTTCCCAAAGCTATGACATTCACTTTCAGCTTGGGGAATGGCTACCAATAATAATAATAATAAGAGTACTCTCCCCAGAATTCCAACTTAATCAGACATTAAAAAAGCTTAAACTTAACAGAAAGGTAAAGCATATCTCAAAATAAATCTATCAGGGAATGCATGTAGCTTTCTCAATACTTTATGTACTTCAATTTCTGTGAAAGAATATGTCTAGAAGGTATAATATCTTTTGACTATAACATCTTTTCAGATTTCAGAGGGCTTTGGGAGACCATTTTCACTTCAGACTTTTTTTGCTTTTTAAAATCTGTGTCTGCCTTAAATTACTATAATCCTTATTTATTTGTTTGTTTATAAAGTAGGCTCCACGCCGAACATGGAACCTGAACTCAAGACTCAGAGATCAAGAGTCAGATGCTCCACCGACCGAGCCACCCAGCTGCCACTAAATGACTACAATCCTGACTCTGACATAAAAAAAAAATTTTGTTTTGTTTTATGATGAAGTCTACCATAAAATTCAAAACCAAGACAGAGCCTTTACCCAAGTTTAGATTTTATGGATTTTAGAGCATTCAGAATGCAAATGCAGTTTTATTTTAAAATATTTAATATAAACACACAGATGGACAACAGCTGCTAATTAGTTTCCTGTTTCATCTGTTACACCAACTGTGAGTTGTATCATTTTAAGATGAGTGAGGATGACAGTAGAAAAAGGAGAAAAATTGTAGGATTTAGAGATTAAGGAATAATGGCAACTGATCATACCAAGATAACAAGAAAACAGTTCTGAACATAAACTAACCATAGACTAATTTTGTCAGAGGTCAAGGATAAATTCCTCAACTGCAAGTATTTTCTGGGTATCTACTTCATGTATTGAATCAAATTCCATACTACATTTAGCCATCATTTAGTCCTTCTTCAGTCCCACTGGGTGTTTAGGCACTATAAAGTCATGTAAACACAGAAGAAAGCATGGTCCCTGCCTTTAAGTTTATAAGCAAGTGCAGAAAACATATGACAAAAATTTAGGAAAATAAATAAACTAAGCAATGAAATTAATATCACTGATGGAATTCAAATACATAATTAAAGTGAAATTACATATAAGGTAAAATGGTATAAATGTTGAGTGGTACAGAATTTTCAGAACTGGCATGGGAGAATCCAGAAAGGCTTTCTAGAAGATATTACTTTCTATGGAGGACAAGTAAGAAAAACATTTCTAAATGTACAGTAATACCCAGAAGTTATGTTTAACAGAATTGGCAACATCAACTATAACAGCAACTCTTAAGGGTTAAGAAAGGCAACTATAACAGCCAACAAAAACGTCTGTCCCTGGGAATGGGAATAATCTCTTGTTGTTAAACCCATCTGTTGGGGTGCCTGGGTGGCTAGGTTGGTTAAGCATCCCACTCTTGATTTTGGCTCAGGTCATGATCTCAGGATTTGGAGTTCTAGCCCTTTGTAGGACTCTGCACTTGATAGTGTGGAGCCTGTGTGGGATTCTCTGTCTCCCCTCACTCTTTCCCTGAAAAATAAACATATAAACTTAAAAACAAAAGAATGTGCTTTCATTTATTAAAAAAAGCACACATGTTAAAGTAGAAAGCACATTTTTGGTTGGCCAATAGAAAATGAGAGTCCTCTCTTAATAAGCAAATCTATTTAGAAATCTATCAGAGAATAAATTATATTGATTCAAAATTAAAACTTTGCATTTTGAGCAGGAAAGCGTATTTGTTTCTTTTTAAAAAAATGTTTATTTACTTTTGAGAGAGCACATGAGCAGAGGAGGGGCAGATAAAGAAGGGGACAGAGGATCCGAAGCAGACTCTGAGCTGACAGCAGCAAGCCCAATGCCAGGCTCTAACTCACAAACCATGAGATTATGACCTGAGCTGGAGTCGGACGCTCAACTTACGGAGCCATCCAGGTGCCCCAAAAGGTATTTATTTCACAAGGGAAGAAAGGCAGTTTATAAAGATGACAAGAACTAATTAGATTTGGATCTAAATTCTCCTTGATATGTCCACTCTCACTGCTGTTGTTTAACATAGTGTTGGAAGTGCTAGCATCAGCAATCAGAAAACAAAAGGAAATCAAAGGCATCCAAATTGGCAAAGATGAAGTCAAGCTTTCACTTTTTGCAGATGACATGATATTATACATGGAAAATCCGATAGACTCCACCAAAAGTCTGCTAGAACTGATACATGAATTCAGCAAAGTCACAGGATACAAAATCAATGTACAGAAATCAGTTGCATTCTTACACACTAATAATGAAGCAACAGAAAGAAAAATAAAGAAACCGATCCCATTCACAATTGCACCAAGAATCATAAAATACCTGGGAATAAACCTAACCAAAGATGTAAAAGATCAGTATGCTGAAAACTATAGAAAGCTTATGAAGGAAATGGAAGAAGATATAAAGAAATGGAAAAACATTCCATGCTCATGGATTGAAAGAATAAATATTGTTAAAATGTCAATACTACCCAAAGCTATCTACACATTCAATGCAATCCCAATCAAAATTGCATGAGCATTCTTCTTGAAGCTAGAACAAACAATCTTAAAATTTGTATGGAACCACAAAAGGCCCCAAATAGCCAAAGTAATTTTGAGGAAGACCAAAGCAGGAGGCATTCCAATCCCAGACTTTAGCCTCTACTACAAAGCTGTAATCATCAAGACAGCATGGTGTTGGCACAAAAACAGACACATAGACCAAAGGAATAGAATAGAAACCCCAGAACTAGACCCACAAAAGTAAGGCCAACTAATCTTTGACAAAGCAGGAAAGAATATCCAATGGAAAAAAGACAGTCTCTTTAACAAATGGTGCTGGGAGAACTGGACAGCAACATGCAGAAGGATGAAACTAGACCACTTTCTTACACCATTCACAAAAACAAACTCAAAATGGATAAAGGACCTGAATGTGAGACAGGAAATCATCAAAACCCTAGAGGAGAAAGCAGGAAAAGACCTCTCTGACCTCAGCTGCAGCAATTTCTTACTTCATACATCCCCAAGGGCAAGGGAATTAAAAGCAAAAATGAGCTATTGGGACCTCATGAAGATAAAAAGCTTCTGCACTGCCAAGGAAACAATCAACAAAATTAAAAGGCAACCAACGGAATGGGAAAAGATATTTGCAAATGACATATCGGACAAAGGGCTAGTATCCACCAAACTCCACACCCGAAAAACAAATAATCCATTGAAGAAATGGGCAGAAGACATGAATAGACATTTCTCTAAAGAAGACATCCAGATGGCCAACAAGCACACAAAAAGATGCTCAACGTCGCTCCTCATCAGGGAAATACAAGTCAAAACCACACTCAGATACCACCTCATGCCAGTCAGAGTGGCTAAAATGAACAAATCAGGAGACTATAGATGCTGGAGAGGATGTGGAGAAACGGGAACCCTCTTGCAATGTTGGTGGGAATGCAAACTGGTGCGGCCACTCTGGAAAACTGTGGAGGTTCCTCAGAAAATTAAAAATAGACCTACCCTATGACCCAGCAATAGCATTGCTAGGAATTTACACAAGGGATACAGGAGTACTGGTGCATAGGGGCACTTGTACCCCAATGTTTATAACAGCACTCTCAACAATAGCCAAATTACGGAAGGAGCCTAAATGTCCATCAACTGATGAATGGATAAAGAAATTGTGGTTTATATACACAATGGAATACTACTTGGCAATGAGAAAGAATGAAATATGGCCTTTTGTAGCAACGTGGATGGAACTGGAGAGTGTGATGTTAAGTGAAATAAGTCATACAGAGAAAGACAGATACCATATGTTTTCACTCCTGTGTGGATCCTGAGAAACTTAACAGAAGACCATGGGGGAGGGGAAAGAAAAAAAAAGGTTAGAGAGGGAGGGAGCCAAAACATAAGAGACTCTTAAAAACTGAGAACAAACTGAGGGTTGATGGGGGGTGGGAGGGAGAGGAGGGTGGGTGAGGGGTACTGAGGAGGGCACTTGTTGGGATGAGCACTGGGTGCTGTATGGAAACCAATTTGACAATAAATTTCATATTTAAAAAAAACAAATAAAAATTCTCCTTGATAGAAATTTCTACTTTTAGAACATTAGGTAAACACCAAGATGTTAGGATATGTTTTGTTCACAAATTGTAAGATGTAAGGCAACGGGCTTTGCCCAAATAATCACTGTACTGTTAACTCTACCTTGATAATTCCTCCTAAATGTGCTAGTTTTTTAAGAATCCAATTTGCTGTCTCAGTGCTTGTTCCTTCTGTTTCGTGCTCTAATGTGAAGAGGCAGCTTCACAAATTGGCAACAACAGGAGCAGGCAATTCAAATCCCGCACACCAATCTATGACAGAGCCTAGGAAGCCCAGTATGATTTGAGTGGGGCAGGCTACTGTGATGGCAATTTTCCAGAAGGGGGAACCCTTTTCTTAATTATGGGAATTTCTCAGCCCTGCAGGCCTTGAAAGGCTAGAAGGGCTAAGTCAGCAGTTACAAGCTACATTACCAAGCTGTTTTAAAGCTGCTGTTTTATATATTTATAAAAATATAAACAGCTGAATAGTTAAAATCAGTCTTAGACATTATATAAACTCGATTAACGCTAAACTTTATCTAAAAAAAATTTCCCAAGGGGATTCTGTATATTTGGATCATGATTACTGCTTATTTCATTGAAGAGGTAAATGTATAACATCCATCTATTCAAGCCCAAGGAAACAGCTCCCCAACTTTTTAAATTAGAGGCTTCCCAAATCCATTTGGAATTCTGCTCCCCTCCCAGTTTATATTTCTTTTTCTTCAGAAATATAAAACGAATTATCTCAGCCACAAAGCTTTACATTGTGCATTTTGGGGGGACGTGTCTCAGTAACGGAATTCTGTTGTCAGTGCCATACTTTCTTGCCTGTTCCTATGGCTAGGTTTTTGGACTCACTGTGAAGGGACCCTGTAAGATTCTTCTGGACAGTTGCATAGTTTCTAGGTTCCATGGAAAGAAACGGTAGTATAGGAAAAGACGGCAGGGCTACCTGATCTAGGAGATGTATTCCTACTTAGTGCTGTGTACACAGGGGTACCAAGACACTCCTTCATGGAGCTTCCTGCTGGGAAAGAAAATATCCCTGGCTAACTATGAACAAATCCTTTTTCCACTCTGTATAAGCCACATAAAACAGCAATTTCTCTGAGAAATTTTATCAGGAAAGTGAGGGAAAGGAAAAACAAAGAAAAACATATGTGCCCAAATGATGACTATCTTAACCAAGTCTGCCCACAATTATCTTGGCTGGCAAATATGGTGTACCATACTCATTTACCTATCCAAACTTCCTCATTTGTCTCTGACTCTTCCCCCACAGTAGGGAAATAGTAGTAGTTCATGCTGCCTACAGGACAAAAGGGGGCTAAGAAGTCATTGAACCAGCCATGGGAAAAAGAAAACCAGGACATCTACTATCCCATATTCAAGGTAGAAACAGGATGGAGCTTAGAAGTAGTTTATCCCTATAGACTCATACCAATTTGTGCCAACTAGAAACCTCTAGACTTGACTAGTTTCATATTCAGGTCCATACTCAGTGGTCCCTCTCTTTCTTTTTCTGTTACTTCCTGGCACTTATTGAATAGTTACCATGTGCTGGCACTGTTCTAATTGCTGAGGATACAGTCATGAACAACTTGTTTTACATGCCTACCAGCAGTTGAGGACAGCAGTTATTTACCATTTTACCTCTGCCATCGACATAGTTTTGGATACGGCAGACACTCAACAAATGGTCACAAAATGAATAAAATAAAAATTTAAAGACACTTGCAAATAATTGTGGGTATATGCCAAGATTTAGTTATAGAGGTGTTCATCATTTACTTGCAAATGAGAAAGATTAGAAACAACCTAATGCCTAACAATAAGGGATTGTATAAATAAGTAACATTAAACTTTATACTAGAGAATAATATATAGGCATTTAAGTGATATAGCAGAGATCTAGCAGATCTAGATATACTAAAGAATAATATATAGGCATTTAAGTGATATAGCAGAGAACTATGTAATCAGACAGATGTTTATGGTACATTGTGGAAAAATGAAAAGTTATACTAAGAGTATGATTTCTTTGTTTTCTTACACTCACACATATAAACTCTATACACACATAGAATTGAAGAATAAAAGGAGAGTAATACTGGGTAACGGGATTATATGTTAATTTCCTTTCTTTGCTTTTTTTGATGAACCTATATTTTCTAAATTTTCTTCAATGAACATTTGTTTATTCTAAGATTAAAAAGTTACATTAAAAATGTACACTAGAACCTCTAGAACAATGGCCCAAGAGGTGCATAATAGAATTGGACCAGGAATAGAAGATGATCATGTTAACCCATATCTAAAGTCTTTTAATGTCTTACTACCAATTACATCTCTGTAGACAGCATTAAAAGATACCATGCAGTTAGTACAAAGCTGCTAGCTTCAGGTAAGTCTTTTTTGCACAGCTAATTTGTAACTCACAGGTTATGTAAAATTGGTTGTTTGTAACCTAGAACACCTTTCTATATAAACATCTATAAGTACTACACATGGTGGATATGATTCTAGGGTAAACAAACAAACCTTAATTTAGCTCATAATGTTACTCGTATATTGCGGAATTACCCTGCAGTACTAGCCTGAACTGTGGAAGCAAGATGGAAGACTGAAGAAACAATGTTGAAATATAAAGCATTTGCTTATGACATCTTCCCACCTACCTTTCTTTAGTCATTTCCTGCGGCCAATGCACTTCTTACTGGGCCCCTAGTATCTTGCTATGCTAAGGTTCTGCTTCCGTACAGTTTTCCCACTGCCTCAAAGAACTCCAAGTTCTAAGTGATTTACTCCTGTTCATTCAGGACAGCAGATTTACTCAGATGTTGGATGTCTGGTTTAAATGTATTCACATTAATATGCAAACTCTCAAGTAGAATACTTTTTAACACAATTGTATCTTTAAATATTATATTATCAGAAAGTATAGCAAAGTGAATAGAACACATTCAGCCAGTATGTGGGATATCTGGGCTTAACAAACATCTCTCCTAAATAGGCTACATTGTGAGGGTCAGGCAGCAAGGAGATTAACGGTACCACTAAATTGTTCTTGTTGTTCCTGGCCTTCCCCCTTACTTCTCAAAATGCTTTTTCTCCCTTCCCTTCTTTTAATGTAGTGACAGAGACACTTTATATGGTGGGTAGGAAAAAGGAAAGAATAAGGTTGGCTGTTTGGGAATCTAGGTTATTTGTAAGTTGAATAAATGTAGGGCTGACTACCAAAGTATTATACATTCACACTGTGTGTATGCTCTCTTTTCCTTTCTCCTTTATCTCCCATCCCCACAAAAGATACTATGAACTTGGTGTAACAAATTATCCAAACATAATACATATCGCAAATGCAGCCCCAGCAGCTGTGAGAAGAAAGGTAAAGGAAGAAATTATAAAAGGAAGACTGTAATAAATCCTCCTGTCATTTTCCTCATTTCTATATCATCTACATCATCTAAAGATTTGGATTCTGCAACTCAAGTCTTTAAAATTCATTTATAACTACACAGTTAATATGTAATTCACAATTTAAACTAAATTTTCCCCTCTGGCTTTTGAAATGTTCACAGCTACTATTTACTAAGGGGTTTTATTCATTAAAATAGATATAGCCTATTTAGTTTATTAACCTTAATATTAATGAAATACAGATGCTAACTCCAATTAAAAGGGTAGCATGGCAGAGCAAAAGGTTCTAGAAAGGACCCCGGAGTTAAGACAGGCCTGGGTTGAACTCCTTACTCTGCCTTTTACTAGCTGCGTAACTCTGAACAGTTTAATTTTTTTAAGTTTCAGTACTATTATCTCCAAAATGGGGATAACAGACACTTATCTGGCTCTGTTGTTTCAAGAGGCTTAAATAAGACACATAAATGAGAGAACGTAGTACAGTGCTATTTATATATGATGGGTACTCAATGAAGACTGACATGTTTGCAGTAAGGAGTCTGGAGAAAATGGATGTATATTGGGTGGGAAGGGAAGAGAGGAAACGATCAGAATTGAAAACTCCTTTGTATTCTTACTAATAACTGTATCATTCATCTCTGTAGTACCAAGGACTGGTACAATACCTGACACAGTAACCCCTCATAAAAGTTTGTTGAATTATTAGGGTGAGTTTATCCATATATAATAAAGCCCCAATTCTGCCACAGGTATAGAATACACACCTTAGAAAGGTCATATTGGTAGCAGAATCGAGGGTGAGTTAGAGGAGAAGACTTAAGGAATGGACACCAGTTAAGATGGCAGTCTCATATGTCTAGACAAAAAATAAATGGAGCCCTGAACTAAGCCAGGACAGTACGGATGAAGGGATGAGAATGCAGAGAAGAAATATCAAGAAGGGAAAATCTCTAGGACTTAAATACAGGGGTGAGTGAAAGAGAGGACCTATGATGACGTGCTCAGGTTTCTTCTGGCTTGGGTGACTGGGTAGGTGGTGAGGCAGTCACTGAGATAGAAGAATGAAAGGAAATGGAACAGGGCAGTCGTGGGGAGAGGCGGTGAGTGAGGTGAGAGGATGGCGAACTGATTTTTGGACAGGTTGAGTTTGCAATGCCCATTGAATTTTTTTTTTTAATTTTTTTTTAACGTTTATTTATTTTTGAGACAGAGAGACACAGAGCATGAACAGGGGAGGGGCAGAGAGAGAGGGAGACACAGAATCTGAAACAGGCTCCAGGCTCTGAGCTGTCAGCACAGAGCCCAACGCGGGGCTCAAACTCACGGACCGTGAGATCGTGACCTGAGCTGAAGTCGGACGCTTAACCGACCGAGCCACCCAGGTGCCCCAATACCCATTGAACTTAAAGAAGATGCACCTAGGAAGTAAGTGGATCTAGGCATGGAGCTCAAGACAGAGATGAAGTTTGGGAGTCATTGGCATAAGGAATCAGAAGGACAGAAAGCCAAGAGGGAGCAATGGGGACTCCTAAATTTAGGGAATGAACATAGGAAGAGGAGCTACAAAAATCAGGAAAAGATAAACTACAAATAAAACATGAAGAAGTGGAAATGGTGTACTGCTAGAGAGGAATGTAAAACTGTGGTAGACAGACCTAATAGCTGGGTTTTGCAGGCATTTTATTTGTGTTTATAGTCACATACCATTTTGATGAGGCTTTGTAATCCAGATGAAGACAAATCAACATTGACACTCTTCTGTTATATGTAATAACCTTCACAATGTCTTTTGATTTAATCTCTTAAGGAAATTCTACTTCCAAATGTGTTTAAGCTCTGGAACTTCATAAAACATTTTTATTACTAATCTCTAAATTCTAGTACATTTCTAGTACATGTAATTTCAAAGGCAAGATCTAGGTCTGTTTAAGCTTTGTATCTTCAATAGCCTTGGTCTTAAGATTCATAGTAGATGCATGATTAAATTGACAAAAATCCTTGTTATTTCCTGTGATCCACGGACCAACAGCTTGGTGTCCTTGGGAGCTTGTTAGAAATGCAAAATCTTGGCCCGCCCCACAACTGGTAAATCAGAATCAGCATCTAAAAAAAAAGCTTATTTATCTGAGTGAGAGAGAGAGAGAGAGAGAGAGAAACAGAGAGAGGGGTAGAGAGAGGGAGACAGAGAATCCCAAGCAGGCTCTGTACTGTCAATGCAGTGGGCTCCATCTCATGAACCACAAGATCATGACCTGAGCCAAAATCAAGAGTTGAACGCTTAACTGACTGAGCCACCCAGGTGCCCCAGAATCAGCATTTTAAATAAGATCTCTAGGTGATTCTCACAGGTACACAACCAATACTTCCTGACTGACTGAACAATGAATAAATAAATCGTATTGTTCTTATACCTAGTCCATCTCCAACTTTAGCCCATGTGAAATGCCTTGGTCAAATTATCTTTGTAAAATAATGGTTATGATGTCAATTTCGCTTTTTTTTTTTTTTAAAGCTTCAAATTTAAATGAATTGGGTAGTTTCTGCTTGGATTGCAAAGCCTTTCAAAGTCTGGCTTCAAATTTCTACCAAGTTCACCTCCATTATCCTTCTACCTAAACCTCCTGTTCTAATCATTCTGGCCTTTGAGTAGCTCGCTGTTTATTTCTACTTCTGTATTTTATTTTCTACTTCTCTACTTTTTATTCATTCCATGTTTCCTACTTCATTAACACACTCTGTTTCTAACTATACAAATTCTATTCATCCTTCATGTTTTAGCTAACATTGCACCTTTATAAAAAAAAAAAAACCCAAAAAACTCTGACCACTGTAGCGCATAGTTATGATTCCTTTCTGACATATGTAGTTATTATCTTGTCTTTATAATGATAGCAAAGAATTGCAGATTGATAATTTCAAGACTTAAATTCCATTTTCACCTCTGCCAGTAACTTGCATAATGCTGGG
Organism: Neofelis nebulosa; assembly: GCF_028018385.1. Classification (NCBI taxonomy): domain Eukaryota; kingdom Metazoa; phylum Chordata; class Mammalia; order Carnivora; family Felidae; genus Neofelis; species Neofelis nebulosa. The sequence continues at coordinate 114,105,187 of NC_080788.1, read as the reverse complement.
CAAGTTCATTTAACATCTCTGTTTCAAATTTGTCTTTTTAAAAAACTGCTAGGAACTCCAACAGTCTTGTGTTACACATGCTGTGAGAAATTGTCTTATGGAATATATTTTAATACACACAAAATATTTATAAGTGAATGCTTTTAAAATACAGTTGCTAACTATCAGGTATTTGAAGCACCTTTCCCCAAATTTTCACTATACCCTCTTTTTAAATAACATGTACAATAAACAGAGGAAACATTAAGCCTAATTTAATTATAGAGTCTTAGTCTACAATTTCAACATTTATCATTATAATTATGGTTGGTGATAAGAATAAGAGCTGAGAAGTAGAATCATAGAATTTAAAAACCAGACTCCAACCATATTTTAAATATAAGAATAGAGCTCTTACTCCCTACTCTTATCTGTCACAACTGAGCAGGGGTTCTGGGCTTGCTGACATTCTTGAGCTGTTTCTCTCCTTGCTTTAAAGAAAGTGTAGTTTCTCCCATGACCCTCTTGTTTCCCTGGAGAGCTTCACAGAGAGGCTTCTGTATAACATTTGCTTTCATTAGCAAAGGGCTACATAGGAACGAGAAGAATGAAGAGGGAGGCAGCCTTCACAGAGTATCAACAGGCTGCAGATTAAATGTACCTTGTTTCCTTTGCTAAATTCCCAGCACACATTTCCATTAGAACAGTTATAAATTCTTTCCACCCACATTCCACCTCTGCATTCTAACCATTTACTCTGGGCCTCTTTAATATAGCACTCTAAGACTGAGAAAGTCTAGCTTTGCATTGTTGTATTTTAAAAACATTGTTCTCAGTTTTCTGGAACATATTTTCATTTGAGAAAAGGATATGCACTAGAGATATGTATATTCTCAGAACTGCCTATATCTTGCTTATACTTTTACTGTTCTTTATATTGTTTTCAAGGAACATTTTGGAGTTAACATATGAAACCAATATTATTAGTAAATATCTACCATAACTCAACAGTGTGGGCCTGAGACAATTAAATATTAGCATATTAACATATGAGGCCTTCAATGGTGTAATGGCAGCAAAAATAGTATGTCAAGTAAGCAATTGTTTTTATATACAAAAGTGCAAAAATAGGAGGAGTGGACAGAATTATAGTCCAGAAAAGCTCAAGGTAAAAATGACACACACACAAAAGTGCTTCCTTTACCTTATCATATTTCTTACAGCCCATTAATGCCCTTGAAGGCAAGGCCAGAGCCAGTTGTAGGTGGGAAACAAATCCTAAACAATCTGGTGAGTTGGCCCCTAGAGTTTCTGGACCTACTCTGTGCTTTTGGAACTCTTGGGTTCCTCTTATCTCTTTTGGGAAGTTAATTTTTGTCTTTTGTAAAGGTGTACCTGCGTCAGGATAACTTTTAGGTGCTTGAAGTTTATATGAAAGGACAGGTCAGGGATGCCTGGGTGGCTCAGTTGTTTAAGCATCTGACTCCTGATTTTGGCTCAGGTCATGATCTCACGGGTTTGTGAGTTGGAGCCCTGCATCTGGCTCTGAGCACTGATAGTGTGAAGCATGCTTAGGATTCTCTCTCTCTACCCTCCAGCGTACTCACTCTCTCTCAAAATAAATAAATAAACTTTTAAAAAAGTTAAAAAAAAAAAGGACAGGTTAATGGTCAGGCCCAAATTCACATAACTACTCGTCCTCCTGCTGCCCCCCCACCCCCCCACCCCCTTTTTTTTTCAGTGGGTTATTTCTACTCTTTCCCAAGGGCTAGGGAGCCTGGGTCAAAGTGATATTAAGTAACTGTCTTCACCAGCATGGGTTCTAAGTTGGCTGGTTACTCAGCTATGGGCATCTCTAAAACTAAGCATCCAAGTAAATACAAAGGTGAAGATTTTAAAAACAATGACATTTGAAAACATGTCTAACAGACTCTGTATTCCAATATCCTCAGAGAAAGAAAAAAAACTATGAGGAAAGGAGAGCACTTTGAAAGGTAAAAGAACATAAAACTACTCCCTTTCATGCTATCAGCAAGATGCTATGTTCAAGGTTTGGATTGTGTTGTGTCCAGTTTGAGCTTAAGCTGGGGTGTAAGTGTCAGAGCATACTCTGTGAAATGGTAAGGTGGTGCCTCTTCAAAAGCACATTTGCTGGGAAATTCTTACCTTGTCCTGGGGAAGAAAGATCCAGATATAATGAGCTTTTCTCAGTGACAAGGTGGTTACAAGAAAGAAAGGGGCAATTATGGGTGACAGATACATCATGCTATCACTTAGATTTGTCTCTGAGCTTTGTCTCTACCAGGTTGATGTCTGAATATTACTAAAAAAAGCAGGCAAGTCTCTTGTGAACTGGAAATCCTGATGAGAGAGGGCTGCATGGCTGTGCTGCGTGGTAGTGGGGTGCTCAGAAAAAGACGTGATCTTGATCACAGGTTGGAAGGTACAGAAATCCTTGGGGGAATTTAGCAGAGGGCTGAGTTAATTTAGCATATGGGGTAATTGCTCTTAGAGATGGGCAGTTCTAGTCACAGATTCTAGTTACAGATGGGTGAATGAAGCCTGGAGAAACTTGGGTTACATAAGGCTACAAAAATCAATATAAAAGTCCTAGAAAAAACTGTACTTAAACTACAAAGGAGCAGTTAGTGCTAATTTTGACATTCTTTTTTATCTTCTTACCCGGGTCTTCCCTGTCTTTCTTGAAACAAGTGTGGGTGAATAGGAATAATACCATCACCATTAATTCCATTAGAATAAAGCCAACACTATCAAAAAAGACCCCTGTAAACTTAACATACCCACAGGAGAGCAAAAAGTATTTCTCCTGTTGTAATAGGCATTCTAGGAAAATGTCTGTCCCTAAAGGACATAGACATGTCCATAATTTTTTGGCTTCTGGAGAATGAGATTATTGAAAATTATTGTATTAAATTTGTCTCTTTAGCAACAACCCCACCTAGTTAGTACTCCCAAAATTCAAATTTGTACAAAAACAACTTCCAAATAAAATCCAATACTTACTTGTCTCCCACAATTCCCAAGTTGATTGTGGGGTAACCATGTTCCTGAATTGTTGCTAAGAGGGTTGAACGATTGCTGTCTCGAATCTTTCCTGGTAAGAGGTCATCTTCAGGATTTAGCAGCTACAAAGCCAAAAAAACCACCACAAATTATTCTCTTAGGATAATGTTGCTTATGGTTAATGGAAAAGAAGTAGATGTAGGACACAGGGGTTAGCATATCTAACACCTACAACAGTATCTGGCACATAGAAGGTACACACCCAAAGGGTCCCTGGATAGAGAGTATAGGAGGTTGGAAAAAATGTCCCTCCAGAATTAAAAAGCATTCAGAAATTTAAATGGTGACTAAATAGCAGGCCAGATATCACACCTGCTTTGGCTACAATTTGACAATAGTGGTTTGTAGAGATTGGCCTTCCCAGTGGTTGCTCACAGGGGCAAACTAAAGAAAACAACTTTCTTTTTCCCTCCCAATATTCTTTTCTAGTTTGTCTTTCACTGAGAACATCTGAGGTAGAGACTTTGTGACATGATATTTTCAAGTCTGAAGAAAATGATTTTTTATATTTTTTTTTCAAGCTTTTGATCTCTGAAGCGGGATCAACAATATCAAAGAAGTTAAACTTACTTGAAGGAGAGGGAGACAAGTATCTCGTCTCTTTAGTAGCAAAATTAAACAAGTAATACTTAACTAGAAATATGCACAATTATCCTATGACTCTGAATTGAATCACCCTTTAGAGATTTAATATCTCCCATTATGTCTATGAAAAAAATTATTGGAAACTTATTCTATGTTAGGATGTTTCAGTGAGGCAGTGTGGTATATAGTGGGAAGAGCTTGGGATTCAGACATTCAAATTCAAGTTACCTAAACACATTATGCCTTAGTGCTCTTACTTATAACATATAGTAATAATAATTGCCTTTAAAAGTAGTTAGGACTGGGGTGCTGTGTGGCTCAGTCGGTTAAATATCCGACTTCAGCTCAGGTCATGATCTTGCGGTCCGTGAGTTCGAGACCCACGTCAGGCTCTGAGCTGAGAGCCTGGAGCCTGCTTCGGATTCTGTGTCTCCCTCTCTCTGACCCTCCCCCGTTCATGCTCTGTCTCTCTTTGCCTCAAAAATAAATAAACGTTAAAAAAAAAGTAGTTAGGATTTATTGAAGTAATGAACACTCAGTTAATGTGGGTAAATACATAATAAATATGATTATCTTCCTTCATGAAAAATGACATTTAAAGAGCACCTATTTTACCCCAACTATTTTCATATTTTACTCCTAGATGCTAGTGTAGATGGAATTAGCTTATAATGTAAATACAGATTTAGATCAGATTATAACATACTTAAGAGGAGGGGTCCTTAACACATGCAGACACACCAACGTACAACTTTAATTTACACATCAATTTTAAGATGTATTTTGAATCCAGAAATACAAAATGAATAAAAAGTACATCTTGGAGGTGAAAAAATCTGGACTATTACCTTAGGAAGCTGAAGGCAAGTCTGCACATTTTAGATACTTAGGCTGTTAATATGGCCAATACCTAGAGCTTCATATCTCAGTTCTCCCAAACAATAACCCCAAGCCCCTTCAATCTTCCATCTGACTCATCAGTGATACCATGTGGCAGGACATTTGGCTTTATGTTGAAAAGTAGTAGCTTTGCAACCAACTGTTCCCTTAAAATAGCTAGAGAAAAACTGATCATCTTATTCAGTGTCACCTGGGAGTCTTCCCTTCAAATACTGCATTAATTTAACTTAATCAGATGCCATGTGACATTGCAACCCACTTTCATCCTTAGTCTGGCAGAGCTTAGAAAATTGCTATTGCAGTGCTAATATAGATTAATTTTCTGATCTTAATTAACACACAGTTATTGAAGTCATTATAATTTTATAAAGGCCAAGGCTTACAGTTCTTTAACTCCATTAATCAGACAAGTTGCTTCAGAAAGAAACTGTGTGGTTATATAATTTTTTTTTTTTTTCACAAAAGGGTACTGACCAACTAAACAAGAGCCCTGTTTTTAGGGTGTTGTTTTGCTGTAAACAGTTCTAGAAATAACAGAACAATTAGAGATCATTGGAGAACTAGTCATTTATCTGTAAAGCTGACATGATAAAATAATACTTAGTTAAATGAGTGTGTGGGATTTACAGTGCATTTCATGTATTTTCAAAGAAAAACAGAACTGAATGGGAGATTAAGGCTGAATATACTAGAACAAATTCACAATATTTCCTTTTAAAACTTAATCTTATTTTTTGGTTATCTTATACTTCTGGTCATCTTTGAAATGATGCCTGAAACCTGCCACAGTTAAAATACAAAAGAAAAAAAAAAACAAAGTAAAACAACACATAACCCATTATCTCCCTACCTTGTTACTTTCCTGTCTACCCTATATTAAATTTCAATTTCCTGTTTCTGTTACTAGTGGTGCTACTGTCTTTCAAACATTTAAACTTTGATTCTTTTTATTTCCCTTTGTAATTCACTATCTTCCCAAAGATCACAGTTCTTAAGAACATCCTAGGGGCGCCTGGGTGGCGCAGTCGGTTAAGCGTCCGACTTCAGCCAGGTCACGATCTCGCGGTCCGTGAGTTCGAGCCCCGCGTCAGGCTCTGGGCTGATGGCTCGGAGCCTGGAGCCTGTTTCCGGTTCTGTGTCTCCCTCTCTCTCTGCCCCTCCCCCGTTCATGCTATGTCTCTCTCTGTCCCAAAAATAAATAAAAAACGTTGAAAAAAAAAAAATTAAAAAAAAAAAAAAAAAAAGAACATCCTAATAACATATCTTCCTTGACCCTATGGTTTTAGTCATTCTCTTACCCAGGTGCCCCACCCCTTCATTTCAGATATTCAATGTCTAAATGTCTACAAATCATTATAATTGGCTATCATACATACAAACTCTTTCCTTCTGAGAAACAGAAACATCAACTTGCAAAACTGTACTATTATTTGTATAACAGAGAAACTGTACCAAACCATGACAAGTAACTCAAACAACTATCTTAAGTCAAATTGTTTTAACATAAACTTGTTTAGACTTATATACTCCAAGACCATGGACAAATTGAGACCATGATAACTCCAGATGGACTCATGTGCTCCAAAGATGAGACCATTTCAGCAACTCACCTATTTTATAAAATCTGACCAGTCTCTGCCTAGACCTTACTTGCTAATTTCGACCTTAAAACCACCCCCAGTTCTCATGACCAACCTCAGTTCTCAAAGTCCTGTATATATCCTTCTGTAATATCCTCCATTTCTGGCACTACTGGGATTCTTCCATGGTGATGCTCTCCCTTGCTCAGAAATTTTTATACAGCTTTGTATGATCAACAAATTTCCCTGGTGGTTGTTATATTAAGACTTTGATAGTCCTAGAGGTCCCACCAAGACTTAGACAAGACCCCTTCCTACGAGTATTCTTATATCGGTTACATTGAACTTCACTGAGGTCTCTTGAGTCTCTTTGCTCCAGAGATTCTTTGCTTATGATGGTAAGTCCAGCACTTCCTTAAGGTCTGATCCTTTTTTGTTGAGCTCCCAAAGCTAGCTGATATTTATTTTGTTTGTTGTGAGAATAAGGTTCCCAGGACTTTTTGGTTATTTGATCAAATTTGTACAAATTTTTGTTTTTCTTGTGAAGATGTGTTAAAGCATTGATTTGATACTAATCATCTTGCTTGTCAACAAACAAGATGTAGCTTGTTTGGCTAAATTCTTGTGTGTCTGTAAGAGCTTTTCTTTGTTTATGTTTGAGAAATTGGCTTTGGGAGAGATCTCTTCTCTAACTATTCCTGCTGATTTTTAGGGTCAGCTGTTAGGGATTCAACCTTAGTGCTAAGGACTTCAGGTATAATATATAAGCAATATTTTTCCAATTCACGGGCTCATCTAATAATAAAATTCTTGTACTTCCTGGCATAACTCTGGCTTGTTTTATTTTTCTTGCATTTATCTTTCAAAAAAGCATCAATTCATGAAGAACAATTTGGAATTCCAGTGGTCACTTTGAAGTACATATGACATGACCACATTTATCCACTTGAAAGCATGTTGAGAACAAAAGGGAAATACAATTCTGAATATTCAATAATTAGCATTTTTATTGTTATGCAAAGTTTCAAAAGGAAGTTTAAATAAAAATGTACAAAATTTAAAATTCTTTTGTTAGACCCTCATGAGGAGGTTCTCTGTCTCCTTTCTAAAAGAGAAATCACTTAGTTTATTTCAAGAGACATCCTTCTTTGTTTCTGTTCTTCGGAGATTTAACCTTATGGTCTTGATTGAATTGTCAAAGGGCCTGAGATTGATTATAACGACTCACTTTCCCTTTTCTATGTTTTGAAATGGGCTTGTCTGCATAAGACTTCTCCCTTCTTTGCAAAGGGAAGATAATCAGGCTTCTCTAGTGGTCACTAACTCCATATCCATTGCAAACAGCTCCCTTATACATCCCTACTTATCTTTTTCCTTTTTCTAGAATAGTTTATTAATTGATCAAAAACCAATTCTAGTAATTATGGACACACCTTAGAAATACTCAGATTGTCCAGGTAAACAGATGTAACACATTGAGAGAAAAAGTCAGATTATAAACTCTAATGGAGATGTTCGTATTTTAAATAGCTTCTGATTAAACTCTGGGGAAAACAAACAAACAAACAAACAAACAAAAAAACCTAATTGCCTCAGAAAGAAAAAAAGGGCATTTAGAGCTTTCAAACATAACTTAAGGAGTATTTTAAGAATTTGGTTTTTAAATACTGAGGTTTACAAATTGTATTTGAAAAAAGTCCACATTCTATTTCTACCGTGATGACTCTTTGCACGAATTAGGCAGAGTTGATAATCTTGCTTCAAAAATTGTCCTGTGTTTTCTTCCTGACTTTACCAGCATGTAAGAAATGATACTAGAAATATATTCTAGTTTAATTTTAATTTTCTAAATTTCCTTTCCTAGTTTTGCTACAAAATAGCAACACTGTGTTCATCTAAATCTGAGAATGATGATATGGCATGTCTCTGTGAAAACAGGCTGATGAGGTTCAAGGCATGCTACCCCAAAATATGGCAACTGGTACAGTGGATATTTCAAGCTGAAGGAATTTGAGAAATGGCATGTGCAAAAAGGACTTCCCCATTACACAGGTCATAAAACCTTCATATGAGAGGTACCCTCCCTATGCCTGGAGGAAAGGAGCATCCTTATCTCTGAAGATGAAGGGACACAGAGGAATCCAAATGAACAAGAAGCCTTGCTAAGTTTCCCTCAGTTTACTACACTTTCCTCAAACCCTTTGTCTTATCATATTTTTCCATGACTTTCCACTCCTCATCAAGCCTAATATAAAAATGCTCAGGTTTGACTGTTTCTTCAGGTCTTCATTTTCTTATGAAGGCTCTTCTGTCACAAAAAACTTAAAAAAATGTATATGCCTTTTCTCTTGTTAATCTGTCTTTTGTTTCAGGGGTAACAAAATTGAGAACTTGAGAAATTAGAAGGGTTTAGGAAAAATATATTTTTCATTCTACAGGATGAATTCTTGTAAGGCTTCTGTTAAATCATAAGATCTTATATGAAATGAAATTTTATTTTATTAAAAAATTAAAAAATATTTATTTATTTTTGAGAGAGAGAGGGAGTGCATATGAGCAGGGGAGAGGCAGAGAGAGAGAAGGAGACAGAGAATCCAAAGCAGGCTCTGTGCCATTAGCACAAAGCCCGACATGGGGCTTGAACCCACAAACCATGAGGTCATGACCTGAGCCAAAGCTGGACGCTCAACCGACTGAGCCACCCAGGTGTCCCTGAATTAAATTTTAATTGCCAGATCCTTGTTAACTTTAAGATCTTAACAAGTATTAATTTAAGCAATTGATAAATCATTTTTTTTAATATGAAATTTATTGTCAAATTGGTTTCTATACATTACCCAGTGCTCATCCCAACAGGTGCCCTCCTCAATGCCCATAACCCACTTCCTCCTCCCTCCCACACCCCATCAACCCTCAGTTTATTCTCAGTTTTTAAAAGTCTCTTATGGTTTGCCTCCCTCCCTCTCTAACTTTTTTTTCCTTCCCCTCCCCCATGGTCTTCTGTTAAGTTTCTCAAGATCCACACAAGAGTGAAAACATACAGTATCTGTCTTTCTCTTGTATGGCTTATTTCACTTAGCATCACACTCTCCAGTTCCACCCACGTTGCTACAAAAGGCCATATTTCATTCTTTCTCATTGCCAAGTAGTATTCCATTGGGTATACAAACCACAATTTCTTTACCCATTCATCAGTTGATGGACATTTAGGCTCTTTCCATAATTTGGGTATTTTGGATATTACATTGCAGGCAATGTAATCTTTAACATACTCATGCTCTTATTACATACATCATTAACAGGTTAGAGTAACCATCATTAACAGGTTAAAAAGGATATACAAAGGCAGAGGAATGCTTGTGCAAGGTAGTGAATATGTTTAGTTTTTAGGGAAAAAAAACAGAATATTTTTCTTCAGGCAAAAATGATCTGATTGTGCCAAAATATGAGGGATGACAGTGAAAAATATTTGGGGGTATTACACAGTAAGTATAGAAGGTCTAAAGGAAAATTACTTTTATAGCTTGGGAGTAATAATTATAAATAATGAATTCACAGAAAGGATAATATGTATGAAAAATATTGACAAAGTTGGTCATATGACATGGGTTTCTTCATAAGGAAAAAAAGCCTGTGAATTTTTTATTGCAAATCATTATTATAATTTGGGTTTTCTTTCTGTTAAAGATGGCCAAGTTATCTTGTGCCCAGATAACAAAGGTCCCTTTTTATAACCAAAATATTTTGTTAAGTCTTTGAGTTGTGGCATACTCTTAAATCACTTCAAACAAAAGCTTCTAATAATCATGGTCACTTATTGGTGATTTAAAAAATATTGTTTGCAAATATTTCTTGTTTTTATTTTGACTTTTATTAATATCTTTTCTCCTCTGACAACTCTTCTTGGTTTTGCCTTTCCCATATTCAGGATAAAACTGTTCAGATGTCTTTCACACCTTTAAAACAAGGTTTTACTTTCCTGGATGGCTACTAGGTAATACAAAGATTTGCTCCTTTCTCCTGATAAAAGGAAGGATGCTAAAGTATTTGACATATTTTTACATTGAAATTTAGAAATCTAGAATTGTGGCTTTGAAGTACCTGGCAAACTTTTATATTTGCCTTAATGTTAATCTATGTGGCAGTGGCCAGATGTGTAATCTCTGGAGCTTTAAATGCTACTGCACCTGCTAAGCTATACGGTTTAACAAATTGTCATGCAATAAATAGAACATGAAGACATGATGCTCACATAAATCAAAATGACTACTTCAGAAAACCTAATACACAATAATGGCCCATCAAAAAGTGATACAAACTCGACTGATCACATCTCCAGAAGATAATGGTCTAATTTAGGCTGAAAGTGACCAGGAGTAGGGGAAACTGAGAAATGAAATTGAAATCAGGACTTCCAAAACAGATAAAGTGTGTCACATGCTAACACAGAACACAAACTATTTTAGTTTAAATTGTTTTTAACTCCAGCTCATAAAGAGCTGTAATTATATATTTGCAGAAAGTTATAAAAATAGTACAGAGAGGTCCCCAGTTTCCCCAATAGTAACATTTTATATAACTATAGAATAATATTAAAACCAGGGAACTGACATTGGTATAAGGAATATGTATACTTCTTTGCCACTTTGCCACATATGTAGATTTGCATGACCTGCTACCTCAAATCAAGATGCAGAACCATTTCTTCACCTCGAAGATATTCCTCATGCTAACCCTTTATAGTCATATTCTCCCTCCTGTCCATCCCTAATACATCCCTAATACATTTTCCATCTCTATAATTTTATCATTTTAAGAATGTTATATAAATGGAATCCTATAATACGTAACATTTTAAGATTGATTTTTTTCCTTCCACTCAGCATAATACCACTGAGGTCCATCCAAGTTGATGCATGTGGCAATAGTTCATGGCTTTTTATTCCTGTTTCCAGTTTTGGGGATTACAAATAAAGTAGACCACTTATATTTAATGTAATTATTGATATGTTAGAGCTTATGTCTGCCATTTTATATTTTCTGTTTGTTGCTTCTTTTTTTTGTTTCTTTTTTCCTTTATTCCCCCCTCCATTTTCTTTTCTTTTCTTTTTTCTTTTCTTTGTCTTCCTCTGGATTAAATATTTTTAACAATTCCATTTTGATTCACCTCTATTATTTTTGAGTGTATCTCTCTTTTTTTTGGTAGATGCAAATAACTATGTTCATCACAGCATTATTTCAATGGTAAAAAATGGTCAACAAATTATATATCTAACAATAGGGAACTGATTAATTATGATACATATAACAGAACTCTTTATAGACATTGATGCATTATGGACACATATCACTGCCATTGAAAGATTTGTGATATGCTATTTAACTGAAAAAAATAAAACCCAGAAAATAAAATAGTATTTATGGCACTGTCTCATTTTTACAAATAAATATATATTTATATAAGCACAGAAATTGAATGACTATATATCAAAATGTTAGCAGTGGTTTCTTTCCCTTTTTGCACTACACTAGAATGCCATCTTCATGAGGACGGGGACCACTGTGTTTTTTTGTTAACTACTGTATTCTGGCAACTAAAATAGTACTTGGCACATAGTAGGAGCTCATATATAGTAAGTAGTGAATCAATGCTTATTTGTATTTTCTAGTTTTCCTATAAGTAAGCTGTCACTACACCTAATCTCCTTATGTTAAAAAGATAGTGTACACCCAAAAAAATTGAAAGTAGGGTCTCGAAGAAATATTTGCACACCCCTATTCATAGCAGCATCATTCACAATAGCCAAAAGGTGGAAACAACCCAAGTGCCCATGATGGCTGACTAGATAAACAAAATGTGGGGTGTGTGTGTGTGTATTTATATACATAGAATTTTTATATAAATTTATATATAAGTTATATATATAATTTTTATATAAATATATACACACACATACATACACATATATATAATGAAATATTCAATTGTAAAAAGGAAGGAAATTATGACACACGCTATAACATGGACGAACCTTGAAGATATTTTGCTAAGTGAATTAAGCCAGATATAAAAAGGCAAATTCTATGTGATTCCACTTACAGGAGGTACTTAGAGTAATGAAATTCATAGAGACATAAAGTAGAATGGTAGTTGCCAGAGTCTGGAGGGAGGGGGAAATGAGGAACTGTTGTTTAATGAGTACAGAATTTCAGATAGTTCTGGAGACTGGTTGAACAACAATATGAATGTATTTAACACTACTGAAATATACACTTAAAAATGATTAAGATTGTAAATTTTATGTTAGGTGTATTTTACCACAATTAAAGATGAAAAAAAAATTTAAATGTCACTGATGGCCTTGGCAAAAAGGGTTCCAGGAAATAGTGATGCCTTCAACAAAAAAAAGGCAAATCTGGAAGGAAGTATTCCACTCTTTATGGTGGTAGAAAGGGAAAGATGGTGAGTGAGATTAGGTAATAGTGGAACATCAGGTAGAAATATCCAAAGAAAGTTAAAAATGAAGGCTTGAATTTACAAAAAGAGGTCAGGATTGAGGCTATAGATATGGGAAATTACCTGCATGTATCCAAATGAGAGAAAAACTCTAAGGGAGAATTTAGAGAGTGGGAAGACACAGCTCCATTCAGCGAATGGGAGAAAGATAAGGAACAACAGAAGTAGTAGTCGGGGCATCAAACAGGATGGAATCACAGAATATAAGAGACAGTTTCAAAGTGGTAAGTGAAGAATGTCACTGATACTAAATAGTATAGATAGGTTAGGGAGGATAAATATCAGAGCAGGATTTGGAGATTAGGAGTTATTACTGTCTTCAGGAAATCAGTTTCTGTGCTAATGGGGCACTAAATAGATTTGGGATTTTTTTGTTTTGTTTGTTTTTGTTTTTATGTGGATAGTGAAGAAGAAAATGCAATGAGTGCAGATCTCTCTGCACAAACCTAGTAGTCAGTAGGAGGGGAACAATGCAGTAGTTCAAGGAGGCAATAGGGTGTTTAAGTACAGGTTTTCTTATGAGAGTGGTAATCACTGTATATTTGGATATAGAAGGAAGATGAGCCATTAAAGAGAAAGTAATCAAAGACATAGAAAAAAATAATTTAGAAAGTTATGAGGAAGGTGAGAAAGAATGAATTTAAAGGTAGAAGTAGAGGAATTGTTCTTAGAAAGAAATACCATTTCCTTTTAGATTGGAGGAAAGAAAGCTAAAGGAATGGGGAAAATTTTTAAAGAAAAGATGAGGGAGCCCTCATCTAGTTCAGTTTGACACATATTTCTTAGTTTCATTTTTCCATTAAAGACGCCAAGAGTGAGAAAGAAGGACTGTTACTGAGATATAAAGAGGGTACAGAATGTATGAGTGAACTATCCACAGGGGAATGTGCTAGGAAATCAAGAAGACCGTGACATCAGGATTACCAAGCAACTTTAAGTACCAGGTTGACATTAAGTGGCAGAAATTTGTTGTAGGCTGGGTAATCACAGTTCTATTAATTTTTTCAGTAATGTTTCTCTGCTTGGGAGCAAAAATGGAGACAGTAGAGGATAGAGTCAACCAGTTTAGGTATCAGCGTAGAAAGCAAAGGAACAGATTAAAGGAGTGAGGCTATCTGAAGATAGTGAGAGCAACTTTAAAGTGGTTAAGTCATAGTCTTTAATCTGGAGAGTAAGTACAGTATGGCTAGAAGACACTAATGACAGTAAAAACTACTTAACCTGATATGTTTCAGGGCTGCCATTAAAACCTGGAGATATGAAATTTGAGATTCCCGTGGGAAGCATTGTGGCATAGGGAAGAAAAAAAATCATTACAACCAGAAGGCTTAGTTGTAAAATCAACCTCTATCCTTACACAAAATAGATTATGTTGGGAAAATTGCTTTGTTTTTGAGCTTTAATTTTCTCTTACTTAAAATGAAGGATAATTATACTACCCTCATGATGTTGCTTTAATCATAAAGCACATAGTGGTACTGGTCACAGGAGATACTCAACTTCTTGTTCCTTCTCTTATTAGTGAAGTTAAATATACTTTTCTAACAGCAGCTGCTTGTGGAGGGCCCCAAAGAGTAGTATATGGAGATTTTACAGAGACTTTACATTTTAGAGAGCTTGTTTGTACAGGCATCTGTTTTTGATGGTGGCCAAGAAAATGATAAAAGATGGAATAGAATAAGCAAACACATAGTGGAGATGAATAGATTTAATTCTGTGTGTATGCACGTGCGCACGCGCGTGCGTGTGTGTGTTTGTGTGTATGTGATAGAGAGTGAGTGAGAGAGAAAGAGAGAGAGAGAAGGGATATTAAATGAATAAATGTAAGTTATGGAATATGATTGAAAATGACTGAAAGAGTACCCTTCAAACTCGAAGAGCCAGCACCTACTAAAGAAATAATTATTGCTTCTACTTGAGTAACTAGTTAACATGCATTCAGTCTTGACTTCCTGAACTAATTGGCAGTGGGCTGACTGATGTCCAGTGTAAAGGCCTTTAGGTCACCATCTATAGTTTTAAGGGGATCAGAATGTATTTGAGGAACAAAGAGATGATAGCATAAAGAGTCAACATTAGAAATAAAATTGGAAAGTATAAAAACAAAACAAAAGAAAAACAAAACTGGGCAGTATAAAGGTTGAGGAAAGAGAAGGAAGATATAGCTGTCTCCTAAGTGTAAAATTTGTATCTCCTATCTCCTATTTATATTCATTTCCTATGTGACTTTATTATCTAGTCTCATGATTTTAAATACTGTGTATATGCTGATAATTTCCAAATATGGTATCTTTAGCTTTAATCTTTCCCCTAAGCTCCAGACAGTACGTTCAACTGCCTACTCAATATTTCTACCAGGATTTCTAAAAAGTATCTCAAACTTAACTTGTCCAAAACAAAAGCCCTGATTTCTGCTGCCCAATCTTTCTCACATGGGTAAGTGATAACTATCTCTAGAAACGCTCAGGTCAAAACTTTGGAGTTTATCTTGACTCCTCACTTTCTCTTATATAGTTCTACTTTGAATTAATAGCAAAACCTGTTGGCTTAATCTTCAAAGTATTTGCTGGATCTGATTATTTCCTACCAAATATTTCCCCATTTCCTGGATATTACATATCTTTCTAACTAGTCTCCCTTTTCTATATGCCATGTGATGTTGATATCACAGTAAACATTTAAAAATTTAGGCAATGTTAGGTTTCATGTTATCTTTTCCTTCCTCAAAACTGACTATTTAGAATGAAATGGTCTTATTTCTGTTATCTTTCCAACCTCATCTCCTTTTACTTTACTCCTTTTCCTCTGTACTTCAGCCACATTGACCTCCTTGCTGTTCCTCAAACATGATGAGCATACACCCTACCTCAGAACTTTTCTGTCTGTTGTTCCCTCTGCTTGGAATTCAATTCCCCTTATGGCACACACCCTTAATACCTGCAGATTTCCA